>NC_049169.1:176636544-177236544 GCF_009769625.2 Cygnus olor
TTAATTACCCATGCGTGCTGAAAAGGACCTCTGTTTTGAAGCTAAGCATTTATTGTCTGCCCAAAGCTCTATTTCCATCCACGATTAGGCAGACAGGTGACATTCAGAAGACTAAGTCTCTTGGAAAAGCTCATTTTTTTCTGGTCTGGCAGAAATTCCATGGGAAGCCAAATGTCCCTCTTGCTGAAAAGGCTTTTTGATGGTAGCAGAAAAAGGTAATGTAATGATTTAACAGTAATATTTGAAATTCACTTCACTGTGTTGGGACCTGTTCCCCCCACAATTGCCTCCCCCTTGTCTGGACTGAACAATCCCCCTGATGTAACTATGGAGGTCCTTGAGATGTGCACCATATTTGGGACAAAATAACACTATTATCATACAAATTATGCTGAAGAGCTGCCTCTGTTGTGCAGGCTACACTAAAAAATGAATGAAAAAAAAGATTAGATTCTGTGAGATCCTTCCTTGCAGGAACAATGTATTGTAAAGCAGATTTGCTTCATTTCCTTCAAAATCCCTCAGATAATGCAGGACAACGCTTTTCAATAGTTCCCACTATATGCACTGCGTGTCTAAGTAAATGGGAACATGGTACACTTCAGAAATCATTGTAAAGAATTACTGTTTATCTGGATAAGGAAGGGTAGTCTTGGGACCTGATTATGCCTCCTGATCCAAATACATTGAAAACTCTGTTCTCATTTTCACATTCCTCAAGTAGCAAAACTTGACATCTGTGCAAAAACTGTCCTGCTGAACAAAAAAATATGGCTGCTGGTGCAACTAAAAGGGCTGGAGTTTGTTGTTAATGAAACTTTCACCACATTTTTATCTGTCTTTCAGAGGAGTTTGTGGTTATTGTTTTTTTAAAGTTCCCACAGGAAAACTCGGTGGTTTTATCTGCACATTGAGGGTCATGTAAAAGGTTGGGGCATGTTTGAATGCCGAAGAAATTATTCAGAATGCAGATTTGTAAACGAGAGCGATTATTTACTCAGAACAATTGAGCCTGGGCGTAAAAGCCAGGAAGCACATATACAGCGAGAGGGCTAGATGCCAGCTCTACGTGCTCGCTGCCTATCTGGGTTTCTGAGCAGCCGTATCTCTTGGCCAGTGACATTAATGAGGGTTGAGGATTTTCATCATCTCACAGGCTCCGACTGCTGCAGGGCTGTTTGCAACAACTGTCCTGGGGTCTGCATGCTTGCCATAGTTCATGGAAATACAGCAGAGGGGATATATCACCTTGCACCTGGACCTCTGCTCTAGCCTGAAATGCATGGTACTGGTTCTGATTGCTGTTATATCTCTTTAACACTAGAGCTGCCACAGTCACAGTTATCTTGCATGACTTGACGGTATCCTGGCAACAATCTTCGTTAAAGGACGATAACACCGAATTTTCCTAAACAGCCTTCCCATCCTGTATAACCTCAAACACATGCACAGAACACGTCTGCTATCTCCCTGCAAGATTTGTATCTGTTTCATGTAGAGAAATGCTAAAGTCAATCATTTGGTCATTTGTGTAGTGAAATCAGTTGTCAGCTGTAGTGCAGAGCAGGCTGCAAGACGTGCTGATACCATTATGCACAAAGAGCAGGTATTGAAACGATGGAGCATTCAGCTCTGCCTCCTAGAGATTCCCCACCGCACAAAGCAGAGTAATATAATTGTTAAGAATGGAGGGATACATTTTCAGAGTGCTTGGCTCAGCAGTTTTTTTTCCTGACTCTGATTAAAGTTAATGGGAGTCGTGCAGCTGAAACCCATGGATTGCAAATGGCTTGATGACACAATACAGCTGCAAATGAATGCAGGACTGTGAAGAGTCAGGTACAAAATGGCAATTTTTGCTCCGTTTAACTGTCTTCTCTTTTCCAGCTCTCAGCACATTAACCACTTCTCTGCTGATCATGCCTGCAATGTCTAAAAGCAAGTGGTGCTCTTTGGAGCACCCTCTTTCAACAGTAAATACAGTTACTGGTACCTGTGGTAAAACCTATCTTGTGCTTTGTGCCCTGAAGTAGTAGGTTTTACAGTCTGAGCTAATGAAGGATGGGTTTCATCCTGTTGTAGGCTACTAATAAAATAATTCCTCAACGAGATACATGAAGTATTAATGCCTGGGAAGGGAATGTTCCAGAAGTGTTGCCATTAAACCCTATTCAGTGAGTTGTTGAATTAACAGCATTTTTCACCACATGAAACTTCCACGGTTTATGGGCACACAGTACTGCCTGGCCAAAAGTACTTCACACAATTATTTTACAAGTTGTAAACACATACTATTTATTTAAAGGGAAAATGTGCTAAAAGCTTACTTAATAAAGTATTTAAGTGCCAGGAAACTTTAGTCAAGCATTATTTCTTTTGAAGACTATGAGTCCAGAAACCCAGCAGTCTGTCCACGTCCCAGTTAACAGTTCATCCCTAACTTCTTTCAAAGCCAAGCCATTCAAGCACATCTTTCTGTTTTGGTAACATCCCTGTATTTACAGCTGTCACTTTTATCCTGTTAATGTCAATCTTCAGACTGCCTTGGACACACAGCTTAGGACAGCCTGTCCAATACCTCACCATGAGCTGGCAGTGGAAAAACTTGTAGCTCATGCTCTCCAGATACATTTCACATGTAACTCAGTTTCCCAGGCTATGAAAAAGTATATCCATGACCTGCTTGTGTGTCACAGAAATCCCAGTGCTGGAAGCTGAAGCTAAACACCAAAAGATCTATGCTACTAAATAACAGAGGATGAGGAACCAAGCTGGACTGCTGACCATCTACATGGTGTTTCCTAGATCTGCTTTGAAACTCTCCATGTAGATTTCTTCACAACCCAGCTATAGAAGAGATGGGGAAGTTCTCACCAGTATGGACCAGTGTCAGTCTTTGCCACCTGAAATCAATTTATTTCCCTTGCAATCTAGACAGAGATAGATTTTTTTTTCTGAGGGTTGCAAAAACATGTTTTTGTGATCTGCTTAAGAATCCACAATACCATCTTCAGGAGGTGAATCAGTGCACTTTAAAAGCCATTGATTTAAAAATCTAACTGTATTAAAATGCTTGTAGGAAAACTGTTTTGTAAGAGAAAGAAGTTCTGTGCTCATATTTCTCCATATGGAAGAAAGAAGAGGTAACACTGGATAAAATTAAAAATCAACAGAAGATCCTTCTTTAGTCTCCAGGTTCTAATGTTGTGACCATTGTCCCAGATTCTGGACATCATTCCAGAAGAACAGAACAACAAAAAAATAATTGCCATCCTTCCTGAGTCTGATTCTGTGCCTGCAGAGGTACCTTTGAATCTCTGGGCCACTTCTCTTACTGGCATTACAAAGGGAAAAGCAGAAATTAGTATGAGGTAGGGGAAAGAGAAAATACTCCTATCTCCCACAGAGAACAGTCACACAGTTAAAGCCCCAAGGCCCTCGATAAGAAGACATCAAAGAATCACTTCCAAAACATAATCCAGTTCCCAAAGATTTGCACTAAGAAATCCCTGCAGGAGCTGGTGATGCCAGAAGCAGGACCAACTTCTATTCCAGTTCCCGTCCTGTGTGGCAGGGCACAGCATGAAGCTGCACAGGCTGCACCCCAAAGTTTCTAAGGGAGTCATGTTGCTTGAAGGGAAAACACCACAGCAGTTTCCTCAAGGGGAGGAAAGCTGTGAAAGAAGCGCTTTGCAGATAAAAAGATCTTTCACAACTTCCAGCTGACTTTCTCTCCTTCCCCATTTATAAAGTCACAGAATTTAACAGTAATATGAGGGGCACTATTATATCTTCCCCTTCTTCACATTGAGGTTTCCATGCTAAATTATTGTTAGTGAAAGCCTCTGTGATCCACACATAAAAGACACTATATGAAGAGCTAATCATTATTATTTCCATTTAAAAGAGCCAAACAAATCTCTTCACCCTTGAAAACACACCTAAAAGGGAAATGCAGGAAATGTTAAACCGAGGTGCATTTGATCACTCCAAACTTTTCTGAGTTCCAAAGAGCCAGCATCTTTAACGTCACTGTTTCTTGGGGGTATTTTTCATCACAATAAAACGATTCAGCAGAGAATGTTTCCATTCAAAACGTTTCAAATTGCTTTCCTGTCAAATGTATAAAAAGTCCTGCATTATGCATAAGAAGGATTTGTACTTCAGCTTTGCTAACATAAACAGTATTTCCAGCATAGGCAACTGATAGAACAGGTTAATGCTCTGGGGTTTGTTCATAATACAGATGGTAATGATTTGTGCTGCCTGTGTATGTGCTTCCCACATAAACATCAAGACCTGAGTTCTTTTATGCCTGTCTTTTGAATGCTGATCTTCCCTCACACAAGCAATGGCAGCAACCCTACACCACCTCCGTTTTTCCAGAGACTTCTTTGGCCCATCCTGATTACAGATCAGGAGATAAATAATTGAGTCGTGTATGCATGTAAAATTAGCCAAGAACCAAGCAGGTTATCAAAGCTAGAGCCCACTGGGTAGAGCCACAGAAAGAATTCCCATCTCTGGTTGCAGGGTGCCCAGCACAGAGGAAAGTGCCTGTTGATGTACCCACACCATGCTGAGCATGCCATGGAGTGGGCTGTCAGGTATTTCTAAACAAGCTGGGCCATCTGTGTGGCACAGTGCTTGTGCTCAGGAAGCAAGTAGTCACATTAGCATAGCCTGCGAGCCAGGTGCTCCTGTTAGCATCATGCTAAAAGAGCTATCATATTTTTTTCAGCCTAAAGAAGCTGTCTGTTCTGCCAAATGGAAGAGGGCAAAGAGATCTCTGCCTTTGGTCCATGAGGCACTTGCAGCTTTACGTCCTCTCAGTGTAGGGCCAAGTGTCACTGTAAGGAGTTGCACCACAGGGCACAGACACATCCGTGGTTCCTCACACAATCCGATGAGAGACCTGAGCTTCTAAAAGGAGGATGCAGAACAACTGACACACTCAGACAGACAGAAAGAAATGACAAAGACTAAAATCCGCTAGTCAGTTGTTTCTACAATACTAGGAGCCACAGCCAAGCCCTGTACAATAGAGCACATGGACCTTGGCCCCCAAGACAGCACCAGCAGGGAATAACACAGGAGATGGGTGTAGGGCTTAGCTGCAGATTCCCCACCCCTCCTCTGAAAAGAAGGGCTACGAAGATGATTAGAGGACTGGAGCACCTGTCGTACGAGGACAGGCTGAGAGAACGGGGCTTGTTTAGACTGGAAAGGAAAAGATTGAGGGGAGACCTCATCAATGTCTATAAATATCTGAGGGGAGGGTGTCAAGAGGATGGAGCCGGTCTCTTTTCAGTTGTGCCCAGCGACAGAACGAGAGGCAATGAACACAAACTGAAGCACAGGAGGTTCCCGCTGAATATGAGGGAGCACTTTACTGTGAGGGTGACAGAGCACTGGAACAGGTTGCCCAGAGAGGTTGTGGAGTCTCCTTCTCCAGGGATATTCAAAACCCGCCTGGATGCTATCTTGTGCAATGCTCTAGGTGATCCTGCTCAGCACGGGGTTTGGACCAGATGATCTGAGGTCCCTTCCAACCTTGGCCTTTCTGTGATTCTGCAAAAACTGTATGACCGCAAAGGCAGGAATGCAATATTTCTGAAGCCTGATCAATAATGGCAACCTACTTCTGCTGGGTCTCTCTTATGAAAAGAAAGTCCCATGTCTTTCTGCTGTACCTTAGGCAGATTATGTGTATTTCATGCATACCATTCATGAACATTAGGTACACCAGGCAAACCTTGGGACTGTCCATGCTCAGGGGAATTGCTTGGTCTAGAACATTAGCCTCCTTTTTGCTTCTTCTCTTATTTTGTCCTTAGTGCTTTCTTTCAAAACAGATAGGGCCCAGCCCAAACAGCAATACAAAAGATGGTCCCAGTTCAGTAAGTTCTGCATGAGATTTGCAGGTAACTGGTACATTCTTCTTAAAGATGATGAAAAGAATTGTAGGTTGACTGAAAGACCAACATAAATTTTATAGGATTTAGAAAACATGACCTAGGAGAAAGGGGTGGGAAACTGGGATTTCTTCCCTTTATCTAGAACAGAGAAAACACCGTAGATATGTAAAAGCATTTTCCACTATGTAAATGGTTCTTATCCAGATAAGAGTTAACTATGCTTTGAATCTGTTGCAGACAGAACACAAAAACATTACCAAGCTTTAGGTTAAGAAAGTCCAGAGGAAGGATTATCACCAGCACACTTTTCTGAAGCCTCTGCTATTGGCCAATGTTATGTACAGGATGCTGGTCAGCTGAGCCTATGGTCTGAGCAACAACCATGCTTATCTTTTTAAATCTGCTTAATTCGCAGCAGATAAGATTTATGAAAGATTTCCTAGTTTTGAGGGTAGTTAAGTGCTTAAAGAGGCCACCTAGTGAGACTGTTAAATCTCCATCGTTAGAGGTTTTAAGAACAGATTACACAAACATCTGTCAGGGGCAGCTCAGACCTATGTGATCCTGCCTTCAAACAGAAGGGTGGACAAGATCTCCTGGGATCTCTGTCTAGGATTCTGCCTCTCTTCTACACAGCTGCAGCTAGAAGCTTTGTACCTGGGTGTTGTCCTGAAGTGACACTTCTGCCATGGGTGGATTCACTAGTTATATAGCAGTATTGTCCATCTCTTTCCTTCTCCAGAATAGTACATGTAACAAAGGCAGAGATGTATGTGGGATAAGGCTGGATCCCACTACTGCTTAGGAAACACAGAAGTTAAGTTTGGGAGCTGCTGTGCTGAGGACTGGCTTCGTTGCTGAGGAGGAGAAATGGTTTAAAGCCAGATTTGCCCTCGTCTGTGGCCCAATGCCAAGTACAGCCCAACTGGCCTGGAGAATGTAGGCCAGTGGCAGGAGCCATTCCCTGAAGACTCAAACAGTTGCCCATGTAGCTTCCTTCACTCCATTTGCTTCCCTGTACATGGCTAACAGCTTGCAAACTGGCAGCAACCCAGGAAGCAGAGGGGAAGACAGGATTCCTGCTAGACACACACATTTGGCCTCACACGTGTTCACTTTTACAAAATGTAGCGTTGTGACTCCTCAGTTCTGATCTCCCCAAACCCAGCTCTGGTACAAGCAAGTATTTTGATCTGTTAGAAGGAGAACTCCTGGTCTTGCAAAGTCACAGGTGTTTGGCAGTATGAAAAGGATCGTGCTGCAAGCTCTGCATGCAGTGCACCCTTGTGCTGTTGGTGTTTGGCTCTCAGAGAGCAACCATAGTGCAGTCACAAAAATGCAAAGAAAGAAAGGAAAGCAATCTAATATTTACAGGCAAAGTGATCCTACCCCACAACATACAAATTTAGGGAAGCATTGTGGCTACATTATGTGCACATAGCTATTGAAACACAGTTTCTAGCAGAATGTTTACACAGTTGTCGGCAAGCATATTGTTTGCCTAGTTTTCAAAGCCAATTTATATGCAGCACACGTAGCAGCATGCATGAAAATTCAGACAAAAACACAGATGCATGCAACAAGCCCTGGCCAGCTATTGCTTCTGTTTATTGTTTGTTGCTCATAAGTGCCTAGGAGAGAGAAGGAAGGTAGCAGCCCACTGTGCTAGGCACTGTACCACCTCAAACTAAGACAGGTATTTCCCTCGAGGAACATACAATCTCCATTTAAGACAAGATATGAGTGTAACAGAGAGTGAGGGAGTGACATACGGGAATGAATAATAAGAGAATTTATATGTGCCAACTTCATGCTCGCATGTGCCAGCTAATTGAATACATGATGCAAATAAATACCCGTCTGCTACTGAAGGCAACAAGTTAGCTGTAATCAGTTGGCAGTTTATCAGGAGCTTCACAGAAGAAGTCGGTCTTAGTGAGAAACTTGGAGCAGCCCAGGAAAGCTTATAGATAGATTTGTCTGGAAAGGGCATTGCAGAGAAAAGTGTCAGTGTGGGTGAAAGGGAAGGGTGTGTGACAAGGGAACAAGTAGATGAAGGGGCTTGGTATCATTTAGGCAGCAAAGCAGGGAGTGCTCAGATAATGGGGTGTCTAGGACGGAAGGATGTGAAACTCATGGAATAAAGAAAAAAGAGTTTGCAACTAACCGGGGGGGGGGGGGGGGGGGGGGAGGGAGGGGTGGAGAGCTGTGGAAGGAAGGCCTGCAAAAGGCAAAAGAGAATGAATTTGTCCCTGCCCTTTGAACAAACCTGAAGGGAATGAGGCCAGTGGGTGACAGGAAAGCCTGAGTGAAAAGGATCAGAGTGAAACTTCTGCCACTGCAGCCAAAAACGATGCCTAAGAAATGGTATGGAGTCACCAAATCAGTAGCAAGCAGTGCTGGGAAATAAGAGATGAGGACTTCTCCACGTTGAAGGAGGAAAGAGAGAAGAAAACATCTCCAGACAAAGCAGGAATAATGCTATCTACAGGAGAGGCAGCATCTGAGACAGAGAGTGAAGCATGCCCAAGGTCACACATAATGGCCAGTTCAAGAACATACTTCAATTTTAACAGCTAGCTGTATTGAACCACCGTCACCCAGGTTTCAAAAGGACAAGTCTAAGGGAAACAGTGAAAAGATGTATTACTCCTTTTCATGAGGGGCTCTGAATGGTTTTGCAGAAGGCACCTCCCTCCCTGCATGTGCTTGTTGCACAGACCGCAGCCTTGTCCCTTGACTTAGGGGCCGAGAGTCAGGCGGTGTGAAAACCACTCATCAACAAAATTACACTGAAGTCCCTGTACTATAGCTGTCCATGTCACTGTGCAGACAGATATCCTCTCCTCCAACCTCTCTGGCAGGTACTATTTATGTTCAATATTGTTTATATTCCACAAAACCTCCACAGAGAGATGCCAAATCAATAGTCCAAGAGCTGGAATACAGTCATTTCATGCTTTTATTTTTCTATTTTTGAAATGACAGTGGTATTTCTACAACTCTGCAAAGAAGCACTGCCACCTGCCAGGGCCATGGGACCACTAACAGCCCTGACTGTCCCTTCCCAACCCCGTAGGCCTTCCCACACCCTGCCCAGCTGCATTGGGTTTACATGGCAAGGTTTTGGTAGCTGGGGGCTGCAGGGGTGGCTTCTGTGAGCAGAGCCCAGCAGCTGCCCCATGTTAGATAAGGGCCAGTTTCAGATGGCTCCAAAGGGACCCATTTTCTGTGAGAACATATTTAAGAAAGGGAAAAAAAATGCTGCACAACAGCAGCTGGGAGAGAGGAGTGAGAACCAGCCCTGCAGACCCCAAGGTCAGTGCAGCAGGAGGGCAGGAGGTGCTCCAGGCAGGCAGCAGCAGTTCCCCTGCAGCCCGTGGAGGAGCCCCCGGTGGAGCAGGTGGATGTGGCCTGGAGGAGGCTGCGGCCCATGGAGAGCCCCTGCAGGAGCAGGCCCCGGGCTGGAGCTGCAGCCCATGGAGTGGAGCCCACACAGGAGCAGGGGATATGTGGGAAGCTGCCATGAGATGCCCACTGCCCGGGGCTGGTGTCCTGCTCCTGACTGTGGTGGTGGGAGGGATCCTGCCTGCCTGGCCCTGCCTTGATGTCCTTATGGCGAACCCCTATAGTGCCCAATCCCTGGGAGGCCCTGCCACATCCTGACACCAGCAGCCTGAGAAATATTGGGACAGGACAAAATCAAAGGATGAGCTCAGCCTTGCCCGCCCTGAGCCAGCCCCTCTACACAATATATTTTAAGGTTTTCTAAGTGCAAGGATATTTCTGTTTTCCTTCTGGTCCTGAGCTACCAATGTCTAATGTGATCGTATCTCATCTTCTCTGCAACAACATTATGTGGTACCCTGAAGAGACAGCTGTCACCACCATCTTCCCACCTCTGGGCCACCTAATTCAAACTCCAGCTGGAGCCCAGTGCCAGGTCACACTGGGGCTGGGACACACCACAACAGAGTATGACAGGCATCCCCAGCATCCCCACCTCCATTGCCACTGCAGAGACATCTGGCCCAGACACACTGTTTTTTCCAAAAAGGAGAAGGCCAGACCACAAGGGACCATCCATGGGAAGGACTGTGGGAATGGCAATTCATTGCCAGAATTAGTCACACCAGATCGCTTCCTAAAAGGTGGTGAGTCGAGGAGCCTCAAGGTCTGTGCCTATGCATTTCTTGATAATAAGTGGAAAGCTGATCACCTTTCAAGACACACAGATGTAGAGGAAAAAAAAATATATATTTTTTTTCACCATTTTTTACTTTCTTTTTCAGCCAAACCCTTACTGGGGCTGTTATGGATTATTCACACAGCAGCCCTGCCTGTGCTGACTGATCAGATTACTGCACCAATGCCTCCATGGCTTTCAAATTCATTTCACAGGTTTCCAAGAAACAGATGCTGATACCTGATAACTGGCAACACCCGGCTTCAAAACATGTCATCAGTTCATCAGCCTCTAATGTCTCAAGTAACATCCCAGCTTGGCGGAGAAATGTTACCCTAACCAACTAACATATTTCAGTGTGGGGAAATAAAGCTCCTCTTATGTATTTGTTGACATACTGATTCACACCTTGGTGCTGTTGCTGGAGCTATTTAAGTACATGAAGCCTAAGTGAATACAATGATCCTGTTTCAAATGTTAGGTGAGTCTGGCTTCCTATTGCAACCCCAGTTACCTACTTGTCACAAGCAGCTTCACATGACTCTAAAATACAGCTGAGATTCTTTGAAATACTTTTTAATTAAAAGAAAACTAATCATTTGCATATGTATTTTTTATTATCAGAAGACACAAACGTGATTACACAGGTAATAGAAGAAAACAAATCACATGAACTACTTTCTTCATTATAGAGCTCTGAATTTCAGTATTTCAGCATGTTTTCTAACATGATGAAGGTAAGACATCGATACAGTACACACACTCAAAAATTATTACGCATTAGCCATTTAAAAAACAAACACCTATCCAACTAGTTTGACCAGAGTTCTGTTTTCCACAAGACCATTTACCTTGCTGTAAGACAGAATGACACAGGGAATTAACAGGACCCTACACTAACAAGGCTCTCAGGAATCTAATTGCAGAATGGAAAAAATGTTTAATAGAGGCACATTAAAATACACACCTGTCATTCTCTGGCATTGCATGATATATACGCAATTGGCCCACAGCCAATGAGGTCAACAGAAGGATTTGAAACAGATTGGAAAAGGATAAAGGAAAGAAAAACTGTTTCTTGCACTGTACTTCCAGGAAAGTGGAGCCATGATGACAACAAAACATGGCTTGACTGCAGTAAGACCATCCATAAGGCCAGGTCTATGCACAAGGAGTTGATAAGGCCAACAGAGTGGGACAGAGAGAAAGAGAGAGAAAGCCGCACTGTCCGTTTGGTCCTGCAGGCACTCTGGGAAGCCACCTTGGTGCTGTGGCAGCTTTGGAGAGGACTGAGAGGCCAGGAGGCAGCCACAGGTGGGCAGCTGCATCAGCAATGGCAGGGACAGTGAGCTCTATGCTGTCCCAGCCCAAATGCCTTCTTTTCACTCCCCATGGCAGGACTTCAAACAGCAGAGTGCATTTTTACCCCCTCTCCTGAAGCCTTGAGCCAGCTTCTGCTGCATTCGCCTAACAAATAGGTTGCTGTCTTCAGACTAAGTCCCATTTCCTATATTATTTTAAAGCTTCTATTAATTTCACTGAGGTCTCAATTCACTCTGACGAAGATCAGTGAAAATTCATTCTCAGTTTCTGAGTGTCTTGCCTGTGTTACAGCAGTGCATATTAGTGGTTAATTAGCTTCTCAGTCAGTGGATAGGCTGTGTCCATCAATTTCTGTGAACAAAATGCACTAAATCTATGCAGTAAATCTAGCCTTAGGCAGGACAGTTGTAAAGCACTGAGCACCAATAAACACCAATCAAAACCTGAAGAGCCCAGTATTGCCAAACACTGCTGCCAGTAATACAACTGATCAGAGCAGGCAATTTTTAAGGACAGTAATTAAAGTAATATATGTAACACCCACAAATACAGTACCTCAGACTAGATGAACCATAAAGTGGTGATAGCATTGTCTAAAGGTATATCAGATCTCTTGTTTTAGTTGCTGCCAGTTCTATCAAATGCTTGTGTCATTGATATACTAATGCTGAAATGTTATGTCATATCTTAGAAGGTAACCATCATTGTAAACATACAGTTTGTGATCTGTGGGGCTATAAGAAATACCCTGGATTGTGTCTAACTTTTTATCCATGATGATACTAACACGACCTTCTTGGCCAGTACTTGTGTCGTACATGTAGAAGATTTCCTCTTTCCTAGTGTTTATTGTCCTTGTGGCATACAGAACACCACATAGCATGAAAGCATTAGAAACAGATGGCTTGTACTGTCTTGTCTGCCAACTATTTATCACATCAAGTGTGGTCTCATTGAGTTTGCTAATCACAATATTGCCCATGTTATTTTCTGTTGAATATAATACCCATAACCCATTTTCATCTACAGCAAAATCTATGTCTTGCCATGATACACCTGCATATGAGAAACGGTTACCAGTAATGACATCTGGAAGTGCCTTGCTCAAAACTATTTTGTTTTTTGTTATATCGTACTTCACTATGTTTGTTGAAGAATAAGCATGATAGTACATAAAATTATTATAAAGAGCAGCACCACTTCCTTGTCCATATGTTATTCTTCTTTCATACATGGGTTTAAACAGCAGCAAATCATCAAAGGTCTTATAAATTCTAAAATATTCTAAGTATCTCCCATCCGTATTCAATGGTGCAACCCAATAGACTTCCTTCTCTGGGTCAGAGGGAGAGTAATCTCTACCCCAGGAACCATATTTGTAGGAAAATCCTTTCCAGTTCAGCTTTACTACATAGGGCTGGCTAACATTCAGCAGTCCACCGTGAATGCAGGTACCTGCAATCAAAGAGAAAAAAGAATAGGTTTTCCAAATGTCATCACTAAAAGAGAGGTTTTGCATAGTGTAGCCTCTACAGTGTGCTTACAAGGGATTAGCTTTGTGGCAAAGCACAGACATAAATTCACAGTTTCATGTGTAAAAAGCCTCATTTTGGACCATGGTCATCAACTGGATGTCACTAAGTGTTTCAAGTTGACTTAGAAAGTTATTAAAAGAAATATATATATATATCATTACAGAAAATTTTGTGAGAAAAAAAGAAAAAAAAGATAGTGACATCCATCCTCAGGATTAATTTGCAGAAAGTAAGAGCTCACAGCACCTTTCCAGACAAGGGACAGATTTTTACCCATTCGATGCATGGTACACTTGGAAATCCCTTGATAAATACAATTTGAGAAGCATTTTAGGTTATTTTCTACTTCAGTGGAACTGAGATTATTGGAGATAGGAAAGAGGAGCATCTGATTTCTGTGTATTTTGCTGAGGAGGGGAAGAAAGGAGAAACAGCAGCAGTATTTCCAGAGCCACATTTCAGATTAACATTCTGCTGTCGGAATCACAGTTTTGCAACAGTGCATCACAGCCACATGGTGTCTTCCACCTCAGGCCCTCAAAGAAATCTGCAAACAGTAACAATCACAGCCTAGGAAATATAGATAGATATTACTCCAAGTTTTAATTTGAAGCAGCTCTAAAGAGAATGTAATTTCAAGCTGAACTAGAACAGTTTTGTTTTCCGTACATCAACCATAAAGCAATTTTCAGGATCATGGAAATATTCTTTTTTCTTTTTTTTTTTTTTCCATTTTGCTACCCAAAATGTTCGACTTTTTGCACCTAAAGAATATTTTCCATGATGTGCTACTGAGCTGGGTAGAATTTGTTCCACATTTACTAGGAAAAAACAACAAAGTGGAATGAACATTCAATGACGATGAACAGGATTTGGAACAAAAATGTCCAAATGATATTATACACAAGAAATGCTTTCCCTTTACTCATAGTGAACATCAGTGACATTGGTTTGCTGATAAATTCTGACCACCATAAGTCACTAGTGAAAAAAATCCTCCAGACAGAAACACCCATGCACCTTCAATGAGTCTGAAGCTTCCACTGGCAAAAACAGTACACTTTTCTTCAAGTGTAAAAGCATTAGCTTTTGGTATGAGTGCCACAGAAGGGTCCCAGACTTTTCATTGTAAGGATGTGTCCACTTGTGGTAATGGAGGCAGAGATATCAAGTGACTGGCATTAGCTCACAAGCTTAGTGGTACTCTGAGGTTTCCCAGTTCAGTGAGGTGTTCCAGCCACCCGACTGCCTTCCTTCTTAAAGATGAAGTATAACCTGAACAGACCCAAGTCTCACATGTCAATTAACCAACAAATTAACAGCAACAACTTTTTGGTGTTAATAATGCCTCACAGCACAGGAACTCCATGTACCACCAGCTATGGTGTCAGTGACAAAAGTCAAACTTAACTTTTGAGGTTTTAATACTTTTAGTAGGTAGCATCATGATTGTTTACCATCTATATGAGAAGACCAGATGGTTATAAACTCAGTCTTATGAAGGAATATGTAGCATATAAATAAGCCATGTCTTAACACAAAGAAGACAGAGAAATAACAGGGAGAAAATTTACCTTTTGCCATCAAAGTTGCCCATCCTTAAGAAAGGCTGGAGCACACTCATGGAAATGAACTGAAAAACACTTAAAAACACTGCTAGGAAAAACCTAGGAGGTATCTTGTGTTCAAATGCATCCTAGTCTTATCCCACAAGTAGAAATGTGGAGAGAGACCAATCTGAGACACTCTCCTTTGGAAAACACTGGGAAACAAGATATTTTGTGTGAAGTAGACTGTTGCAAATGTTAAAAAAAAAAAAAAAAAAAAAAAAAAAAAAAAAAAAAAACCACAACACTTCTTTTTAAGAGGTAGGGAAAGGTGCCCTACCTCTGGAACAACAGAATTTGTGGTCTGAACATTAGAAACATCCAAGAAAGAGGGTAAGATTTGTGTCAATGTGTAAAATCAATTTGGGCAGTGAAGCTCTCCATGTCTCCTCCTTTCTCAAAATGTGGTATTTATCTCCTTCCACTACATAACATCCTCACCCCTCAGAGTCTTGTACTCTCTTGTGCTAATGAGCTAGGGGAAATGTTATTCACCTGCAGCCTCCTCTCAGCCTCTCTGAGGAAGGTGGGGAGCATCTTTATATTAAATATAAATTGCTGTGCAGAACTAAACCCCTGTGTCTCCAGGCCACATTGGCAACTCCCTTGGGGTCAGTAATCCCTGTGGGAGCAGCTCTGCATGACTTGAGAGGGTGACACAAGTCATGAACAACCCTGTGTCCTCACTCAGTCCATTTTCTGTCCTGAGATTCTCTCAAGTAAAACATGTGACAGCCCCAGCTGAGCACTTCTTCATGCCACCAAGAATCACAGCAAGTCAGCTTTCCTGGACCTGAGAAGACGAGCATTCAAGCATGCACTTAAGTGCTTCACAAAGGATGAGACTCTGGAGCAGAAAGCTCTTTCCAAACACAGCACACAAGAAAGGCACTGCTGTACGGATAGCCGGGCTGCATCTTTGGAAACGGCACATGGCATGGCTAGCAACATGGCTTCAGCACTTGGCACACATACTAACGTTTGGAGGTGCCCATACCTCAGCTCATGCAAGGGCAGAAAACTAAGGCAGACAGAGCAAAATGGCTTGCAGCCTGCCAGCTCCATAAATCAATTTGGACTGTGTTTTTCATATATCTCTATTATGTATTGTTACCTCTGGCATGAGGGCTTCTTTTAAGCTGGTGACATATTGAATATATTACTGTGCTTAAATCACAATAAACTTATATCAGAATTAAATGGTTATTAAATGCTCAAAAACTCTTGATTTGTTTAGAAAAATATAGCACCAAAGCTTGCAGGTAGTGAAGCACAGCTAAGCTCATCTATATGCGACCTCAAATAATTTTTCATGTCATTAAGCAGAACACAATTCCAGATTTATTTTAATAATTCATACATTGTTTCATAAATAAAAAACAAACGTGTGTTCAGCAGAGAGACCTTTTTTTACAAAAGAAATAGCAAAGTATTATTTCTCCCCTTAAAGAGATCTCTCTGCTGAACACTTGTTTGGTTTTTATTTATGAAAAAATGAATTATTAAAATAAAGTTAGAAGCATGTTCGATTTTAATGACATCAAAAATTGTCTGAGGTTTCTATATAGTATATGCTTGATTTTGAAAACTCTCCCAGATTTATTTTTTTTAACAAAAAACTCTGTGGTAGTCAAGGGGTGATCTGTCTTCTGCACAAGTTCAGAAGAACTCAATGTTGTTTATTTAATCTAAACTTGCCTCTGTCTGGATCTTGTGGGGAAAAAGATGCACAAAGGAAACAAAGTGTCATGTAATTTTGTAAATATTAGAAGGTACTTGAAATATATCCATATGCATTATTCAAACTTTCAAGTTTTTAACGCCTTTTTCCACTGTTTTGGGCCACTGATCAGTTAAGTCCTGGGATTTTTGCCTTCCCTTGTTTAATGTTTTCGTAGCAAATAGGGGAGAGGAGGACTGATGTAGATACATAGACGCACAGGTCTCTTCTTCTCCCTGCATAAAGCACCTTTACCTCAGCTCTGTTGTTTACTAATGCTTCTGATCCATCAGAAAAGGAGCTGGCACTCAGGTGTCACGACTGAAAAGAGCCTGACTTCCTTGGCTGATGGGCTGGAGAACCGAGCATGAGATGCATCCCATTAGGTCTCACTTCACCTGTTTCACTCTGAAGCACTCACCAAGCACATCTGCTTCTCACTCCACAATACAGGTGCCAAAAAAATCCAGCAAGTAGCTGTATCTGATTTCAGAAGAGAAGGGACCACAGTTCACCTTTGCAGGTGAAGATCACAAACAAGGTAGCACCCACATTAAAGGGAACTCCCATGAGGGGCACGGAAACCAACAGCAGGCTGGTGCTGCACGCTCACATGCACCCCACTGCATCCAGATGTGCACCCTCCTCTCCCATCTGCATACAGATGTGCGAGCTGTTACCAGCCTTGCTATAGCTTGAGACACAAGAGACAGAGCTGCACAGGGAAAAACTTATCTTTGCTCCTACCGTCTCACTAACAGGAAAACCCACACAGACAGTCTTCAGTCTCCTTCAGTATCACTGGGCATGGGCACAGACTGATGGAGCTGCAATCAGAGTAGGCTTATGTCTGCAGCATCTAAAAGGGGATGGGCTGGAAGGCTTAAATTCTTCTGACTTGCCTTCAGGCAGCTAAAAATTCAAGTGCCTTTATAACCAGCAGAGAAATGCATGTGTCTCCGGGGCAGTTCAGGCAGTCTTGGAGAGGGGGCACTGGCCAACTCCCTTCAGGTGCCTGTAGGCATCTGTCTCTTTCTGTATGGACATATCCATTTCAGAACACAATCCAAGACACCCCCAAAAAACAGACATCTTGAATAGGTAGGAGGTAAAGTTTAAGGTAAGTGAAATTGTTGTAAGACTCCACTCCAGTATGAGTGTCTGAGTTTCAGCATTAGGCTACATCAAGTCTTCCTCCTGCTGAGACCTATTCACCAGTAACTTGAAATTATTAATTTCTAAATGTACAAAACCTGGAAAAAAAATTTTACTCTTTTTCTACCTTTTTTTTTCTCTTTTTTCTTTTTTTTTTTTTTCCTTTGAGAGTTCATCTGACTCACTTCTCCTTGCTGCCTCTCTCAGATCATTTCAGTGAGATGTGACAAAGAATCTGCTGCTGAATCCTCAAAGAACCATCATGGGGTCCTTTTCTCTCTACACTTGTCCTGATGAAGTGAGATGAAATCAGTACAAAAGAAAAACAATTGGATAAATATTTCTTCCTACTCAAGTGGTAAGGAAAGAGATGGTGGGAAGTGCTGCAGATAAGAAAGTTAGTGATGATGATGAGGATGAGTAACTACATATTTGCTGACCCCATCTCAGTCACACAGACACCCACCTCTCCAGTTGAAGGGCACAGCAAATGGAGACCAGCGATTTTCAGATACTTTGAGAAAAAGGGCCTGCTCTGAGAATACAGCAGCAAAAGCCTTAGGGGACAGAGTCAGAGGGGCTGCATAGTACAGCACTGTGAAGCAAGAAGCTTTAATTAAACTTGCCTTTAGACTCATGGTCTTAGACAGCTTGGGGATTATCCAAGCTCTCTCTAATTCATATTGCCTACCCAAAATATGCAGGGGAGAG
Organism: Cygnus olor; assembly: GCF_009769625.2. Classification (NCBI taxonomy): domain Eukaryota; kingdom Metazoa; phylum Chordata; class Aves; order Anseriformes; family Anatidae; genus Cygnus; species Cygnus olor. The sequence continues at coordinate 176,654,700 of NC_049169.1, forward strand.
GAAGAAGGGAGAAAGAAAATGCAGTCTGAAAACAGGACAAAGAGTCAGTTTAATACAAACATTATAAATATAATATGAACTAAAAGCAGGGCAAGGCCAAATGGTTTGGCAGGAATTCAAGGCATTCAAGCTTGCAGAGAAAACATATGGAAATTGTGTTCAAATGCACAGATGAGCACAGAGGCCTAGGTGTGAGCATCCATGCAAAGCCTCGAAAATGACCATCTAGAAAATGTAGCTGTCTCACATACTTACTCCATCTCCCCAGACAATAACATTGTCCTACTACTTGTTTTCAGACACAGTCTGCAGTACGTGTAATTGCTCTACAAAGTTCTCTGCCCAGAGAAGGATATTTGCTCCCCATCAGGCACAGGAAGTCGTGGTATGCCAGTCCTGCAAGGATCAGCAGGCATCTGAGCCTACGTAACACCCAGATTGTCTGTATAACTGGCTTCTCCAACTGTCAGGAAACTTGCCAGCCCTCCACAAGTGCTCTGCCAGTCCCTTGTGCCAGCCTCAGGGACCACTGTCACCCCAGAAATGACCATGACAATACACCTACATCCATCTTCCAAGCCCTCTAGGCCTCCTGTTTCTGGAGGCATGAGATAAACTCACAGACAACACTGGAAGATGTCTTCAGATGATGTCAGTTGTGATAATTCACAGGAAGTCAATAGAGGTAGTTCATACCACCCGGGGTTTTGGCCTTCTAGATTATTTTGTGCTCTGTGGTTCCCACACAATGCTGAGCTGTACCTGAGCTAGCTGACACACCAGTAAGGAACAAGGCAATGGTCAAGCAATACCAATCTGATCCCAGATAAACTCTGTCCATCTCATCACCATGCCCTGACAAGCAATGCTAAATAATTCTACTACAGTCACAACCCTGTGCAGTAACATTTACCCCATCCCAGAGATATTGTCCTGCTCTAGGCATGACTTGCCTATCCCCACATGGAGCTGCACCATGAAGGGCAGACCTCCTTCTCCCACTCAGTGAAAGCTCCTATGTTCCACAGACTCTCACAACAACCACCCAGGCATGAAAGCAGCTCCTTCCTCCATCACTCATGGAAGGACACAGCATTCTTGTTCCAGAGCTCTGTACTTTCCCACCAAAACAAAGACTTGCTGTAGGCTTGAAGAGAAAGAAGTTGTTTCTTTCCACACACCAACACTCTCAATAAATCAATGAGATGCCCTTCAAATACTTTTAAAACATTGCTTTTTTTTTTTTTTTTGTGTGTGTGTGTGGTTTGGTGTTTTGTGTGTGTGGTTTTTTGTTGTTGTTTGTTTTGTTTTGCTTTTTTTGTTTTTTTTTTTTAATTGAAGCATTTTAAACTTTTCTTGAGGAGCTGAGAAGGGCCTTGAAATTTTGCAATGCAGGTCTTTGTTTCAGCTTTCTCTCCCACCTGATCCCTAGACAAGGTGTTTCTTGCACATCCTGTCAGAGCATTGCAGCAGCTGCCTGCACCATCATGAAGCCCTGAGGAGATCAAAATAGGAACAGCTGCTAACCCAAGGGAAGCTTGTCTTCCTACCAGTCCTTGCCTCTCAAATTTTCAGTGAGACACCTGAACTGAGCTGACCCAAAGATGATGAGAGGTAAATGCTCGTAGGTGCAAATCTGTGCTCCCTGGAAGCCAGACAGCATGCCTTGTTTTTTTATGGGTTCCTTTACATTTAGTCTTGCTGATTACTAGCCAGCTTATGTGAAAAAGCAGGATTCTTCCCCCGACTACTGTATACGATAGAGTTCTTCCTTTTTTATAATGCTCTGTCAATAGGAACCCCCTGTGTATAAATTACTCAAGGGTTCAACTTTGTCCAATAAATCCTACCATCTGTTAGCAAGTGGGAAGCTTGACCCAGCATAGCTAAACTAGTGTTTCCTAAACATTTTCCTCCAGGTTATCATCCTCGACTCAAAATTTCTCAGACTACAATTCATTTGCAACAAGATTTTTCAAACTGAGCACACCATCGAGAGAAAAATTATTCCAGTTGTAAACTAATTGCCACATGCCCTGTGACAATTGCTACTTTTATTATGAACTGCACTCTGGGAACCACTGATCTAAGCTCCTGGACATAACCTTTCCTATTTTAAAAACGGGTAAAATCCTAGTTCCACTGAAATTTTTAATAAAGCTCCCACTTATTTCCCTGGGACCAGAATTTCCCCCCAAGGTTCTTGACCTTCCGATTTAGAAGAATTTTTGCCTGTGAAGCAAAAGTAATCATCATGCAAAGCTACCTTCCTGAGTTTGCATACCAACAGCTTTAGTACATCAGTTGTTGCTCATACATTTCCCAAGCACTATTAGAGTAAAATTGCCGTGACATAGGTCAGTTTGACAGGAACTATTAAAAATCAAAGCTGGGCTGAAAAAATGTTTCCTACATTAAAAAAAAAAATGTTTGGAAAAAAGAGAAGGTGGGGGGAGAGACTCGCTTTTCACACTTCAGGTGAGAGGAAGTTTACAGCTTTTTCCAGTTGAAAACAGATAATGTTTCTGGAAGAGTTTGTTTCCCGCCCTTGTTTTCCTTTTGAACCTGTTGAAGAAACATTAGTAGCTGTCTGCTTGATTTTTCAAAACTAGGTAGTATCATTACAATTGTTTTTAGTATCCATGTATTATTTTATTTCTCACCTGATATACAAGAGAAATGCTTACCTGGTGGGAAATAAGGGGGTACTGTTGTTTGGTTTCTGCTCTCCTCACACTCCTTCAATCGATTTTGAAGAGCCACAATTTGTCGACGAATTGCAAGGATATTGTTTTTGTCCAATGATTCTAATTCATTTACTAGTATAGTCAGATTTCTGATCTAGGGTGAAAAGAAAGAAAAAAAAAGAAAAAAAAAAGGAAGCGAGAATGAAAGAAAAAAAAAGTTTAAATTCCTGTTAACTTTATCTTATAGATATTTGCAGGCAGATTCAATCATATCATGGAAGATGCTACAGAACAAGTTTTAATAAATATCCCTAAGAATAGGCCTTTTTCTGCTAGCCTTACATTTCCAGCAGAGCTATGTGATCACAGGGAGCTGTTTTAACACTCAGTTCTGTACCATAATGCAAAATATAGTGTTATTTTATATGTAGTGTAAAAATATCCAATAAGTCTTAGGCAAGTGCAAGCTATTATATACAAGAAAGTACTTTTTCCAGTCTTGCAAAAGTATCTTCAAATTTTATTTGCAAAGATAATGTTTTCAATCACCTACTTGATGATTTAGAGGACAATGGAGAAACTAATGATATTTCACTTTTCATATGAAGCAATTATTCTCTCTAGGTGAGTGATTAATTATAATTTTGAAAATGTGATTTATAGTCTGCTGGGAAGGTGATAGTCTTTCCCACTTCTTGATTTCATATTGATTGGGCCACTGCCCCAGCAACCAGAAGTTAATTTTTTAATTATCTAAGTTAAAGCACAGAGGCTTTCAAGCATGGGGGTCTATAAATTAGTATTTATTATAATAATTTAATAAGTTCATGTGCTTAATGCTATGCAAAAGCATTTGCTTTCAGGCAGATAATTGGCAAAAAATAAAGAAGACCCATTTGTTTGGGGTTTTTTTGGTTGGTTGGTTGTTTTGTTTTGTTTTTCTGTGTCCTGTTTCAAGGAAAAGGATGTTAATACATTTAAAGTCAAGCTTTCCTTTCATTTATGCTGATGAAATGCTAAAATAGCTGCAGTAGAGAGGGGCTACATTTCCTCAACCTAAACACGAACGAGAGAATATACTGTATATTGACCCCTTTTTGGCTAATTAAGAGTCTAACAGTACCTCCAAATATATTTGATCAACGATGACATTGCTTCCAACAACAGTGGATTTCAGCTGAGTGACCAGTCTGTCTAGGTCACTGATTTCCACTTTCAGTAACTGGAAGTCCAGTTCTGTGTAAGATACACTGCTCTTTTCCATGTGCTCCACTCTGATGGTTAGATTAAGAATTTTCTGTTGATACAGTTCAATCTTTTTAGAGTACTCTTTAACCTTAAAGGAAAAAAAAAAAAAAAAAGTTACATATTCAAGTCCAGGTTAGCAAATAAAACAAGCCTGCTTGACATCTTTATTATATTTCTGAGTATCCTATACATAACTTCCCCATGCTTGATATATTTATTCTTTACATAAACTGCATAAATGAAATTCTCATCACGTACATAAAAAATGTAAAACTTAACCCTCATTTGTTGTTGACAGCTCCACAAAGTCCCCTCAGGAATGCCTGGGGATAACTGAAGGCAGAATTTTACTCAGAGTCTTCCATTTTTGTAATTCCTTGCCAATATTGTTTCTGTGAGCTAATTTTATCCTCAGTATTCCAACAACTTACATTGGCAAATTTTTTATTAGGAAATCTGCAATGCTTTATCTCATGAAAGCAACCCAAGGAGGCTGGAAAATGTAATAAAGGATTCCCAAGTTTTTTAACTTTATTTCCTATTAACTCAGAATCCAAATAGGATTTTAACCTGTGTACATTTGAATTGTGTCAAAAGTTTGCAGAATTAGTTTGTGGTTTATCTTTGGGGGGGGGGGGGGGGGGGGGCAGCAAATGTTTAAACACAGTGTTGAAATCAAATCTGGTTTAAATGAAAGTGAAAAATTTATTGCAGGCTTTAGCTAAAGTAATTTACATGGCAGCCTCTTCAGCCTCTGAACCATTAAATAGTTGTCTGGATAAATATATTTTCACATATGTACCTGCTGAGGTAAAGGTCACAGCATAAACATTGTGATGCAGAATGCTAAGAATATTATATGGGCTTGGAACATTCCTTGGAAAATTTTAGTTCCTTTAAATTCAACCCTTTGGGAAATTTCTCTCCCATATGCTTCACAGAAATCACATCTGTTTTCCCTTAAGCCAATGTAATTATATCACAAGAGGTAAGTAGGAATAAATATTATCAGTTTGTTGCACCAGTAACTCCATATTTATACTTTCAGATAGTATTTGTATTAGTCCCTCTCTCTATAGCACTACAATTTCTGTAGCTATTACTTCTTCAACTGAAATATTTTTAGTCAGCATCCTGTCAGCCATTCTTATGTTATCTTTACATAAACCAAAAGTCAGTATTTTTCCCCATTGGCTCTGGAATAGCCTCCAAAATCCTGTCAGGGAATGAAGATCATGGAATCCCTGTTCTCCTAGGGTTGCAGCCCCTGGGACTGGGAGGCCAGCAAGAACACTTGTCAAATAATTCTTTGTAATTTTTCCTGAATCCCCTGTGTACCAACGAACATGTATGGGAGCTCATAATGGGAAAATTCATGAATGACAGAAAAGACGTGTTAAGATCACATGGTATCCAGTGATTAGGTTTAAGAAGGAGAACCCTAAGTGAGAAGGCCCTCTTTTCAAAAGTATAGTTTTCAATAGTGGCATAACTACACTACAAATCTGAAAGAAACTGGCATGCCTCCATAAGCTGCAGTGGAAGCATCCTGAGTCAAAAAAAAAATGGATGCTCTAGATCTCCCAAGTCAAGCCTGGGTAACTTCACACTAAGGAATAACTAAGATATTTATTACAAATAAGGATCATAAATGATAACATATGAAGACTTAGACCCAACTCCTTATATCTGGCTGAAAAAAGAGGCAGCTGAGATGCCTTGCCCTAGCTGTCATCATCATCTGTTAGGAAGGAACAGTAGGAAGAACTGGGCAATGTTCTTGGAAAAGCCAGATGTAGATGGACCTTACACTTTCACTGATCACCAAACTCAGTCTGAAGTTGGAAGATATCCTCAAAAAAAAAAAAAAAAAAAAAAGAGAGAGAGAAAAATTCTTCAAAGGTCAGTGTCTAAACTGTATGTCTAGATTTTGCACAACAACAGCAAAGAAAGCAGATATGATTACATTCTGAGAAATGTAAAGCTGGTCTATGGGTCTATGAAAAAAATTGGATTGCTACGTGGTACTACATATATCATAGAGGTATTTGGAAATCTATCTAGGTATTACCAGTCCTTCTCACAGTAATAATAATAATAATAATTCCACAGTGCAGGTCAAGTCTTAAAACCACTGAAATGGAACACTGGAATTAGTGATGGCTACTTGTTATTGAGAAACGTGTGAATTTAGAGTTTTCTCCAGGGTCTTGAGACACTGGATAAATGCTGAGGGCTGGGCCAAGGCATACACAGTTATTTCAGCCCTTACTGCAGTGTGCTGCAGAACACTGACCAGAAGTTCTCCTCCCACATCAGACCAGTTTCACTCAGTCAACCACCCAGGTCATTTAAGAACATGTCAATACCATCCAGTGGATTATAGCTGAGAAATACCTATGAGTTAAGCCTGAACTAGCCCCAGCACTCCACAGTGCTCTGAACAGCACAAGTCCACTTAGCTCATAAGTCCCGGGGCTAATTATTAGGCAAATATTATTTTATCAGTGGTGCTGCTCTAAAAGGTCTATACTGCTTTTGTAGACAAATCCAGCACATACGCCAAGCATGTCCACTGAGCAGACGTTCCAGCCTCCCTCAGATCTGGCTCAGGAGTTTCTGTAGTTTAGAAATATCAGTTGAAAAAGGAACATGGTGTTGCTCTATTGCTTGGCAGTCAGATATAAGCAGCTTGCAATCTCTGCTCTTCTACTGTATCAACTTGCTAGGGACTGGCTGGTGTCTCTTGATAGACTGGCACAGAAAATGTGTATGTGGCCCATATTTAGGGACACCAACCAGCAATTGGGACTGATTGCTGCCACATTTGTCATAAAAGTCTTAAGTAGGGTATGATGAGTGCATAGGGCTTGTATTAGTCCTTTATAGGAAGAGAATGGAACCATCTGAGGCACATGTGGGGAAAAAAGTAAAAATAAAAATCCTTAGCTCCATTTTTTCCTCCTTTCCAAGCATTATCATCCTCATGGAATGAAAAGGGCAGGAAAAATCTTCAATGCTCATATACTGTGTCATTTGCCTACAACTGGTATTTATCAACATGGGTTTTGCAGCATGCAAACAGACACTTCTCCAGCATGCAAGTGGAGAGTACAGAAGGGGGAACAAAAGTGCAAGATGAAGATGTAAAAGAAAGTGAGAAGATGGGTAGATAAGAAAGAAGTGACAAAACCATCAGCTTTATAAAGTCACCTGGCCCAGGACACTGGCTTCAGGCAGGTGTGACCTCCACTGACCCATAAGGAGTACAGCTGGCAAGCAGTCTGCGAGCTGACACCAAGAAGAATTCCACTCCAGGTTAATCTGTTCTGAAAACAGCTGTTCCTGGTGGAGGGCAGGAGTGCTTTCTTCTCCTGTTTCAGTTATGTGAGGATGTTGTTACCATTATGAGCTAAGTTCTGAAAGATACTTTCTCTCCTTGGGATGAAGTGCAGATCCATCCCTGTTACTGGTGTCCTCTCCCCTTTCTTATTGAAAGGAGCAGCCAATTCCTGCTTTGCTCTGAAAGGTTAATTTTCTTCTGTAATCATAATTATGTTGGCAAAGGTTGATGTGACAGAGGAAAAATTAGTCTGGTATTTTCAGCCTACAGTTTGCACTCATTTGGCACATGAGAGCATCTCTTTATCTGCAAGCTTCCTTGCCTGCTGATTCTATAAAAGGACCCCCTTGCTTTTTGAATTAGCCTACAATCAGGCAAAAGGTTAACGATTCAATCAGGTTGTTTATCTGGGACTTCTAGCACATGGAAAGCATCCTTAAGAAGGTCCAATCCTGCAGCTCTTACCCAGGAAAAGCTCCCATGAGCTTCAAAGGATGTTTTAGAAGAGAGAATAAGGCAGGGATTCTCGGAGTCAAAAAAGCAAGCACTTAGTAGACATTCCCACCCCTGTGGTGAAACTAGGTTAGCTTTGAGCTAAAAAAGTCAGATTGGGATATGAATTTCCTGCAAAATTGCAGATGGCAGAATGATTCTCCAAGATGTTGCTTGGGACCATATCTAATAATGATTAATAATGAGAACAAGGCTTTCCTGTTTCATTATTTCCTTCTTTCTTTCCTTAAGTATTATAATGACAAACATAACACATGGGACTGTTTCAGGGGGGCTTTTTCCACAACTGGAAAGGTGAAGAATTTGTGTGCATAGAGACTTATGCCCCACAATATGTTAGATTACTGAAGTTCAGATATCAGTAGGGCAACGCTCAACAGCTTTCTTCTTTCTACAGAAAAACAATTTCATAACTGAGAAAACTTACACATACACAGTTACACCGAAATACAATCTGTTCATTTTCATTTCTGACCCAAAGTGTCTCTTTGCCTGTATCATAGTGAAGTGTATGTCACACTTCATCTAACTAGATGTATTGTAACACTGCTGGGCTGATTGGTCTCGACAGGATGAAATTCAGTGAAGCCTGAGTGAGGTCAAGAATTTTCACTGTCTGCAGCTAGAATTGAAAGCCAAGGTCAGTGGCAACACTGCAGTACATTGCTGGGCACCTGAAGACAATACAGTTACACCAGTTGACAGCAGCTGGCAACCTAGACATTAAAGTCCACAGCAGGGATTCAGCCTGTCCTGACATTAAAGGTAAGTTTCAGATACAAATTTGGACACCTAGTTTAAGGTATCTATAGTAACCTGTGTCTTTACAGGAGCAAGATGCCTGAACTCCCATTATAGTCAATGAAGATATGAGGTTGTCCACACAGAGAGGTCAAGCAGTGCTTGAGATGCTCTGCAGATATGCATGGGTCTGGCAGATATGGCACACATCCCAAAGGAAACAAATACCATTCTGAGGATAGTACTGGTAAGAGGCTGGTTACACCATGGGAAGAACCTGGAAAAGGTGGTGCACAAACACCTTGAAGAATCACACCAAGTTTCTGGCTGGGAATCCTGGCTCTGATCCTGTCCCAGTGCAGTTAGTTTAAAGCTCTGGCAGTGACCACAGTGGGAACAGTATGAGGATCTGAAATTTCAGTGATTGTCACGGATCATTAGCTGAGCTACACCTCCTTCCTGCAAGTGATCAGGTAATTTCTGTGCTTGGAAGCAGTGGGACTTCTGTCAGCTGGCCCTTCACATCCCTGTTGACAGCCAAATGCGTTTCATCGTCAGCTCCGGTTCTTTCAAAACAAATGATTTGAGCTGAAAGATATTTCCATAGGATCCTCTGCCTGTTGTGGGTTTTTATGCATAACTTCTTATCTGTTCTTGATTATACCAGAGGAGGTTTATGAATATTTATGATTAGAATTTATAATTTAATGCTGTGCCTTTTCTGCTGATTAATTCAAGGACACTTCATTTGTTAAAATGCCTAGTTCCTGAAGAAAACACTTTCTGCTGGACACCTAATCTGAATCCTGAATATTTATCCACTATCAAAAGTCAAAGGCAGACTTCTGCCTTCACAGGCAGCTTCACCCAGTGCACTGTAGCATGTGTGGGTTTGCCCGAGTTTCTCAAAAAATGGATCTGAATTCATGCAACAAGCAGCCGAAGTAGCATAACATGTGTTTGTCTTCAACAACAATGTATAATTCAGCACTCTCACTGCCACAGCTTCAGATGTTGACACAGATGTTTGCTTGTTTGTTTTTTAATCCATTAAATCGAAAAGAGTGAGGGGACAAATATTCACCTTCTTCACTCTGGACTGTGTTGACCTTTCTCCTCTTTCCCTTCATTTCCCTCTTACTATCTGGCTGTCCTGATACAAATAATAACACATGAAAGAGCAGGAGGCTTGGCTTTCTATAGCTCTGTGTAGCAATCACAGACCAATAAAACCAAGCCAAAAGAGGAAAAATATAAATCTTCTTCCAAAAATACCATATGCCTCTAGCTGAAAAGGCCTAGAAAAGAAAGCTAAGGGTATTCAAAAGTTTGACATGCTATAACGTCAAAGATTTGAGATTTAATCACCCTTCTCCTTGTTCTTACAGAAACCTCTTTTCTCTGCTGTCTGAAAGACAGGTCACAGAAAAGTGCTGACTGCTGTACTCTTCCACAGGAAACTACTTTTCAGTAAAGATACAATTATTGTATTTATAAGAAAAGGACACCTTACCTGTGAAAGCTCTCTCTCAAATTTCTCCACAAGCGTTGTGGCTATCACTTGCAATTGCTCAGCCTTCTGCACGGGAAAGGTGGTATCCGGCAAGTACACAGAGCACTGACAGTTTCCACGGTCATCCAGAGAGCCAGACACATTGGCAAAGAGCTGTAATAATAAATCAATGAGGAAAAAAGTGTTAATATTCTTCTCTAGAATCAGTAGCTAATGTCTGACAATAATCTGAGCTGTGACAATCATAGGATCAACAACTTTGCTGCTAGACATCTTTCACATTTTTATTCCAAGGAATTCATAATATCTGATCATTTTTTTTATTTTTTATTTTTTTGACTCAGCCTTACAAATCTTTCTGAAAACAGTTAAATACTGCTGTAAAGATTTCACCATTGGAAAAACAGAAGTACATAATAGTCCTTACTTTCCCAACCTTGTGGACAATGGTCCTAAGGTAATGAAGTAAGTTTTCCAGGAGATGGAAAAGCACACAACAGCAAGAAAATAATAACTTAGCAACTTACTGTCTTACTGCTCTGTTAATATGAATTGAATAAATCAGATCATCTAGTCATTTCCATCCATAGAGCTCAAAGCACCAAGATAGAACTAGTAGCAGGAAAATTTTGAAAAGAAACATGCTTCATTTGAAAATTCTCAGCCAGCCCCAGCAAATAGACATATGAATTTAACTATTCACCACTGAAAGGTGAAGAATTAAATGTGCAGGCTCAACCTAACATAGAGATAACTCTTTTTCTACAGTTCTCCACATCATGCCTACACATCACAGCCTGCTCATCCTCAGTTGTGGATGGTCTACAAATCTACCACCCATGCCATTAGCACGAATCGCCTTCTCCTGACTGTCTGCACTCAGAACATCATCACTGGAGCAAAGGGTATGGTGTATGGAAAGGTCAGGGCTGGCAATTCATGATCTTGACATAATTTACAGCCAGATCACATTTCCTATAAACACTAGGCTGAATGCAGAGTGCGTTTGGGGCAGTGATGCATTTGGGTTTTGCTTGTACACAAAACACTTACCAGTTCATAAATCTATCACAAATTTATTAATAAAGATATTTGATGTTACTTTAAAATATTTACTGGCACATACTTCAATGCAGCTGCATATTTTAAAGCTACAGGCTTGCTCTTCAAATACATTTCTTACTATAATCTCTCCTCCTGTCTTGCAGAAATCCCAGTGTTATTCATGTATTTTCTCTTTCTTTCTCCCTCTTAAAAATAAAAAGGCTGATAAAATTATTAACCAAAAGCTGAAATTTCAGCAATTCTTCTCTTGCTTTTTCACAGTGATTTCAACTAACTTTTTCACCGCTGAACCAGCCCAGAAAACACAGTGATGGCCAGCAGCAAAGCTCTCTTGCTCTGCAAGCCCAAGAAAAGAACCAGCAGCATGGAGGAGTTCACACTTTTGGCAACCTCTTTTCCACAGCCATAACAAACAACATGCATCTCATTTTGAAAGAAATCATGAAAAGACAGTTTATCTGTGTTATTCAAGTACCATGGGCCCTAAAACTTCACTCCAGGCCAGACTGCTGAAGACATTTAACATGGAAAGAAGCAGAGAAGTATCTCATAGGATTCTAGAGAGTCCCAGCATTGATTTCCCTGCCAGGTAGGTTACCAAAGCACTTCTGAAAATCCCACTGAGAACATACTGCAAACTATTTCTAAGGTTCTCAGCCCGTTAAAGATATATCTATCAGCACCTCAACTGGTATGAAAAATAGGTTCCCAAGTCAGTTAGATCCTTTTGCACCTCTGAGTCCTCTGTGTGTGAGCATGACTGGGACAGCACATTTCTTCGAAATAACAGGAAAATAAACAGATAGCAAATAAATGGAAGGAAGGAAGGAAGGAAGGGAAAGAGGGAGGAGGGAAGGAAGGAATGGAGGAAGGAGGGAAGGAAGGGAGGGAGGGAAGGAAGGAAGGAAGGAAGGAAGGAAGGAAGGAAGGAAGGAAGGAAGGAATATGGCTTAGTGAGTATATGGGATCTTCTGTAAGACTGTCATTTGCACTGGCATACTGATTTTTGTATGGAAGGTATAGTATTCCATCCCTTCTGTGTACAACACAGATATATATGTACATACTTATGTGCATGTGTATACCGATACAGAGTTTGCTATCCACAGAACAGCATAGTATGTACTACACATATGCATATGTTTCCACATATAGGATAGTGTGATCTATACATTGTATACTCAAGTATAAACTACAATCTTGACTACATAGAGCTATCAGCTTTTCTAGAGGTACCATGCTTATTCTATATGTTAAATAAACCCTTCATAAGTGTATTCAAACGTTCAACCAAAATGATCCTCCCAAAAAATAACTCCAACTTGTACATTTAAATTCCCTATGAGAAACAATCATTATATTTTAATACTGGTGTTGAAGAGAGCCTAGATTTGAAGGCAGAGCTTCACTTCAGTAAGTGATATTTATATGCACGCCAAGAGATGGTTTCCCCAAAGGAGCAGGCAGCCTGGGCAGGCAGAACTGCTTCCACTCTTCCATTGACATTACTAACACCAGCATCACGATGTTGATGAGACCAAGAAGCACTGTTTAGTTAAGATTCTCCTGGGTCAACAAGTGTTTCAATCAAAATATAATACCAGTCAAATGATAACCGTATAAAAAAACTGTCTTCCCTCATCCTGTGGAAAAATGCGAAAGACAGACTGTTACTTTTGATGGACTTTTATGTTTTTTAAAGTTTATTAATTTACACTGAATCTTTAAAAGAGAGCAAACTGTCCTAGCCTACAGCAAGGACTTGACAGCAATATTTCACTCTGTAAAATTAAGTTGTTAAATATACATAGTTGAAGCTATGAGAAATGTTCCTTTCTCACATCCCTTCAATTTAAGAAGGAGAGTAAGAGCCAGCAGGTACCTGATCTGCTGAAAACTGGGAAATTTATTCATCTGCTTAAAAGCGGACTTAGGGTTACAGTCTCAAAACAACCTAGCCATTTCAGTTCTTAAGATCCAGCCACGCTGCAGTCCAGTGGCATTCACAGATTATAATTCTGAGGTAGCTGCTCCCTCTTCCTAAGAAAAAGGACGGGATCCACAGAAACCACACAGCAGTGACAGAAACCGTCTCAGCTGGACAAGGAAATGGAGGGGTTTAGGTCCCACTACTGAGTCTCAGAGAGAGACTCCTAATTCCATTTAACTTTCCAGAGGGACCTGCGTCAGGTTGAGAGGTAGGCGTGTGCAAACCTCATGGAGTCAACAGGACCAAGTGCAAGGTTCTGCATCTGGACTGGGGCAATGCCAAGACTAAATACAGGCAGGGCAGAGAATGAATTGAGAGTGGCCCTCGGAAGAAGGACCTTGGGGTGCTGGCTGATGAGAAGCTCACCATGAGCCAGCAATGTGCGTTTGAAGCCCAGAAACCAGCCATATCTTGGGCTGCATCAGAAGTGTGGCCAGAAGGGTGAGGGAGATGATTGTCCCCCTCTGCTCTGCTCTCGTGAGACCCCATCTGGAGTGCTGCGTTCAACTCTGGGGCCCTCAGCAAAAGAAGGGCATGAACCTATTAGAACAAGTCCAGAGGAGGACATGAGGATGATCAGAGGACTGAAGCACCTCCCCTACGAAGACAGGCTGAGGGAGTTGGGGTTGTGCAGCCTGGAGAAGAGAAGGCCCCGGGCAGATGTTATAGCGGCCTTCCAGTACCTAAAGGGGACCTGCAGGAAAGCTGGGGAGGGAATCTTTGTTAGGGAGTGGAGTGGTAGGATAAGGGGGAATAAACTTAGACTAAAAGAGGGTAGGGTTAGATTAGATATGGGAAGAAATTCTTCACTCAGAGGGTGGTGAGGCACTGGACCAGGTTGCTCAGAGAAGCTGTGAATGCCCCATCCCTGAAGGTGTTCAAGGCCAGGTTGGATGCAGCTTTGGGCATTCTGATCTAGTGGGAGGTGTCTTCTTCCAACCTAAACTATTCTCTGATTCTGTGATTCTAAAATCTCTGCTGGAGGCAGAGATTTAATGCTCTCTCACAAGAGGTCCTTCCACAAATTCCAGATGCCACACTGGGCTAGCTTGGATGATGAATTCCTGCTGTCAAGCTGCATCTTTGGCCTGATCTGGAACTGTGCATTTTGGATAAACACTGTTCTTGACAATTAGGTTGCAGGCCCATTCAGAGCAAGTGTGTTCTGCTGAATCACTTCCAAAGGAAACATGCTATTGAGCTGTCACTGACAAAGAGAGGGAAATAAATGAACTCGTGAAATCCATAGGCCTTGGAGTTGAGCACTGTACAAGATGGCACAAAAATCACATTGAAGCCCTCTAACAGGAAATAGATGAATACAATTTCAGCTAAGTAGAACGAGGAGAATCATGATTTTCTCAGCCCCTGCAACCACCAATGGACACTACTCATAGGTGACAGAATGTAGCTTCAAGGCCCTGCTCTGATTTACACGGGGAAGGCAGAATTGAAAAGCAGCCTTCACCTTCCTCCAGGGAGACCATAACCACCAAACTGTTTGGCATATTGCCATCAACACCCCATGGCACCAGCTGTTTCATGTCTGGGTTCCCATTCAGAAGTCATGAGGACAATCTCAAATCTTTAGATGTGACCAAAGCACTGAATGACACAGAAGCACTACTAATGACTTTGGGAACTCAACACTGCCTAAGTCATAGATATAAAACACCTACAGGCCTATTCCTGGGCAGCCTGACTTACCTGCATAAGGGTTAAACCTCCAAGTGACTGCATGGCATTTAAAAAATAGGACACAATTTCTTAATTATGCTCTTTCCTGGACTTTATTGAACGGTAAGTGATGGTCATACCTCTGGGGTCATGCGCAGGTGGCTGGCAGTTGTCTCTCTAGGCTGACTCAGATACTGAAGAGTTGTATCGATAAGAGGAGTCTAAAAAGGAAAGAAAAGCTTCTTTAAGTGTGAATTCCTGCATTAGGCTCCATCCTTTCCCCACCAGCTAGCCCCCATCCTGCAGCTCCAAAGCACTTTGTTTTGATTATGGGAGCCATCCCCAGCAACTGTAAAAGTAATTGGCTTTCCTAATCAGCAGCTAATGAGACTAGCATTTCCCACAGCATAGTGTCACTTCATGGACACCTCTTCTCGAAGAAATGTTAAGTGTGACTAGCGGAAGGCAGGGGATGCTCAGCCTACCCAAAAGGTGTGAGCTGGGGCTCTGACAGACATATCACCGAGAGCCTACCATGGCCCCACGCAGCGTGCTGAGGGTGGTGTATCGTGGTGATGCAGCACACTGTGACCCATCAGAGAGCCTCACCAAAACCCATGGCAAGATGGGAACTGTGGTGAGGCACCCTCAATGTCAAATGGTGTGACAGACTGAGCACCAAATGGGCTTTCCCCACAAGAGGACACCCACCACTCCGTCTTTCTGCATTTCCCAAACCCCAGCTGGAGCCCCATTCCTGAGGAATGGTGGAGAGTTCCAAGTGGCTGGCAAAGGGATGGTCTATTAAAGAGCACAGCATAAACAAGCTTTTGTGGGACAGTTTGTCAAAGAAACCCATTTGAACAACCATTTGTGTGTTCAGACGATCACACTGGAAATCGTGGGGGCAGCCGGTAGCAATTAACAGTGGCAGGGCAGAGAGCACCACAAATTGTGTAAATTACACACATTCAGAACTAACTTTAAGCCAAGCAGGATGAGAATAAATTTCTCCCATATTAAGTTCCCTCTCCTCAGTTCAGCAGCATATATTTAAACCTCTGTCTTAACTTTTGCAGCTTTCTGTTCCTTACCCAGGTAAATGCACCTTCCCAGGAGATGTGTGCAAACCTCATGGAGGTCAACAGGACCAAGTGCAAGGTTCTGCATCTGGACTGGGGCAATGCCAAGACTAAATACAGGCAGGGCAGAGAATGAATTGAGAGTGGCCCTCGGAAGAAGGACCTTGGGGTGCTGGCTGATGAGAAGCTCACCATGAGCCAGCAATGTGCGTTTGAAGCCCAGAAACCAGCCATATCTTGGGCTGCATCAGAAGTGTGGCCAGAAGGGTGAGGGAGATGATTGTCCCCCTCTGCTCTGCTCTCGTGAGACCCCATCTGGAGTGCTGCGTTCAACTCTGGGGCCCTCAGCAAAAGAAGGGCATGAACCTGTTAGAACAAGTCCAGAGGAGGACATGAGGATGATCAGAGGACTGAAGCACCTCCCCTACGAAGACAGGCTGAGGGAGTTGGGGTTGTGCAGCCTGGAGAAGAGAAGGCCCCGGGCAGATGTTATAGCGGCCTTCCAGTACCTAAAGGGGACCTGCAGGAAAGCTGGGGAGGGAATCTTTGTTAGGGAGTGGAGTGGTAGGATAAGGGGGAATAAACTTAGACTAAAAGAGGGTAGGGTTAGATTAGATATGGGAAGAAATTCTTCACTCAGAGGGTGGTGAGGCACTGGACCAGGTTGCTCAGAGAAGCTGTGAATGCCCCATCCCTGAAGGTGTTCAAGGCCAGGTTGGATGCAGCTTTGGGCATTCTGATCTAGTGGGAGGTGTCTTCTTCCAACCTAAACTATTCTCTGATTCTGTGATTCTAAAATCTCTGCTGGAGGCAGAGATTTAATGCTCTCTCACAAGAGGTCCTTCCACAAATTCCAGATGCCACACTGGGCTAGCTTGGATGATGAATTCCTGCTGTCAAGCTGCATCTTTGGCCTGATCTGGAACTGTGCATTTTGGATAAACACTGTTCTTGACAATTAGGTTGCAGGCCCATTCAGAGCAAGTGTGTTCTGCTGAATCACTTCCAAAGGAAACATGCTATTGAGCTGTCACTGACAAAGAGAGGGAAATAAATGAACTCGTGAAATCCATAGGCCTTGGAGTTGAGCACTGTACAAGATGGCACAAAAATCACATTGAAGCCCTCTAACAGGAAATAGATGAATACAATTTCAGCTAAGTAGAACGAGGAGAATCATGATTTTCTCAGCCCCTGCAACCACCAATGGACACTACTCATAGGTGACAGAATGTAGCTTCAAGGCCCTGCTCTGATTTACACGGGGAAGGCAGAATTGAAAAGCAGCCTTCACCTTCCTCCAGGGAGACCATAACCACCAAACTGTTTGGCATATTGCCATCAACACCCCATGGCACCAGCTGTTTCATGTCTGGGTTCCCATTCAGAAGTCATGAGGACAATCTCAAATCTTTAGATGTGACCAAAGCACTGAATGACACAGAAGCACTACTAATGACTTTGGGAACTCAACACTGCCTAAGTCATAGATATAAAACACCTACAGGCCTATTCCTGGGCAGCCTGACTTACCTGCATAAGGGTTAAACCTCCAAGTGACTGCATGGCATTTAAAAAATAGGACACAATTTCTTAATTATGCTCTTTCCTGGACTTTATTGAACGGTAAGTGATGGTCATACCTCTGGGGTCATGCGCAGGTGGCTGGCAGTTGTCTCTCTAGGCTGACTCAGATACTGAAGAGTTGTATCGATAAGAGGAGTCTAAAAAGGAAAGAAAAGCTTCTTTAAGTGTGAATTCCTGCATTAGGCTCCATCCTTTCCCCACCAGCTAGCCCCCATCCTGCAGCTCCAAAGCACTTTGTTTTGATTATGGGAGCCATCCCCAGCAACTGTAAAAGTAATTGGCTTTCCTAATCAGCAGCTAATGAGACTAGCATTTCCCACAGCATAGTGTCACTTCATGGACACCTCTTCTCGAAGAAATGTTAAGTGTGACTAGCGGAAGGCAGGGGATGCTCAGCCTACCCAAAAGGTGTGAGCTGGGGCTCTGACAGACATATCACCGAGAGCCTACCATGGCCCCACGCAGCGTGCTGAGGGTGGTGTATCGTGGTGATGCAGCACACTGTGACCCATCAGAGAGCCTCACCAAAACCCATGGCAAGATGGGAACTGTGGTGAGGCACCCTCAATGTCAAATGGTGTGACAGACTGAGCACCAAATGGGCTTTCCCCACAAGAGGACACCCACCACTCCGTCTTTCTGCATTTCCCAAACCCCAGCTGGAGCCCCATTCCTGAGGAATGGTGGAGAGTTCCAAGTGGCTGGCAAAGGGATGGTCTATTAAAGAGCACAGCATAAACAAGCTTTTGTGGGACAGTTTGTCAAAGAAACCCATTTGAACAACCATTTGTGTGTTCAGACGATCACACTGGAAATCGTGGGGGCAGCCGGTAGCAATTAACAGTGGCAGGGCAGAGAGCACCACAAATTGTGTAAATTACACACATTCAGAACTAACTTTAAGCCAAGCAGGATGAGAATAAATTTCTCCCATATTAAGTTCCCTCTCCTCAGTTCAGCAGCATATATTTAAACCTCTGTCTTAACTTTTGCAGCTTTCTGTTCCTTACCCAGGTAAATGCACTTTCCCAGGAGATGCTGACTTCACTTACTCTATCCACAGCACTCCCAAACTTCAAAAAAAGTAACTAGGGGAATGCAGGATTTTTCTGGTTGGTGACTAAACCAGACAAATCAGAAAAAGTCATTGGGAACCACAGTGGGAGTCTTCTTAATGTTAACTCAAAAAAAAAAAAAATTTACTACAAGGCAGTCATTTGGGGTCAACCTAAAACAAAATATTTTGTTCCATTTGGGAATGCTTTAAAGTTGTTTGCAAAACTTTTCTTATGACAATTTGACTAGTTTTAAATTAAAAAAAAAAAAGAGGCAGTACGAAATCAAAATAAATCTCTCACTGATGCCATTTTTTACTTTTTAAAATATTTTAAAAGTTTTCTCTTCTCCCCTCTTCCATTACTTTTTTTTTTTTTTTCTGATTGATGGCTTTGATTTGAACTTCTCTATTGCCCAGCCAGATACAGTTTTAGGGCAAAGAGGGAGAGCACCTCACAAAGAACACCCAGCATGGCTTTCATGTGCCTGGACATTGATTATGACAGCAATGATGCATCTGGTAAAGCCCCCACCTCTCCACTCCTTCCACATCAAAGATGTGAATCCTATCCTGTTATAAGCCCTTGCTGATTAATTAGAAGCTACACAGAGCATTAATATCCACTCAGATCCTCAGTGGGAGTTGCACTCATCTAACCAAAGGCAGAATTAGACTCTGATTTTAAACCCATGCCTCATTTTTACATTTATTACCCAGTCCCTATATATTAGTGGTGGGGAGGATGGGGGAATACTTTAAGGTTTCTCCATGTAAAGATCTCAACATTTGTCTAATAACTTCTCAGCAACCTGTAAAGATTTTACACCAACCTAAATGGCATGAGAAGAAATGAAGGCACCAAAGCTTATGTTATCAGACCCCCATCTTACCATGTTTGTCGCTGCCACTGTGCTTGAAGCCTGTGGGATCATGCTCAGCATGAGGAGCAGCAGAGCCACCTGTATGTGCTTCATCTTCTCAGTCAGAAGATGTGATAGCCAGGGGACAAGTGAGCTCTTTTATTGTAGACTCTGGGGATTTCCCCAGCCAAATCTTGAGGAACCTGCATGATATTTTTTAAGTTTTTTGGGGAAGCGATGTCATGAAGTCATATAATAATAGGTGTGAAATGACTAATGTATAAAGAACATACAAGTTACGCACTGTCAGAAATTAACTACCCTCCAATTACTTAACAAGAAAGCTTTCCCATATGGTGCAGTATCTAATCTTAATCTAGGTTATGCAGGATACCAGGTGCTTATTTGCTACGGTGGGTAGATAGACTTTTCCTCTTAATGTGACTCAGACATAAAATTTCTCATAGACTCATTCTGAGGTATGCAGACAATACAGGTCAGAACAGCAGGTCAGGTTAGACTTTTCACATACCAGGAACACCCTCCCTGTACTTCAAAGGCCAACCAACCTTTTATGATCAGTAAAATGGGTGGTCTCAACTCTCACATAGCACAGGTGGGACACAGTCAGACTGCCTCCTCCCATTTCCCTTCCAGTAGTTATATCTTGTACGTTAACACTGTGTATCCATCAGTGTTTACCCATATGTTAACTCTGTGTACCCACTAATGCTACTCAATAGTTCTCCTTCTACAGAGCTGCATGCCAGCTGACCACAATAATTCACTGTCCTGTCTCTGAAGCTCTGATCTGAAAAGCAATAAAAAAAAAGCTGTAGACAATATGTAGTGTAGCCCCACGCTCCCCATCTGCAGCTTGGAGTTAGAGCCCTTTTCCACTCTCATGGTCCTAAATGCCAAGCGCAGCTCTCTGGCCTGGGACAGGCCATCACACCACCAGGGATGCTGGAAGAACACGGAGAGACATGAGTTTGGTCTACAGGTAATTTTCGTGGAATAGCATTAAAGATGTTAACATTGACCTCAACCCTACAGCTTCCTCCCTAAAACTGTTCCCTGCTTCCTGAAGGGCAGAGAGGGATCACACTACAGTATGAGTGGCAGTATTTGCCTGCAGTTCCCAAGGCATTCAAACCACCAAGTGAAATCCCCACTTCCAGCAAGCTACCAGCTACCACCCTTGTGGAGTCAGCTGTGAGCCCTCAAGCCCTCATCCAGCAAAACAGAAATTAAAATTACTCTCCAGACTTTGTAGATGTCTGAAAATTAGCTTGCGAGGAATTTTCCAGTTGGGACAGAGAAGATGGCCATGTCTCTGCTCTTGCCAAAGAAGCCAAGAAGTCCCTAGACCAAAACATGTCACCTGTTGTCCCTTCCTGTGCCAGTGCCTGTATAGTCAATGAAGCATTTGCAGTTTCCTTCTTCATTCTGGCCACTGTGTTGTCAGTGGCTGCAGTGGTGTGCAAGTGGAGAAAGCGGTTGGCAGACCCTTATTCTTTTCAAACACTGGAAGGCAGCAGTAAGAGCAGGAGCAGCAGTACTACCTCATGTGAAACGTGTCTGAAACAGCTTTCTTGTTGCAATCACAGCATTATCAGCTCCAGTTTACAAAAAGAAAAAAAAAATGAGGCTTATGGTAGATCCATACTAGAACAGTCTTCAGAGCAATGAAGTCCATTATGGGTGACGTTTTTAATCACCACTTTGCATAAGCTTAAGCCCCCAATAGATTCATGAAGCTGGCAGCAGCATCTTTTTGAGTAGCTTATTTTGTAGGGCATGGATATAATCTGTTCCTGGAAAAACACTTTTCACAGCAGAAGTGGCATTTCCACTGGAGGATTTCATGGTACAGCTAATAATTTAATGTAAGGTAGACAAGACCTGGAAAGCATGCAATAGTGTCTAAGCTCAAAGAACCAGAGCCATGGTGGTAAAGCAAGAAACCAAATCCAGGCCTCTTATTCCCAAGTTATAGCAATCTGCTTTCCTGGGGTAAATCACATTTCTTTAAAGGGAATGGAGAGACCTAAACTGTCGTTAGTGTTTTTGTAAGGGCTCAAGCCCTGAGCCCCCATCCAAGAGGAGCACACTGGCTCACATCATAGCAGTTATAGGCTACCAACCATTCTCTACACCACAATAAAAACACTTTGCCCACTCCAGAGCAGAGTTCAGGTGCAAAACAGCACATACATACTGAAGGCAACCAATAAGCCTATGCTAAATCCTGGTTTACTCTCAGATTGTGGTATCCTGATATTGCATAACCACCACTTCTTTCCCAGATAGTCTCTTTGTGTGAATGAACTAATCTTCTCCAAACAAAACTGAAGGATATCCTGGAAACAGACCAAAAGGTGCTATTGATGAGGGTTTGTTCCTTATCAACCCTGTTTGGTCCTAACCAGTCCTCCGATGCTGTCCCACCAGGTCTTGTTCTGACAAATACCTGCCATCCTGGCACATCCCTTGTTAGGAAATACTGCAGAGATGACAACCTGGCATCACAGGCAGCCACACTTGCAGGCTCCAGTGCGTAGCAGGCGAATGCAGATTTAAAGGCAGCTTTGGATAGATAGCATAGACACAGCTTGTGAGTTTGGAGCCTGGATCTCTAATCAGGAGAAAAAACTGTTTTCTGAAATAACAGTGAGCCTCTGTTCCTTCCAGAGACCAGTACCGCAAATGAACTGCAAAGCTCACATAACAGCTTCTCGACGGTTTTTCTTTTAACGGTGAGAGCCAGTACCAATAAAGGAAGCAAATATTAGCCAAGCAATGATAGCTAATCAGTCTTTGGCAATTTCTCTTGTATATCTGTTTGTACATTGTCTCACAGAGGCAATGGGGATCTACATTTTTCTTCCTAGTCTAGGCAAAATTACTAGTACATGTAAGTATCTTTAGATCAATGAAGCACGCTTCATCTGAAAACTAAGTCAGGCTTTCTGTCTGCATTTTAGAGGAGAGAAACTTTGCTTACATGCCATAAAGGAAGCTTGCACTTATTTAGGAATTTCCACTTGAAAAAAAAAAAAAAGATAAATACGGGAATTTTCTCTTTGAAGAGCTGCACTCACCATTACTTCCTTGTTGTGCAACAGACCTAGTGGGCAATCTGGGGCAAAGTCCCTTGGGCACAGACCTTCTCTTTGATTTCAGAGGGAGTTAGACACTAAAATGCTTTTGCAAAGAAAAGAAACAAAAACTTTATTCTCTCAGAGGCCTGTTCAGCAGAGCTCTTCTCAAATCCAGCCTAACTTAGCCATTATGTTTATTATGGCAGGGATTATTGTGATTATCATTCAGCAGAGATAGGTGATTCAGATCATCTGCTGTCCAAAACTGCTGGCTCAGTCTGAAGTCTTTGGAGTCAAATACTATTTGATCATACTTGGTGGTATGAATATAACCCATCTACTTATGGAAAAGGGAGTATTTCCATGCCTCAGAGGCACGTGTTGACATCAAATGCATTAACAAGAGGCACTTATCTATTACAGGAACAGGAACCAAATTACACATGCAGAATTAAAGGCACAAAGATATACCTTGTCTCAGTCAGCTTAGCAGGCCAATGACAGGATGAAAAATTGAATGTAGGTTACGTATCTTGGTTCCAACTATCAAATCATCATGAACTCATATATTTATTCAAGCTTACGTGACAATCTCAAATTGTTTCTGAACTGCTCAGGACATTCCCAGGACAGGCTTATGGTGTACTTTCTTACAAAACAAATAAAAATTAAAACCAAGAAGATTCAAAATGGGATGTAGTGTCTAATTGTGTTAACCTGACAGAACAGTTCAGAAAGTACTGCACTGTACCTTACGTTTTGCAAGTCTAATGTAAAAACATTTCCACTCTTCGCCTGCAGACGCGATAAGACACCAAGCCTCGTGGAATCAGCATTCCAGTGCCTGTCGTCCGGTTCCCTGTATACTGTGGATTTAGCAAAGCTTGCCTAAAGTTTGTAAAATCCCCCCTCCCACCAAAATATATATTTCTGAAGTAAAGCCAAAAAAACAGAAAAAAAAAATATTAATTCAAATTCATCCTGTGACACAAGAATATAACAGAAAATATTCTTTTTTTTTTCTTTTTTTTTTTCTTTTTTAAAGGCGATTGCAAAATAGTTCTTCCTGAATCTAACCAGTTTGGGCTTCTTTGGTTATAGGATCATCATGTAGTGAAACAAGAAGGTCAGGGTGGGCAGCGCTCTTTGGTAAGATATTACGTAACAACTGACACCATAAAATCCTACTATTTCCCAAGATCATTGTCAGATATAGCCCTATTCTACTGAGTTAATCACTTTACATATTACTTGCTCTTTTTCCCCTCTAAGAGATTCACATGCTTATGCAATGTATTTTGGTGTCACCTATCAAAAAGACCATCTTTTTGGAAGCCATTATGCAAATACTTTCATTTAATCCCTTTATCAGTAGCATGTCAGGTTAGTGTTTTAAAAGCCATCCCTCTGGGCTATGTCCAAAGTAAGAAAGAGTATGAGAAATGCTATCTCCTAGTTTAAAAAAGGTTTTAGTAAGGATGAGTCTCAGTTTTACAAGACTGTAAGAAAGGGGAATCTTTCTGTAGCAGAAAAAGGCACAAAGTACTATTTGCAGAGAGGGCAAAATTTCCTTTACAGCTTTAAAAATGCCACTGACATAAGCTGAGCTGATTGAGCTGCCAAAACTGGGAAAAAAAAAAAAAAAAAAAAAAAAAAGATTACCTTACCTACAATGTCAAAGAAGAAAGACTTAAGCAGAAGAAGACAGCAGGTGAGGTATGTGCCAGACAGAAGGATGAGGAATGATTAACAACAGATTCTCTGGCTTGGCAGAAGAGCTTGTTACTTTTTGAAACAAAGCAACCTAGAGACTCTTGGATCAATTAGTTATGTCTAGTCATAATCTGCCTGTGAGTTCAACGCCAAAAGAAATCAGAGAAATGTAGTCCTGTTCTGTAAGAACAGGAAGACAATGAGCAGAAGAGAGAAAGGATGGCATAAAAGAAAGAGCATAAACAAAAACTGGTACGTTTTGTTAGAGAACATCAAAATGCATGAAAAGCAAAACCGAGAGGAGACATAAATGTGTATATATGAAATATGGACAGCAGTGCCAAAGTATGCTGATATGGAGAGTAAGAATGAAATCCCACTGCAAGGACACTTAAGAAAATGCAATAACTACTTCATTAAGAGAAACAATAATAAATCCAGAGTGTGGGGTATATTCATACAGCATGATAAAGAAGAGCAGAAGAAAACATTTGGGATGGGAAGGGTCAAAGGACAGCAAGGCTAGGAAAGAGGTGTGTTTTTGCACTCAGATTAAGATACATTTGCATGGAGGGTTAGCCACATGTATAAAGGCAGGAGAAACCATCATGAAAATGCTTTTAAAGAAGAAAGAATAATTGTTCAACAATAACCTGGAGCAATGACAAGGCAGGGGGCTTGTTATTGCTGACAACAGATAACTGCTCCATCAAAAGGTATCTTGGAAACAGAGCCAGCAAGAAGTTGAAGCGAATTATTCACTTCAGTATTACATTGAAGATAAGTTGATTTTCAGAAGTAAAATTCAATGCACAGTTAGGAAAGACTCCAACCTAGTAACAGTTCTCTTCTCACCCAAGCTGCTATTTTTTTAGCTCTTTAGTACACTGCAATCGAAACTCTCTGAATCTTGTGTTTTAGTTCCTGTCCCTTCCCCTCTAAATCCGCATCCAGTGATGAGAATCACTATGCCTTCAGAAAGACTTGTCATTCATACTTATGTCCTCAGTCTCAGGGAACAGAGGAACATGTGGTCATGGTCTGAGCCACTGACTCCAATCCCAACACTCACAGGCACCCATGTAATAAAGACTTAATCCAGAAAGGTTCTTGAAACATCTGCTCCACATACCACCGTATTGCAGGTCCTAAAACATTCCACCCCTTTGAACAACAAGACCTTTATTAATAAAACAAAATCCACTTCTCTAATGCTTGCACATGCCTCTGGATGGTGAATATAAAAACAGCCACTTGGCCAAAGGGAAGGCTCCCAGCTGCTTTTATGACTCGGCACGTTCCAGGCAAACCGCTGCCTCTGTCAGCTCACAGAGCAGCACTAGACTCACGCACCGATGGCCCCAGCTGCTCCATGAATGAGAAATTTGGTCTGTCCAGGCAGCAGGCAGCAAGTGTTTCATGACCACATGGCTCAATATGCGTGTTCCCTGCTGTGCTGAGTTAATGGATAGGAAACAAAGTCTTCTCCCCCCATAATAAAGCCACATCTGAATGTTGTGGTCATCACTGAATCATAGAATCATGGAAGCCCAGAATGGTTTGGGCTGGAAGGGACCTTAAAGTCCATCTAGTTCCAACCCCCTGCCATGGGCAGGGACACCTTCCACTAGACCAGGTTGCTCAAAACACCACCCAGCCTGGCCTTGAACACTTCCAGGGATGGGGCATCCACAGCTTCTCTGGGCAACCTGTGCCAGTGCCTCGCCACCCTCATAGTGAAAAATTTCTTCCTTATATCTAATCCAAATCCCTCTTGCCTTTTAAAACCATTACACCTGCCTTGCTGAACTTCATGAGTTCCACACAGGCCCAGCTCTCAAGCCTGTCCAGGTCCCTCTGGATGGCATCCCTTCCTTCTATCTTATCAACTGCACCACTCATCCCATCTGGTCCTCTTCTTCTTACTCTTTCTACTTATTTTGTATCTCAGCACAGGGTTGCCTTCACCACCATAAGAAGGTAAATGCAATAAATGATTTTTTGTAGAAGTTGTACCAATACTTTCCTTCTCACGGATACAAAAAGAAGATCTCCCCCCTATTTACTTAAACAATGTAAAGTGCAATATGTTCAAGCACACCAAAAATATTAGTGACCACATGCTCTTAAAAGACAAAATCTTCTTGGCATGGTAGCAATAGGTCCTCCTTCAGATCTTCATCTTCAGCCAGATATCACAATGAAGACAATATGGAAAATACCTGGAGCTGGAACAAGAAATGAGGAAACCTATAGACTATCGGCTGGATACAGCTACAACTTCATTTAGCCATTAGCATCATGAATATTTTCACATTAATATTATATAACCCTTAATATAGGCCCTTAACATGCATTTCAAAGGCCTCATTGGCTCCCAGCAAGGAGAATATTCTCATGCCTTTCCTGTGGCACGCACACAGAGTTACACCTTCCCTACACCTACTGAGCCTGCTTGGAGCATTGTTACCACCAGAGCATTCATATATCCAGGATCAAGGTGTGGCCATTGCATCTTCAACCAGCCCGATATCATGCGGCATAGACGTGATGCATTCATACATGAGATAGACTACACAGGGACTTGAGTATGATCCAAGAGAATAGATGAGCAGCTATTTGCATGAGTAATCTTTTCAGCTACATTCATCATTCTGGAATTAGTGGAAAAAAAAAAAAAAAAAAAAAGAGCTCACACCCAGATAGCGCTTGACCCTAGAAAAGAAAGTGCTCATTTGGTTTTATAAACTATTCATCTGTTTTGTTTTGCTGTACTTGTAGACAGACATGTGCTTTGGGCTTTACTATGGACACAATAATACATTCTGACCAGATAGACACTTTGCATAATGGCAACTGCAAGCAATGCCAGAGCAGCCTTGTTCTCCTTGAAATAAATAGATGGAGCACAGGAGAATGTGCATCCTGGGCACAGTGGAGGAGGGACACGCTCAGAGACATTCTCTGTAGCTGATTGACCTGAACTCTAACAAAAGTGGCAAGCCAGATATCTGCAAATCTCAGGATGGGATAGGCTGTGTCACCTGCAGTTGCTATTATGCAACTCAGCCTGCTTTTCAGAACAAATTAGCATACCTGTTTTCAACTTTTGAGACGAATGAAGCAAGGAAGTCTGAAGAAAATAGTGTGGCCCAAGCAGCCCACCCTCTCCCCACCCTGGGGAGCCTTGAGCAAGGAAAGCTTTCCTACAATACTGCTCACACTATAACATGCATTCTGATTGTTTTCCCTGCTGTTAAGAGTACTGTAGGCTTTCTACAGGCTCCAGAGTTTATTAGTCCAATCCATCCTCAGCTGCAGTGAGTTTAATCCAGTCGCACAGAGAGCATAGGTAATGACCCCTGTATTAACACATTTACAAGGGCAAATGCCTCATTTTCAGCCTTTTGTAATAAAGCCAAATTTCAAATGTCTGAGTTCAGTGTTTGCCCTAATGTTTTTTTAAGACTCAAGAGGACCAGAACAATTTTTTGTTGCTATTGCTTTGAGAATGAGGTTAAAGGAGAACAGACAGTTCTCCTGAATGCTGTTTTTTTGGCAGAATTGTGAAAAGCCTCACTGGCTTTCAGAAGGAACCCAGCAATCAAATGAACCTAGTGCAGGGGCTGAAAAATGTTTCTTGCTGAGCTCAAGAAAAATCTGATTGAATTTTGCCAGGTTATAAATTCATATTTTACAGAAAAATATCACATACACAATACAAGGTCATTCGTACAGCAGTGGGGAAAGTCTCTAATGCGCAGACCCAAGGGTGAGCTGCTGAGCCACGTTACCTCTCAGGCATCTTTGGATAAGTCTCTGTGCCTGGTTAATAAGCACCAGCAGAAGATGGTGCTGCACCCAGCTGCCCCCCTGCAACAGTACAGAGCCCCCTCAATAGAGTCAAAGGAACACAGTATGAGCCCTCACCCCAATTCCAGTTCACAGCCCAGTTTAACCCGTTAGTGAAACCGGGTTTGTGCTAAGATGGTGCCCTGTGAACATGAGTGGTGAGACTTGAATGAGCACATGCTCCTGTCTGATATCTGCCACCCCAGCAGGAACTTCTGACAGAGTGGCTGTGATAAACAGCAGAGAAGGATGGGGAAGTGATAGCATCTTGAATTGCTATAGGTTGAATTGCACATGAACGTGAGTTGGAGTACTCACAAAAGCTTGCAAATGTAATTCAGAACATATGGCATGTTCCCGGGGGCCTGTTTACACAACAGTGTATTTAGACTGAGACACTGTCAACTTAAAGAAAAATAAGACTCTCCTCAATCATTCTTTGCATGGTCTCTCTTATTTCAAAATATGAGTGACTGATTCTCGAATAGTTTAGTCCACCCTGACTTGAAGTAGGCTAATTTGAAAACAACACCCCAACTATGGAATTGGAGCACCCGCCTAGAGAATGAATAGATATTAATAGATCTCTATGTAGACAAATCTGGAGCAATTTCTCTAAACATGTATCAAAAACAGGTAAGAGTGTAGCACCAGAGGAATGAGAGTAAAAAGGAAAGACGAGCAGTGAGAAATCTGGGTGGAAAAAAAAAATAATAATAATAATAACGTTGACCTATCTAGCCATTAATTGCTGTAAATGCATTTTTTTGCATGCCTGTCTAAATAGTCAAAAGGAGTAACTGCAAAAGATATGGGTTTTTTCACAGATTTTGGCTGTGGAACCTGTTTTTTTCTTTACAGTTTGGATTTCAGCTTCTCCCTGAAGGTAAATGAGTGTCATGTCATAAGCTTGACAAGGACCCATCTGCACCTCTACGCATTAAAAACTCAATCAACTTCCCATAAGACATACTCCCAATCACTGTTTTAGCAGAACAGCAGCTAATTTTCAATAGCCTGTGGAAGGCTGCCATTGGAATTGGAATTTCCTGCCAGGCTGGTTTCTGCCAGTTTGTGACAGAATTTGCACTGCTTTATCATCACGATCTCACTAGGAATCTGAAGCAATGGTAAAAATGGTATTTATACAGAAATAAACCTTGTTCCCATACAAATACATTCTATGACATCAGAATAGTTCATTTTTGCCCACAAAAATGATTAAGTCCATTATAATGAATGATTCTGTGCATTTCTCTATAATTATCATGAATTAATCTGCTACATTTTCTGTTTCAATGGCAGTTTTTAAATAACATCGTTAGCATCCTCGTCAAACAGGATCTCATACTTACAGATCTGATCTCTTCAGTTGTTTACTTAAAAAATGTATCTTCACCTTCCGTATACACCAGGTTTTAAACTTTGAATTAAAGTAGAAGTTCAGTATCTGAAATTCAAATTCAGTAAATTCAGTAAAATTCAGTAGAAATTCAGCCCTGGATATGGGGAAAGCAGACTTCAGGCTGCTCAGGGAACTAGTTAGCAAGGTCCCCTGGGAAACTGCTTTTGAAGGCATTGGCGTCCATCAGTGCTGGTCAATCTTTAAGCACTGCCTCCTAAAAGCGCAAGATCAGGCGATTCCAAAATATCGGAAGGCAGGCAAGCGGGCCAGAAGGCTGGCCTGGCTGACCAGGGACCTTCTACTGGAGCTTAGGCGAAAAAAGAAAGTGTACGGCTGCTGGAAGGAGGGTCAGGCGACAAGGAAGGAATACAGGGATGCTGTTCGTGTACGTAGGGAGAAAATTCGTGTGGCCAAAGCCCAACTAGAGTTGAAGCTGGCCATGTCTGTGGGAGACAATAAAAAGGTTTTTTTAGATATGTGAACAGAAAAAGGAGAATCAAAGAAAACATAGGTCCTCTACTAGATGGGGAGGGTCTCCTCACAGACAATGACATAGGCAAAGCAGAGACGTTTAATGCCTTCTTCGCCTCTGTCTTCAACACTGATGATGGACTTTGGGACCCAGGGTACCCTGAGCTGGAGGACCATGACGGTGGGAATGACAAACTCCCTACCGAACCTGAACATGTGCGGGATTTGCTGCTCCACCTGGATCCATACAAGTCCATGGGTCCAGATGGAATTCACCCCAAGGTGCTTAAAGAGCTGGCTGACGTCATCACGGGACCTCTCTCAATTATTTTTCAACGATCTTGGGAATCTGGAGAGGTCCCATTGGACTGGAAGCTGGCAAATGTTGTGCCAGTTTTCAAGAAGGGTAAGAAAGAAGACCCTAGCAATTACAGGCCTGTCAGTCTCACGTCAGTGCCTGGTAAAATTATGGAGAGGATGACCTTTGAAGTTATTGAAGCGCACCTGGGGGACAATGCAGTCATTGGTCCCAGCCAACATGGGTTCATGAGGGGTAGGTCCTGCCTAACAAATTTGATTTCTTTTTATGATAAAATTACCCATCTAGTCGATCAAGGGAAACCAGCCGATGTAATCTTTTTGGACTTCAGCAAAACTTTTGACACAGTTTCCCATAGGATCCTATTGGACAAAATGTCCAGCATACAGCTAAACAAAAACATCATACGATGGGTGAGCAATTGGCTGATGGGCAGGGCTCAAAGGGTTGTGGTAAATGGGGCCACATCTGGCTGGCAAATGGTCACTAATGGGGTCCCTCAAGGCTTCATTTTAGGGTCAGTCCTCTTCAATGTTTTTATAAATGATTTGGATGTAGTACTAGAAGGAGTTTTGAGCAAATTTGCCAGTGACTCCAAACTTGGAGGAGTTGTGGACTCAGATGAGGGTGGAAAGGCCTTGCAGAGAGATCTGGACAGACTGGAGAGCTGGGCGAACACCAACCACATGAAGTTTAACAAAAGCAAGTGCCGGGTCCTGCACCTGAGACGGGGCAACCCTGGCTATACATACAGACTGGGTGACGAGACGCTGGAGAGCAGCCCTGCAGAGAAGGATCTGGGGGTTGTGGTTGACAGCAAGTTGAATATGAGCCAGCAGTGTGCCCTGGCAGCCAGGAGGGCCAACCGCATCCTGGGATGCATCAAGCACGGCATTGCTAGCCGGTCGAGGGAAGTGATTGTCCCCCTCTACTCTGTGCTGGTGCGGCCTCACCTCGAGTACTGTGTGCAGTTCTGGGCACCACAGTACAAAAAGGACATTAAACTATTGGAGAGTGTCCAGAGGAGGGTGACGAAGATGGTGAAGGGCCTAGAGGAGAAGACATGAGGAGCGGCTGAGGTCACTTGGCCTGTTCAGCCTGGAGAAGAGGAGGCTGAGGGGGGACCGCATCGCAGTCTACAACTTCCTCGTGAGGGGGAGTGGAGAGGCAGGTGACCTATTGTCCGTTATCACCAGTGACAGAACCCGTGGGAACGGTGTTAAGCTGAGGCAGGGGAAGTTTAGGCTGGACATCAGGAAGAGGTTCTTCACCGAAAGGGTGGTTGCACACTGGAACAGGCTCCCCAGGGAAGTAGTCACTGCACCAAGCCTGTCTGAATTTAAGAAGAGATTGGACTGTGCACTTAGTCACATGGTCTAAACTTTTGGGCAGACCTGTGCGGTGCCAGGAGTTGGACTTGATGATCCTTATGGGTCCCTTCCAACTCGGGATATTCTATGATTCTATGATTCTATAAAAGTCTCTCCCTTCACCTTTAAAATGCAATTAGTTTCTCAACTCACTAGTTTTGATTTTAATGGAAGGAACACTGCTCCATGTGTTGCTTAAAAATGGGGAGTAACTCTCACCATCTATAGATACCAGGAGAACCTGAAGTCTCTGACAGATGAGTTCTGGCAGCTTGTGGCACAACACTGGCAGAGGGTTCTGCATCCAGCTGCATCACTTTGCTGGAGACATCATTCAGTAAGACTGCAGAGTGCATGGTACTCCCCACCTCAGAGGAAATGCCTAGAGGAAGCAGTGTTTGCATCCAGGATGTACTACCCTTTGTTCACTACCTCTTTGGTTCTAGGAAAATGTGGAATATGGGGCAGGACCAGCAGTAGAGAAGTGGCAAGGGTTGAGACACCTCCTTCATGGGTGACAGCAATCGATCCAAGCCTCCATGAAACAAGGTGTGCAGGAATGGAAATGGGAGTACCCAAGGCAACACAGCTCTCAGAAGAACACGGCATACTGTGAAATGAATCTTAAAACTTGACTCATTTCCCCAGCTGGTTCAGCTACACTCAGCTATGCTATCCAAGCCTGGCTGAAGCCACCTCGCCGAGCCCAACAACACTGCTAGCCACTGGCAAGGCACTTTGTGGATGTCAGACCATAAAGAGGGAAAAGCACGGGAGAGAGATGCTTCTCATCTCTCTGCTACGCTCACACCAAATGCTGTATAGATACTGTACAAGGAGCTTTCCTTCTGTTGGATTTACTTGCACCTGCTATAATCTAATTAGGAGGAAATTGGACTTGTCTTGCTCACATCATAAACATAGGCAACATAAATGTATAAATCTTCCTCTTAAACTCCTTTTTCTTCCTTCTGAAATGCTGGAAGACTGCCCTGTGAACCCAATGTGTAATTCTCTTTTGCATAGCATGATGAATAATGGATCAAGGTTATATCTACCACAGATGAAAATGATGCTGTTCTGAAATCCATTCACTGCTTCATGGACCCCAAATCCTCTAGGTGCTATATATTTCAGCTGTCATAAATCCATGTAATGTTCCTGTGCATGACACTACTCATTTAGATCACCAATTTAGTTAAAATGACAGATGTGAAAAAAGCACATGTAACCAAACAACTCCCCAGTGATCACACAGCTGCTGATGCTGAAGGGACTGTATGTTTTATTCTGCGATAGTCAGGCATTTACCACCTGCTGTCAATACAATGTCAGGTGGAGCTATGCAGTACTCCTTCAGCTTACTTGTATTCCAGATGTTCTCCTGAAGCTTTTTGCAGACAGTAAGTGGGATCTTGGCCCCACTGCCCCTGTGGTTCACAAGAGTCTCTCCATTGTTGGATCAGGGCCCAGAGCCCAGCTCCTGAAAGATGAGGAAACCTAGGAGCTGATCCTCATTTCATCTCTTTCTTTGCACAAAACCCTTTTGCACATCAAGAAGAATTGAATGTAAAACCAGAAAAAAAAAAGGGCAACACCCTAAAGAAAGGGTATCTATTACACTTATGTTTAAAGTTTAGATCCTGCCGTTCACTCTACAGTTCAAAAGTCCTTATTCTGTAAGTAGTCTTGGGTGTCCTCAAAGTACTTTGGGGACCTTCTCAAACCCAGCTGGGCAAGGTGTAGCAAATCAGGCTATTAGGCCTCTATTCAACAATGCCCTTAAGCAAGTGGTTATGACCCTTTAATGAAAGTAGCCATGTGCTTTGATGAATTGGGTCTTTAAACAACAAGGAAGCCATATTTCAAAGTGGCACCATATATATCTCTAAAATGAACATATGGCTCTTAATGTTCTCCAAAAGGCATTTGTTTTACAATATGCATCAATTTATTGTGCAGTATCCAGTTTTCCTGCATTTTTAACATAATGAAAATTATCAGGATAAACTAAATTTGCTTTTCTGATTGAATGAACAGAATGTCTTCAGATTATATTTCTCTTTGTTATATGACAAAAAAAAAAAAAAAAAAAACAGGATGTGCTTTCTTCACACAGAATTCACCATTGTCTTGATATGAAATGGGAGAAATACATGCTTTTCTGCTCAAATCACTACACATCAGCTTTCATCGTGGACTTTGTGCATAAAATTAGCCTGCCCAACCATCTAAACAAATAAATGAATCAATGTAACATTGTTTTTATATGGCATATTGTCATAATTCATTAGCAATTTAATTCTGCATGTGTTCTGCGGTTTGATAGACAAGTTGTGCACAGCAAAAAAAAAAAAAAGAGAGAAACACGACATTCTTAAAACTTTGGCACCTACAGCTAAGCTGTTAAATTCATATTAATGCATCAAAATAAGTAATCAGCAACTCTGAAAATCAGGTCATTCATTTTTGTGCCTAAATATAGGTCTAGCTGACTAACTTTAGGCATTCACAGTTGAAAAATGTTCATCCAAATGTGTCATCAGGGAGAGCTGAATAGAATTCTAGAAGAAACACTTGAGAGAAAATTTCTAAACGATAACAATTTGGATGATAAATAGTATTATAATTTATTATTCATATAGTTCTATTAGTGTGCTTGGCATTCTAAAGGCAAGAGAAGAAATACAATAAATATGTGATTCTAAATATACATTAAAGACTAGAACTGAGGCTATGAAGATTTAGAACACAAGTATGAGTGATCAGCTGATTGTAGTATTTATCTGAGGAAAGGATTTATTCAGAAAATTTTCTCCTCTGCCCTATGAAAATAAAAGGTATGATGACACTTGTGAGCTTTCACAGACACAAACACAATCAAGCAAAATTCTCCAACTAGACCTAGATCCATATGGTTATTTAGGTGCATAATTTCTACATCAACACCCAACTTCCCACTGACATCAAGGGGAAAACAATGGAAAGCAGGGGTAGAATTCAGCTCCAAAATCTATAGAGAGAAAGGTAATTCCAAACAGTGACTTCTATTACTCTATAGTATGTGTCTTAGAAGGGTCCTAGATATGGCTCTCTTTCTGTTAATTAGAGGAAGACAGACAACTAGTTTTAACCGGACATCTGACTTCTAAAGGTGAAATAAATACTTTTGTTCGTGTCTTCATGAAAGTTGTGCTCCCATATTTCTTTTGGATTGAAGCATTATAAGGTAGATGCTGACATCTAGGTATATTCAGCACCCAAAAATCCCATGGATTTGTATGAAAATGCATGACCCCTCTAACCAAGTTTTGCAAAGGGAACAGTCACACTGCTGATGGAGTGAAAAGCAAGAGTTCATTTGGACTGAGAGGAACAGGTATTTGCACCCAGAAAAGATGTGCTGCTTTTTAAAGAAGTGTTAAGCAATTTATATACTGCTGGTCAATGCCCTCTTGGCTGCCTGTGTAGTAAGCAGTGACCATGTGAGTTTCATTCAGTGCCAGCTTCTATATCTGGCCTCCCAGCCAGTTAGCATAACCTGCTGCACATCCTAATGATCTAAGAGCACTAATGAAGAGCTATTGATCAAGTTAAAATGATAAAGAAAATGGATTATGGCTGGGACATTCACACAAATAACTTACTAATAACTGCCCGTTTTTCAAAGAGGAAGACTGATTTGTTTAGCAGAGTCTTGTTTGAGTAAAATACTCATTTCAGTTCTAGAGAAATGTGTCATCACACATTACAGAGAAACCGTTCTTTTTGTGTCTAGCGAGAACACATTTGCA
Organism: Cygnus olor; assembly: GCF_009769625.2. Classification (NCBI taxonomy): domain Eukaryota; kingdom Metazoa; phylum Chordata; class Aves; order Anseriformes; family Anatidae; genus Cygnus; species Cygnus olor. The sequence goes on from NC_049169.1 coordinate 176,690,091, forward strand.
GTGTAAAAATTTCCCATGAAGACAGCAATGAGGCCAGAATCTAGAAAGCATTTTAGATGTGCAAGCCTGCATTACATCTAAGAAAAAATGATTACAGATGAAATTTCAGCTGTGCTACCACTCCCCAGCATGAGTCCATCTTCAACAGTCATACTAGAATTTTTGTGGAGCCTTCCAATATCAGACAGTCCATCTTTTCAGTCTAGTCAACACGGGTGGTGAAGCTGAGGCTCAGACTCTGGTAACTATAAATGATGCAGCCCCCCCTTCTTTCATAAAGAAGAGAAGCATGAGATGGTTCAGAGAGGGTCAAGCCCAACTGTATAAAATAGGAAGGATGGATCCCCTCTCCCTCTCTTCCTTTCCCTCCATTGGCAGTAGAGTGTAGAAGCAGGTTGTCAACTAGCTTAGACTAGGCACCTAACTTTTGGACAGTGACATTTGGATAATACCAATGCAGGGAATAGCCTACAGCAGGGAATAGCCCTAAAGCACCAAGATCCAAAAGGTGTACTGAAAGCTCAAATGAAATTGTTTGTGTGTTGGTAATTTAGCTCCTTGCTACCTCATTTGCAAAGTTCCCCTCTTGGTCCTGTTGTTTTAAGCCCCTCACCTTTAGTCCACCATAACAGAGCAGGTTCCCTGGAGGGTAGCCAGCCAGGAACAGCTGTGATTTTCACCTGCATATGAGGGCCAGCCTGAGTGAAAATGACATTTGTAAGTTAAAGAGAAGAATTTTGCTGTAACAGAAGTAATTCTTGCAATCTGATTACTGAAAGAAGAAGTGTAATAAAAAACATGCAAACTTCAGCAGAAGCGAGGCAAACCAATATAAATGAGAAGCATACATTTAACTGGCTTCATCACCGCAGAACTGCATGTAGAGCCGTGCTATCCTCAGAGCGCAGCTACACAAGCCATGCATCAGCTGGTTACCAAATCTGAAAAGCACAGGCTGTCAGTGCTTTCCTGACATCTCTAAACTTCTGCAGGACTCCTACCATGCCAGTGGTGCCTCTGTCTTTGTACAGTGCATTTCCCACCAGCAGGTCATACAGCAGTACAGTTGCGGGGGTGCAGTGGATACAATGCCAGCTCGTGATCACCCCTGTCATCAACAAAATTGACTACCTTTCCAGGGCTCCCGAGCAGCCCCTGATGAGGAACTCCTACTGGGACTTGTCATTTTGATAGAAGGCATCAATGACCTGTTTTCTCCCTCTGACAACTCTGGCAGAGGTCCCACTCTTCCTTCTATTGTCTCTGCACATCTTTAACGAGAAATATTAAATTCTCACATTCTCAGAGTCCTCCCCACTCAAGCCCTGCTTGCAGCAGGGTGAAATAGCAATAATGAGACTGAATAAATCTCCGATGCAGTGAATATCACTTTCCCAAGGACTGCTCAAGAGCAAGCACAAAAATAGTTTTGCATCCTGCAGCCTCCATCATCCTCACGATTTGGGTCCTGCTAATCTAGGCCTGGATCAAATATCATGTGACAAATTTGATCTAATCAATCAGACAAACAATCAATCTCACAAACAGAAAACACTTTAAAAAACATAATAATACATTTAAAGTAAACCTATTATAGAAGAGGGTAGAGAAGTCATATTTAATTATAATACACATTTTACACAATGTTTACTAACACTTTTCATGGACTGGAAATTTTTTGATCGCTTACCAAGGCAAATATTCTTCTTTAGCCTGCTCGGTGCTGATGGAAAAACAGAATAAAAAGGATGTTTACAGTTTATGGATACATCTGGTGATGCTGAAGTTCATGAGCCACACTGACATCATTGGAGTGCCATCTTCCACCAATTAAATACAATCCCTACAGTTCCCACATTAAACAGTTTGAAACTGGACCTATTTGAATCAGTGTTTCAAATTTTCTTGTCTTTCTAGCCATTTGAAAAATAAAATTGTAATTTATAACTATGTGTTATTCTGCTACCAAAGCAGCTAAAAGGAAGAAGTCTTCATATTCATAGGGCCTTCACATAGTTGGAGTATGTAACCTTGGTGACCTGCAACATCAAATGAGAAAAGACAATGCTCAGTCTTTTAGCTTTTAGCTTTGAGCACTTTGAATCTACAATGAAGTCAATTCTGGGCATCTGGTCTTTTTAACCCCTTACATTCAAAGGTCATTTGATCTTCAGCAGAGTCAAGATTTGTCGATGTTATATCATTCCATACCTATTAAGAATGGGGAACAGCTTGTGATATGGGAAATTGGCTACACTGGGGTTACATGTTTTTCCAATCCTTCCTGTTACTTACAATTTTGTTGAAATGCTGAAATAATAATAATAATAATAATAATAATAATAATTTTGACCATTTGTATGACACATCTTATAGCAAATGTGGTATGGGTTGTAACAGAGTTTACACATGCTGATGAGAGTTAGTGATTTGCAAGTAGCTCAAGCTGTCTTTTGTCTTTCCTTCAGACATTTATCTTGTGAGTTAGCTTGGTTTGACTGGTTTGATTGGAGCCACAGCTATTTTTCTAACTCAGTCATGTCCTGGTGCTGATGATAGCAGGTCCCAGCTGCCACTGTAGTCAATAATATTCCTAAGATCTTCAGCCTGTACAAACAATTGGCTGAGAAAAAGTTGTAACTCGTTACATTTTTATTATAATATTCTGTGCAGAGATCAATCCATCTCTGCAAATCCCAATGCAAAATTCACATCCAAACTTCCACCTATTTCACTGATATTGGGTACAATGCATCTGCTTGGATCTCTACTTGAGATAAAAATGAGCAGCAAAGTCTAGGTTTCTGTCCCAGCTTCTTCAAATATGAAGCTTTCCAACACAAAGCTTGTGGATCTTAGCGTCTGAAGTTCCTTTTTTAGGCTGTTCCCCAATATTGTGAAACTATTTCTGTGACCCTGCTTGAAGCACTAAATTATTCACCTTGAACATCCATCCAACTTGAACATCCAGCTTGTTCAGAAACGAACTTTTACTTCAGTTTATATTATAAAGCTGGTAACTATAAAAGATGCACTAGTCTTACAAACATTTAGGCTTCATTTAACTAACTTACTGAAGTCAATTCTACTATTCGGCACACAACTCGAAGCATAAGAATTCAGTACGCTATTTAGAAGACTGGGAAAGAGGTGGGAAAGGAAGAACTGATTTCACCTAATTTGAGACATCTCACTGAGGCACTAAATAAGGAATTTAGTCATCTTAAATGTTTTTATACAATGCAAAAAGCAGAAGAGAGATCTCCAGAGAGCAATTCATGTTAAATCACCCTTAGCTGGCGTTGTCACACACCCCCAGCCCAATACTTCAGTGCAGGATTGATAAATAATACCAGAAGGCAGTCATCTTTTTTAACTGCTGCTTGATTACCATTCACACCAGAATTAGCATATCAAGGTAGGAAGAAACACATGAATATTTATTGCCTTCATTCCTACAAGGAAGCTTAAATGAAGAATTTGCAAGAACATGAGGGACAGACCTACAGATGTTATTGTGTATAAGTGTACTTAAGTAAAAACCTCTGAGCTAAAATTCGGATGGCAAAGCCATGACTTTGAAGGAGCGAGAAAGCCATGTCTGTGAGCATGTTATTTCCATGAGATATCACTGAAATAATAGAAACAATCTCCCTAATTGGCTGTACTGACAATGAGTGTAACACACGGAGCCCTTGAAAACAGGCAGCTAGGAAACAAGGGGAAGAGCACAGCTGAAGCTGGCTGAGCAGTGGCAGCACACATGGAGCCAACCAGGCAAGCACTGCTCAGGAGACATTTTGGCACAATGGGGATGCATGAATTCCCAGGACATTCTTCCTTTCACCCTGTAAATTTCCAAAACTCCCATCCTCTGCCTGGCAGCTCCTCGCCATCACCAAGCCCTCCTTCCCCACAGTTGCTGGCCCGAGGGAGTGCAGGGAAGGCACTGCTGGAGGTACCCGGCCATCCTCAGGCATCAGGCACAGCATTCCCACAAAATGGTTCAGGGTGGAAATCAGCCTGTCTCGGTTGTTCTAGATATGAGACAGCCATGCATAACCACACACCTTGTCTCAGCATCACACGGCCCTTGCCAGCCCCTGCCTTATCTCAGAAATTACTAGTCACAGTAATGTGTGATTCTCCATTCATTTTGTTGAATGAAGAGAGGAACATATCTAATTTAGGAGGTTTTCAGAGGTGTCCGCCTTTCTCAGGTGCCCACCTTTCTCCGTTGATTAGACAAAAGAAGCCAGGCACTCCCCGTGGGAGGACAGATTAACCCTCCCAGGCAGAGGTAACAAAACTTGTGAAGGAAATTAAAAATAATGGTATGCATTCATCACATCGGAGCGGCCAGCCCCCCTCAAATCATGCAGCATCTGTTCAGGTGCAGAGAGTATGAGAAAAGGGATTTTTTTGAGAAGGAGAAAGGAATGGAGGAGAGGGAACACAGACAGGAAAAACAGAACAAGGAGGGGAGGATGAGAAAGAACATCACTGAAAGCAACTTTCACTGCAGTTGAAGATTAATGATTGCTCCTCCACAAGCACTCCGCAATCTGAGGTAAGTGGAAAAAGCTGCAGATGCTACTCAGTAGCCAGTGTAGTCCCTTGCAGACACAAAAAGCAGTACGGTGATGTTCCCACTCAGACATATAAAACCAATGTGATGTATGTAGCTTTTAACTGTTGGTATGGTATAAAAGTTTTATTGCTGCTTTGGCTTCAAGAAAGCTACAAACCTTGGTTTAGGAATTGCAACCCCTTGTAAAAATGGTTATGAAAGGCATCTTTCCTAATCACATTAGCAAACCCTTCTCTCCATTTTCCCTCTCATTAAAAAGCTTAAATATTTTACAGCTATAGTGTGCGGGCTTATGTCCAGATTACCCTTCATTAAATGACTTTTACAGTAGCTGGATACAAGCCTTGTCTATTATTACACACCAGCTAATTATGTCTCCTTTGTTTTCATTTCATCATTTTAAACAAAGCTTTTGGGGACCCAGCCACTCTGTAAGAGGTGTTGCCAAGCTGAACGCATTTCCAGCAAATCCCAGCTGGGCTGCATTCATTTCAGCTGATGATCTTTGCAACATGAAGTAGGTCTTTGCAAAAAAAATAAAATAAAATAAAAAGGGGGGGAATGGGTGGGAGGGAGGAGAATTAAAATAATAACAACAATATCCAACCTGCAGTGCTTACTGTAGTTTAATTCAAAGATGACTTCTCATTGGGAAAAAATCCAGCAGGGTGTCGGTGAAGACTGAAATATGATGTACAGTGATTCTAAACATCATAGCTAAGCTTTGTGAATGACTGGTACTATCAAGTGTTTTCTGATCTCTGACAGCGTTGCTGTTTTCAGATTACCCCAGTAATGTTTCCACAGTGTATTATTATACTCATGGCAAGAAGAAGGGGAGGAGGCCTGAAAATTACTTCCCCCCGGCAATGAATTGTCATTTAGGTCTCACATTGAGCCAGCTCTTTGCATTGCCTGAGAAGCCAAGGGAGCCAGCAAAAAGATACGATTTCCCCAGAGCTGGGGGGCCAAGGGAAATGATCAGGCATCTGAAGTCTCCCCAGGGTGCAAAGAGCAATAGCAAAAGGCTTTGCTAAAGAAAGATATTTTTCAGTACCTGTTCAACTAAAATCTACATTTAAATCTTATTTTAGTTACAGACTTCTATCTAGGATACACCAAATAAACAAAATAATATCAGAAACAATAATAAGAATTGTGTGTTTTTGTGTGAGCAAAGGGGGATATCAGTCTCTGTATGTAGTATGTAAGACAGATGGCCCTTGTGCCACAGAGCCAAAAGCCCATTTGTGACATGACAGAGAAGCCAAATGAGAAAGGAAGCTGTGTGTCACTTCATGGGGGTCTCAGTTCTCCTTTTCTCATCGACATTTTGTAATTCTTCTTTAACTTTTTTTTGACTGCTTTTCAACTCTTGTAAGCCTTCCTTGACCATGTAGCTTTTTAGCCTCCCTTAAGCATGCCATCAGTCTAGAGGTTTATTGAGTTCTTAAGGGCCTATGTTAACCTTTCTAAAAGTTTTTGGAAAACTATGTCACTGGTAAGGAATTCAGTAGAAAACTCACTAAAAATATGACCACATCTCTACTGAATATCATAGGATAGTTCATCTTCTGTTAAAACCTGTGAAGTCTTTCTGTGGCATTCTCTGTCATCACACATTCTTACTATGCATTGAAGGGGAAACACTCCTTTGCCTCCTAACTGCTCTCCCACACAGGGGAGAAATGAGCTGGTGAAGGCAGAAGATATAACAGCCTTCCTTCAATCTTCACATCTTGGAAAGAGGTTGTGCATGGGTGGATGTATTCATGCTTTCCCATTCCAGTTCCAGGTTGTTCTTTAGCTGAATAGGATCCAGACTAGCCATTCTTCCCAAAATATCAGCTCCAGCTGGCTAAACGGCCCATCACTGCATTTCATCCCTAATATTGCCAGAGCAAAATGACCAATACACTCAGAAGATCAATAGTCAGCAAGCATAACGTATGCACTCTGCTCCAGCAACCCTCCTTCTCCGCCCACTTCACCAACTCTTTTTCTAACACCTAACTTGATGGTTTGTTTCAAAAGGACCTGTGAGACAAGAAGGCGTTTTTATCTCCCACTGACACAGGGCAGGATGCCACCTCCCATTCTATTAACCCACAAAGCACCAACCCCATTTGCCTCATACAACAGCAATGAGTAAGCACAACCTCCCTCCCCATGAAATGCAATAGGAAAATGAAAAACAATCTGGCAGAAGTGGATCTCTGCAAGCTTCACAGACAGGTTATCTTTCCCAATTGTGCATGTTTTTCAGAGATATTTGTTCATGGAAAACAATGATATGGAAAATGCACCCACTTCAGCACATGCAAGTGTTGCCCTGATTTTCCTCTAAAAAAAAATTCCTCTAAAAATTTCCTCTAAATTTTCTCCAGGAAAAAAAAAAAAATCAACCTGAAGGGAGAGGGCTAATCACACAGTGGGGCACTTAAAAGCCAGTGTCCTTCTCCTTGTCCCGTCACACCAGCTTTGGCAGCAATACAGCAGGGGTCGCAGCAGCTGTTGGAAAGCCTGCTTGGCTTTGCCTCTGCTCCTGGTATTTGCTACTATACTTGTGGTATAAATACCATAAAGAAAAACCTGTCAAGCAGACCATTTCTCATTATTTGGAAATTAGCAACCTTTATACTGTTTCTAAAACAAATTGTTTCCATTATCAGAACATTGCAATGCTATATGCATCCACAAGAAATCAGCACGTGAATATATTTCTGGCTTTAATATAATGCCTTTTTTTCCATGAACAATTTAACTCCCTTTTTCCTGAGTTTCCATTCAGGAGAAATACAATAAAACTCAGGTAAAAACACAGTGTTTGCAATAATTTTCTTGTGCCCTTCAGTACCAGGAGAACAATTTGTTCTCTTTAATTTCAAAAGAGAGCAACAATTAATTAAACTAATGAGAATTAAAGGGGAAAAAAGTACTTCAAAGGATTTCTGACCTATGAAAAAAATCTTATTTTGGTCCTGATGCAAAAATAAAGTATTTCCTTGCATAAATAATCTCACAGAAGCTGTATCCTTAAAATGCATTCCCAGGATTGTGGTTTTGGCAAATGGGGATTCAAACTGCAGTTATGTTGGTGAACTGATTTTGATATGTGCATCTGCTTGTAAAATCCTTTGCTAAGGGAGGATATTATCACCAAGCTGGGAGCTAAGACACAAGCCCAGGATCTTATCCAGTCTCAAACTGGCCAAACATTTGTGTGTTTGGCACAAGTATACAGACATAGGCTTTTTGACTGTTGCTTTACTAATAAGAAAAAGAAAAGAAACAGAAAAAAAAAAGTGCATTCACTGATCCAAAAATCCCCCTTAGCAGAGAAAGACCTGCAGGGAAAAGAAAACACATAAAAATGCACTGAAGCAAAGTAATGCTCCTTGAAGCTGACTGTGCCCCTAAACTATGCTCCTGAGATTATATCCCGAGGCGGCAGGGGGCATGGTTAAGAACAATTCTCTCCGGCTCCAAAAGAATGAAGGCAAGTGTCAGCACTGCCATAAAATCAATGCATGGATGACTGCTCCCAGGGTGACTCGAAGCAGCAGTGACATGAGTCTGGACATTGTACTGGTGAGGAACCACCCCTAATGGCTTTCCATCTGATCCCTGGCTGCAGGGGTCAGCTGAGCCACTACACAAACACAGGGCTGAAATACCAGGTCACAGATCCGACATGTCAGTGTGCAGCCAGCTCGTGACAGTGACACTTGTTGCACTGTACAGAGAAGGCTGCCAAACAGGCCGGTGGAGTTTAGGATACCACGCAGATCTGGCAGGCTTCCTTGTACTCTCTTGATCCTCTGTTTCTGTACCTTCTACAGCACTATTGTGTGTTTTCTCTGGCTTGGAGGTCTGAATCACAGCTTGATCATCAGTCAGATCCTGTTAACATGGGATAGATTAACATGTATCATCATAATGCAAAGGGCCTGGAAATTATTTTTTTCTGTAATACAGTCTTTTCCATATGTGCTAGCCTGATCTAGAGGGCGCAGACCAGTCTTAACACTCCACTACTGGCATCTCTCTCCTTACCACTGAGGATGTGCTTGCACACAGAATTTGTGCTAGAATAATTAAAAGTGTTTTTCAAAACGATTCAGCCTTTAGCTAGCTCAGCTTCTCTGTACAGGGACGTTTTCATCAGCTTATCTTCAGGTTCGACTGGCTAGCACAGGATTCAATCACGCAAAGCATTCAAGATACTGCTGCTCACCAGTTGCTATCTGCCAGCTGAACCACGACTACATACTCTAAACCCCTTTTTGGCCTGTCCCTAGTGCCCAATAACATTTTTAAAAGCCTCACTCTCTCACTCCCCTGACCAGCTTTTCAAGATCCCCAACCACCCTGGGGCATGCCAAGCATAGCTGGGACTTCTCAAGCCTGCTCTCAGAGCCAACACAGCAGCTCCCACTTTCTGCCAGTATGCTTAGCACCTTCAGCTCATTTCCTCTTCACTGAGCTATGCAGCAGACCTGGAAGGTGAAACAAGGGAGACATATGCCCTGAAATCCCAAAATGGTGAAACAAGTTCCTTTCTGTGTTGTATTCTGCTGCTCCTCATGAAAGAGATGATGATAACACAACAACCACTGGTGCAAATGCTCCTCTGCTCTCGGTGGCACAGCAAAGACAGCAACGACATAGCCCCTTACACTGGATGTGTAAGTGGGAGGGTAATGAGCTTGTTGGTCTTCTGCCTGTCATCTTTCTGTATTCTCCACTCCCCAGCTTCTTGCATGTTCCCCTCGCCACTTAGGGTAACCACTGGTGGCAGCTCAACCTTGGGCAACAGCAGAAGCAACAGGAACCCAAGGAGTAGTGTCAGGGATGAGGGAGAGGCCATTACAGACAGACAGTTCTCACCATTTCTCTTTCATACACACATCACAGCCCTCAGCACCACCTTAAGTCACCTCCGATACCCAGCCTGCTGCCTGCACAGCAGCAGAAGCCAGAGGGGCTCCTGGAAAGAAGACAGGCACTGGTAGCAATAGGGCAGTGTTGGCTGTAGGCTGCAAGAAGTGCAGGTGAGGTAGCACATCTCGTGGACTGAAGCGGATCTCCCATTTCAGGCACAGAGGCCTGCAGCAGCACAGCCCCCAGCTGTGCAGAGTACCTGCCATAGTATTTTGTACAGCTAGTTTAAAGCTATCTTCTATTTAAAGCTGCACTCCATGACTGCAATGTAGACGTATGCTAGATCTTCCTGTACGTGCTCTGACAAGCAAAGCAATAATGTGACACCAGAAAACTCATCCTGGTACACAATGGATTATACCGAAGAAGGATCTATGCTTGGGATCTTAACATGATACGAGTTAAAATCAACAGAGACTTTTATTTTGTACTAAACAGTGGTAAGTAGGGCTTAGATCCTGCAAGCACAGAAGCATCCACATTATTTTTGTTTTTATAGTAGTCCCACGCAGTTGGAAGATCATAAGTCAGCAACAAGTTTTCCTCTAATTTCAATAGGGGTAGAATTTTTATCTATATTTTTTAAGTAGTGGTGCCTACATGCTAAGAGGATTCATCCCACTTAATGTCTAAAACCACGGTGTCTAGTCTGAGCTAATTGCTCCAGGCTAGCCGAGTCGGTGAGAAAAGTTAAGCACTTTAGGTTGGGTGAGTTGTCTCTCATGCAGTCGATGTCTAAGACATGCCCTTTGGCAGTCCCAGCTTCTTTCTGCTGACTATAACAGGAGCCAAAGGTGAGTAGCTCAAAAACAGATATCATTTCAACCATACACTTCTAGAGGCAGAAGAGATGAATCCTATTCCATGTATTTAAGAAATTGAACCTGAATTCTTTAAAAGCTGCCCCTGTAACATCAAGAAATCTCTCTGCTTCAGCTCTTTCCAAATGGACAATCTAATAATAATTTAAGTAATTTATCTAGGGAATTAGGCCAAGGTGCTTAGCATTTTTCAAGTGGAAAAGGTTTGCAGAGCAGCGACATCGACTGTATGTCTCACCTCACTCCTACTCAAAAGGCTTCTCCCACAGATCCTGTAGGCATCCTGTTGGCAAGCAGGACGGTACACTGCACATCCTTGTTTGTGACAGTTGAGTGCCTCAGGCACATCCAAGACTGTATTACAGGTTCAACACTCTGCTTAGTGCACAGCCACCCACTGGTCCCGCCTCTGATACAGCATCCAGGCGTTACGCAAGTGCTGAAGCAGAAATTCAGTGTGCAGTATGCCACAGCCTTTCCCTATGATAACAGTAAGAAATAAATGTCTTCCTTCAGGAATGCCAGAGACATTGCAATCAGCATTCATCTTACCAAATCTACATCTGACCATCTACATCTACTAAAACCACCAGTCATGTAAGAGTGTCTCTCCCTTTCACAGACAACACCACCACAGTGGAAAAGCTGTACTTCAACTAGATCTAGCACCTGGTCTTAGCCAATTGCTCCCTGGGCTTCCTCCCTCTACAGTCAATAGAGACATTTCTTGGTGCTCATCACGGGCTACGTTTCTCTTACATACCTCTATCAGAACAGAATGCCCTGCACTTGGAGAAGACTATTGCTCTTCATCGACTAAAATGGAAGACAAGATGGCTACCTTCTGCTAGCTGCCTTTTTTGTTGTTGTTTTTGAACAGCTAAGATGAGATGAGATGAATCCCACCTGAAAACTGCAAAGCAATTCAGCATGATTTACTACAAGGCCAGAAGTAAATGCAATATTTATTATTCGTCTCCACATTAAAAAGACAAACTAATGTCCTCTCTTAGTTATAGAAAGTGGAGACTTTTAATAGAAACATAACACTACATAAATACTTAAGACCTACTAATTTTCCACCTGTTTTAATTATTCACTTATCATAAGATGAAACACTCAAAAATTCTCACTCTGGTCCCTAGCAAATGCCTGTCTTTGTTTTCATGGGCTTTCAGGAACAAAAAATATTTCAAGATCACATTTGTAAAGTCAAGGCATTTCCAAGCAAATAATTACTAAAAAAAAAAAAAAAAAGAGAGAGAGAGAGAGAGAGAATTGGTTACTGCTGAGATGCTGGGTTTATTTTTTAAGAGGCAATCTACTGTACTTAAGATAAACAATGAGTTCACTGTTTTGGAGGGTCAATTTTGATGCAAGCCCCTTTTCAGGTCACAGTTTAAAGATCTGCAAGGGAAGGAAGGCAGGACAGGGCAAGACATAACTCAGCGTACTTGAATATACGTTATCTTCCTGTCACCTATCCCCTTACTCCTCAGAGTGTCTGTAGATCCAGGCCAGTTTGAATTGCTAGCAACCTAGCTGCAGAAGTTAGTCCCATGCAGTATAAACAGGGTGAACTGATACACGCTGAGCTCAGTACTGCTGCAACTAAACAGCTCACACAACTCAAATTAGCTGTTTCAAAGGCAAGGTAGGTCAGGTTAGCTGTTTTAAGGTTAACTTGGGTATATCAGTTACTTAATAAATGCCACCATGCAATAACATTGTTGGTGTTGCATCAGAACTGTTGTTTTTCACAGTTACCTTTTCAGGTGTAGCTCACTAGTTCCTGATTAAATAATTAAATTAATTCTTTAAATTTGTTGAATTACCTCTAGCTTTAGTAAGTTTGAGGACTTCCAAAGGACATCAAGATCTTGCTTTTATTCTTTTTTTTTATTAGATTAGATGTAATTTTTGTATTCAAATGAAGAGTAACAGATGTAGCTCTGTGTGGTAATGCTGAATCAGAAAGTAATCTTATAGTAAACACTTGGGCTTTTTACCAATGTTGACTGTTCAAATCAAATTACAATATGTGCATTTCTAAATTTCATTCTCTCAATTATTTTCACTTTGACCTGAATACAGATATTGATTGTGGATACTCTGATTACTTAACTTTTGGTATTTTGGCTGTTTTTAAAATCTCTTAATGCCATTAGAATAATTCACCTTTTAATGCAATGAGTAATTTTTTCCCTTACTAGTTTTACATCAGATTTTCAGATAGTGGTTATAATTAGGTGTTTGTACCTCAACAATAGATTTTATTCATTCTTGCATCCAGTGCCTTTCAAGGATATTTAATTCCAAGCCAAATTCTCTCCCCAGCAGCCTGCTACCAATACTAGAGTGTGGCAAGTTTTTGTCTGAAAAATAGACATAAACAAAAACATTTGAACCTTGCTCGATATGCTTTTTGAGGTAGCAGATATTTAAAAGGCATCTAGAACAAACAAAACAATCTGCAGAAAGAAGTGCATTATCCTACTTTGCTTTCTGAAAGTAATGGGTTTGTAAACAGTACCACGAATGTACTCTGAAAGTGACTTTGATGAAATCCCATCCATTCCAGCTACAAACAAAAAAGTTAATTGAAGCAGAAGGAGTTGCATAGTTGCAGACTGAGGAGCAACTACAGTTTAGATCCCGAGCCTTCACAAATCTCTTAATTACTAGTTAAGAGACTCCTCTATTTATGGTTCTGACCCAAAGCTTGTAATAGGCAGTTGAAAGACAACTTCTACTTTCACAGAATTCAAAAGCAAGCCTAAATATGTAGGTTACCATTTGCAAAGGATGTAAGCACATACCCGACTTGAAGGAAGGAAGTAGCCCCACTATATTCAGTAGCATTTCTGGAAAACTATGAGTGGCTTGTGCTTACATGCCTGACTGCATAAGGTCATCGTTCCCAATTATGAGCCTGATTATGCTCCCGAGCTGAAGTTGGTGGGAATAAGAGCACGGAAGCATGTCTCTGGAGGGTCACACTGATACAAGAATTAAATCAATACTGTGCAGCTCCACTCAAACAAAATCGCTGGAGTTAACACCAGCAGAGAGTGGAAGCATGCAGTGGTAAATCAGCCCCAGAGTCTGTTATGTGGTTTTGACACATCCTTCAGTTTTATCAGAAATCCAAACACAAAATTTAGCACTCCGAAACATCAGTGAATTTTAGACACTCCCTGAAGGGCCTTGAGTACTGAAATCAATGAATAGACTGCAATGAACTGACCTATAATTGTAGTTTTTCAGCTGTGACAAATAAAATATTGATAATGGTCTTCATTCTGCTTAACTCTTTCCCACTCTTTCAAAACATCATGTGTAATAGAGCATAGAGGAATGGAAATTACTTATAAAAATGTGAGATGGGTTGGCAGGGTTTCACAGAAAGCAACAATGATTTTTATTTCCCCAAGAGACATGCCACATGCCATGAAATGCAGCATTCTATACCGCAAGAGGCTGCAGCAATGACTGGTCCAGCACAGGGAGCTGATGAGCTGTATCGATGTAGGACTATGACATATATAAATAGGTTATTCATTTGGGGATTCATTGTTACAGTGAGTTTATGAGCCTTATCTAGCCTTATCTAGTTCTCCTACCTGAATGCCCCCCAGCACCATCGTGGCTTTAAAGAAGGAGGTTCATGGAGCAATGCTGATATTTTCAAAGGGACCTTGGAGCCTACCAGAAACTGAGTGACACTGGTTGATCACAAAGCCTTACCTAACCCCTAAATTATCTAATCTCAAGTATTCAGTCTTATCATAAGCAACTGCATGCATATGTTGAAGCATGTTCTTCAGGTAAAGACTTCACCGCTGCACAGTATACTCAAAAAAATTTTGTTGATCCCAAAGCCCCCCTGCCGCTAAACACAATATTACAGAACCTTTGTGGATGTCCTCCTTAGGGACTAGTCCAAGGCCACTCAGGAAGCTAGAAGTTAAAGCCAGGTTTCCTCAGCACCACCATTTTTATTAGGCTTAGGAGGTATTTGTGGGATGGAGGGAAACTGATGTCTCTTACTACAAAGACAGCCACAATTCCATGAAAATCTATCACATGATAGATTAGGAAGCACACTCAGGATTGCTTAGTCCACTTAAAAGGTGAGCACAGAAACACCTAACCACATCTAGACACTAGGGCAAAACACAGAGACAGGTCCATAACCATAGTTTCAGAGGAATAAAATAACAGGACTAGGGCAATGCTGCAGTGCAGGTTCCTAAGAGAAACAGGGTGGCATTTGCAAGTTAGCTAGACACATCTTCAGAAGACCAAAATCCTGTCTTTCATTGTGAATTACTTGCAAAATTATAATTCTCCTTCAGTAATCCACATCTCTTGTTCCTTTAAATGACCTATGCTGAGAAAGCGATCAGGAAATTAGGATAAAATAAATAAAAATGTTATAAAAGTTATTCTGATCAATTTTTAATGCATTCTGTTTGCCTCTCCTTAACACAGCGTAATGAAGTTTCATTGCTGTCTCTCCACAATATAAAAGGAATCACCAGACATGAAGGAGCATATGTAAAGTGGACAATTAGTGAAGAGCTGGCATGTTCTGAGCCACTATTCATTTATCTGCATGCATCTTTTCATTTTTTTCTTTTTTTTTTGGAATTGGCTTTCAAAACGTTTCCATGGAAAACAGAGAGGAAGGCAGCTATCAAGAGCAACAACAGAGCCTACCCAGCAATGTGCTTTTCGGACCCTCCTTTTCCCCCCTTTTCTTTCCTCCTTTTTTTTTAAACTCGCCTGGGCTTAAGTTGAACAGTTTGCACCAGCATATGGCAAAGGTTGAGGTCAGACAGATAAAACGTTTCATTGCACCGAAGAATGGTTAACAACACGTGAATGTAAATTCTAACACATCGTAAAACTGTTGCGGAGCAGGCTGAAAGGGGGCTTTAGTTATGGCAGGAAATCTGCTTTCCAGCTCCACCCTATCCCTTCCAGTTCACTTCAGGTATTGTGGAGCGCAAAAGGACTTTTCAGCCCTCCCCTGGCAATCTGTGCCCTGCTCCTCTGGCAGATTTCTAATGACTTTCCAATGGAGATTTAGGGGGTTTTGTGTCCCAGCGCTGTGAAGGATTTCAGCCAGCCGAGGCAGCCCACCGCTTTTGTCCCCTCCTCGCCTCACTGCCCCCCCGGGCTCCACCTCTAGGTCACCAGATCAACCTAGTGGAAAGGGGAACACACACAAAAGATAAATATATAAAAATAAAAAATGCCGAGCTCCGCCAGGCCAGCGTGCACGGCAATTTGTAGCTGTGCTGGTGGCAAGGGCAGCAGCCTGCCTGGGCCGGGCCAGGGCCTGCCCAAGCTGGGGGCCGGGCACCTGCTGGCCCTGATGCTGGTCCCTGTGTCCCCACTGTCCCCTGTGTCCCTGCTGTCCCCTGTGTTCCTGTGACAGCCGTCATCTCCAGCAGGAAGCCTCAGGCCTCCAAGGCAGCTCCCCTGGCCTCTGTGATCAGCCCGGGCCTTGCTGCGGTGCTTGGGGCACGACCCGGCTCCCCTCAGGCACCTCCATGTCCACCCTTAAGGCCCTTCTGGTGCCGTTCTACCTCAACAATTTACTGCCCGGCGCCCCCAAAAACATGTTCTTGTCTTAGATACAGGAGGGGTGACCCCGCTCACCTCCGCAGTTTTCCTCATTGCAGCAAAAACAAGGCAAAGGAGCGGAAGAATGCGCCTTCCAAGTCTTGATGTTACTGCTTTTTTCTTGCTTGCATTCATGTACTTTCTTCCCCCCCCTTTTCCCATTCCCACATTTTGTCACCATTATTATAATAAATACAAAGGTTCTGCGCATAAGAAGAGACTACAAAAACATAAATGAATAAATAAATACTTAAATATCGAGTGACATGTTTGTGTCAGGCACTAGTGCAGGCTCTAGGTTGATGTTTTCGTTTATCATTTGCTCTAAGTTTCTGCAGCTGAAGAAGATAAACCCCAGCTATTCAAGAAAGAAATGTATAAATCATAACAAAGTACCCAGTTAAAAGGGAGCTTTTTCTTTTGCTTCTCTAGAGATAAACTGCAGTAGCGTGGTGCTCAATTGTACACCATCACCGGAGTGAAACTATTAAGGTGGTGGTAGATCATATATATTGGAGCTGTATTTTGGCCTCTGTAACCCGCCTGCAGGGAGGTTTTTTGTTTGTTTGTGACACTGATACAAACAAATACTAATGCTCGCACATAGATACTGATCACCTTAACCCCCCAGGCCTCTTAGAAACTGCGCCTCGCATCCGACTTCCCTCTTCAGTATTGCTCTGAGGAGAGAGTGATTAATGCTCTTTTTAAATCTGGGAAGAAGTTAAAAGTGTGAGGGACATTGAGTTCAATTATGAAATATGAAAAGCTGAGAGGGTCAAGTCTACTCAAGCCCCACGACAGAAGAAACACTCCCAGGAGACTTTGATTCTTGGTCGGATGACTGATCGTCATGTCCTCAGAAAGAATTAAATTTTATTACCAGCTTTTTGGCAGCATTTAGAGTTTAACGTGGCTAGAATTAAAGAGCGCCTCGTCTGATTTTTCTTTCTTCCCTTTTTGTTCAAAAGCTGCTCCATTTTTTCACTGACCTGGAGGTGCCTGTTCAAGAAATGCAGGTGGCAAGTTATCTCTGGAGGGGTTGTACTGCCAGGCTGTTATTCACAGCTCGTATTTGCATAATCTCTAGTCTCTTCTTAAATCCTCTCTTTTCTTCTCCTTCCCTTCTTTCTCCCCCAAGAAACCCTTACTACAATCTGGCTAAGGTTGTTTTTTTTCTTCCACGTGCCTCAGTAACACTGATTGTTTTTACCGAGGAGTTGCAAGCCAGTGATCAGTCACACCTTCCTTCCCTACAGAGAGGCTACGAACACAGCAGAATGTGTTTACTTTTAACATCTGCCAAGACTTTTAACATCACTGTGCAGTGAAAGCCCCAAAGACAAATCCAGAAATGAGCATATTAATAATTGTTGGCAACTGGGATCCTGCGGCGAGCCAGCGCTTTACCTTTTGGTGCTGTTTGCCCTTCCTTAAAGTTCTTTCTTGCCCTATATTATGAAAAGACTTCTCCTGGCTAAGAAGAAACTAACTGGTGTCATTGAGAAGCCTGGTAGTAAATCTTAAAAAGCTCAGTTTACTGTACTGGGAACATTTGAGGAAAATCAGTAAAAGGATCAGACTTGTACAGAGGGAATTCACATGCCCAATGCACATGGAAGGCTTTACTTGGGAATGAAAGTTACACTTTTAGATGATTTCTTTTTAGTTTAAATATGCATAATTGTGTTTGCTTTTCAAGATTCAGAAGTCTGTTCTGAAGTATGTGACTGCCTTAGCTAACTAAGACAAGTACAACAGAAAATCAGAAGAAGAAAAAAGAGAGAGAAGACAAGAAGAGAGGACAGAATTCTGTCAAGGGAATGACCACCAGTGATATAAGACACACCTCTCTCCCCTGTCTGAGGTCAAGTTAAGTTTCCTGAGCTAGTCATTCTACAGGTCCTGTGTCATATCTGCCTGACTTCTGCAGATTTCTTACTGGCCCTAAGACCTCTCTGACGGCATAAGACTCTTCCTTTGCCAGCTGAATCAAGCCCCTGTGGTCTATGAAATTAATTAACTTGGATTGGGATGAGATTCCCATGCTAACACCTAAATTGAGGTGTCTAACAGGGGTGTTTACTCATTACCATTAGTGGAGACCAACCAAATGCTGATATCTACTTCTGACTGAGCTGAATTATTCTGTGTTCTGTATGGGATATAATGGGAGCTAAAACACTTAACTCTCTTCTAAAATTAGATGTCTGCAGCCTAGACCTGGGACTCCAGGTAGAGAAACTGGAATCAACATCTGAATTCACTGACTTTGGTCCTTTATTACTATGGGCACCACATCATGCTTTCTTCTTCGGTAACCTATCATGCTTCGTCCTTGAAGCAGTGAGTCCTTCCCTACTCTAATGGAAGACCATTGCAGAACCTCACTTCTGTTACCACTGGGGACATTCCCATTACTGTAAGGTTTAATATATCCACAGAGAGCCTATACCCACATGGTCCTTATGTCAACATCAGCCTCTGCATAAAAAGTTTGTTTTCCTTGCTGGTGTTTAACCCCCTGCTGCACAGAGAGCATTCATATTCACTCTCAGCCTCCAGTTTTTGGAGGTAAACATGTCAAGATCTTCTATATTTTCTCTCATGTGATAATCTTCCTTTTCCCCAATCATCCATTCATGAGTCTGTCTGTTCCCAGACAGAAGTTACATGTGGTATCCCACAAAAGGCTACAATGCTGTCAGTGCTTTGCTATCTCAGTAAGATCATTTAAAGTACAGAAAAAAAAAGAAAAAAAAAAAGAAAAAAAAAAGCGCTTTATAAAGCAAGCATAAACTATGAGGATAGTTTAATTCAGGGAGGAAATGAATAAGAAATGACACAGGAAAAATACACAACAGCAAAGAATATATAGAAATATAAATTGTACGTTAATCATTCTCTGTCACAAAACCAGGCAATGCATATCAGAAAACAACTGCCAAAGATATCTTTGAGGACAGCAGTTTAATGATTCTAAGATCCAAGACTGTCTGAAAAATAACAGCTTCTCCAACTGCAATAGCTAGAATTCAGAAAGAGGGAAAAAAAACAGTCTTTGTTCAGGACACAGGCTTCAAATTTGTTGATAAGAATAGAAATAGGAAGGAGTTTCTCCTATGAGCATGCGTTGTTTTACTCAGTACAGGAGCACCCCCAGAGCAAGCTAGCACCAAAAACTCTGGTACTAGCCACTGACAAAAAAGGTGTGTGGGTATAGCTTGACTGCTGACTTGCATTGGACGTCTCTGCCTGTGGCTCTGCTCATCTTGGACAAACTGTGTGCTGCTTCTGTGAGCTACCCACCATGGCCCCTGGAATGACAGCTCTCACTCATTTCTTCAGTGTCTTGGTCAGAATTTGAACCTCCCTCAGATGCTCCAACAACCTTGCTAGGTTGTTGATTATTGTATCACATAGTCTTTAGAGTCTGAACTTTAGGTTCAGCCTTGTCTGTTCTGAACCAACAAACATCAGCCCATAGCGGGCTTGAACTGCCTCAGCTTTATACCATGCCAAAAAGGAAAATGGGATGGAAAGCAAAGATAGTGAACTCGTGCTGAGGAAGGCAGCTACTCTGCTGCCCACAGCATCATGAGATGTGCATAACTCTGTCCCCGTGCCTATGGTGGAAATCTTTGGTGGTCTGAAGGAGGAGAAAGGCAGCAAGAAGGTGACTTCAAACTGCAAGTATTGAATGCAAAGCTGCTGTTCAAAAAAGCTACAAACTTACATGAAAATAAATAAATAAATAAATAAATAGTGCAAACTAAGGAGATGGTCCCTAATTAAGGTTTCTTTTACGGTTTTTATAGCAACCAGTTAGAATTTACTTAAAACTGAAAAAAAAATCCATCCACAAACTACCAGAGTCATAGTTTAGCATGCCATTTTTTGTTGGACAAATATGATCCCCATTGACTTTACTTTTGTGAGGAACACATTAAAATATGTTCAGTAGTAAGGGAGTGCAGAGCAACAGCATCATCACTGTACAAAGTGATGACACCCCCATTTTCACAAACCTGACAACTATTCAATGAGATCTAAGATTTACTAGCATATGTCAGGTCACAATGTTCCCTGAAAAACATTCTTAGTGGACCAGATGAGGCAAAACCATCAGAGAACATTGCCATTTTCTTAGCTGCTTCCTGCTGAATTCCTGACATTACAAATTCCAGTCTCTGTTACCAAACACACTCAAGTTTATGAGCATATCAAATTCCATTTCAGTATAAATCAGTGCTACCATCTCCACCCAAATATATATATATTTGCCTCTGCTTAATAAGAATTTGGCTTAGACAAAGCAGAATATATTTGGCATCATAGTTGCTTTCCATGGCAGCATGAAAAAGATGCCAGGCTGCCAGAACCTCATACTCTCCTACATCATGTTTTCTGTTTCCCTTGTTTCCTTCTAAGAAATGACAGGAATGAAACTGAATTTAATCTCAGTGTTTCCACATAACACTCCTGTAAGTAAACCTAGTGTTATTTACGATATTTTCAAGTAAGGATTATTGGGCTTCTTTTTTCAAGGAGAAAGGAGAAAAAAGCCTTTTTTTTTTAAGTTGCTGTACAAACAGAAAGAGACTAGTATGTTAAAATGCAGATTGGTTTGATTTTGAGATTCAAAAGATGCTGTTCCACTATCTGGAAATGCAAAGGGTAAGTGCCATGCATTCCAGCCCTGTTGTTGGTAAGAACTTGTACTGGCCCATGGACAACATGGAACAATGATATACATTTACAACAGAGGATGAGCCCTGATTACTAGTCATAGCATGCCTGTGAGAATTCAGTTCCTCTGAGTACGTTTTGATTTTTAACGAAAAACACCAGATCCAGGATAGCTCTACCATATGGAATACTGCATAGCACTTGGAAATCACATTTACTATGACATATTGACAGTGAAATCAAGTGCAGTGGGATTGTAGGAAGGAATAGATCAAAACCCCAAGCTTCTCACCAAAACATGATAAAAGCAATTCTAGTTATGAGGGTCCTCCAGTCAGTGCGATGCTATTCTGAAAATAAATAAATAAAAATAAATAAAATAAAATAATAAAATAAAATAAAATAAAATATAGTCTATATGAAGTTACACGGCTATCAAAGTAAAGCTTTAGTTCTCCTAGATTTGATT
This sequence comes from Cygnus olor, assembly GCF_009769625.2. Taxonomy (NCBI): domain Eukaryota; kingdom Metazoa; phylum Chordata; class Aves; order Anseriformes; family Anatidae; genus Cygnus; species Cygnus olor. The sequence continues at coordinate 176,711,239 of NC_049169.1, forward strand.
ATCCCTGTGTAAATTGTACACCTACCGGGCTTCTGTTCTGTTCATATGTACAATAAGATCTTCTGGGTTAATTTCAACACTCAGCATGCATTTCCCAACTACCTTCACCTCCCTCTGTGGAAATGAAACCGTCCTTGAAACGTGTTCATATTCATGGATGACAGCATATTGATTTTGCATAACTTTAAATGGCTGAGTCTTCTAATGCAACCCATTTACAGAAATTATGTGAAAATTTGCAGTGTGTTTGGCATGAGTGCTCTCTTTTCTTTTTTTTGGTCCAGCCTCTGAGAATTATGTGATGAGAACATCTCCATTGTCTTTTGCCCCCCCCCAGAACATTTCTGCTCTGAAAGTTCACGGACAGGCAGCAGTGAGTAGCAAATTTTATTGTCATGAGTTTGAATGTTCACCTGAATTCCTATAATTCACCCAGAAGTATTTCCACCCAGTAAGGGATGCAAGATTGGACTGCACATATTAACATATATCCTTTAAAGATGAGAAATAACCTTTCAAAACAAATTTATTAAAATAGCGTAAAGAAATAAGCTGGCATACATCTTTTCTTGGCAGAAAGAGAGCAGTTTTGATTTATGGGCAGAGACGATCCAGTTACATATATAGTTTAGGTTTATTCAACTGGCCTATGTCCAATCAGTGTATGATCTCATTGGTATCACTAACTCATAAGTGTTTTCATTTAATTGAGAGGAAGGAATAATTAAAGAGGAAGGAATAATTAAAGCCGTTGTCTGGGAATCAGAAGATAAGAAACCAGTTCCTGTCTGTGACACAACATTCTTTGGTAACCTTTGGAAAAACAGTTAGTCTCTTCTATGTCCAATTCCTCATCTCTAAAGTGGGAATAAGGGCCTCCATCCCAGCCTTTGCCTCCTTCTCTATAAAGACAGCAGCTTGGGGAAGGAAGTGTCCATTTGCATGGTGCCTCATCAGCAGGGTGTCTTATAATCACAGTAACAGAATTAATCAAATAGCAGTATATCCTGTCTTTAGTCAGTCTGTGAAGGGACTGTGGGCTTAAAGAGGGTACGCTAGGATCAGTATGGTGTGCTCACATGTATCAATTAATCATCCTAAAATGGAAAAACTAAACCCCAACTTACCATGAGGGACTCTGTGAAAGTACCTGAACAGCTTTTTCTTCTCTCTTTCCCTGCTAACCACCACATGTAACAAGTGGTTTGTGCCTCCTCCATGACCAAAGAGGAGAAATGGGACCTTACAGGTTTCTGTGGCTCTTTTCACCCTTCCTTCAGAGCCATTCTCCTGCTGCTGAGCAGTCACTGCTGCGCACACAGTGCTCTGAGATCAGCTGACGCACTCACATCAACAAGTGGCACTCCAAATGAATACGCTGTACAGGCCTGAGTGATACATATCTTATTTATGTTTATTGTCATTTACACATCTGCTAAGTGCTCAGCAGAAGTGGCAGAGCTTGCTTCCCTCGGCTGTTGTCCAGGAAATCAATGAAGCTCACATGTGAATACAAGCTTATCTGCGTAAGTAATGACTACACAGCCATATCTCTTGTGAGACTGACTGTCCAGAAAAATAAAACCCAGAACAAAAAGGAGTAGAATTTTTCCTAGCAAACCTAATCGAATTCACTTTGCACTCCGTAGTAATTCAGTGTTTGTCATTAAAAGGGTGCAAAAACATTTGTTCTTTCCCTTTGTTAGATTTGGTTGTACAGTCTGACAAACAGAAATCAATAATCCCGTTTATTGTAAGCAAGGAAAATATGTCTATTTGGAGTATGACAGAACTGTGACTTTCTGAGTCTTATCCAAACTTCCTTTATTGACATGATCTTGAAAGTTGGCTAGAAATTCTGCTGGAGTTTTAATAAAAACATTGTTCATTATCTGTGTTACAATTGTTCCTTGAGATCCTGCCAGTCATCAGGGATATGTTATTCTGAGCATTGCAATAACCTAGCGAAGGCACAGCCTGTATCTTGAACATTTAAATCAAAGAAAGACAAAGACGTACCAAACCACCAGAAAGAATAAGCGAACAGGACTCTTTAGGCAGTCTCATTCTGAAGCTTCATAACACTGATAAAGAAAGCAATATAGTATCACCAAGTACTGTAATGCAATAAAACCATGACACATTGCTAGAATTGTCAAGATGAGGAGAGTTTGAGGGGCAAGCACTACAAGCTGAACAATCCTTTCTACCTCAGGTAGAAATCCTGGTCCCACTGGCCAAGGGGAGGAAAGACCTGTCCCGAGGTCATGTTACATAGTGAGAGAGTTTGCAACACAAACTAGCATCAGGGGAGCTTTCCTCCTCTCCCACACCTCTCCCTGGGTTTATAAAGCCCTCTTCCTGTCCTACCCCATGCACATGCACAGGAGCCCACAGCTCTGCACTAATTTCACATATGCAGCAGCTCTGGCTGCACCTCTTCGCTCTGATAAGGTTTGCGGAGAAGAAGGAGACAACATCCATCTCCTCTCCCAAAAGCTGAATTTGTGAGACTGCAGGCAAGCATCCCTTCAGCTGTAAGACACCAGGGGATAAAAGGGATGGAGGCACCATCAGAGCACGGACTATGGAGCAGAGAGGCAGGCTCAGGTCAGGATTGCACACAGCAAAGTAGCAGTGCTGAGTGCTATCAGAGCTGACTGGTACCACACAGAACAGCAGTATTACCTTGGTACCTCCAAGCCAGCCCTGGGAAGGTGAGGCCTGTTAACACTGCAAGAGCAGTCAGCGGTTATACCTGGTAGCACAGATGAGGGAAGTGCATCATCAGCAAGTTTCAAGGTTTCAGGAGCAGGTTAGCTCAAGATTTACGGCATTTCTAGCTTTCAGATGGCATGGGAGTACCTTGAGAACAGCTTTTTTTGCTGTATTCAGCAATCTGTTTCCCATTCTGGCCACAGTCCAGAAATATGCAAAAAAAAAAAAAAAAAAAAAAAAGTAAAAAAAAGAAGTAAAGGAAAGTAAAGGCAGTAGCTAAATATTTCAGAGCCTTCACAAAGATTTAGTTTGAGCAACACTTTAGCAAAGGGCAAAAGGCCAGTGGAGAAGTGGGGTGTTTTATTTCTTTCAAAAGCAATTTGCCCTTTCCCTATCATTTAAGTTAACCAAATTAAGCAAGTACTTTCTTATGCAAGGGTACTTAGGCAGTTTGTGGGTCTTCTTTATTATGTAATCTGTGAGGTCTGTTCACAGCTCTTCCAGCGGCCATGGTCTGTTTCACAAGTGGATTCTCTGGTGCCTACTACTTGACTGTGTTTTCACTGCAGGTTTTCCTTTGGTGACAGCAGTAATCCGGTTGCCTTTCCTCTATTTACCTGCCTGTTTTCACAGAACTCATAGGACTACCATGTTTAGAGCCCCTGCTGCTGTGTCAGATTTGCTCAAAATGGACTAGCAGTTTTTGTAGTTGTTGAAGGCTGTATAGCAAAGACAGACAGTAGGATCACAGGAGTCTAATTTCCTTAGGGAATCTGGCTAAATAAATGCTAACACTCATGTGGATCGTAACCTCTTTCTGGTCCTCGTGAACATCTGTTTGTGAGTCATCACACCACCTTATTTGAGGAGGTTACATACACACTCCCTCTGCAAATAAGGAGAAGGAAGCAGCAAACGCAGTTACGTTCCCAAGAACACAGAGCATCCATGGCAGGCAAGCACTCAGATTTCTCATATGACTTTGGGGGTGAAACACTGGCCCCAATGGTTTAACACATAGCCACATACAGATCCTGTACAGACACAGCTACTCTAACTGTCTAAACCCATGTTCCAAGATGTCCATACAAGAATCAGACCACCCAATACGTAAACAAAACCCTCTGGCTCTGCAAGGTGCAGTGATCCAGGAGCTCAGCAAAATGCATCTGGCCAGTGTCTAGATGGGGAGTCTGATGTGTTTGTGATGAGCGTATCGGTGGTCAAATTACTGCCAGGAAATCTTTGTGAGCTGACATCCAGAGCTTATTTATTAATATAGGCTGAATGACTAATTCATGGCCAGTTATTTTTAGCCTTTTACACAGCATCTATTTCATTATTTAAGATGTTTAATTATGTACCTATCTAATTAATATCTGAAGAAAATAGGTTTCTTTGCTGCACTGTCTTTAGCGAAAAGCAATAAATACTCATATTAACTCCAACCTCTCCTAATGCTGACAGTCTTTAAGTTGAAAATATATAACACCCTTCATGCTATGTCAAATGAGGGATGGCTGATTCCACCTACAGGAGTGTTGGAACTACAAAAAGCAAAGGCCAAATAAAGCAATGCAGCTGACCAGCAAAAGCACCAAAAGAAATGGAAGTTATTCCTGTTTAGTTTGGTAATTGTTCAGTTCAAGCCAGAAGACTGATTTCAATAGAGATTACTTGTATACAACAGGAACAATTTTGGTCACTTCCTGCAGGTGTGTCAGGTAAAATCAATATTAATGACTTCTCACAAAGAATCTCCTCTCAAGGTCTGCAGATCTCTCTTCAGTGTGTCTTCTCAGCTGTAGTAAAAGAGTACAAAATGTTCCCAAACTGGAAAAAAAAATATTTCATCTTTAAAATGACAGATCAGATAAAATTAAATATATATATATATATATTAAATCAGCATTTTAACATCTCTAAAAATAAGGGCTTGTGTTGTGTTTCAGTTAAATACAGCAAGCAACATGGGGTGGGATGGGGCTACAAAACAAATGTGTGGATTTTTGAATCTCTTGTTCCCTGAAGACACACACAGCATGATGCAGAGACCTACCTCCATCAGAGCAGCCTCCACAGATGACCCCATAAACTACCACTTGCTTGGACCCTCTGGGAGGCAACAAAGTGCAGTCTCATCCCAGATGTGCTCCTACGTGCCGGCTTGTGATCTTCAAGAAATTATTGTCTAGCCTTGTGCAAATTAGAAGTGAGCCTGAAGGAATCAGGGATACTGAACTGCCTAAAAGGAAAGAAGGTAGGTTGTGATTTAGGTTGGGAAAAACTGGCAGAAAGCAAACAGCTGTTCAGACGTCTAATATCTTTTTGTGTTCATTCTGCAAAGGGAGGACCACTGTATTTACCTGCGTACACTACAGAGCTGTGTCCTTTCCTGAATAGTTAGACCAGATTTTTTGACTGGCTAGATGTCAAGCTTTTCATCCCAATTTGTTTTAGCCTGCTTCAATGTAACTGCTGAGCCTTTTGTGGATGATAACACATGTTGAGCTCACAGACACCTCCACTGCACATGATTTGAGAGGCTGCTGTTTATTTCCCGCATCATATACATTATTTCTGCCAGGTGCCTGAGATGAAAATACTCATCTCCATTTTATTTCATAAAATTTTTTATCAACTATTCACCAAACCATTATGTGTCTAGATGTGTGCATAGATCTATAAAGGGAACTGTCATCTCTGATGATGCCTTTCATTGTGCGATCCCTGTAAATGGTAAAAGTACTACTGTCTGCCCTTCGTGCCAATGCCTGGGAACTCACCGCACTGAGCATCTCCCTTAGCAGCACCATCGGAACAGAAATGGCTTCAAGCAGAGAATGACAGTTGCTCAGCTTCTTGGTGAATTGGTCTTTGCAGTCTTTTTGTCTCAAAGTAATTTTTTAGAAGGCAGGACCAGTCAATGTGACAGTTCAGCCCTGTATAAAAAGTCCCAGCTCACTCTCCTGGCTTGTCACTCATTGGGTCACTGCATGAGCTGAACCAACTCATGAAAATGGCAGAAAACAAATCCAAAAGAAATGCATGGATTTTGACCATTTCACTGGTTTAAACTGGCTAAGGGAAGGGTCTGACAAACATGAGTAGGCACAAGGGAGCCAGGCAAGAGAGCAGAGGAGCAACAGGAACCTCACCCTTTGGCAAGACGCTGCACAAGCTTGGTGTGTGCTACATGACACCAGAGCTGCAGTTCCTTGTATATGAATGGAAGATAACCCATAGCATGGGCAGGATTTTCTGAGGTAAGAGGATCACTAAACGGGAAGGGAGGGTGCAGAAAGGTGAGGGGAAGGACGAACTCATCTGTGCAGGGAGGGAGAAGGCAATGCAGGGAAGGGCACCAATTTATAGTTAATAGGATGGCTGTACTCCCAAACCTGTCTTCCCTTAGGCGTACCACTGGAAATATTGTACTTTGTCCTGGTTTCAGTTAGGACAGAGTTAATTTTCCTCCTAGTAGCTGGCAGGGTGCTATGTTTTGGATTAGGATGAGAAGAGCGCTGATAACATGCTGATGTTTTAATTGTTGTAGAGCAGTGCTTACACCAAGCCAAGGACTTTTCAGCCTCTCTGTCCTGCTAGCGAGCAGGCTAGGGATGCAGCAGAAGCTGGGAGGGGACAGACCCAGGACAGCTGACCCAAACTGGCCAAAGGGGTATTCCATACCATCTGACGTCATGCTGAACAATATATAGGGGTGGCTAGCCGGGGTGGAGGGGTGGCCGGCTGCTCGGGGATAGGCTGGGCATCGGTCAACGGGTGGTGAGCAATTGCATTGTGCATCACTTATTTCGTACACATTATTACTATTAATACTATTATTATTATTATTATTGTTGTTATTCTTTTCCCTGTCTTAATAAACTGTCTTTATCTCAACTCACAGGCTTCACTTTCCCGTTTCTCTCCCCCATCCCGGAGAGGGAGGGGGGAGGGTGAGCGAACGGCTGTGTGGTGTTTGACTGCCAGCCGGGCTAAACCACAACAACTTTCACTCCTTCCTTGGAGGACAGAAGCATTTCTGCTGACTCAGACTTGTTGAAATTGCATTTTCACTAGAAAAGGCGCATTCAGTCTTTATCAGAGCTGGTGACCTCAGTTTGGGTTCTATCAGCAAGGGATGTGTTGATCTGTGTCAAGTTGCTCCCTGGCATGTTTGCTACCTTGTAGGACAGTAATCTCTACTGTGTGGGAGACCAGCCTTCTCTCTGGGAACTGGAGCACCACAGGAGCAACTTGCCACAGTTCCTTCTGTTCCACCCCACAATCACTACCCATCCACCTGGGTACATCCCAGACTCTGCTTGTCCAAACGTCAGGATCCAAAGCCACTGCCAGCTCTCACTAGCAGAGGCTTGGATGCCACAAGTGACAGTGGACAGTTCCTGGTGACATGGACAGCTCGCCTGTCTTTGAGGCATCTCCTGCTGCAGCCAGTTGTGATACAGAGAAAAACAGGCCACAGAGCAGGGCTGTCTGAAAGCCACCGATGCTGAGAGCATTCACCAAGCAGCAGCACAGGCTGGAGCCACACATCTGGGCAGAGGAGCTTCTGTGCTCAAACACTGAAACATGACTCATTTTCTGATAAGCACCAGCTGCAGACTTTTTGGTGTGCAAATAATCTACTTTCAGCTTGGACTACGAAAAAAGAAAAAAAAAAAAACATACACAGCATCCAGCATTTACCTGTTTACTTTGCACTTTGTTCCACAACTCATGGAATACAAATGACCAGTGACTGGGTTGCTGGCCAAGATTATTTTAAATTTTTCGTATGCTATGAATGAATATTGAAGCATCGGTCTTAGCATAAGGCACTTTCTGATTGGTATTCATGGAGATTTGCAACTAGAAATTCCTTTTTTTCCCCTGCCCTACTGAAAGCTTGTTCTTTGCAGTGACTTAAGATTGTTCATTCCACACATTTTTATTTAATGACAGAAAGTACATGATGTCATCATAAAACAGTTTTTTTTCAAGTTCCTTACCTCATCATTATACATGCTGCCACTACATTAAGAAAGGTCAAACAGAGAGAAGGGCTCTGAGAGAAGAGCCAGGATTTTTTTTCCCTCGATGGATTATTTTATCCCAGCTAAATTGCTAAGAGCTGCTGTGCCTCGGTTTGGTTTCTGTTCCCTCTGTCTGTAGCCTCAGCAGGTTTCTTGCTGGTTTGCATTTCAAGAAGTCCTTCTTCCAAACACCCACTACTTCCTAGGATGACTGCAGAGCCCTTGTATAAGGAACCGTGCTTCTGGCTAATCCCATGCTGCCATTTGTCCCCCTTCTGGATCAGTGCTTTTCAGCTCTATGCAACACCGAGGAGAGTATAAAACCTTTAGAAGACAAAGATGAATGCCTGTTTAATTGTGTCAAACAGCGTGGAGACAGCACTAAACTCTCTGCTGGCCTCCTCTGTTCTCATGCCTGCCACTGCTCCTACCTTCTGCCTGGCCTTCCTCAGCTTCTCCTATCTGCAGTGTCCCTGGGGGCATCTTGAGTCCTGCGGTGACTTGAAGCTTTCATGGTGTTGTCCCTGGCCCTCCTGCACACAACCCCATCCTCCTCCTTGCCCTCCAAGCTGAGCACAGCCCAGCATCCTCTGCCTTCACAAGGACACAAGGGCTAGAGTAGCTTTCGGGGAGGCATGTGGTTGTGCTCCCAAATGCCAGCAAAGCCAAGAGAAGAGGCATTTCCAAAACAGTGCTGGAGAGTTGAAAAGTAGGTCAGGCAGCTTCTGGTCACTGGGATTACTGGGCAGCAGAGTTCAGGTCTGCGCCCAGAGCTTTCACAGCCAGCGAGCAGGGGGGGGATTGCTATTGGAAGTGTGTTTGGACCATCAGAGTGAATGCGGCATCCATGAAGGCACTGGGCCATCTAATTAGCTGGTTTAAATTGGCTGACCCGAACTCCAGCTTTTATCTGGGCACACGCAAGTACAAGACACAAGCGAGGTGCGCTTCCCCAAAGGGCATGATCCTGACCCTACTGAAATTGGATGGAGGCTTGTCGTCATCTCCAGATGGAGCAGAGCTGAACCCTTTGTCATTACAATTATTTCAAGTCTACGTCATGCTGATTTTAACTATAAAAATCCCCCTAGGAACACTCCTTGTTTACAAAATCACCTCCCGCTCTGACTGAAGCGTTCATGTCTCAGTTGTTAGCTGCAATAATGAGTTGACAATTTCTTCCAATTGACACATTTCATTCAAGACATATTATTGTAACCATGGCTGCCTAAAATGTACAAAATTGGGTTCAGCAGAAGTGTTATTTACTGATGCATGAACAGAAAAGTCTGGAAGACCACTGTTGTTTTCTTGCCTTTTGACTGGGGCTGTTGTTTCATAGACAGGTGGGGAAAAAAAAAAAAAAAAAAAAAAAAAACATTAAACATACAGAAGGAAACAATTTTATGGGGTCTCCGGTGTGAGCTTCTGCTTGCGTTTCCACCCCGGCTTCAGAAGCAGTTTCAGCAGCTGTCATACCCTCTTGAGAAGTGACTTGAGCCCCTTATGGACTGGAGGAATGTTGGATCCACAGCAGAACAGGGGAGCTGGTTTCACCATGAAAGAAAAGGGACAAAACCACTTAACTCCATTTCATCTTCCCAAAGGGTCAGGGAAGGTGAAAGGGGAGGAGGGGAGAACTCCAGCTGCAGCAGTTTAAATCTATTTTAATAATGTCTCACGGCCTCACGGTGTACATGAAAGACAATGGGCGGGTACAATTAATAATGATTGGTTTGCCATTACAGTGATAAATAACTTTAAATAGCCCTTTAGAGCTATTTAGGGTCTTCCTTTCCTCCTTTTTTTTTTTTTTTTTTTTTTTTTGTTGGTGGCAGATGGTGTAAAATCCCTGGGCTCTTTGGACCTTGACCTCCTGCAGATGTAGGGATGGGACAAAATGGTCTTCAGGATGGTAGAGAGGGAAAGAAAATGAAAACCCTTCTAATGTACCGTATCAGGGCTAGCAGTGGGGTGGACCTCTAACTGCTTTTTTATTACTGTCACTTACCAGCTCTAATTCTTCTGTACTTAAAGAGTTATGTCAGCAATTGTGAGGCAGCTGAAAGGGAGAGTGGATACATGTGGTGGTGAAGCATTATTGGAAATCAGACCAACGGAAGATGAATGAAAGATTATGAGAGGGGCAAACTACCCTAGTTAGCAATGCTGTAACAAACTAGACATTGATATATTGTCCTCTTGGAAATATTCTGACAGCCTATTATAGTTCCCTTAATGAGGTTGTCATGCATTTCTCTTTTTGTAGCTATTAAAATCTTGTCTACATCTGCTGAGGTTTGCTTCAGAGAGGAGGAGGAGGGGATCCCTGATATTTTGCAGACTGCCCTTGTTTGGTAGCCAGGGTCATACCTGACCAGTAGCAGAGGGGGATAGTTAAGGTTGTCCAAGATGTACAAATTCCATGGAATTCCAAAGAAAAATAACCTCCATAGTGAAAGAAACATTTCCATGGTTGTATCTCACAGTGAGCTGAACGCATGATGGATGTTAATATGAGTAATGGGAACTTTCTACAGCCATTCCCAGATCTACACAGATGGTGAGATAATGCGGTATGTGGGTCTCATTAAATATAAAAATCTTGCACATCACCTCTGAATTACAATGTTAGCAAGCTGCGCTGCTAAGTACATGAACAAGGGTAATCTGACTCTTTCCAAAATAAGGAACAAAAAGGATTTTCTTCAAAATAATTAATGATTCCCATGAGTAATATGTATAAAGACGGATGGATGGATGGATGGATGGATGGATGGATGGATGGATGGGTGGATGGGTGGATGGGTGGATGGGTGGATGGGTGGATGAGTGGGTGGATGGATAGATAGATAGATAGGTAGATAGATAGATAGATAGATATGGGAGGAAGTGCAAGCACCATGTGAGCACTAGGAAGCAAAACTTCTACTTTTTGAACAGATCTCTTCCACAAGGAAGCTATTTACAATTTGGGACAGGATATTTTGCCCTCTAAGTCAGTGACTGTTTTGCATTTAGCTCTTTGGGTCTAACTTTGGATCCGACAGTCTCGGAGGAGTGTGGTGTAACTCATGAGAGCTCAGAGTTTTAGCTCAGCCCCCTCTCATGCATTTTGCTAAGCCAGTTCTCTGATACCTGCTCAGTCCTGAGGAGTGAATAGGGGAAGGGAATCCATGACTGATACATGCAACTGAGGAATCTGCCAGGGCCGGGGAACTTGTCTGCATCCGAATAAGGCTGCTTTAGGGCCACCAGCTCCCAGCTGCAGGGCACAAAGCAGCCATTCCTTCTCACAGGCTCAGAGCCTTGATATTTAACATTTAAGAACTTTCAAATTCGTTGTGAATGAAACCTTTTTTGTCCCATCGACATTTTCTACTAAAACACTACAGAGGTGGACATTTAATGTATCAAATCAGATGCACCAAGTTAACTTCCTGCAATTAGAAATAATACAGTTCAATAATTCCTCCGGAGGGCCAACTTCATTCTAAAGTCTCTTGAAAAAAATTCATAGTGCATCCAGTTTGTACATCTTTATTGTAGCTTAATAAACAGCAAGCTTATGGATATGTGCTGTAATGGGAAACCAGAAAGCCAGCATGTAAAATCATTTGGGATTTGATGTCTAAGTCATCATTAAACTAGGATCTGCAATGAATATGTCAGATGTCTTAACACTGCTCCACAAGCGGTATAAAAAATAAGCTCCCCCTGCTCTAATGAGGCAGAGAGAAATGGGTGAATACATTCTGATACACAATGCATCAGAGTCTGGTTTGTTTTAGTGAAACAGTAACCTCTCTCCCTTTTTCTGGGTAAATGCAGTACAATGGACTAACGCCACATGAATCTATTATGTCTTATAGGGCTTTTAGTGGGAGTATGACTGTTTAACCAGGCAGTGACACGAGAAGAATTACTATCCGACACTCCAGCTGAAAGTAGAGATTTTTATTGATTCACCGCACTGGCCTGCCATTTTAGCTTTGATTGAGAGCCTTTCATGAATCCAAAAAGGTAACACTCCTCCATTGAAAACAACAGCAGGCGGTCGGGTCTGGACTTAAACCATCTGCCAGCTTAAAAGAAAGATGAAGGTGTTTCCCAAAGCATCTACTAGCCTAGATCTATCCAGTAGATCTATCATTCCAACTATTACATATCCAGGCTGACACACGAGAAATGCTTGTGAAGTCTTTGACTGGAGGTTTCGTGTAGATCTAATTATCAAAAGTGATATAATATGGAAACTAATTACACCCAGCAGCTCAGTAGCTGTAACTTCCCTCATTCACTTTCTTGCTTCTGAAACAAGTTATATCTTCGCATCCCAGAAATTAAGTGATAACATTTTCTTTCTTTTTTTTTTTATATCTCTTTTGAGGAGTTTTGTCTTTGTTTATTGTAGATCAGCTGTGATGAAGAAACTTCTTTGAATTAGATGTCTTCCTAAAAGCAGAATGTTCTATTTCTTTTAAACAAAAGAGATTTGCACTCCCAAGCAAATCCAGGCTCAGAGTGGCATGTGAGCAGTGTGCATGTTTACATGTCGGTGAATATTTATGTAGCCCTGGTTCCATGTGCTGCCATCACAGGCAAGCCCAAACCCACCCTGCAGACACAGTTTGATACCCGTAGCATTCCCTTCTCATACCTCACTCTTCTTTTGTTTTTAAAGACAAGTAAAAAAAAAAAAATTTAATCCTAAAAAATAGTCATGAAATGTAAAGTCACGCTCTACAGTAATATATAGTATTTTGGTGTACTAAGGTCCTCTAACACCAGCTTAAAGCATGTTTGATATAAAAACTACCAAAAGTGTATCCAACTGTGTTACATCAGAAGCTTCTCTGTTGAAGGTAGAGTCATGTTCACAGCTGTGCAGGATGCTGAGGGACTTTAGACCCTAAATGAGAACCGTGTGACTGTTATGTATTAACATATAAACATACCTATTACATTCTCTGTTTTCAGGATAACGGGTGTTTAAAATACCAGAGGCAATGGCAAAAGCCTGGAAAATATGGATAATGGGGAAGACAATATGGAGACACCTGCATGATTCCCTGGGAAAACAGGACCTGGCACAGACCCAGAGCGGGCAAGCCCCATCATTTCCAGCTTGACTCATGCAAAGCTCTTGGGGTACCTCCCTGCATCTTTCCCCAGGGCGCAGAAGTGATGGAGAGTTTGTTAACTCAGGTGGTCTTCAGCATCCCAGCAAACTGGTGTTCTAGGACATAGTGTGTACCTCCCATGGCATTTTGACCCCGTATCTTGGAGGTAGCCCGAGTTTACTTCTAGTCAAAATAAAGCTTTGATAACACCTTCACCCTGCAAAGTAATAAACTCTGGATGTCAGCAGATTTTATTCAATCAAAGCACACTAATGTGGTCATGAGGCTTGCTTTTAGCTCTTAGCACAGGACCCAAGATGCCGGCAGAGCGAGCTCACCTCATTTCCAAGCCCTGCCAAGCATGAGCTCACATCTGCATGGTGCAAACAAATCCAGGGACTTTGCAGAAGCAATTCAGGTTCCAGCAGACTGTATGAAAAGAAACCAGGGCCAGGGAGAGGTCCTGATCTGCAACTGTCCGTTCTGGTTAATTCTTAGCATGTTCCTGGCATTCCCGGGGCATGGACACAACAGTGCCCAGGAGCTACAGCTGCCTGCAGGCTACAGGCTCAGCCTGGGCTCTGCAAAAGTGGCTAAAATGCTTCCCTAGCACCACAGGCTCAGCTGTGTCTGAAGGAGTAAAGCCCAGCCAGGCCAAACTCGTTGTGCTTGGAGTCAGCCATGGTGGATCTGCCCCACACACGATCATTCCTCAGCCCGGAGACACAGACAGCTAAGGACTAACTGTGCCACTATGCAGCAATTAGCCTCAGGAGCCTACAGCAAATGCAAGACAATTTAGACTGACAGGACAATTTTCCAAGAGACACGATAGTTGCACAAAATTTAAAGGCTCCAGAAAAATCTTGGGAATCAAAAATAGCAGAAAATAACAAAACACGTAGGCCTTTTTTTTTTCCTCTCTGCTGAGTTTTAGACCCGGGCAATTTCAGCAGTGCTATTTCTGATCCACAGAAAAAAGAAAATTCAGTCTTGAAATAAGATCAGCTCTTTGGGTTCAGTCCAGCAAATCAGCACTCGGATGAAAATGAAGTAGTATTTTAGGAAGCTGGGATAGCAAGTCCAGGCACAATTGTGCCTGGGTGGTGGCACCAGCAGAGGCAGCCTCTCCAGGCTCAGTGTTTCAGGGATCTGGGAATAGACCACTCTGGACACATTATCAGACTGTCAGGGATGCGTGTCATTTCCTTGCGTTCCTCTTGCTGAAAATCACAAGTTCCTGTCAGCTACACAGAGTATGTAATCCGAGAAAATGCCACAAATAGCAAACTGTCAGCTCAGAAAAGATTAAGCCAAATGCTCTTCTGTGCCTTGCTGCAGAAGTGAATGCAGCAAAACGCATAGTACAGCACAGGGGATCTCAGCTCCACAGAAATGACAAAGATGCCTCCCCAGTAAATGTTCCTGGGCCCCTCCAGGTATGTAGGTACTAGTAAATGAGATGTACCTGGCCAGATGGAGGCTCAGCACAGCCAAGATGAAAAATTGTTTTGATGGTATGCATCAGCACAGAGTCAAGTTACCCCAGAAACTTCCTGGGTAAAATCCACATCCTGTGGCTTCTTAGACACTAAGTCGTTTGGATATGAAGGATGGTTTTGATGTTTCTCTGGGCTTACCTGCTTCAAATATACCTAAGCCATGCTAAGATATCTAAATGCTTTCTTTTAAGCTTGTCTTCTGTTTCAGGCAGCTTCATGTGCCTTTGAAAGCTCTCCTGTAGTCCCCATGACAATATCCATGCCAATGCTTTGCCTGAATTCATTCCACTTTTTTTTTTTTTTTTTTTTTTTTTTTAAGCCATGCAGTTTCACTGCTGGGACAGTAGCTCTGGACTCACATGCCTTATACCAAACCACCCCATCCAAATCTGAACATAGCCCCAGTGGCTGTAGTGTCATCTGCTGGTCTGGACTGAGCACTCCTCCTCCTTGCTAGAGCATAATGAGAAACCCCAGTGGGGAGAAATTTAAGAGAAAAGGAAGCCTGAAGTATCTAGTCTTTGTTTTTCTGGGTGATGCATCTTCATATTCTAAACTAGAGACATATTGTGTTATATTTAAATTGTGGTGCATTGTGGAGTGGAAATGTTCTTGAGATTCAAGTCTCATGTTCCCTCTCTTCCCCAAGTACTTTTGGAGATGCATTTGCTCAGTTAGTCCCTTACAGCGTCTCTCCAAGCTGTTTCAAATAACACAGAGAAACAGCAGTCTCAAAGTTCCTGGAAATTTCATGAAAATAAGTGGCTTGGTAGAGACATTGACACCACAGAAGGAGAGACTGCTGAGCAAGGTCTGCTCATATTAGACTACAGGAACCTGAAAGTGTTTATGAATGTATGAGTTTATGAATGTCCGAATCACAAATTCACATAGGAGTTTGCACTGCAATGAATGTCTGAAGAAATGTAACACAATCAAGGCTTCTGTCTCATGTGGATTCTCAGGGGTCAAACCACAATCTCCATTAAAATTCAACCAACCGTGAAACAATAACTGGACTGTGTTGGACCCTGTGCTCAAGCAAGTCTCAATTCTCTTGTAACATAATTAAAGCAGATATGGAAATGTGTAGTATAGTATAGCTTGCCTGTTGCACTGGGAAGATGTAAAAGCAGATGGTCTTTCACCATACCATATAAAAATATTTTTTTTTCTGGTGAAGTGTGTTCTTTAGACAGTGATATTCAACAGTGACTGCTAGCAAACACCTGGGATGGAGCAGTTGGAATATCAGCACGGCAGATATTCCAGATGACTTTCCCCATTGAAGTCTGGCAGGTAGTGTGAAACATATTTCAGTCTCAGGCAGTTATACTGTCCCCATGCAAATTTATTGTCACAGCCTTGTACAAGTGCTGTGCTGTACAGGAGCACCAGTGGACCTCTGCAGGCTCAGTCCTGCACTGTAAAGTTCCTATGTCCTATCGTCTGCAAAGGAGAGCTGCGCTAAATGACATCCAACAGTAATAAGAAATATAAAACAAATAGGGACAATAGATACCCCCAAGTTTGTCATCACAATCAAACTAGATGAAGCATTAGAGAAATTGCATATACAACCCGATGTCACAGACTGTACAAAAGAATGCACTTTATCAGGGTCCAGCATAGTGGATTTTGTTGCATGGGTTCAACATTCAGTCATTCCTCAACAGCTAGAGCTTACAATGCCACGATTCAGAGATGGACTTAAAAGGAGGCAGCTGTTACCAGTTGGATGAGAGATTCACAGCTAGCCAGGCTATGCTAAAATATGCTGAGAGCAGCTCAGCATTAGCCCCTCTTCATCTCAGCCCTTCATTGTTTGTTTCTTATTCTTACATCTTATATTTTAGGCCATTGCCCTTTGGGGACATTTCCTCTGTATTTCTCCTGTGCCTGTGTCAGTGCAGGTCCCACCCTGGTGGAGTGTCTATGCGCTGTCACAGTGTAAGTGTTGGTGTGAGATGACAAAACCATCCTCTTATTTCAATGTTTTCAAATATCCAGCTCATAAGTATTCCTGTGTATTACAGCAGTACCTAAATGGGAGCCTGTTATTGCAGCTGAATTTGTTCAAATTCATTTCACTTACAGAATGTACTAAACCTGTCTTCGTTCAGCATTAGCCTCACTTTCACTAATCACCGTCTCATTCAGACTATATTTCATACACTTGATTATTCAGTTTTGCCCTGATAATAACTAATGTGCCGTTGTAGGCAAGAAGTAAAATGTTTCAGCACAACCCCTCCCTTTCTAATTGATTCTCTGTTTGTTTACAATATACTGTAATAGCTATTGATCTTCACATGATTATGGAATCCAGGCAGCATTAGAAAATTCATTAATGATGACTATAGAAGCTTTAACCCCGTTTAAAATGTTCTTCACTTTCAGGCTATTCTACATGAATGACAACATCTATTACGGACAAAGGGACTGTAACCACCCCTAATTTGCAAAGCATATTATCTGTGATCAATACCAAATGATAGAGCACAGCTGACTGAAAAGACCAATTTTGGAATTCAAGCGACATATGGTTTAAATCCCACAGTAACCACCCCGTTCAAACTAAACAATGAGGACATACAATATCCAGGATTTCTAATGCAGTGCTCCACAATTAACACAGCTCTTCCCTCGGGAGTACTGCCACTATTTACATTTTTGGTTTTCAAGGACAGAGAAAGAGTTTGCTGTTTCCTTCATCGGATGTGACAAGGTGCAATGCATAATGAACAAAATGCCATAATTGCTCAATAATGGCACTTTATTAAGCATATGGAGTAACTTTATAAAAAGAAAAAACACTTCAATGAACATTTCATTCTATCAAGAAACTGTCTTCACATTTTTCAGAGAAAAAAAAAATAAACAGTATCAACAAAATTACCACAAATATAATTGTTTCATAGGGCTCCTTCCAGTAGCACCGGCCTCATATGTCTTACTAATACTTTCCAGGAAGTCTGTTTGTTTTAGCTCTAGCCTACTCTAAAAGGTAGATAATGAGGGAGACTACAAGTGCCCAACTTACCGCTCAATTTAGATTCCACGACTGTTGTCCCAGCTCTTTTTCAAGTTATGTATTAATGACAAGGGGTTATGAAAGGATTTTTATTAAACATTAAGTACCTTGGCAATGTAACTAAAGGCATAAACCATAGCAACCTACATGACAATTACATATTGCAGCACTGGAAGAAAAAAAAAATAAAGGAAGCATTTAATAATTATGGCTTTATATAATTCTGATACCTATAAAAATTCTGGACACTCAGCCCAAGTGTAACTCACTGACTCACTGGGCATACTACAAGGATGAATTTAGTGTTGTGCATTCATGGGAATAGCTTTGCTTGTACGAAACCAATACATTTTTCAGCAAGCCATATAATAAGAGACTGGCCCAAGCCACATAATTCACTTTTTTCATTCCCATGCAAAATTCCACAGAAGGAGCCAAATATATGGCTCTGCTTTGGGCGCATGTTTGCTCACAGTACAATACCACATTTCCCAGTAAACCCACCTAAAGCTGTTGAGTTTATACACCCTGCCTCCTGAACCATAAGAGTAGTCATTAAATGCATTTATGAAGCTATGAACACAATATAGTCTTTAGGGGTGGGTTTAGCTTTACCCGTCATGAGGTGTTTGTGACATAGGCATGAATTAAGTGTATGTGTCATGGCTACTTGTTATGGCTTTCCTCATCAGAGGATCAGAGAATCATAAACTCATTGAAGGTTTTGGATTGGAAGAAACCTTAAAGATCACCTCGTTCCAACTCCCCTGCCATGGTCAGGGACACCTCCCACCGGACCAGGTTGCTCCAAGCCCCATCCAGCCTGGCCTTGAACACCTCCAGGGATGGGGCATCCACAGCTTCTCTGGGCAACCTGGGCCAGTGCCTCACCACCCTCTGGGTGAAGAATTTCCTCCTTATGTCTAATCTAAACCCACCTTCTTTTAGTTTAATACCACTCCCCCTTGTCCTATCCCTACACTCCCTGACAAAGAGTCCCTCTCCAGCTTTCCTGTAGATCCCCTACACTGGAAGGCACTGGAAGGCTGCTGTAAGGACTTCCTGAAGCTTGCTCTTCTCCAGGCTGAACAACACATATTCCCTCAGCCTTTCTTTGTAGGTGAGGTGCACCAGCCCTCTGATCATCCTCGTGGCCCTCCTCTGGACATGTTCTAATAGGTCCATGTCCTTCTTGTGCCTGGGATCCCAGAGCTGAATGCAGCACTCCAGGTGGGGTCTCACAAGAGCAGAGGAGGAGAACCACCTCCCTTGGCCTGCTGGACATGTTTCTTTTGATGCAGCCCAGGATATGGTTGGTTTCTGGGCTGAAAGCGCACATTGCCAACTCATGGTGAGCTTCTCATCAAACTGCATCCCCAGGTCCTTCTCCTCAGGGCTGCTCTCAGTCCGTTCTCAGCCCAGCTTGCATTTGTGCTTGGGATTGCCCTGATCCGGATGCAGCATCTCGCACTTGGTCTTGTTGAACTTCATGAGGTTCACACAGGTCCATGTCTCAAGCCTGCCAACGTCCCTCTGGATGGCATCCCTTCCCTCCAGTGTGTCAACCACACCACACAACTTGGTGTCATCAGCAAACCTGCTGAGGGTGCACTCAATCCCACCGACCATGTCACCAATAACGGTGTTAAACAGCGCCAGTCCCAATACCAACTCCTGAGGAAGACCACTCATCACTGATCTCTACTTGGACAACAAGCCATTATCATCTGATATTATCCCCTATCATAGTCTAGTTACTGGAGTGTGAGGAGCTATTATGCTTACATCTAGCAATAACAGGAGCTCAGACACTCAGCACTCACATGTGGTACTAAAGGCACTTCAGTGGAATCCCATCCAACTGTGTGATATAGGTGTTACTACACTATATCTATCAACCTCAGTAGACATTTCTATATCAAGGCCCATTCAGAAAGCTTCTGGTCAGTGAAGAGGCAGGTGTAGGAGGCAGGCAGAGACTGCCATCACACGGAAACTGAGATGCAGCAGGGTCTGCCCCAAACTCATTCTCTAGCCTACCTCAGCAGAAGGACACTGTGTAACCAGACCCAGAAGCCAGGAGGGACTATCAGGGTCCCACTACTTAGATGTAGCCATTGTGTGTTAACTGATATATGTTTAAGCCCCCTACCCACCAAATTATACAACGCATGCAAAAACTGTCATTCAGTCCAAGTGGCACCACATGGGCCTGTGTTTACCCACATGAGACTGGGGATATGAGGTAAGAAGCACTAGGAGTCCTGTGGGGATGAAGCTGGGGGTACCAAGATGCAGCAGTGGTGAGTGCTGAATTGATAGATATCCATATCTGCATGTACCTCCAGATATAAGTATGTATATCAACTGCAATTTACAGTATGTCATTTCTGAATTAAGAATAAATTTCTACATTATGCACAAACACATGCATGTGTACTCAGCGCACCATCTCTGTCTTCCAGATAATCAGGCTCACTTCACTGACTTTAGCAGAGACAGCATCCTACCCTTAATGTACAGCCAAAGCAGCCAGAATGCAAAATTATAAACCAAAAGTAAACCTAAGACCTAGTAACCTAAAACCTGTCGGAAAACAGTTTGTGAGCAATCCATGGGTTGAAATATATCAGCTTTTATATGAGCTTGTAGTTTGCAGAAATGTATAAAGTCTCCAATCTGCTTAAGGATCACAGGCTTAGGGAAAAAAGCACAAACTCCAGTCAATCAAAAGGAGAGCAAAGAAAAGTGTAGGGAAAGAAGAAGATAGAATAAAAAGTGTGGTCATACATAAAGCTGAGTTGATCTGAACACAAAAAAAAATAAAAAAATAAAAATCAAGCCAAAAGCCCCCAACTCCTACAAAAGGTGTTTGAAAGCTTCAAAAATTTCAGTCCAACCCAAGTGACACTGCTGTATAAAAGTAATCTAAGCAACTTCATGAGATCAGGTGAATAGCTGAAGATAAGTACTTAGCAGTCTCAGTCCTAATGTAGCATTGACCACACTATCAATCATAACTTTCAACTACCTTGATATGCAAGGTAAGCCACTAAGAAGAGAAATTCATACATGGTGCAGATAATGAAGTTAATTTTTCTGTGAGCTATCATGGAAATTATTATAGTACGTTATCAGTACTTTGCTAAAAATTTTCTCGGTATGGAAATCAATCTTTCCTTCTTCTTGGCTAGAGCATAAAGGCTGAGATTTATAAAGCCTTTTAAGGTACCTCTAAAATTAATGGGAATTGGATGTCCTCATTACCTACATGCTTTGAAAAGCTCAGCCAAAATGCATAAAATGAGTAGACACTGGCTATCATTAAAACCTCTCCAGTTTTGCCTTTGAAAGTAGATAAGGATATCATCTTGTTCAAATGATTCCCTGTAAAGAATTTAGCACCAGGAATATTTAGCAAACACTATAGTGCTCACTCTAAATTACTTTCAAAGGAATGTGCAAAGACTTTAATGGTGCCTACACAAACAACTGCGTGAAGCAATAAGGTGAAGTGAACCTCCAGAGGTTACCAGCACTGCAGTGAAAAGAGTGGAATTTATTATATATCCCCAGTAGTCACTTTCTTGCTCCAATTATGAAAGGTCTGGTGAGACTAGCCTATATATACTTGCATCTAATTGTCTGCTAATAGGCATAGTAGTCCACGGAGTACTCTGCAGTCCAAAGAAACACGAGCAATGGGGCTATTTGGGCTACTTCTGTCAAACCAGCTGTTGAAATCATACCTAGATCCCAAATACTTGAAAAAAATCAATAATCTCCAGTTGGCCATCGCCACCCTCTCAGGCAAAAGCCATGTTGCCCTAGGTCAACTCTCTTTCTTAGTTCCACCTTTATCCTTTTCCCTATATTCTGGCTGAAAGGGGGATCCTTGCCAGCTGCCCCCTGCCCCAGTCTTGACCATGCCTCCTTTCTCTCCTCAGTTGGCTGGTAAATAAGAATGGAAGCAAATCCCTGGTCTGCAGCATTACAGGGAGGGCCATGTAAACTGTGGGCAAAGCTTGTACTGCTGTTTCTGCTCTGCTAGCAGTACCCAGATGGGCTAGCTTATATCTGGCTCTGGCACTGATATCATAAACATAAGCAGTGCAATCACACTCCACAGCAGAGCGCAGATGAGAAAACCAAAGGAGAAGAGCTTCAGCCTTGTATAATTTCCATGATTAAAATCAACAGCAATGTTTGACTAATTGGCCCACAAAGGCCTTTGCATCAGTGTAATTTAAATAAGCTTAAAAACAGAACAAGGTTAAAAAACAGCACTATTCAGCCTACCAACCAGGCTGCAGAGTCTCTTCACTGGGTTTGAGTTATGCAAGGCTAGCTTGTCTCTGCAACAGCCCCATCCAGCTGCTCTAACTTTCTGCTGGAGTGCCCCACTGAAGAGCAAGACTAATGAATGTGTTCACCCCCAACATCACTAGCCATTTCACCTCTGAACAGGGACACAGTATTATTAAGGGGCCACAAGAAGAGGGTGAAAAAAAACATTTTCCCTCTCCTGCTCCATGCCAGAGGAGTCTTCAGGTACCTCCTTACTCTTCTCCAGACTTACGTGAAGTTAAGAAAACCAGCAGCTTCTCTGTTGGAATCACTAAGAGAGGTATGTGTGATGACCTCGTGTCGTGAACAAGTGGTTACATCCCCATGCACTCATGCACAGGGCAGATGGAGCTTGTCTTGTGTTTACTCTCAAGATAGCTTCAAAGTATTTCTTAGGAGAAATCACAGGGAAGCTGAGATAGATGTGAACCAGGTTAAGTTCTGGACATCCCTTTCAATTTAATGGACGAGATCTGTCAAGGAGGCCATGGAGTGTTGCCTACCCAAAATAACCAGATGAGACCTAGACTGCATCTGCCTGGATCTCACTGACTACATTAATTCAGTATGAGCCAGAAAACAAAGCATTAGGCAAACTTTGTTATGTAACTGTCACTGAACTCACATTTGGGGCGGCAGGCCAGCGGGTGACAGAAACCACTCTGGCAACAGCTAATTGGCCTTGGTAAGGAGTAAGTCAAAGAGATTGGCCCGGGGCAACGTAATTAGCAAAGTCATTGGCAGCTTATGCTAACAGTCTAATTTAGAAAGCAATAAATAGTTAAAAGAGCAGCCTCCCCAGGGGACACGAGCACTGATGTACGGGGACAGCTGAAACAGCTATTGGCCAAGGTGGTACCGCCCCGTGTAGGGGCCAAGCTTCCACTAAAGACCAACCGTGTCCCTCTGTTGGAGGATGTGTCCATCCCCTGGTTCCATGGTGCTGGTGTAGGCCAGACCAGGGCTGGGGCTTTGATTTTTTGTGTGTGTTGTGTTTGTGATCTCAGAATAAAAATCACTATCCACCTGCTAAGCTCATTGTTATAAGTAAATAAATTTTGGATGGTAGCACCCCACCCAGTTGCCCCATGACGGAGAACTCAACTGTGGCTTAAAGTGAGAGAAGAGGCTTCCCAAGCAGTGCCCTGCCCAGGCTTATCACAACACGCATCCAACAGGATGAAAAACAGTGGGCAGGGGTCCATCTCTCATCTTGCAGAGCCAGGGGCTGCGGGGAATAAAAAGAAGTGGGGAATGGGCTCTGCTCCTACACCACCTTGCTCAGCACAGCGAGGCATGCCGTAATTTGCTGCTGCTGCCCATAGGTTAACAGTAAATTCCTGTCCCCTGTAGCAAAGACAGAGCAGGGAGGTGTGTGACAGGCTTGCTGTCTCCCAGAGCAGTTCCTGAGAGGAGGCAGCTACCCAGCTCCTGCACCGCTCAGAGTGAAGCCTTAAGATGCGTGCTAGCCCGAAGTAATGAGCCCAGCTCTGGCAATAAAGCGATTGTGGCAGTAAAGTGAAACAGCCATTATGCACTTGGCAATGGCTCCAGCCTCGAGGTAACCTGCTTTTTAATTGAGCTGAGGAATGTTTTCATTCTTTCTCGAGTTGCATATTATTTATGGGTACAATGTGTAATAATAAAAATTACATATCTTGGCAAAAAACAACGAGCAAAAAGTCAGCTGGAAGAACACTACACAGCGGGCGTATATTTTTCTAGAGAGGTAGTCATCTATTTTAAGTACCTTTGTGCTCTGTTTCGCTGTGGTAAATCCAGCAGTAGAATGCTAGCGATGTTTTTGTACATAGGAAGGGATCCGGCTTAAAAGCAGAACCCTCGGCATGTGTTGTGGAGTACCTCACTGTTGAGCCCCATACACTCACCTCTTTACAGACCTCTCCCAGTCTCAAGCCGAGACAGCAGTGGAGGGAATGGTCACAAAAACTGCCCCCCGTGCCATGTCTGTGAAGTATCCATTCCCAGCAGAGCGTGTTCCCACTCCTCCATAAAGGGAGCAGCAAAAAATTGCTCCCAATTCCCTTCCAAGCTTCAGTGCATGGAGCATAGCCACTATTGACAATTATGGGGTGGGGGGAAAATGTGCTGCCTTTATCCATTTTTAATTGCTGGAGACTGTAAAGTTGTTCTTTGGGAAATAAATACATTACTACTTTCCTCTCCCACTCGCAGCATGCCAGCACATTTGGTTTATCGATGGTTGTTTAATAATAACTTTCAATACCGGAATTTTTTCAATTGCCTCTTCAGATTTTTGCTCCAAACCACTGTGGCTGGATTACTCATGGGAAAAGCTGAGCAAATGGATTTTGTGTGGTGTGTGTCTGCAGAAAGAAAGAATGAGAGAGCACAGAATCACTTAAATGATAAATCAAATCTTTTTTTTTTTAAAAAAAAAAAGTATTTTTCTTTGTGCAATAACCTTTTATCTACAGCCCTGCTGTCACAAATACACTGTTTAACGCTTTGTGCCCTGTCATCAGCTGTGAACAGAAAAAGGAGCACTGTGCTGTACACATTATCTTAAAACTCTTTTGCAGCCAACAGGTCTTGCATTTTAAATGGGAACAAGACTACCTCCAGGTTTGTCAGCCTGATGCCTAGCCTAACAGTTGTATGTGGGTCTGCAAAGCAAACACAGGGAGAACTGACTGAGGGAAAAAAAAAAAAAGGCTGAAAGTAGGAAAGAAAAGGAAAGAATGTTGAACCTATAATGTAAATCTCATGTTTAATTAGAAGGGCTGAAGAACTGTGGCCAGGAAAAACATGTTTCTACGTAAGCGGTCCTGAGTAGCACTGAAGGTGAATATAATAAGGCTGACAAATACACCTTGGAGGGTGACTGCAACAATAAAATCGATTTATTTAATAATTTAGAAATAGCTTCCAGCCATATCTCCCATTAAAATCTGAAGGCCATTGTATTCTGTATTTCTTTGGTCTTTTTTCTCCCTTTTACTTATGCTCCACCAGATTTAATAAATAAGTAATACATGGGGGGAAAACACTTATCTGGAGTGCTTTGCCACAGCCCTGTAGGGCTCTGTGATTCTTTCTAACTCTAAAAAAGATCAAGTCAGGAACAGTCATCTCCCAGAAGAAGAATGATGTTTCAGGGTTAATGCTCTAAATATACGTAAGGAATTCCAAAAATTAATATTGTATTAATGAGCATCAAAGATCAAAGCAAGTAAACAACATTAAATACATGTTACTTCCCAAAATACGAATGAAAATTCACCTGAACTTCTAAAAGGCAGTAAGCAGCTATATGTTCTTTTCTAGGAAGAGTTAGGGAAAATTAGAAATGATAACAGTAATAATTAATCCAGAGAGAGCACATTTTATTCTATCACCTGTTTTGAAGTTTTATCCTGATAAATCTGCCTATAGTACCAGCCTCCTTAGATTTTTCTCCTGATGGTGTGTTCTGACCATAATTGTTACAGAATCTTGTTTTAACACTGTTCATTTCAGAAAGGAAATATATCGCACAGTCTTGCTTGTTAATCAATTAAACATTAAGTACCCACCACCTTACTCCTGGAAAAGCAAATGGAGTCTAGGCGCAATTCTTCTGCAACTATTTTATGCAAAATTCATAGTGTGAATTCTATAAACAATTCATAAAGTCAAATATGGGTTTGATAGAGGTGCGTATCAGCAATGTAGGCCAACTTCATTTACACTGGAAAAGTAAACAAAAGCACGAGAAATGCCTTTCTGCCCTCACCAGTTGGAGGATAAAACCAACTGAGCAGTCAGGGGAACCTTCCCCAGTGCTCTGGTAGTTTGCAGCTTTCACCCGCAAGACCAGCCAAATAATTGAACTCTGCTGTAGCAATAGCTTTAACAATATTAATTAATTCCTTTCAGCCAAGGGCTTCCATTCTCCTCTAATATTGTTCTTTTTAACCATTCTAAAACTAAATAAAACAGAGAAAAGAAACAGAAAAGAGCACACAGTAAAAGCCATTATAAAACAACCCACTGAATGGATGTCTTTCAACTGATGCCAGTGCACTTCAGACAAATAAATGAGAAATTACATTAACGTGCTCTTACTTTTCCCAAAATAACAACAAAAAATAGGTTTTGAAAGAGCTTACACAATAGGCCTACGTGGACTTGCTTTAGTGGCAAGACAAGGCAGCATTTTCCTTCTTAAACTGTTGGGCCACTAGCAGCAAGCACACAGCTGGTTCATGGCATCAGATCCAGCAGCTTTTATCCACGACATAACCACACAATTTGATGAAATCAAGGCCTAGTTGCACACCGTAAGACCTCCACCTTTGTCCCCAGACACCAAAAGGGTTTCCCATTTGCGTACACTGGATCCCGAGATTCCCAAACCCTCTTCCCATGGCCTCAGTAGGAGCTTAGCTTTGTACCCATCAAGTTTGAGGTAGAGAAGGTCTCTCCAAACTGCTTACCAAGCATTCAGACTTCACCATCCTCCCTCGATGTTTTTGCCCTTTCAGGCCCACCGCCTGAATCCTCTAGCAGGGCAGACAAAAAGCTGGAGCCCGCTGCCTGCTCAGTGCATAGGACCTTGCCTGATGTTCAATCTCCACTGATATTCACAGGGGATGTCTCCTCATGCCTGCTGCAGGAAGACCTTTGCCCTTGAAGGCTGGAGCACTTCACTCTGAACAACCTCGCGGTGCTCTCCACAAGGGCTTTGTCCAGGTCTTCAGGGGCTCCCTTCAGCCATCTCAAAGAGCCCCGCAGCCTCTAGCAGGTCATGCAAACTGCAACCTTTGTGAGTATTTCTTCCATTAAGGGACTCCTGAGAACTCTTGCGCAGCGCAGGCCCTGTAGAGCTGTAAGCAAATACCAAAACCTTTGACTGTCTGTTTTTGTTTTAAGGTCTGGTGAGGGAATACAGAGAATTTATTGTTGGGGAGAGGAATAAAAGCAGGGCAGTGGGTGGGTAAAGAGCTTCCTTCACCCTCATCCCCACTCAGGTACCTTGCTTGTTTGTCAGGGTTAACCCAGATGAGCAGTACGGTGGCTCTGGCCAGCAGGGCTCGCACGCCATATTTCAACAGACAGCATTCCTTATAATCCTGATTATTCTTTAGAGCTGAAACAGGGGTGAGGAAGAGGTGGATTTTGCGTATTTTTGTGCCTGTGTCTGGTTCTCTCCCTTGTTTCCATAGGGGCAGGCTCACTGCTTCTGCTTGTGACCTGCAAGAAACTCAGCAAAGGGGAGGAGGAGGAGGCTGCACCACTAAAGCAAGCAATGGACAAAAGTGACTGGGTTGTTACTGCTGCTGCTGCAGGAGTTGCTAAGTGGAGGCACAAAGCCCCCTGGACATTACCATTGGAAAGTCATTAGGAAGCTTGGGGCCACATCCTCACCACAGATTGCAAGTCCTCCTCTCCCAAAGCACACACAGGAGCATGGGGGGGGGATTCAGGAAGGGGAGAGAGGGAGGAGGGCAGGGCAGAAAGGAGGGGGATCAGCTCCTTCCCCAAAAAGGCTAGAAATGAACTGGAAAGGGGTGGGTGGCGTTCAGCAAGGGCAGGCTGTGGGTTTTTCAAGGATGGGTTTCTCTCTGGTTATAAAGTTTGTCCCTCCCCTCAGGACTTTTTTTTTTTTTTTTTTTAAGTTTTATTCATGAGTTGTTAACCATTTTGTTTAGCAAATCGGTTTATCCCAATGACCTTTCACTGCTTTAATTTTCTAGATGGCAGATGGCTCTAAAGAAATCCCCCTTAAATGCAGACCCAGACCCAGACTGCTTGTTCACACACCGGACCTGCATCAAAATGCCAAGCACAGCTCCAGAGAGAAGACAAAGTCCTCAGGAAAAAAGGGGGGAGGGAGGGAGAGGGGGAAGGGAAGAGAGAGAGAAACTAGACAAAGTCCAGGTTGACTATTTCTTGCATTGTTAATAGTCTGAGATTTTTCTCCAGTGCCGTCTGCAAGCCCCTACCCCTGCTATCTGCACACGAGCAGCACGGTCCTGCAGGAGTTGTATCCAGAGGTCTCATGGCCAGAGGCAAATGTCAAAGAGAAGTGAATCAGCAGGAGGGAGGGATGGAGGAGCTGTGCAGGAATGAAGGGCAGAAATGATGTGCTGAAAGCAGAGGCAACACCGGCCCAAGATGAGCAGCCACACCTGTATGAAAATATAATATAGGAACAGAGAAAAGAAAAAAGCAGCCTGCAGCACTAGCACACTGAACTGCCCACTCAGCCTTTTAATGGTCCCTCACCCATCACACACACACCCTGCAAAAAGTCTTAGCAAAGGTGCCCTGCCTTTGTAAAAGACCTGAGACAGAGAGCACAATGTAAAATATCAGTCAGTAAATGTTAGTCCCACTTTTTTTCCCCAAAACAATTTTCCGAGGTCTGGCCCATTCAGTTATTCTGGACGAATGAGTGGAACTGAAGCATGTTCAAGAGTTATTATTTATCCCTTCTCCAGCTGGCAAATTTTTGAGAACATGTGAATCTATATAAATTGTCACATCTCCTGTCTTTTCCAACTGGTAAGTAATATCACTCAGAGGTGCCAGATTCTAAGAAGCAATTCTGTTCATCACACGGCTCTTGTTGAAAATGTGGCAAAAACAACAATTGTTTCAAAAAAGAAAAATAGGGGTAATATGCATTCAGGTTCATCACCATTGGATTTCTCCCTCACCATGACTCATGTTTAAAGTGGGAGATCCCAAGCAGAGCTCACAAATGGCAGTGTGAGCTCCTGACTCAAACTAATTCTTCCCACTATGCAGAGGAACCATATAGACCCAGTTCAGCAAACCTTTTAATCCTCTCATCCATGTAAAACATTTAAATGAACCCCATTGGCTTTCCTGCTTGGATTTGGTCATTTTGAGGGGAAAAGTAGTGGGGAGGATGCAACCACATCATGTGGCACATCACAGCCCACCAGACCAACAAGGGACAAAGTGGAAGGAGCAAACCTCTGGTTCTTCCTTTACTTTCAGTCACTCCTATGGGCTTCCATGGAGTAAGCATGTGTAAGTGCTCTGCAAGTCCTACCAACAATTGCTCACAGACAAGGTATAAACATTGGGCTACATCATGATACATTTGTTTATTACACTGCTGGGAATAGATTAAGATAACAAAAGAAGAAGTCACAAGTCCTTTTAAACTCAAGAAAGGTGTATGTTATGCCTGGAAAGATGCAAATTGCAAAGGTCTCAAGCTTCTTCATGGAGTTTCTTGCCTTCTTTTCATCTTATATGGTTTGTTTTTCATTTGGCTCAATGAAAGCTCCACCTTGGGACCAGATGGAAGAAGGCAAAAGGGCTCCAACTGCACTGAAGTCCTAAAGCAGCCCGAAGTTAGTATAGATGAATCTTGCTGATGAATCCCACAAGTGCCACTGTCACACAGCTCAGTCCTAACCCCCACACAAAGGAATTATTCCCATTCCTGGG
Organism: Cygnus olor; assembly: GCF_009769625.2. NCBI lineage: Eukaryota > Metazoa > Chordata > Aves > Anseriformes > Anatidae > Cygnus > Cygnus olor. The sequence continues at coordinate 176,740,454 of NC_049169.1, forward strand.
GGTGTAAAGAACCATTCCATCACAACAAAACCAACAGCCTTCTAATAGCTTGCTGCAAAGTGGAGCCTAATAGACCCAAATAAAGTGGCCACAGGACAGCTCCACCTGGCTTTTCCCAGAAAATTGGGGAAAAAATCAAAGTTTTAACACCACTGAAGTACAGCGTCAGGCTGCTGACTTCAGTGTTTTGACTCATGGTTGCCTTCGCATGAACTGTTTGACCAGCTCAAAACACACCAGTCCTGTTACTCCTAAAGACTAGTGACCAGTTTCCCTCAAATGACTTACCCGCAAGGCATAGTCTTCTTTTATTTGATTTTGCTTATTCCCCAAGTGGACTGTAATTTGCTCTAATGCTTCCACTCCAACCATTTTCCCCAGTGTTTGAATTCTGTATAATGTCTGTTATCAGAGATGGTCCACGATTATTTCTGTTTCCTGATGTAGCTTACAGTCTGGTGGTCTATCAAGCCACTGTGGGTTCCATTCACTCGAGGAGAGGTAGCAGCAAAACAGCATTTGGAAATTTCATAAAATATTAAACCTCCTGCTTTCTAGGCCACACAGTCCTTGCCTGAGGCAGCATTCATATAAAAAGTTAAGCTACTACAAGATTTATTGCCTAGATGCAAAGGAGCACACAAAAGAGTCTATGTCTCAGCCAGTTGGAACACAAACAGATATTCCTCATAAGATGCCCTGAACTGTGCTGGAGACAGGCAGCAAGAAATACGCAGTTGGCTCAGTGCAGCCTGTGCTCAAATATAAGCACCGACCAGCCTGGAAACACTCATGTCATATAAGATAATCAAATTAAAGAGGGCACAGCGAGTCACAGTCGACACACACTGCAGAGCTTCATCCGTGCAAAGGTTTGCCACTGCCAGGTCAGACAGATCGATCACTAGCAAGGAGGATCCTGACAGTGGAAGCCAAATAGTCTGAGGAGGAACTTTTATTACATGTGCTCAGATTCATTCACAGGTCCTTCAGCCACCATAAGTTTAAGCATACTGAGCTCCAGATGGGTGAAGGATGTGTGGTATTTGGGACGGGAAACTACCACTAGTGTGGCTTCGTATGCCAGCTGTTCTCAGCACAGATATATGGACCAAGCTTCCCAAGGGCTCCTCAGTAAGATGTGCATTTCTAAGACCTAATGCTTCACTTCTTCTCCATTATACTCTGTCTGCACACTGACAGATGATTTTTTTTTCATTATATTCATGTAAGAAATATGGTTTTAGAGGAACTCAGAATCGAGAGGACCATTTTCAAGCAGTTTTATGAAGACATATGGAAGCCAGGTCCCTCTACAGCCCTAGTGAGACTTCTTCTATCATAACTATTTCACATTAGCCTTCCTTCTCCAAAGTGGGAATTCTCCAGTGCTTGACAAGGCTTTCAGCTCAACACTGCAGTGAGACAGTAGCATTAGGAATCTGTCATGCCACCTGCCAACTGAATATTGTAAGACGACGTACTGGGTGTTCCGAGGAACAGAAGTAGTCTTCACTGGCCATACCATCCTCTCCTTACTATAAAGCTTTTGCATCCAGCAAAGATTCGGTACATATCCTGACACAAGTTTTAGCCACTCTGGGTATACGCATGCATGGTGACCCATGTACACTGCTCCAAAATGCTCACTGGTTGATGTTGGAAAACTATTCCCATTTTTATACCGAACACACAAGCACACACTGTGTCAATAATTTTTTAAGTCACAGAAACATCTAATATCATTTCTAATTCTGATTTTGCAATAAATCCCAACAGAATCATAGAGCGACTTAGGCTGGACAGGACCTCTGGGGTCACCTCATCCAACCACCAGCTCAAAGCTTAATGCTGGAAATGAGCACTAGCTTCATGCCTCATTGCAGCTACCCTGTTCCACTTGACCTTGTGATGAAGAGTCACTAACTGCATTTCAGCTGCGAGGGTATGTTCTAACTCCACCACCCACAAATATGTAGCAATACTCAGCTATCTATTCTGAAGGAAAAAAAAAATCTTTTATTTTTTTCTTGTTGTCTTGAATTATCTGTAGAACCTCTCTTTGCTGTCTTTGCTTTACTAGCCAAAGAGTTGGGAACCATGACCTCAGAAATGGTTTGTTCTACAATAGTGACACCAAATTCAACAGCAACACGCAAGGCTTATATCTGTGTTGGACCATCACTGACCACGACGTTGTCTTTTCAAGCTGCAGAAGGGAAATGTTGCAAACAACATAAAATAAAGTCAAAGTGAAGATTTAGAATAGTCAGTTCAGAAAGTAAGAAATTGTTTTTAAAGAAGTGTGCATAGTACATAATGTAGTACATTATAATGAATTAAAAAATAGGGAAGAATAAAGATGAATAACAAACCCGATATGTACCAAGGAAAAAATTTACATATCCAGTTATGACTGCTGTTGTCCTTGACCCTGAAAATTTAAATTCACTGCTGCAGTCCTTTGTCATGTTAGTCATTTGACTACCTTCTTGGGAAATATTTATGTGACTAAGGGTTTGCAGGATCAGGCCCAATATAAATAATAATAGGATCACTTAGGCAGAGTTTTACATCTGTGCAAACACTGTCTAATGAATTCCTGATGGAGTTCTGCTGTTGACTAAGGAAATCACGTAAGAACCTCCACAATAAATGAAGCAGCAACACATTTTGGATCAAAGGAAATCATACAGAAAAGCAAACTAATATACAAAGGGCTACAGTCTTTCTTGGCATAATTCCTCTCAAGTCTTTTAGACCCTCTTTAGGCACTGGCACTATTAATTTTACAGCAAAACCTCCTGGCCTTTGAGTTGAAAGGCCTTCAGTCTTTGTTATCAGAGCCTTCATATTTAACCAAGAGGACAGTCTTCAGGGGGAAGAGGCTGATATGTACAAACCTCAGGTTCATCCATTGTGAACTCTTTAATGCAGGGGTGACCTTTTCATTCTGCAATTGTATGGTGTGAGCACAGCAAGGTCCAAATCCATGCCAAAGACTGCAAGGCACTCAGGAACACAGACAAATAGCAACAGTGCAAATTTAACTGGGGTATGACCACACTGAAACTGACACCACATGCTGTAGCTGTGTACTCTTCTTGAAGAGAGTCTCTTTAGAAAGTCAGCTCTTTTCTAGATGGTTTTAGCAATTGCAGCACTCCCTGCAATTGCAGAAGCTGTATGCTTTGGTAATCTCTTTAACCCAAGACATCACCAGACCTCCTTCTGTCTGTCTTCTCCCTCAAGCCACATGCACAAGGCCAGACAAAGACAGAAACAGTATTTTGAGACTCAGACCATAGAGGATGACTGTCATGGCCTTGTTCTATTGAACTGCCAGACGTCACCAGAGGTTCCTCTTGATTTTTTACACCATCTCATGTCCTCTTACTTCAAAAGAGTAAGAGGTTGTTCAAACAACAACCTATTCATACTCTAAAAAAAAAAATAAAATAAAATAAAAAAATTACAAAAATGACCCATACTGTCCTCCTTTTTAATTTAGAAAAGATATCAGTCATCCCTGCTCTGCATGTGTGTGGTGTCTGTAGTGCCAGGATAAGGGACCACTGCTCATGTTAAAGAGCTTCCTAACTACACTACTTTCCAGAACTTTTTCTGTATTTATGAGATAGCTGTTGAATGTAAAGCACTTTTTTCAGAAGGTCTGTAGCCAGCACTCCTTGCTCCCCACTCTACACCTCTAAGTCATGCCTCATCCTCATGCTTTTTGCTGCACACCTTAGTAGGATGCAAAGAGACTGGGATAAGGATAAGGATCTGCAGAACAGTACACTGCAGAAAGTGGCAAGAAGGAAGAATGGAGATCTGTACAGCTTGATTCAACCTACACCAGAAGGCAGGTGAGACTAGAGAAGTGAGGGAGAAGTACTGTAGCTAAAGGAATCCAGTACCTCCAGTGATGCAAAAATGTTGAGTGGTGAGATCCACACAGTAGAGACCATCTGATGCCAATCTTAGTCCATAAGGATATAAATATATGGATGAACTGTCAGCCTTGGATCAAGGAAAAGGAAAGGAGTGGATGTTACAGTTACAGATCAAAGCAGCAGCAAACTTCTAACATTTTTTTAACAGAGAACTTGAACTGCTGTCCAGTAAACTGGTCAAACTGCCTGTGGGAAGAAAATTTTGAGAAATAATTTCTCGCCACTTTAATGCTCTAGAATTAGTGTTTCCAAGAAATAAGTGTGCAAAGAGGTGAGATTACTCTTGGTACAGGGTTAAAAAGCAGCAGATAACATTAGGAAGTAATATTACCTGAATCATTTCTACTGACTGCAAAATAACTAAAATATGTCCGAGGGGTTAGCTGAGTACCTAAAAGGGACCTGCTAACACCACATTTGAAAAACAAAGGAGATGCCAACAAATGAGAGGGAAAATATCCTGAAGGTTTAAAGGAAGGAAATGAAATCCTGAGAGGTGGCGAGAATCCATCTATTCATGGAGTTGATAAGAAAATCTCCAAGGCATGTATACTGCTGAACATAAAAATACAATTACAAAAAAAAAATGAAACACGAAAGCAAAAACTAATGAACACACCTGCCTGCCTTGGCTCAAGGGCCTCTTTGAACCAGTTAGAAACCCTTCAGCATTTGGAAATCTGACCAAAGCGATGCGAATAGTGAGAAGCATAAAATTCAGCAGGCAATAGGTAAAGGGGTGAATAAGAAGAGGCTGAAAGGCTCTCACAGGGAAACAATACTTAAAAGTCACAGATGCTGCATATAAACAAGATGCTGGTCTGTGAGAGCACAATGTCCATTGGATTGTCAGGGATTAAAAGAAGTGGGTGCTGGGCAGAGTCAGAGAGAGCAGGAGCCATTCAGGGGATCTCTGAGTTATCACATGGCTGATTTCCTTCATGGGTGGAACATTTCCGGCAATGGTCTTTTATTATCACTTTTCCATCATGTTTTAAATGGTTTTATGGATTACGTGTCCACCTCCAAATTCTTGGGAAAAGTTTACAGAATCCAGTTATTAGTTATTATTGTTGATGTTGTTGTTACATGCAAATATTTCCAAGCCACTAAATAATTACCGTCATGTTTCAATGCCGAATATTTCTTTACAATCTGAAAACATAATGGCACCAGGCACACTGAATAGAGAAATGCATTTTTGATTATGTCATGGCAATAATTGCCTTCACTGCTTCATATGAATTGAATATTTAAAATATCATTGTAAAAATAGCAATCCTTTAATAGGCATTATCCTCTCTCATAATGGAAGCACAGGTCACAGAACACCTTCCCTTCCTCATTATTGATGCCGCTAGAAACTAGGCTAATAACTTCATTGTCAATGCCGCATTTCTGCAAGGTTTTGCATGTGTCTAAAATGCAGATATTAACCCCTGTTTTAAACATTTGTTCACCAGCACACAACCATAAGCTCTCTCTAAGAACTCCAGATAAGGTGTCTGCCCCCAAATAAAAGAGCTTTTCCAGTTTTCTGGCAAGAGAGAAAAAAGGAGTTCTTTATCGAAAGCATATTAGCATATTTTGCCTCATTAATAACTTCACTACAGCATTAATTTGCTTAATTATTGCACTTTGAATTCAGCATAGCAGCTAATTAATTCAAAGACTGAAAAAAAAATTGAAATTATAACACACATAAACATAACCCTGCTTGGTGAGCATGCTTTTTTTGGAAAATCATTCTTTTTTTATTCTATTCCATGAAACACAAAGTCTGTGGACACAGTAGGTCTAAAGTTATCTATTTAATGATTTATATTAATACATTTTCCCAGATTTCCCTTTTAGGTTTCTCTCCTGATGAATCTTCTTAGAATAAGTGGGGTTAATGCATCCCAACAGCCTGCTATCAGAACTTCCAGCTCCATTACCCACTATTAAGATCTTATTCTCTTTCCCGGCAAATCTTTCTCTCTATTTTACTGGCAATGGCCGACAGGCACACTAAATCCTTAACAGGTCATTTGAAAACAGGAGTTCACTTTTCTCAAAACAGCCCTGAAATTACCTTCTCATAGCTAAAAAAAAAAAAAAAAAAAAAAAAAAAAAAAAAAAAAAAAAAAAACCACTCCATTTCATAAAGTCTTTCATTTTAACTGAGAAAGAAAATCTTGAGGTATTTTGGTCACCCCTAAAATTCTCACTGTCAGAATTGGGAATGATATTCTAACAAAGCATATTCTTATCTGCTTTCATACCTTCTTTACATCTTAACAAGACAAAACCATCATAAAATAATTAATGCTACAGGGCTACTCTGAGCTGACTCTCCCTCAAGCTGTACTACAAAGGCAGCCCAATATGGCAGGGGATGCCCACGGTGATGCTCCAGTGATGCTAAAAGAGCTCCATAGCTGTGTCAACAAAAAACTTTAACTGAATGCAGGCACAGCAACAAAACAAATATTTCTGCCCTGCTACTCCAGCTGAAAAAATAGTTACCATCAAGTTAAAAAGCCAGTATAGCTGGTACTGGTCACCACACTGGTACTTACTCACTTCCCACTACAAGCACTTTGCTGGTTTAGTCTCTTGGTGTCCTCATCCATTTATACTTCAGTGTGTACCAGGCTGGTGAGACAAAGGACAATGGAGACTTCAGAGGTATTAGCCTCAGCTGTTCACAAATTTATTCTCTTGGGTGGTTTCCATTTACACAACGAGCTTAGATATCCTCAGCTGCACTGTTCAAAGAGAGATACCAGGAACAGGGATTGCCAGAATATGGTGCAGATAGCTTTAACATTTTAAAGCTCAGTGTTATTGTTCACATTAATTTGCAAGAGAGTTGTGTTTAATGTCTTTCTACTTGCACTGGTAATGTTTACACAAGGACCAGAGAAATCTATCAATGAAGTAGTCATTTTCTTTGGGTTCTGGGTATCTAAAATGGGACTTCAGTGAATCTGAAGGACCTAAATCCAAACCTCTTCATTGAACACCTATTTAGCCCTGGAAATACCTAAATTCAGTTGAAAACATTAGAAAACATTTTAAAGCACTAGAGTTCTGCTTGCTGGCAAGCCTAGATCTGCTCTAGTTTGGGAGCTCAGCCTTATATACAATCAGAATCCAGAAAAAAATATGTACCAACAACAAGCTTGTCTCAAGCCCTCTCCAAGAAGTATTCTCAGAGCAAAGCTGACACACTTCAAGTCTTCACAAAATGCACCCTGAGACCTCTTAGTTCTAAAACAGACCTGGAAAACAAGATGCTGGAGGGTGCCCTTCTGTTACGTCACAGCCTGAGGAGGCTGTTACAGAGGTTCACACACCCATCTTTCCTCTTCTGTTCCCTCTTCTGTCCCTTCTCCCTGAACTCATGAACAAGGCATTTTTTTCCTGCACAAGGTCTCTCCCCACCTCATAGCCCAATCACCTGGTAGCTGTGTCTTTTGTGACCTGCAGATTCAAACAGCAAAGCACAGAACAAACCTGAGTTTTTAACTGCTTGAGTAAATGCTCTAACCAGGAGGCTACAACGTAAGAGTCTTCCTCCCTTTCCAAATGTTTCTTGCAGCAACAGAATGAGTCTTGTTCCATTCTTTAAGAAAAATTAAGACTAACCCATGGAAAAGCCCATCCCAGGTGCAGAAAAGCCAAGCCCATAGGAGTTTCTGAGAGCTCCAGGTGGACAAGTGAAAGATGGGCCTTGAAGCTCCTGAATTTGAGAACTTCTAGGTCTTGCCTCTGGGTTTGGTGCACTGCAGTGCCACAGTCTGGAAGTTGTGTGGCAGCACCACATTCATTACAAAAATAAAGTATGTTTTTAAACTAACCATGAGGACAAACTATGAGAGCAATCCCTCTGTTATTTATCTGACTTTTAAAATCATTTTAGTGATTTTATATATCAGACCATTTCCAGAACAAGACATACATTTTTGTGCAGCTAACTCAGTGTCCACATCACCAGCACTGCCAGTGCACCCTGCTGTGGGATATACTGGTATCCAGGAAAGAGTGGGGTAAATTTGGTACCGTATGGCTGTCTCTGCTAAGAAAACATCAAAAATAGACAATTTTGCCACATGAAATGTTAATTTCCACTTGCTATGTTAATCCACTCTGTGAATGAAGATGTTCAAATCCCTTTAAATGAAAGCCACGGCTTTAGGCTGTCTTCAATCTTGAGAAGACTTTACTCACCTAAAAGCAGTTCACTTTTGGGGGGCCTTTCCATTTTGGTTGTTTATAAGGAAGGCTAAAATCCTTGGACACCATTCTGGGCCATGTTGTAGCATCCCCAGCAAATTGTTTAGCAGGGGAGTTGCAGACTGAACATGCAGAACAAGCTTAGATACAACACTGAACTGAATTAGCAAAAGATCTATTTAAGGGAATATGTTAAGCATCTGTTTTATCAAGCATATGTACCCTACCCATCGCTGTGCACCATTAAGATGAACACATTATTCATGCGGAGATCATAAGACACACACAAGCATTGCAGGAGCTAGGAGACTTTGATTTTTTTTCCTTCTTTACTTTGCCTCATCAAGCCTTCATTCAAGACCACACTGTTGTCTAAAATCACACCAATAGTAACAACAACAACAACAACAACAAAAATAGAAGCAATCCCCATGTCAATGATCTGAAGGCCAAAAGGGCATCAAATACAGAGGGAATTTTCACAGTAATTAACAGACATCAGGGAAATGACCTTATTTCAGCCCTCTGCCCCATTCTCTTGATCCCATGCTCCCCAAGCCCTACTTCCCATGCCAAGGAGATAAAGGTGGCTTCAGATGGAAGGGAGGACCTGGTGAGGAGCCCCTCTCCAGGCCTTCTCCTGGTCCAAACCATCCCAGCTGCGGTATGTGGAGTCTGAACCAGGTGAAGATGCTGGGTAGGTGAATGTGCTGTGAGGGGAAAAATAACTCTGCTCAAACATCAGGCAGCCTTGCTGCCCACAGCCTCATTTCTGGTCTGCAGACCCCCAGAGGCACATGGGCCAGGAGGTTAATCTAAAATAACTAAAATATTCAGTAGCCATTGGCTGCATGTCTTCAGGGCTCACAAGGGACAGATCAGCTTCTCGTTGCTTTCATTATCTGGATTTTAATGAAAGAAAGGATAGAGGGTAGAGACAGATGCTTCAGACTCCTTGCCCAGATGTTAAACCAGCTGGCCACGAACCCCACACAGAGGCTTCACTGCCAAAGCCAGGGCTGATGGGAGGAGATGGAGACAGAGACATGGCTTCTACCTTTCTCTGCCAAAATGGACTGAACGATCTGTAGGACGGCCCAGATTCCCCACAGCAAACATTGCCTGGGGTTCCACTCTGCAGCATCCTGTGCCCCTGTGTCCCTCGGGGTTTGAATATCTTTTCCACCTGTGCTCGGCTCTTGCCAGCACCTTCTCTCAGATCAGCAGCTGGCATTTTCTATTGTTCCCCCATGTCCAAGAGTGAGTGAGGATACATCACCCCTGTGGCTCTTTACTCTTCTCCTCACCTTCCTTCCTGGGTGCTGTCGGCTTTTTCCAGTCATTTCTCCATTCACTGCAACCAGCCCTACGTTGGTTTGGTCCCCAGGTGAAAGACATGCATGGACCAAGAGGGGCAGCCCCATGGCCTGGCTGGAAGATCTCCCATGGGCCCACAAGCCATGGGGCCATGGTGCCCATACCTGGCATCACCTCTGCCCTGAACCACTACAGCATCTTGCCCTGCCTGTCTCCATCCCCATCCTGATCTGCCCTGCACCATCCCCACATGTCCCACAACTTCTGACTCCCCATGCTGCTGCTCCAAGCTGTGGCAGTAACCCTTCTCCAAATATTTTTCAACTTTATTCTGTGAAATCTTCTACAGCACTCACTTGTATTTCAAGATACACATCTCATCAGAAATGCCCTTAGTCCACCAGGCAGGGCAGGAGAGAGAGCTCAAATGGTCACCTGCTCTATCTTCTGGCAATCCATCCTATTCCCGGCCACATTCAGTGAATCAGGAAATTCTCCTTAGGAGAAGTCCCTAAATCCCTAAGGGAGAAGTCCCTTGTGTCTCTGAAGGGATAGCATTGCCCTAAGGTCTGCATTGCTGTCTGCACCCTGCTCATACACAACATATTGGCACTCTCAACAGGTAAATAGAAAGCATTGCGACCAAACACTTTTTCCTTCTTGTCTCCAAAAAAATATCAGTCTGTTGACAGAAAATTTGAATTGACATAACCAGCAACAAGCACAAGATAATAGGGAGCAGCCAAAGTTGATAAGCAGAAATGAGGACATTTACCCTGCTCCAGCATGCTTGAAATGCTGTGTTCTCTCTTTAAAAACAATGAAAAACCATTCTGGAAGAAGTATTTCAGAATGTTTTATTTCCTCAAGAGAATGGATCTCTTTTCTTAATAAAAAAAACTTGCTAATATTAAAATATACTCAACCTGATAGAACAGAATGTCTCCTTTGAAGTTGTTTCAATCTTTTTAAATATCTAAAGGACCTAACCCACACAGGGCTTGCACGTTTTCAGCTTGAAAAAAAAATCAAAGCCTTCTCCCCTTTTTTCCCCCATGTACAGCCGTTTGCCAATTAAGGGAATTACAAAAAAATCAGTGTCTGAAAGAGGTAGTTTTTTTTTTTTTTTTAACACGTGTAATTATGCACAGGATTTAATCGTTTGGGGAGAGGGACTGCTTGGGGGAAGAAGAGAGCTTTCTTCCAAGAGTTACATGCGCACTTTAATCCCGGATCAAGTGTCAACTACCAGGTGATTTTTACCATGGACTGCAACACTCCTCAGCTAAACAACGCACCTCCAGTTTGCTCAAACGGCCAACAGATCCTCGCCTCCTTTATTAGTCTCTCTGTTTATCTGCCCAGCAATGAGCTCCAGCTCCTGCAGCCAGAGAACAAGCCAAGAACAACCCGATCCAGGGCCGGGAAAGATATTCTTCCAGCATCATCTGGCTCCTTGGCAGGGTCTGTGGGCAGCTGCACTAACAGCCCCCTGGCTGCCGCTGGGGATGTCATGTGGCCACGCTGTGGTGGTACTGGCGGAGCATCCCCGTCCTCCTGGATGAGATTTTCCTTTGATTCACCTTGAATCTGAGAAGCCCATTACATGAACATTTCCTCAGATTTGTTAAATAAGGTCTTTTGTTAATGACTGCCCATAAAAGGTAGCCAATGAACCCTATTTCTGCTGTCATCATTTATAAATCTAGGTACTGCTGCTAAGGACTACTCGCTTTGCTGTGAACTTTTCCACAACACAGGAGCAGGATCTCTCCTAGCTGATTTGTAGCACAAGGGCTGGGCTTCTTGACTGATGGATAAACAAAAAAAAAAAGGAAAAAAAAAAAAAAGGTATGGAGCAAAGGACTGGATGACTGCGTCAGTACTGCTCTGTATATTAGTCAGCTCTGTACATTAGTCAGTCCATAATTTCCAAAACATATTTCTTTTTTTTTTCCTTAAAATACACACACACACACAATTAAATAGTCTCTGAGCAAAATATTATCATCAATTTAAGGATGCAATCATACATGGGTATTACCTTGTACTTTTGCCTTCTTTTTTCTTTCTTTCTTCCTCCTTTCTTTCTTATCAAAGGAAAGACCAGTAAAATCTGTGTATATTCGCTACAGGTGTAATCTATAAAAATCCTGCCTTGAAGTATTACTCATATCACCCTGTTGCACAGTCAAATTTCATAGGAAACAAAGCACTCAATGCAACATAAATTATATCAGCATTACATCGCGGGCATAAATTATCTGAACAAAACAAAATCTGACTTTGCTTCTTACTAGTTTGGCTACTGTTTCCATTTTAGATGCTGCAGGTCATCCTGAAATATAACTTTGTCCCTTCAGTTGTTTTTTACATTTACATTGGTTTAATAATTCCTGACATAAGAAGCATTAAAATACAAGCATTTTCTACCTAAGGAGCTACCAGTTTGTCAGCTTCAGCGGGAGATGTGACACAGCTGAACAACTGAATCAGAAAAGAGAATATTTCTATGTACTGTGACTGATGTGGTTGTATACAGGCACTTATTTGTCTGCTCAAAGTTTTAACCCCCAAAATTTTTTCTTTCTTATTGTATTTGTCTAAACCCAACAGCAAGTTCTTCAGGGCAGCAACCTGTCCCCTCGCATGTTTGTAAAGTACCATGTGCACCTATGGCACTCTGTAATAAGTAATTTCCTATCTGCTTATGATTAAAGAGGGCTTTCAGATGAAATGTGAAAGGAAATGGACAAGCTAGAAGGGCAGCTTGCATTACCAGCGTCATTACGTTGGACATAGTGCTTTGACACAGTACGTCAGCCAGCATGCTATGCACAGTCTGAGTCTGCCTAAAAATATTTTTGAGGGCCATCTTACAAATATTCCTTACGTCCTGACACCATGCCCCTAAATAACGCCTTGTGCAGCATAGCAGATCCCTCCATTAAATGCTCTGTACTGCAATATGCCCTTGCTTGTGAGAGTATCTGTTTCTTTTTTCAGGGTTATTCTCCATGAGCAAGCTAGACACACTGTGGGGAGACTGGAACAACACGAGTTCACAGACTCAACAGAAGGTGGAAAGAGAATGGGATAAGCCACAGAAGGGGGAGCAGAGAGGAGGCAAGGATGTTATATTAATTAATCGCCTGATGACTCGCTTGAGGCATGCACACATCCAGACAGGTCTGCTCCCTACTTAACAGCAATCAATTTGTGGAGGTGATATAGCAAACATGAGAGTCCAGCTGAATGATGGATAAAACTCCCCACATGCTTAGGATTAGCATATTTATGACAGCAAAAAGCCATGTAATATCCTTCTGGAAGTGGTCCCCAGCTCATGCTTTGCCTGCACCCCAGGAGATCCTACTGATCTACTGATCCTACTGGATCCTACTGATGGTCATCCAATCCTTGCTCTTCCAGCAACTCAGCAACTCAGCCTACACGTGCCCTTGCTGCCACCCAGAAAGCAAAGTGCCTTTCCCTCAGCCCTTCCAGGTGCCTCAGCTTCCCACAGAGGGACCTATTTCAGCGGTAAGACAAGGAGATGTCTGGCCTGAGAACATACAGAGAAGCCATGGCACAGTGGTACATACCTAGATCTTCAAACTCACAAGACACATGTTAACCAAATTGTGCCTGAGTATCATTTTTGGTTGTCTAAAATGAGTTCGTCATAGTTTCAGCTCAAGGTGAAAGCTGAACTGGGTCTTTGGCTTTTGATCACTTTAGAAGCCTGTTTTCCTTCTCCAAAAGCTGCAGTCCCCCTTTAATATAGAAGACTTCAGTGTTATTTATTCTCAAACACCACTTTACTGAGGCAGCCTGGTGAAGAGGTTTCTTCCTCATCAGGCAAAGAGCTGAGAAGTTTATGGCTGTGAGGAAAAGGAAGCCAAGAAGGTCACAGAGCACTTGGAGGACAACGAATGAAGCCGTCACCATCTGGGCAGCCCAAGTTTGTTGCTTAACAAGCAATCACAGCTCTAAACCCTCGCCACACCACAGGCAACACAGATGTTTACAGGGCATGCAGGAGAGGTTCTTTCCTCCACAGACATATATATTTCGATAGCTATGGCACCCAAGAGAACTTCCTTGGAAGCACGATGTTAGGACTATAAAGTCAAGCACTTAACTGGGAAATATGGGGCCTAAGGTGGTCTTTGTAGCCCCAGTCATGCTGTGGTATGATCCTTGTTTCCACAGTGAAGTGTTATTTCTCCACTGGACTCCTGTGATGCTCTGTAGGCCAGAGAGCCTTCATCTCCTTTAGTATTTGTTCTGTTTCCTTGCCTCACGCCACAGTTTCCCAATACCACTCAAGTCCTGCTTGGGATAAAAGTAATAATTTTTTCACAGCCTGTTCTTTGGCCTTCTCCACTCTTAAATTAGCGTGATTCACAGATGTTAATTATCTTATTTCCATAATGAACCTGTGAAAAAAGGGTGTATCATTAGCTCCATATTACAGCTGGTGAGCTGAAACACACAGAGATTCAGATTAATATCCACTAATTTTGCACACTTAAGCTGAAATACTCCAGGCCTGCTTTCTCCTCACTCTTTTTCTCCTGACATCACCATCTCAGTGACACTCTATGCATGTCCCCCGAGACTTTAAGGTACAGTACGCTGGAAAAACAGAACTTCACCACCAGCTCTCCAGCAGTCGTCCCCAGGTGGCAAGCTTTAGACCCATCACACCATGGACCAAGACTTGTTAGTGGAGACACAGAGCCAAGACCAGCATCAGGTTATTACGTCCAACCTTTCTTGAAGCCAGTAGGAGACATTTGCTATTGGGTTTTGACATCTTTTTCCCCATAGCAGAGGAATTCATGCTTTTTCACAAATATCTGGAATAGCAATCCAAGTTTCTGGCAGACCAAGAAGAAAGGCACTGTGACAGGAACAGTCTTCCGACTTCTCTTTCCCCAGACTCTAATCTCTGCTTCATTCATACCCAGAAGCTTCTTTGTCCACCTGGCTGAGGCCACAGAAAGATGATGACTGCTTTCAGGCCTCTGGATCTGCCCAGCCTGTGCTTAAAACAAAAGCCAGTCCCAGCTAAGCTCACAATACACTCACTACAGGTAAAATCTGGGGGTATTTATCTGCTAAATCTCTGTTTAACATCCACAGGACATAATGTTGGTTGAATGTTTGGTTGAATGTTCACAAAAATGAAACTCACGTGCTTTAGCGGGGAATCTTCTTGCAAAATTTCAAGTCCTCAAACCAAACCATGAAAATTGTATGGTTTAAAAGAAAAAAAAAAAAAAAAAAAAAATAGGACAGCTTGGATATTTATTCCACAAGCAAAACAACCATTAAAAGAGCCTAGGATAAACTTATCCTGGCGTCCTTTCCAGAGATAACCGAACAGCTTCAGCTGAAACTTTCTGTCAAAAAAGAACCAGCAGCCTGAAGCAGATATCCAGCACAGAAAATTTCAGCTTAAATAGTTAATACTTGGTGAAGTATAAGCTCCTGGAGACAGTCTTCCATACAAGATGAGTGTGGTTATTACAGGACTCCCTATAGGACATGCAGAGCCTGGAGTGCCTTTCCCAGCACTCCCAGTACTGCTGCCCATTGCCAGACTGGCTCTACTGGGACCAGGCTCACGTTGCAACCATACATCCAGCCCAATATCAATTTCTCACCTGCTTTTTAGTGAAATACAGAATAGTAAACACAATACTGGAGAGCCACTAATCCAACACCTTGAATACAAGCTACCTCTCTCCTGTGCATACTTGCAGCCAGTGCCTTATGCCTTGTCCTTTAGCCCCTGTGGGTCTGCCACGAATTTTTTAACTGGTTCATGACTTTATCCTGGAGCTAAGTGCACAATCTCCAGTCATTAGTGAGCATCATGTCTTCATGTTGTCTTATGTATCTCGGAAAACTGTGTTTATATCTTCCTCTTTGCAATGCCAGGTGTGTCTTACACAAGCCTCCCTTACTCTTTTTGATGGACTGCAGACAGCTTGCTCATTAGTCTAGTATCTAATTGCTTATCAGTCACACTCTCGAGCTCCTTATTACTTCACTAACACAGCTACAGTAATTAGATTTCACATTTCTTTAGACTTTCATGGCATTGTTTAGCCTACTGAGGAGGCACTCGTATATGATACACACATATTATAAATTACCTCCTGTAATTATCATATTCATTATAATATATAACACATACATACACACACATCTCAAACCTCTGCAGTTATAAGTGTTCAGCATGCTCCGCCAGCGTCTCTGAATGTTTATTTGTCGATTTTAACCTGTGCGAGGCTTCACCCGTCTGTGACCCTTGGCTCACAAACCATGCCCGATCGCATCATTTTCTGCCTCTCACACACCACCACCACTTGCCTCCACCGCAAAACAAACATCTCAGATCTGCTTGCTGCAGGGATGAAAATCCTTTTAGGCAGAAACGTGAATTTGATGTTCAGTACAGCAGCAAGCAGTAGAGTCGCTTGAGCAGTCAGCCCTTATTTTTTGGGATAACGTGGGTTTTATGCCTATTTTGTCTAATTTGATACATTTCTTTAACACCTATCCTCTAAGTCTTGAGCTTTTTTTTTTAGGGAGATCATTCCCCACGTTTATTACTGCACTTAAAAAGTAACGACAATTCACTTAATATTTCAAAACAGAATTCTGTGGGTATTTGGGACAGATGACTTTTTTCCTGGGGATCACATGTGAAATGTTTGCTGGTTTCTGTATTTCTATTCAGTTCCAGAGGCAAAAAGCTGCATGCAAGGGTGGCATGCAAAATTGGCCACCTCTTTTTCAAGCAAATGAAATAAGTGATTGCACCAGACAGTTAAACCTAGCAAGACAAACAGGTAATTCCCACCAAATTGGAAGAGGGCCATATCACCACAGGCTCCATCTACGGAAGTAAACTAAGCAGAGCCAGGGGACAGAGCATTTTGTTCAGTGTTATGGATGTAGCCATAGAGACTGCATGTGGTTTCCAGATTGTGTCATCGCCCTGCTGTGGCGCACACTTACAGTTGCAGGTGGAGCTGGTGACATCTGGGGACTGACAAGCTATCTCCTAAAGGTGGATGAGCACACCTGGGCTATGGCACAGATGCGTTCCTCAGCCATGAGAAACATGTCCTCTGTCCCAGGTCATCCCTGGGCTGCCACCAGCTCCTGGTCCAGGTCATGCCACCCAGATCCAGCATTGTGCTTTCTCATCTGGACGTATTCAGCAAAGTGTACGTGGAGATGGAACAAATGCCACACATGAAAGAAGAGCAGTGAGTACGGGAACATTTTGTAGCTCTGGAGGTCAAAGTCCTGCTGAGGTCAAAGAAGAGATATTAGGACAAAAAAAAAAAAAAAGTTTTCTCTTGGCCTCTACACCAAACTCATGAAGTAGAGCTACATGTGGTTACAGAAACCCTTAAAGCAGAAGTCCTGTGCAAAACACTCAAGAGTACCGCAACGATTTAAGAACCCAAACTTCTAAGTTGCCTTCTCATTCACCCTGTATGAATATTAATTCTTTCCAAATTTCTTATAAGAGGATGTGCTTGCTCTTTGACCAAAACAACCTCTTTGCTGTCGTGTGCCATTTCCCCACCTTGCTCTGCCTTACAGCGGGCTGCATTTTGGGCAGCAAGATGCTGGTAGTTCTCAAAGCTAAAAACCATCCCAATGAGAATGCCAGTGCATCAAAGGTAGAGACAGAGAGATGGGTCTCAGACCTATCTGCAGATAGACTGAAATCTTCACTGCTCCCCTGTCTTAACTGCCAGGCAGAGAATACTCCTTATCATGCAGAAATAAAGCCTCGGGCTTGGCAGCAGGGAAGAGGATCCATGCGTGAGGAGGCCAGCAAACCAAGCCAGCCTATGGGCTCCAGCATCTCCCAAGGGGATTGGGGGGCTCCTGCCAGCACCTAGGAGGGCCAGATGGCAGAAAATCACAGCTCCCTCATCTCCCTCAGCTTGGAGCGGGCAAACAGTGTCCTTCGCCCCGTGGTCCTACATCGGCACTCAGTGTTGGACAGCATGAAGCACCAAGAGGGCTGTGTGGCGTGTCAGCCCCCAGGCAGGATGCTCAAGCCCCCAGAAAGCGTCTGGCAGAGCGAGGATGCTTGGTGTGAATAGAGACCATTCCCTGGCAGGCGGCCAAACACAGCAGCCGCCGGCGCCCGGGCTCGTCCCCCCGCGCTCGCGGGCTCTTGAAGAGAAGTGACATGCGGCACGTTCTTGCTCACAGCCTGCTGCCGCTCAGGAGGCTGGGAGAAGGAGAGACTTAGTCCTTCACAGCTGGGGGCTCTGACTTTGCAAGCCGATTGAGATGGAGGACAGGGGGGGAGAAGGGGGAGAAGGAGAGGTGAGATGGAGGCAGAGATTTTCCTACAGCTTTCAGCACAAAGGCTGATCTCCTGCCTCCCCCTTGCATTTTTCCCCCCTCTCAGAAACAACCAGAAGTTCAGGGTACAAATGGGCAAAGCTGTGAAAACCAGCCCAAAAATCAGAAGCTATGGCACTGCACCCAAGCTCCTTAACCCTGCTGTGACAAGGGGCTAATTAGCTCAAACATACACAATGCTACTGTGATTTCTCCATCTCCAAGACCCCAAAGAAGAACACTTCACAGAGGCTCCCCCTGCCACATCTATCAGCAAAGGGGCCAAGGAATCAAGTGTGGGGGAATTTGAGAAATGTTAGGAAGGAGGCAGAGGGATGAGGATGTGCTTATTTGGTGCGGTACGGGGCAAGTGCAGCTGTCTGGCCAGGGGCAGAGGAAGGACATCCAGCAACGGATCTTGCTCACAAAACAGCGAGTGAACTGCTTTCCTGAGAAGTCAATGGAGTCCATCCCAACAGCCACACGTAACTATTCACAGAGGGCTGTACATCTTCGTGGTAGCTGAAAGGTGGATTTCTTCCTCCCATTCATCATTTGTAAGAGTCTAAAATCCCAAACAGTCCTTCAAGGAGGAGAGCATGAATGAGGCCCAGGAGGAAACAAGGAGCTGCTGGAGGAAAGCCAAGTATACCAGCCTGGACACCTTCAAAGTGGTATGAAAGGCATTCCAGCCAGGTGTATGGGAGCAGCCATGGAGAGGGAGCTCCCATTCACAACATCCAGGGAGAGAAATTTTCTGGTTCCCCTATTTAATGTCCTACTGCTTTGACCCCTAAAATAAAGAGCAGCAAGGTAAAATAGAGAGAAAGGACCTGTGTAATAAAGGTTGTTCCTCCTAAGGACGCCTCTGATCTAGTAACAGGCCCGGTGCTGGGCGAGTAGCAGGATTTGGGCTGTCATCACCTGGCATACCCACAGGTTGCAGTGTGCTGTCATTACAACTGCTCTGCGTGGTACCCAAGTGCTCTGTGGACATGAGGGGCTGAGTCTGAGAGAGCCTGAAGCCCTCATCTGTGCTAAAAGATGTCAAATCCCCATTGGACTTGATGACAGCTGAGTACCTAAATGCCCCAGACCTTGGTGGAGCTGGGCTTCATTATCTGGCTCCAGATCACAGAGCTGAGAACTGAGCCTGGGCACCTGTCTCATGATTTAACAGTTGCGAAGCCTCATCTATTTCTTCTCGTGCAGAAAAAGTAGAGAGAGTGGGAAAAGAGGGGGGGCAGAAGAGAGGAGGGACCAAAGTGCCAGCAGGTGCTTGACTCCTTTGCACCACGAGGTTAAGGATATGGGGGACCACAGCCTGGGTGCTGGGGTAGGAGGGAAAAACTCAGGCCTAGCTACCTTGAGGATTTTCCCAGTCCCCTGTCTTAACCTCAAAGGCAAGACAGACCAGGGAATACCCCCAAAATCTCCCAGAGGACCCTGGCTGCAGACCTCAAGGAATGCACTGCTCCAAGGATACCTCCAGGCAGCACACATGAGGCCCATGCTGTGTGGGGAATGCGAAGAACTGGTCTTTTGTTTCCCTCCCCTTTGTTTTAACCTCTCGAATCAAAGACCCCAGCTGCTACTCTGAGAGAGGCTAGAAATTAATCCAATTAAAAAATAAATTCCTTGTGGAATCAGAACTGCTTGCCAGGTGGGGGGTATGGGCACGCGATTTCTTTATTCTGGAAAACAAACTCTCATTTTATAGCTCACGTTTCACAGAAGGGAGACAGAGGCAGGGAAGCATTTGAAGCAAATATAACAAGCAGATGATCAGGGTGATTTATAACCCCGGTACCCAACTGCGGCTCACGGGAAGGATGGCAGCTCTCTCTTCTATAGCCTACAAGGCCAGAGACAATGCTGCGTGCTCCCCTCAAACACAAACAGCCATGGAGCAACAAAACCCTTTGCCACTTCGTTCCACTCCTTTGTTTTCCAGAGTTTTGGTCAGCCTGGGCTTGTGGAGCTTGACAGGTTAACCCACACTTCCTTGGTTGTGGCAGAAGTGATTAAACAGGGGGGGATTGTTTAGGCTGGGAAGCAGAAGGAGCTCCTTTGTTTTTGTAGATCACTCAAAGGCAGCCGAAGCATGGTGCTGGAGAAGAAAGAGGCAGGGGCTGAGAGAAAAGGGAGATGGGTTTCCAAGGAGGGACTTTGTGCCACCAGCTCTGCAGGCTCAGAGATGAGGGGTGGGGGGAAACACTGTGTCCCAGCTTTGGGGTTGGAGAGAAGTTGGACGGAACCTCACCCAAATACCAGACTCACCCATATTCCTTTCCAGGCTCAGCAAAGCCTGGACAAAGTCAAGACATCTGTGGCATGCCCTTGTAACATCCCACCCCACCACCCTGAGGGCATGCAGTCATCGTGCAGCTTGTGATGAGGGGGATTGGGGCCAAGGAGAGAGAGGGGTTTTCGTACCCAGAGCCTGGTGCACCAAAGATCTCATGGGAAAGCACATGTAACACAGTCACCTCTATATAAAGCCTGGCTTGCTTCCATGGTCCCATGCATTAAGTTGCTCCCTCAAGGTGTATGTTGTGCTGAGGTACATGGTGGGCTCTATGGGAGTCCTGCCTTCCCTCACAGCCCCCGAATTCAACATCTTCTAGCTTATTGCCATCATCAGAGATTGCTAGAGAGGAAATCCAGGCACCTGCTGCACTGGGAACACGTGCAGACTCACCGTGCTGTAGGTGCTGGTGGAAAGGGACTGGGCCCTAAGTGCCCATCTTCAGGTGGAGGTGTGGAGGGAAGAAGAGGAGGAGATCTTGACTTTTTGTCACCCTCTGTAAGGCCATGACTGTTTGGAGAGAGGAGCAGAGCACCCACAAGTTTACTGGATCAGAATTGAGGGGAAAGCAAAATTAAAACTAGAAAAAGGAACCTACAGTTATTTGTTGGCCATTGCTCCAACTTGGTTGCTGTTGGCATTGGGCTGGTGGGCTGGGAATGCTTTCAGTCCTCGGGAGCAATGCATTACCCTGAGATTCAGGCTCACAGGGATGGGTGGGGAGTCTTGCTTTTTCCTTGGCCTGACACCCACCTCTCAGAGCAGCTTTGCTTTCTGCGTCAAAGAGGTACGGGAAGGAGCTTGGCAGTGGAGATCAGAACTCCGGACACCACAAAATGCCTCCTTCTTAGCAGGCTCCAAGTCTCCGCAACAACACTAAGTGCAAGAGGGCTGGTGAATTATTAAAACAACCTCTCAACAGCTCCGGATAAACCTCCAGTGCCTCCGATTCAAAAGAAGGCTGTGGTGTGAGAATCCCCATTAGTAACAATACACACAGTTTGCAAGAACATATGTCCCTGCATGGAGCAATCAACCAATCTGGGCTGTTTAACCATAATATTTCAAAGAAGCGCTTTTAACGCAGCTGATCCGTATGTTTATTTTTTGAGCTGTAAAACAGGATTCTTCACTAGCCTTTCTGAACATTTCTGTAATGGACTTTATCCAAACTATTGGGGAGAAGGCTTTGCTCCAGCAGAGCGACTGATATGTACTTTTTTTTTTTTTTTTTTAAACTCAGAGTCACGATTGTGGAAAAATAATAACCCAAGCAGACAGAAAGTGCATTTTGCCCTCTGAAAAAAGGCAGGAGGAGCAAGACCCCACTGGGACCCTTTTAAGAAAGGGTTTGGATCGAGAGAGTCTGTGAGATGGGAAATGAGTAGATGGGAAGGGGGAAGGCTTTCTAAGCCCATCCTGATGCAGATATTTGAGTACACATGGAAGATACATTTCTTTGCACTCTTTTCTCCTGCAAAATGCGTGGGAGGTGAATGCGAGCCTTGTTGTATTGATTGATTGATTTTATATAAAGAATACGAGCTCCTCTTGGAATAGCCATGCCTTTACGGGGACGGCGGGCAGAGGGGTGGGGTGAAGGGGGGGGGATAGGGGGCACGGTCTGGTCTCCTTCCCTGCTCGATCTAATCCTAATTAAAAATAAATTACATGCTGTATGGAACTTGAAATGGCAAAGATAATCCTGTTACACACGAGGGGCCGCCCCGCTGCCGCTGCCTGCTCCCGGCCAGCGGCCCCGTTCCCAGGCGCGCAGCCCCCGGCCCAACACGACCCGGTCCAATACATCCCGGTCCAACACAACCCCGTCCCACGCATCCCGTTCCACCATGACCCGGTCCAACACGACCCGGTCCAACACTCCCCGGCACCGCGTCTCCCCTCCCTCCCGCGGAGCTCCTAGGGGCAGGAGAAAAGAGCTCGGCGGAGCCTTTTGGTATGGAAAGAAGGCGTTTGGGGAGCTTTTGTCGGCGGCGGTGCGTGTCCCCCCATCCCTGCTCCCCCCTCGTCCCCGCAGCGAGCGCTGCTGCGCTCCTTAAATCCCATTTCCATAAGCCGGCGCTGCGGGCCCGCCGCGCTCGCGTGCCGCCCCGCGCAACCCCCGCGCAACCCCCGCGCAGCGCAACTCCGCGGCCAGAGGGGACCCCGGGGAGCCCCCTGGGGCGGGGAGGGAGCCGGGAAAGGGGAAGGAACCGGGGCTGGAGACCCCCATCCGTCCCCCGGCCCCGCTGGTCCGTCCCGTTCGAGGAAGAGGAGAGGATGGAGGGGAGGAGGAGGAAGAGGAGGAGGAGGAGGATGGAGGAAGGACACGCGGCTTTCGGGGACCCCGGTGCAGCGGCGGGCAGATGGCTTCGTTCCCCCGGTCCGTGCCAGGTTTCAGCCTCATGCTGTTATTTTGTTCTGGTGGAACGAGGCTGGTGTTGCTTCCCAGAGAGGCCCTATTAGGACAAAAAAGAAAATCCCGTGAATAGGCGTAACAGGGCACCAGGAGGGATAGGTCTTAAATGTATTTTAATATGAGCTGGGCATTGTGTGTAATTCAGCGCTCATCATCGTTTAGTCAAAGAGTTATGGCAGTGATTGGGAATGAATAGGGGGACATAATGGATACATGTGGCGTTTGCTCATTATATTCAACTTAGTCCAACTCCTCTGTGGAAACTGTTCAACTTTCTCTCCCTTTAGCCTGTCATAGTGAAATAATACAGACATTGGTTCCTCAAATGGGATAGCCTGCCATGCTATTATATTTCTGCAGCTAACGAGGGCTTCATAAGCCTTTGATACAGCCTGATCTTTGAAACCTTTCCAAATCTCCTCAAGCTTATGCTAAATCCTATTTGGAACTTTTTTTTCTGTCTTTCTTTCTTTCTTTCTTTTTTTTTTTTTCCCTTTCGCCTGCTAGTGCCCCAGGCTTAAGAAACGCGGGCGGTGACATGCATACTAAAGCATGCGGGGACATCTCCTGAAAGGCGACTTACAGCGCGGATCACAGGCTCTCACGCGAGGAACACACCACCGCGGGCGCGGATGAGAAAACGACCGAAACCCCCCCGGCCGCGCCCCGCTGAGCCGGCCGGCGCCCGCCCGCACCCTCCCGCGGACCGGCACGGCACGGCACGGCACGGGATGGGATGGGATGTCACGGGATGCCACGGCACGGGATGTCACGGCACGGGATGCCATGGCACGGTATGGGACGGGATGTCACGGCACGGCATGGGATGTCACGGCACGGGATGAGGTGTGACGGCACGGGATGTTACGGCACGGCACGGCACAGCCCACGGCAGCACCTGTCCGCCGCCGGGAGCCTCCGGAGGGAAAGGAGGGAAAAGGAGGGGGAGGAAAGAAAGAAAGGGGGGAAAGAGAGAGAGAAAATAAAAAAAAAAAAAAAAAAAAAAAGCAGAAAAAAGAAATAGAAAAGCAGAAAAAGAAATAAAAAATAGGGGGGGGGGGGGGGAAGAGAAAATACATAGAAAATAAAAAGCGGAAAAAAAATGGGAGGGGGGAAAAAAAGAAAAAAAATGCCGAAATCAGCCCCCCGCCTCGGAGAGTTAGCGCGAACAAAGGCGGGCGCCCCGCGCAGCCCGCCGCCCCGGCCGCCGCAGCCGCCCCGCGGAGGGGGTGTCCGGGCGGCGCCCCCCGCGCCGCTCCCATTGGCTCCTCCGGGCCGCCATTTGCATAGCGCCGTCTATTAAAGGCGGCGCCGGGGCGCGGAGGGGCGCAGACGGCGGTGGTGGGTGAGTGGATCCGCGTCCATCTCTGCGCCCCGCGGGTGCCATGGGCCCGCTGCGGCTGCTGGCAGCCAGCTGCTTGCTGGCCGTGTCCCGCTGCAAGACGGTGAGGTACCGCACCGACGAAGAAGGGGCTCCGGGCACGGTGATCGGCACGCTGGCCGATGAGATGCCGGTGAAGGCTCCCGGGGAGATGAGCTTCCGACTGATGCGGCAGTTCAGCAACAGCTCGCTGGTGCGGGTGCGGGAGGAGGACGGGCAGCTGAGCATCGGCGAAGCGGGGCTGGACCGGGAGCGGCTGTGCGGGCAGGCCCCGCAGTGCGTGCTGGCCTTCGACGTGGTGAGCTGCTGGCGGGAGCGCTACCGCCTGGTGCACGTGGAGCTGGAGGTGCGCGACATCAATGACAATGCGCCCCGCTTCCCCCGGGCGCAGATGACACTGGAGGTGTCGGAGAGCGCCGCGCCTGGCACGCGCCTCCCACTGGAGGTGGCAGTGGACGAGGATGTGGGCTCCAATTCCATCCAGAGCTTCCAGGTCTCCCTCAACAGCCACTTCGGCGTGGAGGCGCAGACACGGGCGGACGGGGCACGCTGTGCCGACCTGGTGCTGCTCCAGGAGCTGGACCGTGAGCGCCAGCCCTCCTACACCCTGGAGCTGGTGGCCAAGGATGGTGGCAGCCCAGCACGCTCGGGCACAGCCACCGTGCATGTCCGTGTGCTCGACGCCAATGACAACAGCCCCACCTTCGCCCGGGGCTCGGTCACGGTGGAGCTGCCCGAGGATGCACCACCTGGCTCCCTGCTGCTCGACCTGGATGCCGATGACCCTGATGAGGGCCCCAATGGGGAGGTGGTCTACGCTTTTGGCAGCCAGGTGCCCCCTGAGGCACGGCGGCTCTTCCGCCTCGACCCACGCTCTGGCCGCCTGACACTGGAGGCCGCTGTGGACTATGAGCGCACCCGCACCTACGAGCTGGACGTGCGTGCCCAGGACCGTGGTGCCAGCCCCCGTGCTGCCACCTGCACTGTCATCGTGCGCCTTGCCGATGTCAACGACAACGCGCCACGTATCAGCATCAGTGCCCTCCGTGGTGCCGGCAGCGCCGCTGGCGTGGCCTACGTCAGCGAGGCAGCGGCCAGCGAGAGCTTCGTGGCCCTGGTCAGTGCCTCCGACCGTGACTCGGGCGCCAATGGGCAGGTGCGCTGCAGCCTCCGTGGCCATGACCACTTCGCCCTGCAGCGTGCCTATGAGGACAGCTACATGATCGTCACCACAGCAGCGCTGGACCGTGAGCGCATCCCTGAGTATAACCTCACCGTGGTGGCTGAGGACCTGGGCTCACCGCCCTTCAAGACCGTCCGCCAGTACACAGTGCGGGTAAGCGATGAGAATGACAACGCACCACTCTTTGCCAAGCCCCTCTACGAGGTGGCCGTGCCAGAGAACAACCCCCCAGGTGCCTACATCACCACTGTGGTGGCCCGAGACCCCGATCTTGGCCACAATGGTAAGGTCACCTACCGACTACTGGAGACCCAAGTCATGGGGGCCCCCATCTCCACCTATGTCTCAGTGGATCCCGCTACTGGGGCCATCTACGCCCTTAGGACGTTCAACTATGAGATACTCAAGCAGCTGGACCTGAGGATCCAGGCCACTGATGGAGGCTCCCCGCAGCTCTCCAGCAGCACTCTTGTCAAGGTGAGGATGGTGGACCAGAACGATAACCCTCCGGTCATCATCCACCCAGTGCTCACCAATGGGTCAGTGGAAATCGGCGTGTCCAGCAAGACCTCCCGTGACTCCCTGGTGGCCCAGATCAAAGCTCGAGATGCGGATGATGGGGCCAATGCTGAGCTCACCTTTGCCTTCCTGGAAGAGCCCCAGCAAGACCTTTTCACCATCAACCCAAGCACTGGGGACATTGTGCTGAGGGGCGACCTCTCTGAAGACCTGGGACAGCTGTTCAAGGTCATCCTCACTGTGACAGACAATGGCAGACCCCCTCTGGCCACGACTGCCACGGTCAACTTCCTGGTGACTGCCACTGCTCCTTCCAGTATTCAGGAGGTAGCCAAGCCCAGCTCCTGGGAAGGAAAGGCTTTGCAGTGGGACATCCCTCTGATCGTGATCATCGTCCTGGCAGGCAGCTGCACCCTCCTCCTGGTGGCTATCATCACCATCGCCACCACCTGCAACAGGCGCAAGAAGGGGAACGAGATCAAAAACAGCACCTCCTTGAAGGAGCAGATAGACATCTCCCACCTGGAGAAGGGCCGGCAGGAGGACAGCAGCCCGAGGGGAAATATGTTTGAGGTACGAACCTTTCCCAGCAAAACCTCTTTCACCAGCCCCGACCCTTCTCCGGCAGCCGAAGAGATCTCTGCTGCCGAGAGCAGCAGCGACAGCGCTGGCCTCTACGAGGGTCAGAAGAGGCTCAGAGCACCCAGCGGGGAGGTAAGATCCTGCCATGTCCTGGGAAGGGGAGGGTAGAAGGAGGGGTTTGTGGATGAAGGGGGGGAGGATGTAAATCTCAGAGATACAGTTCTGATGTCAATTTACCCTATACTTCTTCCCTCTCCTTTGACCCCCCCACCCCAGCAGGGTTTTGCTGCTGCTCCGAGCTTTGGCAAAGAGACCGCTCCCCCCGTGGCCATCTGGAAGGGGCACTCCTTCAACACCATCTCTGGCCGAGAGTCAGAGAAGTTCAGTGGCAAAGACAGTGGCAAAGGCGACAGCGATTTCAATGACAGTGACTCGGACATCAGCGGAGATGCCCTGAAGAAGGAGCTCATCACGCACATGCAGAATGGTAAGGAGTCAGCCCCCGCTCCCATCCGTCTGGACAGATGGACAGGGAGGTGCATGGAGGGACCTGTTAGGGTGCTGCAAATAGCTGGGGCTGGTGGGGAAGGGAACCTGATACTTCCCTCCAGAGCTGCCTGACTCAAACTGCCTGCCTCTTCCAAGCAGGCTGCTAAATGCTGGTTTCTCTCCGCACCGAGCATCCAGCGTAAATTAGCAGAGCTGGAAGTGCTTTAGAACTGTGTGCTTTTTCTTTTTTTCCCCTCTCCAAAAATTTTCCCTGAAAGTTGAACTGTGAGAAGCGCACGTAGTAAAATGACGTAGCCCTACCTTCCCCAGTGTGCCTTTTCATTGCGCCATAGAGCATCGCTTCCCAACTCCCGCTGTCAGCACAGCGCGTTGAGTCATCCCGTGATTGATAACTCTGAGGATTACGGATGGCACGGGTTTGTTCCTGCAGTAACCACAGGTTTCTCGCTCCCTCTAGGTCTGTGGGCTTGTACAGCTGAGTGCAAGATCCTGGGTCACTCGGACCGCTGCTGGAGCCCGTCCTGTGGCCGAGCCAACCCCCACCCCTCTCCCCACCCGTCGGCACCCCTCTCCACCTTCTGCAAAAGCACGTCCTTGCCCAGGGACCCCCTCCGCAGGGACAACTTTTACCAGGCCCAGCTGCCGAAGACAGTGGGGCTCCAGAGTGTCTACGAGAAGGTGCTGCATAGGGACTTTGACCGGACGATCACGCTGCTCTCCCCACCGCGTCCCGCACGGCTCCCTGACCTCCAGGAGATCGGGGTGCCCCTCTACCCAGCCCCCTCGACTAGATACCTGGGTCCCCAGACTGACACAACTGAGAAAGTGTAGCCCTACCCGTCCCCCAGCCCCATACATGTCCCCACACGCACACAACTCGGTTGCTCCTGGGAGCCTTTAAGTTATTGACCAGATCCGGTGTTGTACGTGTAAATATGCAAGATGTGCCTTAAAACATGAAGTTGTTGGGAAAGATTTCCAATCACGTCGGTACTGTTTGGTATTTGCAAACAAACAAAAAAAAAAAGAATTGTTTGTAGTTAATGTAATTTTTATGAAATGTGCAGTATTTAATTTTTTTTTTTCTTTTGATGTTTTCTACATTATTTTTTTTTCAATTTTGGTTTGCCCATGGCCTGCCATTTTTGTAGTGTTTTTAACCTGTACAGTGTGTAATGTAATGTTTGTACATAATGAAAAATTGGTTATATTTTTATATAATAAAAGATCAAAAATGGGAATTCTTGCCAAAGGAACTGTCTGAAAGACACAATAATTAATAATATCCTGAATATGTAGAATCTTGTAAGGGAAATTCCTCTTTCACAGTATAATAACCTAAGCAACCCAGTGTACTGAGAAGTTTGACTTGCCAAATGTGACTTGTATTTCTTGAGTCTGTGGTCAGTTTAAATGTTATTTAATTGACTTTGGTTCCTGTAATCTGTGTCACTGATAAACACTAATAAAGGTTTTGTGATGAGTTGGAGGGATCTGTCCATGGATTTTTGTGCTTCAAACCTTGTACGTCTTCGCAGCTCAACAAAACTGTTTTATGCAGAAAAATGTGGGGGGGAGGAGTGTGAAGGATGCTTCCTCTGGTCTCACCTGTTCCTCATCTCCAGCACCACCTCACTGGAGATGTAGCTCTAGAGTTTGTAAAGATGGGGTGCAGAGAAAGGAAAGCTACATGCTAGAGCTGGCCTTTGCTTTTTGCTGCCTGGGCTGAGCTCTTCCAGCCTGATCCTCTGCTGGTGGTAATCAGTGTAACTTGAATGAAACTACGTCAGTCAGCTGAAGCGTTCATGATGCGAAAAACGTCTTTGCATCAGCAACCACTTGAGCGCCTTGCTTTTTCATATGGCTAAGACTGCTTTGGGTAAAGCTGCACAGGTACTGTGCTTATAGGTTTACACATGGTTAAAGCGGCTGTACCAAAAGAGAGTAACTTATGTTTGAGTTACATACACCTGTCTATATACCAAGAGAAAAAGTTTTATATTTGTGCATACAATAGAAAAAATAGATGATTACGTTGAGATTCTCTGATATATATTTTGCCTCTTTCCAGTAATGACAAAGATCTGAACAAAAATAATAATAATAATAATACCTAGTTTAGAAATTCCCTCCCCTCAAAGCTTTCAAGCAAAAAGCAGACATCAAATCTTTCTGCAGAAATCATGAGTGGAATAGCATTTAATGAAACAAACAAGCATGTGTTCAAAACTGCTTATACCAGTGATAATACTTATTTTAGAGTTTTAATATTAACATAGACATTTCTGAAAGGAAGAATTGCTCCTCACTTTGAGTATATAACTTCACATTTTATATATGTCAATAATCTAGAAAATTGTACGTGACAAAGCTTTGTTTTTTATCATTAGTTTTTCAATTAGATGCCCAATTAACATGGTGCATATATATATAGAAGATGACTCACAAAGAAAATATAAAGCCTTCTTAGACATAAACAAGGCCTTATTAGACTTTGTAAGCAGAAAACAATATCCTGCCTGCGTGTCACTTAACAGAGAGAAATTTCCTTTCTCCCCTGACTTCAGCTTTCTCAAGCATGGCAAGGGTGGCAGAGCCTGACCAAGTTTTCATGCACACTCTCTGAGTTTTAGCAGGGACTTCATAAAAGACTCTGCATGAAGAGTTGTGGTGGGCAGAGAGCATCAGAGGCTCTGTTGTCGTGCACGTATCTGAAGGGGATTGATATCAAGCTGCTGCAAGACGAGACTGGGAAGCAATGCCTGTGATAGAGTTTTTATGATCAGGAGAATGGACGAGACTGGTGATTTATCGAAATGTGGTAGTAAAAACCAGGATGCATCTAATTAACTAAGAGGGTCGTCTTGGTTAAATTTAGAGCTGAAGTTGGGGCTGAAGGGTTGGTGCTGAGAAGGAAGGCTCGGAGCCTCTCTGCCAGCTAATCATCAGTGATTCAGAGCAGCAAGCCCACATGAGGAGTAATTAGTCGTAACTCTGAAAGCAGAGAGGAAAAGGCTCTCTGCCAAAAAAGGAGGGCAGTCTGATAAGCTAGTTCTTCATGATCCAGTTGGAATGCCTGCGATACATACCGCAACACCTTCAAAGCAAGTCCCTAGGCTCTCCTGGCTTGGAGGTAACTGCTGCTGTAGAGTGGTTGAGTTGAGGTGCCCAGCTCACGCTCTGTGTCTGCAGCACAGCCTCTGCACTTCTACAGCATGCTGTAATATTCCTCTTTGTCTGGCAAGGAATTTGGGCCACCTGAAAGTGAGGCAGTCACAGAGTGGGGGCAAAAAAAACACCTATTCCTGCTCTCAAAGCAGCCTTTTGGCATCTAGTCTCATCAGAGTATGGGTTTGTCTGGTCTGGGGTCCTGGGTGCGGCCAGTAAAATGTGGGGTTCATCTGCCAAGGTTGAAGTTCAGCATTTCAGTCTGAGCCACCCCCTTTGTGGTGACTCTCTAGTTAGTGAGAATTCATGGACCTCTTCCCGAGAGCTTCATGTCATGTCTTGGAGAGGAGCAATGGGGACAACTTAGGTGAACCACTGAGGCTCCTGTTCTTCACTTTGCCTGCCCAAGCTCCTTTAACATTCAGATGCCTAAATTAGGTAAGAGAAATCCCCAGGATCCCCCAAGTAACAGCATAAATCATCCAAAGTGCAGATGAGTGGAGATGGGGATCCAAGGCTTAGCTCCCAGGCAGGGTCCTTGAATCAAGTGTTTGATTTGTTGATGCTATTTCACTGTGTATGTCGTAGGTTTTTTTCCTTTTATTTGTTAATTAACATAATTGATATTTTTGCTCTCATACTTCAGAAGTTTATGCAGGCCTGTCAATTAAACTCCATTTATTCACCAAGCATGGTGTGGCATCGGCCCTATCACTGAACCCAAGCCCGCTCCCACAGAAGTCTCCGGTAGCCACCTACCAGAGGTGTAGAGATCTTCAGAGAGTGGAGATACCTACTGGTGGCATCAAGCCTGGCTACACGAGACCAGCAGACTCACAACTAGAGGCCAATGTCCAATTTCTTTAGCAACAAGGGAGAGGACTAAAACAGCACAAGCACAGAAGTGTTTTCAGTAGTATCTACACAGCTATGACGATGCAGGTACAATACCCTGGAGACCTCAGGCAAGGCACAGCAGGGGCAGCACTGCCTGCTTTTGGCACTAAGAGAGGGTTGTCAAGGGAACTTGACTGAAGACTGACCGTATCAGCCTTGATCCGGTACAGCAGGAGAGATCTCCTGCATGGTTTCTTATTCTAGCTAAAGACAAGCAATGCTAAAACATGTAAACACACCAAGGAAACAAGATCTGAGATGCCTCCTGTGGTATTTAAAAAAAAAAAAAAAAAAGTCAAGTTCCCTCTGACCTGCTTTCTCTCCTATGACTCCTGAATGCTTTCAAGAGGATGTTGTGTCTTTACCAGTGTGCGATGGATTCAAACACCACCCACGAGGTGCCTAATTCTGGTTTCTGCAGCACAATCTCCAGCTGCAGGACCAACAGTAAAATGGGGTGGCAGCACTCGTGCTTGTGAGAGGATATGCCTGTGACCTCCAGGACGGAAGATTTAATCCCATCATCTCAGATAAGACATATTCATGTTTCCATGACTCGTTTGCCACCAGCACCCAGGCAATTCTCCTGCCCGAGGGCTCAGAAGCACCATACAAAAGCACCAAAACTGGGTTGACTTGTGCACATTTAGCTCACCCAGTGGTCAGGCAAATGTCAGATGCAGTCAGGGAGGGGGCGAACTGTGGGAGGACCCCTGTGGAAGAAGGCAGGACTGTGCTTTTGGGCAGCAGCCAACAATTAGATCAGCCTATATGTAATGTAAAACCTCTGGAGGTTTCCAGGCAATTTCAAGGTTGGCCAAGGAGGAACCTAACGCTTTTGGATGTGTTAAATGCATAGTAGCACTAGTGATACAGCCAGCTCACTCCCCAAATGTTACCTAAGCCCAAATCTAGGTTGAAGAATGTGGACTGGTAACTGGAGAGAGGAAAGTGATACTTCCCTCCATATATACCAAATATAGGTGTTCCTTATTTAAGAGGAAGCTTTGGAGAAGCTCCCTGGAGGTGGGTTTCCCCCTCCTTAAGAATCCTTCCATGCACCCATCCTTGCTGATAGGTGCAAGAGGCCGGTTTGGCACTCCCTGCCCTGTCTGTGGTGCCTGTGGCGCCTGTGGCAGTGGGATCCCCACTGCTCTCAGGGCTCCTAGGGCATGCTGCCCATCTGATATTCGTAGCAAGAAAGAGCACTTCCAAAGAGCTCACAAGCAAAGCAGAGAGATGGAGACAATGTCTTGGGGAGGTAGGGATGCAGCGACTGGGAGGGGGCTGGTTTCAGTGGTTTGTTCCATGCTGTGGGGAAGGTGACAGTCCTGGGAGCTGAAATAGAAAGGGGGCAGATGGCCACTGAATTGAGAAAAGCAGCTTTTTAGCCTGCAACAGGCAAAAGCCACTCATGAGTCAGCTGCTGCTGTGTCCTGCTGGTACTTTTGGAGCAAGGAGGACCTGTCGGCCTCCTTGCAAGGTAGGGAAGTAACCGCGTATGGTGCCATAGTCAAACACATATAAAAGATGTGGATTTTTTTTTGGCAACTCCATCATGCAGATTTGAAAACAGATCTCTGTTCCAAGCCTGGTTTTCCTTCGTTGCCTTCACCCATGCCGCATAACCAGGGTGAATGTGCTGGAGGCCAGAGGTGGACTCCCCTTCTGGGTGACTTCTTCCGATCTCTACATTATCTCTCCAGCTACCTTCAGCCATGAAACTGCTGGCTTACAGCTTACATGTGCTTCTTAAACCATCATATTGGACCTCAGCAATAAGATTTTCCATTCACATTTGTCCTCTGGGTTACTTGAGTGCCATGGGATTTTGGCATTTCAGTCATGGCATGAGCTCACAGGTGGTTTCAGAGGCCGCAGTTCTCACCATAGCAAAGCCATGTCCTGGTTTTCTTCCAGATCTATAACAGGCACATAGCAGGAACAGCCTTTCTGCCCACCACAAATGGCTGGGCACCAAAACTTTTGCAGCTTGCCAGGGTCTTGGGGTGGATGGCCTTAAGATGAGTGCTAGAAATGACATTTGTCCCTGTAGGTCTCTGCCAAGCTGCCCCTGCCCGCCTCCACCGTCCTGATCCTGGGACCACAAGCTCTGTGGGCAGCTGCTGTAACCCCAGCCGTGTGCTCCATCCCAAGGGTGTGGAGGGCCCCAGGGGCAGAACCTCCCTCTCTGTGTAGAAATGCTCCCCATGGCTGAAGCAAAATGCTTCAGGGCTAGCGTGAATTTGCTTCTGCAGAAAGAGGGGAACTCTGTGGGAGGTTGGCAGAGGTTGTGATGATGGACAACCCTGTAAAACTTTGACAGAGTGAAGAAAGGACAACAGCTTCCTCCCTTCATGTGAACAACTCTTCT
This sequence comes from Cygnus olor, assembly GCF_009769625.2. Lineage (NCBI taxonomy): Eukaryota > Metazoa > Chordata > Aves > Anseriformes > Anatidae > Cygnus > Cygnus olor. The sequence goes on from NC_049169.1 coordinate 176,773,683, forward strand.
CCCTCCCACTCACTGTGAAAGGAAAAGAGTTTGGTGGGACAGGAGAGAGGGGCCCATGTGATATGGAACTAAGCTGTCTGGAGGCTGTTGTTTTTGAAGGACTCTCCCCAGTGAAATAACCAATTCTATCTGTGCACAAAACATAACAAAGGCTCCTCAGCTTACTTCATCCTTTCTGTTCATTCAAAACATGTCCACTGGATTTGGAAGAAATTCAAGACTCTCGACCTTCCAAAAGCCCTACAGCAGACACTAAAAGCAGAGAGACTGGACAACTAGAGAACAGCACAATGAGGCACCTCCACAGATCAAGATCTTAAAATCGTGTTTCCCTACAAACTTGTTACTGCCTGAATCACTGCATGTGGGAGAACGGTTCATTTGTTGTGTCCCTCTGCCCCAGCAGCCCCTGGGCAGGACATCCCACCCCAGCTCTTTGCTGCAGCTCCTGGGCAGTAACTCACTGAGGTCTCCTCCCTCCCCAGAGCTCAGTTTCACTGCTCTACCACAGATGTTTCTCCTCCTTCCCTTGGGGGCTAGACCACTACAGAAATGGCATTCAGCCAGGGCTGGTGGCCTGCTGTGACCTTTGCCTGTTCGAGTAAGGCACGATAACAAGAGATCCGAGATACCCCTGAACGCACAGCAGGGCGGGATGCTAATTAAAACAGAGTTACACTACCCCTACCATTTGCAGGTTCGTATCTCAGAGCACTTTATGGAGGCCCAGGAGGGAAAGGAACATGTTCAAGGCAACACAACGCATCTGTGAGAGAGCTGGGACTAAATCCAAATGCTTTTTGTCTAAGCATCAGCACACAGACTGGCATAGACGGTGAATCCAGGACGAGACCAGCAGGATGCACCAGTGGCAGAAGAAGGCCAAAAAACACACTTTCAAACACTTCACTTGAAAGGAAAAGAGGATCCTGCCTCCATCCTCGCTCACCCATGCTGGCAGCAAACCACCACTGTCCAAACTGCCTTTATAAGGGTCCCTGTGGTCCCTCGCTTTGCCATCAGGTGGTCACAAAGAGGTTCAGTTCACAGCTTCCAAATTCTTGGATGTGTTGGACCCAGGGTGGCCAGGGCTCTGCTTTTTTTTTACCACCCTCCCATGACCTGGGTTTTATTAGCAGTTATTTATTTTTATTTATTTAACTACCTAAACTGATTATCCATGTAACAACTTTAATCAATTATCTGTGGCAAAGAACTTCTCTGCAACTTAATTAGCAAAGTTCTTCCCTGACCTAGCGATATCTGATTGCATCATATAAGAGCTTAACTTTGAAATGGCAACACAGTTCATTAAAAATAACTAATAGCTGCAGGGTTTAAAGATGTAAATGTTCATTTTCTTAATGAGAAAAAAAAGGGCACGCAGACTCTACCTGTCTATATTCATTATACTGTGTCCACATGGGATGACTCACATTTGCAAAACTCAAGTTTAATTAACATGCTTATTTTTACAATGATATTTCTCATTATAATAAATTAAATGTTTAAACAGCCAGTGCAAACATTTTGATCCAAGACAAAAATGCTTGCACAGTGCTAGTTTAAGCATTTAATTTATTATAATCCTTTCCATAACAAACGCCTTAGAAGTTGATTTTTTTCACAGTGAAAGGCTATTAGTATTATTTCCTCTGGTAATGTTTAATCCAAGACAATCAAAAACATAAGGCGTGAACAAAATTGGACTGGAAGCAGCGATGATAAATGAGATAGCGAAGGAAGCTGCCTCCGTCGGTAGCTGTGCCGGAGCCTGCAGCTGGTGCCAGCTCTGCGGCGAAGCTGCACCCTGGCAGGCCTCCTTGTCATTAGGAGCTCATATACAAATTAATCAAAGCACATCGACTGATCCGAAGCATGCCTGGTCCCCAAAAGCTCCATCACCTCCGTACACACCCCCAAAAAAAAAGAATATATATATACGTTATTATTGAGTGTACCCGGAGGGGCTTCTTTCTGAAGGGCTCCTCCAAGTCGGGGGTTGCTTTCTTCTAAACCAGCCCCCCAAAATCGCCCGGGGAGGGGGGATAGATGTGGATGCTGATGGGGAGAAGCGCCGGAGCCGCTCTGCCCCCCGGCCCCCCCCTCCGCCCGGGTCCCTGCCCCCGGCTGCGGCCGCTAGGTGGGGATGGAGGGACGGCAATCCCTGCCCTGCCCTGCCGGGGGCACGGGGCTCTAAAATCCCCCCCGATTTTAACCCAAACACAGCGGTAAGAGGTGGACGCCACGAATCCAGCGTCCTCTGCTAAGCTGTGATTTCTTGCAAGATTTAGAAGCTCTCTGGTTAACGCGGCTCCTGATTTTTACGGGGTTTCCAGCCCGGGTACGGGATGTGAGGCTTCACACCCACCACAGCAGGGTCCAGCTGCTTCTTTTTTAAAAGCTTCTGGCTTGGCTTCTGTGTGGCCAGCTTCCTCGGGGCAGGGTGGTTGTCCTTTCCCCTTTGGCATAAACTCACTGAAAACTGCGTTGGTCCCCAAAAAGGTCCCCAGCTGAAGCAGCTGGCAAGCTCAGGAGAGCCACGGTGCTCCCAGTCCTCCCAGCCCAGAGGTGGTGGAAGCGGTGGAGATGTTCCAGTGGTTTCCTTCCTGCCACAGGACACAGTTTGCACTGGGATACCCACACAGGACACGCTGCAGCATGGGGGCACTTTGGGGAAGGAGCCTGTGGATGCTGCAAGGCAGCCACATGGCCCCACCGGGACAGGGACATGAGGTCCTCAAGCAGGGGAAGAGGCTGGGACAGCTGAAGGTCAGACTGGTCCCACCAGCACCAGGACCGCCCCCCCCCAGGGGAACAGGGAGAGCAGGAAAGGAGGATGGCAGCATCAGGACATCTTCCTGACCCCAAAGAAAGGCCCCATCAGTTGTCCTGCCACCACCTCTGCCAACCTCCATCTGACATTCCCTGGGGTCTGTACCCCTAGGAGATACCTCCCACACCCCCTCCTGGAGCTGGGCAGAAGGGTCAGGGTGGGGAAAACCATCCTCACCCAGGCTCTGAACTGCACCCAGGGGCGATTCCCACCTTTGGGGACAGGCACACAAGGACCTGGGTCCCCAGCATAAAGCCACCAGTGCCCAGAGAAGCTCCCACACTGCCCCCATGGCCTGGAGCTGATGGCAGCTGTATGGGATATTTTGGTGATGCTGAAGAGTTAGTCTGTAAGCCACTCCAATTTAGTACATAATTAAAAAGTATATGACTTGAATTAATAAAAATAAAGCCCTTCAGGGAGTCTAATTAGGCTGCGAAGAGCATTCCCAAAACACAGCTTGTCAATCAGCTTGGCCAGTTGACAAGCTGGAAACCAGCTGATAATCCAAGCAGAGCCAAATCAGCAATGGAGAAGAGAAATCTCCTCTGGACTTACCTAGGATGAAGGATCGCAACAGTGATTTTGAAAGTAATGGGCAATAAAATATTCATGGACCAGTTGCCAAGTCTCCCCAAACCACCGAATTAAATTCAGGGGTTGCACAAGGGGTGACAAATATTCTGCCAGAAGATGCCCATTTATTTTTCACTGCTTGCTGCTTTACAAATCACTGCTTTCACAAAAAAAGTAAATAAATAAATAAATAAATAAGCTCAGCAGATTAATAAAGTGATACCACTCTTTAACTAATTGTGAAATGCAAAAAGGAAAGTGATTTAAATCGTACAATGGCCATTACTAAAATATCCACTGAGTCTGGAAAATTGAGGGCGCAACATTCTTGCCCAGGAAACTCGAAGAGCATCTTTAAGTAGGCCACAAATTGCCTTGGGTATTTCTTGGAGTCCTCAAGTTTATTCATGTATTATTTCCTCCGTTGGATATTCAGTATATTTTTCCAGCAGGCAAGAAACCGGGGCTTCTGTGTATGAGTTTCATCTGCTCAAAATGTGAAAAAATATAGATCCCCTTAGCACATCCTGCTACAGTAGAAGCAAAGTGTAAAGGAAAAATTCCAAATATTTTTTTTAAAATATTTTTTTAAAAATAAAAACACAGAACTTTTTCCTCCCTAAAAGGGATTTGAAGAAAAAATTGGGCTACAGATAGGTCTAGACTTTAATTGTCGAGCTGCCTGAGAAGAATTGTTGGCCTGAGGTCATTTTAATCAGGTTGCATGTCAGCTTGCAAAATCTCCAAATTAGCTTACAGCTCCAGGAGAGAAAGATGTTTTTATTTCCTGAAGAATGCAAACAGATTGTTGTGACATGTTCTCAGTCATCATGACAGATCAGATCCCTGCTTTGTGCTGCGAGCCGAGGGAGAAGTCAGCCACTTCTCTGGCTTCTTCTGAGATTTGGGCATCTCCCAGTTTGTCAGAGACGGTGATGGAGTTTATAGAAATCCCTCTGAAAGTGAGGTTTATATGCAAAGACTCTGATAAAAGAGATTGACCTTAATTGGGAAGCAAGTTTCTTTCACAATTTTAACAACCTCCGGGCCTTCCTAGCAGTTTGATGAAAGGGAAGTTGTGAAAAGAAACAATCTGTATTTATGCAGAAGGAACTATCATATCCTGAGCTGTGCAGAGAGTGACAAGAAACCGACTCATCCTTTTAAAAAAAGGATTAGTTTGCCATTTTCTTCCCGAGTTTGTAAAAAGTAAGTCTGTGGGTGGATTTCAAAACAGGCTGAGTACTTTAGTTGGGTTTAAGGCAGCCTCTGAACCTGTATCAGGCTCTGCACATTGCTGGGGAGCAGCTGTCCTGGGATGGCGTCCCTCCAGCCTGCATGGTGCCAGTCTAATTCAGTCCCTTGGCACCAGCATGTTTGAAGGCTTTTTTTTTTTTTTTTTTACTTCTTCATTTTCAGCTCTTCGTCTGCATCAGCAAATGGCTCCAGTGGGGCCACAGAGGGAAGGTGAGGCAGGGGGACAGGAGCAAGGAGGTGACTACCAGGGAGACAGGTAACGAGCTGGAGGTGGGATGCAGCTCACCCATCTGGTGACCACCCAAGGTTACAGGTCTGCGTCTGAACCAGTGACCAGTACCTTCTAGAGTGAAAGAAACAGGTCTCTCCGAATGACAATTCCTCCTGCCTCTAGCTGCTGTCTCTTTTATATACCTCTTTTAGGAAAAATGAATCTATGCTGGGCTGTCCTTGGTAAGGTAGCCAAGGGTTCGGTGCTGCCAGGCCTTTGAAACTGGCTAGAACAAGATATCCAGGAATGTCTCTTGGAGACAATGCCTTGGTGGCAGGAGAAGACTGCATTTCCCTGTCCCCACTTTTCCTTCTGTGGTTCTGCAAGTCAGAAGTCACCACTGTACCTCTCTGGGTAGGAGCTGCCAACTTCTTTCTCCCAAAGGCCTCCACATGGACAGCAGAAAATCTTCATCTTCCCTTTTGTGCAAGTTTTAGAATTTTTTGTTGCTGTTGTTGTTGTTCTCTGGCTCCCTGCCATCAGCTCTGGTGGGACCCAGGGCAAGGCAGCAGTGCCACGCAACCCAGACATCGGCAGACCGCTAATCCCAAGGGACAGATCCCTGGGGTGAGATTCCCGCTGAAAATTCTCCAATTAGGCAGCTTACCTCCCGCCTTGCCTCCGCTTAGCCACTTCAGACCGAACATATTTTATTGTTCAGCCTTCTAGTTAAATTGCTGGGAAGCTCTGGATGGAAGAACGCCCAGATTGCAGATTCAACAACAGAGTCCAGTGCAGTGGCTTTTGCTTGGTTTTGCTAATAAACCTGCAAAATGAAGCTGTTGACTCTTCTTTCATCAGCGTCAACCCCACGAGGTACAGCCATGCCTGGTGATCAGAGCAAAGGGCTGGGCAAACAGGTCTGGAGATCAGCTCTTAATGAGCCGCACGGCCAGCGTGTTTCACTCGGGGCTCTTGACCTCTCTGCACCTCAGCCAACTCGGCTGTAAAAGTGGCCGAAGGGTGTGCTTGTGGAGACTGGCTGCAGTTGAGCCTCGAGTCCAGATTTTGTCAGTAAACACGAACTAAAAAAAAAAAAAAAAAAAACCAATTTGAATCTGTGGCAACCCAGCTCAAATGTCACTGGGATGTCAGGCCCTGCCACTGTCAACAGTGCCAGTCTCTGGGGTCCTCCCATTACAATGTCAGAGCAAATCTAAGCAACACCACTGAGATTTACTCTATGGTTAAAAAAATGTGTTGCAGACAACCGCACAGATGAGGGGATAATGAAGAGAAGTCGTGCCCAACACACACACATTTGTCTGCTCCCATGAGATGCTGTGGCTGCTCTCATAATTTAGAACAACCAAGACCTTTTTCCCCTTAAAATGGGACTCAGAAACAGCACAGATGAGCCAGAGCTGCTAAGCTGGTGCTTCATGGGGGCGGTAGTGAGGAAGAGGAGAGGCACAGAGGAAGAGGAGAGGCATCATCCACTTGTATTTACATGAAGAGAGGTCAGCCTTGCACATGCTGTTGACCACAGCAAGCTTAGTAAGACAGAACAAGAGACTGTTTTCAAGCAGAGCCAGAGGAGCACATGGGATGCAACCATGCTCCTGCCATGGCAGAGCCATTTGCTTCCATACCTTCTCAGCAACTCGTCATCAACTCTTCCACCAGACAGCCATGTAGAGATAAGACTCCTGAACCAGAAAGCTCTTCCCTGGGCATCAACAACAGTCCCAGCAGTCCTTCTCCAGGTATCTCAACAATATCCTGCCCTGCACCATGTAGATATACCCAGCCAACCATGGGTTGAGAAAGGCCTGAGGTTGACAAGCGTCTTATAAAGCCTTCTCCATACCAACAACCTACCACTCATAACCCCAGATGCCCTACAAAGTGTCCCTTAGTGACTGGCATCTTGTAGTTCTGGAGGAGAGGTTGTCATGAGGCACCTTCTGGGGTCAGGGAGGTGGGTATTTGTACAGCTTTTCCACCATACAACATGCTGGGGTCACTGCGGGTGGCTGGGTGTGGGCCCAGACCTTCAGAGTACAACAGAGATCTCTGTTCTGTTGTAAGGATCTTTTCGCCAAGGATATTCCATCCCCCGAGGAAAATATGCTAACAGGCTTTAAATAATTAAACAAATCACATCGCAGGCAAACCCAAGATGATCTTTAAAACGCATTATCCTAAGAAGTCAAGAGAAATGCTCAGCACTTTACACCTTCCTCCAATCTCTTCGCACATTAACTAATTCATTGCACAAGGGACCACCCAGTTGCATCTTGACCATGGAGTGACAGCTATACCAGCAACCTCCGTCTCTAAAACCAGCACTACCACAGCTGGGGGCCAGGTTTCTTCAGAGCAAACAAGTACAGGCAGTGGGGAACAAAGCTCTTTTCATCGAGCCAAGCTTGCAAGGCACACAGCATCCCCACAGAGCCACCGGCTGCTCCCAGGCAGAAAGGGCAGACTTCGCTTATGGCAATGAAGCTCTGGGGTGGCTGCAGCCAGCTTCCTGCAGAAGCAGGGAGACACATCTAGTCATGACTGGGAACAAATCTGGCTTTCCATTTCCAAGGAAATCAGTTTGAGCATCTCCTCTTGGACACCAAGGCCATGTGTGGAGCCATTTGTTCCTCAGGGAGGGCAAGACAGAGGAGTAGTGAGGTGGTCCTGTCCACCTCCAGTACCATAATACTGCAGAAAATTTACCTAAACAAGACCTCTCTGCAAATTAAATATATTTTTTTTTTCTACCAAACAGCCCCCAGATTTCCCAGAAATAAGTCATTGCTGTCTCTCTAACACCATGCAAGGACAGGTAAGCTCCTTAGGGCAGCAAGAGCAACATACGCCAGCAAGAAAACCTTGCTGGCAAGGACATGGAGGCCACCTCCACCCCCTCTCCAATTAGTCTGGTTTCACACTCCTCAGCTCTGCCCCATGCAGTGCCACAGCCCCATATAGGCAGGCTATAAAGCGTGGAGCTTAAATTATTTGACAGTTCCCCTTTTAACAATTAGGGAAAATTGTTCACTATCCATGGAGCCAAGGAAAAAAAATCCCTGGGAAATAGGGCAGTACAGGGAGTTGCAGGGAATAAGGTCCCCAGCTTTTGACATGTTGTTCCTCAAACATTTTCTCCCCTTAGCCATCCACACAGGACGTGCTGCTCCTGATTTATCAAATACATTCACATCTTCAGGAAAGGAGATTATGCCCTAAATGGGCCAAAATCATTATTATTGCTGCTGCTGCTGCTGCTGTTCGTGGTGGTATGGTGGCAACAACAACCATTCTGCTAAATTTTCCAGCAAGACCTTACCCAACTCCTCCATGGTGTCCCAACTAAGCACAGAGTTCCTTGCAAGTACCTCCAAAGGTGCCTCATTGTCTCCCCTCAGACCTTTTCTATACGACTCTCCTTGGTTATGTGGCTGACAAGAAATCTGTTGCTGATGAAGCAGGTGAGTTTCCCTCCTGGCCAGGAATTGTCACCTCCCTGTGCCTCTTGCTTCAGAGTGGGTTTGAAGCATTTTGGAAGACAAACTCTCTCTGGCATGGTTGCACAGTGTGATCAAGTGCAGAGCTGGGCCCAGGGCTACTGGAACAGGGAGCAGAAGCAGCATCCCCGAGGACGTACACCTTCCCAGGTGGCATGGGGGCAAAGCCCTGCTCTGACATGCACGGCAGCTGGCTAGACAAAGGCCAAATTTGCCAAAGTTACCTCTACTTTTGAGTAAGTGATTTATTTGCTGCCCAGCTTCACGTGCAAAGGGTGCACTTTTGAAAGGTTCTCAGAGAGAATGCAGCTCTCACAGTCTTCAGTGGGGAGCAGAGAGGCTGTGGACCACCTAAATTCACCCTATTTGTCAGTGGCACAAAGTCTAGTTGGAGGCCAGTAGCTAGTGGAATATCCCAGTGATCAGTACTGGGCCCAGTCCCGTTCCACGTCTCCATTAATGATCTGGATGTTGGGACAGAGTGTGTCTTCTGCCAGGCTGTGGGCAACACAAAACTGGGAGGAGTGGTGGAGTCACCAGCAGGTGGTACTGCCATCCAGGGGGGATCTCAGCAGGCCACAGAGGTGGGCTGCCCAAAACACCATGAAGTTCAACAATGAGAAATGCACCAGGACATGCTGGGGGCACCCAGCTGGGAAGCAGCTCTGCAGCAAAGGACCTGGGGATTCTGGTGGACACCAGGCTCAATGTGAGCCAGTAATGTGGCCTTGCTGCTGTGGAGGCTGATGGTATTCTGGGATACAACAGGTAAAGCATGGCCAGCAGGCCAAGAGAGGCGATCCTTCCCCTCTGCTCAGTACCACACCTGGAGTGCTGGGTCAAGTTCTGGGCCCCCAGCACAGGAGAGACCTGGACATGCTGGAGAGAGTCCTGAGAAGGGGCACCCAGTTGAGGAAGGGCCTGGAGCACCTCTCCTGTGAGCAGAGGCCAGGAGAGCTGGGACTGCTCAGCCTGGAGAAGGGGAGGCTCAGGGGGATCTCACCCAGGGCTGTGAATCCCCGCAGGCAGGGGGCAAAGAGGCTGCAGCCAGGCTCTTTTCAGGGGTGCCCAGTGCCAGGCCAGGGGCAGTGGGCACCAAGGGGCAGGCAGGAGGCTCCCTCTGAGCACCAGGCAGCACTTGTGTGCTGGGCGAGCAGCTGAGCACTGGCCCAGGCTGCCCAGAGAGGCTGTGGGGTCTCCTCCTGGGAGAGCGGCACAAGGCGCCTGGATGGGGTCCTGGGCACCTGTTGTGGTTTAGCCCGGCTGGCAGTCAAACACCACACAGCCGTTCGCTCACCCTCCCCCCTCCCTCTCCGGGATGGGGGAGAGAAACGGGAAAGTGAAGCCTGTGAGTTGAGATAAAGACAGTTTATTAAGACAGGGAAAAGAATAACAACAATAATAATAATAATAATAGTATTAATAGTAATAATGTGTACGAAATAAGTGATGCACAATGCAATTGCTCACCACCCGTTGACCGATGCCCAGCCTATCCCCGAGCAGCCGCCCCCCCCCTCCACCCCGGCTAGCCACCCCTATATATTGTTCAGCATGACGTCAGATGGTATGGAATACCCCTTTGGCCAGTTTGGGTCAGCTGTCCTGGGTCTGTCCCCTCCCAGCTCCTGCTGCATCCCTAGCCTGCTCGCTAGCAGGACAGAGCGAGAAGCTGAAAAGTCCTTGGCTTGGTGTAAGCACTGCTCTACAACAATTAAAACATCAGCATGTTATCAGCACTCTTCTCATTCTAATCCAAAACATAGCACCCTGCCAGCTACTAGGAGGAAAATTAACTCTGTCCTAACTGAAACCAGGACAGATATCCACCCCTTATTCCATACCATTTATGTCATGCTCAGGTTACACTCTTTCCAATACCTTCTAATTAATCACCATTTTCATCTATGATATATAGCAACCATGGTAGCGATGACATACAGTGTTATATGATAATTAACATACTATAATTCAACTCATGGGCTATTCTCACCCAGTATTAGGTCCCCTTGAGGTACACACCGGACCTCCCCATTCTCTTGCATTACCCACCAAGTGCATCCAGGTCCCTGAGCAAAAGCAATCCCACGAATGGGCTTGCCTTTTCCTGAGGCGGGAGTAGCCCAGACTGTCTTACCCAGCATGTTTCTTACGTGCACTACAGGAACTTTATCCCCTTCTACAGTGCGTAACAGGTTTGATTGGGCAGGTCCAGCTCGGTTGGCAGATCCTCTAGTATTGACTAACCAGGTGGCCTTTGCCAAATGTTTCCCAATTTTTGAATGTCCCAGCACCCATTGCTTTCAGTGTAGTCTTTAACAGTCCATTGTATCATTCAACTTTCCCGGAGGCTGGTGCATGATAAGGGATGTGATACACCCACTCAATACCATGTTCTTTGGCCCAAGTGTCTATAAGGTTGTTTCGGAAATGAGTCCCATTGTCTGACTCAATTCTTTCTGGGGTGCCATGTCGCCATAGGACTTGCTTTTCAAGGCCCAGGATAGTGTTCCGGGCGGTGGCATGGGGCACAGGATATGTTTCCAGCCATCCGGTGGTTGCTTCCACCATTGTAAGTATGTGGCGCTTGCCGTTGCGGGTTTGGGGGAGTGTGATGTAATCAATCTGCCAGGCCTCTCCATATTTGTATTTCAGCCATCGTCCTCCATACCAGAGAGGCTTTGACCGTTTGGCTTGTTTAATTGCAGCACATGTTTCACAATCATGAATAACCTGTGCTATAGTGTCCATGGTCAGGTCCTGAAAAGTCCTTGGCTTGGTGTAAGCACTGCTCTACAACAATTAAAACATCAGCATGTTATCAGCGCTCTTCTCATTCTAATCCAAAACATAGCACCCTGCCAGCTACTAGGAGGAAAATTAACTCTGTCCTACCTGAAACCAGGACAGCACCCTGCGCTGGGGGGCCCTGCTGGAGCGGGGCTTGGGGCCGGGGGCCTCCAGAGCTCCCTGACAGCCTCAGCCGTGCTGTGGTGCTGTGAAACAAACATGTCATGGTCTCCATGGTCATTCCTGAGGACAAACCATCTCAAGAGAAACGAAGCTGTTTGTTCTTTTTCACTCCTGAGTTTAGTTTCTTAAATCTGATGCGTTTCTCCCAAAATAAACTCTTTTTAAATAAGTATCTGAATGCAGGTGAAGAAGTATTATAGACAGGATCAGAAAAGCCTGATGTAACAGATAAATGAAGGAACAGGGAGTAGGTGAATAGGGACTGAACTCACTGAAATCAACCCACACAAATGTCTCACAAAGGTAATGAAGGACAAAAAAAACAATGGCGTTTAAAGTGTTTTCAGAAGGGTGAGTAAAATACGTGTCTCAGGAGACCATATTTGTGAAAAACATCCTGGTTCTGGAGATGCCTCTGGGACAATCTCACTGGAAATGTTCTCTCAAGTCAGGTCATGAAATTATTAGAGGAATGGTGCATAGATCGAAAAATAGAAATACAGTTAATTTGTGGGTGCACTTGTTTAAGAAAAAGTCACAAGTTTTTGCTACAAAATGGAAAGGAACCTATCAGATTTCCCATAAAAGTGGAAAGAAGCCTCTGGGAAAGAAAGAGATTGATGCTACTAAGTTGTTTAAGATAATAACTACCTCCAAAGCACCAAGCCATGGTTTGAGGTTAAGAAAGAAAGTAGTCTATGAGCAATTTACACAGGATAGCTACAAAAGAGACTACATCGTGAAATGTAGGAATGAAAGCATGTAATGACAGCTAGTTATTTTATTTTATTTCTTTAATTCAAGGAAAACAGAAGGCACAGCCACAAGCTAAATTAGGAAGAATAAGATGAAGACATATGGGTGGATGAGACTCAGCCCTGGGGAAAAACAAATCTGCCTTCCATGTCCTGGGGTGAGGAAGAGCAAACCGTGAGGGGCAGTATGTCCTCACCCTCCCGCAGGAGAGAAGAGGAAGGATTCGGGCTGAGAGTGGTCCTTCCCCAGTGCATCTCAGGCCATCCTTTCAAGCGGGGCCAGCTCGGCTGCTCAGTGTGGTACTTGGTGTGGCTGCTGGGGAGGTACCCCAAGAACAGCAAAGGGGGATGCCCAGCTTCTCCTGAAGTACCAGAGCAAAGGACCTCACTGGGCTTTCCAGGGAGCATTTCACAGAAAAAAACAGTGGGTTTGGTGTTTGAAATTTCATGTGTTGCCAGCAGCTCACTGGTCAAGGAAGGGAGCAGTGTGTTGGCACAGCCTGTGCATGGGCAAGGGGGAGAAGGGGAAAAGCAAACCCCTGAGGAACACCACAATGTCCAGGGTAGCACACATAAGTATTATTTTATCCTTTGGCCTAACTGCAGGCAAGAATCCTTAGATTTTCTCCAAAACCTAAGGCTGTCATGGGTTAAATATCAAAGCCAACATTTCTTTTCTCTTTTTCTATAGGACTGCTTTTTACTTTCCCCCAGAGGACTCTGGTTATTTAGAAGAGACATCAAGACCTGAATCACCACCAGGTTGCAGCTGTGCTGGTGTGAAAGCATGGGACAGTGCCCAGTCTCAGTAGCTCTCATGAATTTCAGTTCAGGCCTTCGTGAAGTTCAAATAACTATTTGGGACACTTAGAAAATGGAGATAAAACACATAAGGAACCAGAAGAGGCTTACAGAAAGGCAGGGTGCACAGCTTCACCAAATAGTTCTCATTTTTAATATTTCCATTTCCCCTTCTAAACTTTTTCAGAGCTGTGAAAAAATAATGAGAAAATGTGCTTCCTTGAGACAAGCCCGTGCTATCAGCTAAGCAACCTCACATTCATTGTAGTGCTCCAAGTACTCTGGAATGCTTTTCAGCCCAGAGGATAATGGTATCAGACGACCAGAAAGGCTGTCCTGTAAAAGACTGTTATTATGATTTCCAGCCTCAGAAGTTGGCTTAATCCAGCTGAGCACACACACGTTATTTAGAGAGGAGACAGCGCTCAGACACCAGTGTCGTCGTCACCTTTATTGCAAATGAAGAATTCAGCCGGTGAAAGGCAAGTCACGTTTTTGTCCTAAGCCCTGCAAACACTGGCTGTTGCGCTCGCCTTTTTGCGCTCCGCAGCGAGTGCCCGGAGCCACTGAATGCGAGGCTGTTTGCAGGGATTTGCATCTGCCCAAAGACCCTCTTTTCCCCGCGGCCACCTCATCAATCACGGTGGCAAGGGATGTGCTCCCCACACCCCCAAGAAAACAGATATATGATCACGTATAGGGTAAGGCACGAACAGAGGGGTTAACGGGAGGTGGCAAAGTGTGTAAGAAACCTCCCCGGCACGTTTTCGCACGGGAGAAGAGCACGGGGGGCCTTAAAATAAATCTGTCTTTTTAAAGCAGCAGTGCTAAACGGGGGTTTGAGATCAAAGGCTGGGATTCGCACATTTTGCCAAGACAGACATATCCATTCACAAGATTTTGGTGCAACAAAATACTTGCTAATGAAGAGGATCATAATCTTATTATTAGCCCCAACCTACAACAGTGTGTCATTCAAGTGCAGGCTAGAAAGTGCCCTACTTTAGGAAGTTGCACAGTATGCTCTGCTTTTGATTTAATGAGCCGTGATTATGTTTATTTTCAGCGGCAGCCCTGCCTGTTAATTTTTGGCTAAGATCTGATTGTTAATGGCAGAAATCAAGGGGAAGGATAAAGCTGGGTTTCAGGACAGAAAATGCGGATGGGCTTCTCCGGGATTTGTTCCCCAGCCCCGTGGCAGCAAGGCGTGAGGCTCAAAGGGCACAAGCCTCCAATTTTTTAATTTTTGCTTTTTTTTTTTTTTTTTTTTTCACTTTTCAAGGTACCGGTTGAACCCGCCTCTGCAGGAGATGTGGCACTCGGTGGGACAAGCAGGCATGGGACAGGCTCACTGCCACAGCGGTCCATGGGTTTAAGATGTGGGACACATGTTCAGTAACTGAAGGGCTTGTCAGATAAGTAATGCGGGGAAGAGTGGGACAGAGAAATGCAAAGAAAGTTGTATAGTTTGGGGAAAAAAAAAAAAAATTTACAGCAGATGTGTTTAACCCCACTGCTCGGGGGTGAGCAGGCACCCATATGCTTACAAAGCAAACACACTGAGCTGTGCGAGTGATGAGGAGTCAGAAGAAACCCTGGGGACACGTCCCCCACAGAGGTCAATTTGCATGGTGTCCGTGACCTTGTAGGAGAAGATGAAATTTTGCCGGGCTGGGCAGCTCGGCATCCCAGCCGGGACGCGTGTCGCAAATTCCTGCAGCCAGCTCGTAAAAGCAGTGAAAGTTTTATTTTACAAGACTTTTTTTTTTTTTTTTTTTTTTAACATCTTGTAATGTCAGCCCGCGGTGTTCGGCGTGTGCGTGCCCCCAGCGCCCCCCCCCTTCACTCCCCGCTCTCCAAAGCTGGCCCAGGGGCCCCAGATCCCCTCCAGCTCCGGCCCAGCCCCTCGAGGGGGGGTGATTGGGGCTGGGAAGGGGGGGGCCCGGCCCCAGGGGGCTCCAGGGGCGGTGCGTGGGGCCGGGCCGGGGCGGTGCTGCCCCGCCGGGGCCAGGAGCAGGGGAGCCCAGGGCAGCTTCAGCCATGGCAGAGGGGTCGGAGAAGGTGCCCATCGCCCGAGCGGGGCCCGAGGACGTGGAGCAGTGCCTGCCGCCCGTGAGTGCGGGACGGGACGGGACGGGTGGGTCGCGACGGGGTGGGATGGGGTGGGATGCGTCGGATCGGGAGTGAACGGGTCGGGTCGGGAGAGGACGGGTCGGGATGGGAGGCACTGGATCGGGATCGGAGGAGGTGGGTGGGTCAGGACCGGGCTGTGGCAGAATGGGAGGGTCGGGATGGGATGGAAGGGTCAGGATGGCTCCGGTTGTATTGGGACGGGATGCGACGGGATGGGGTGGGGTGGGATCGGGATTGAATGCGACGTGGTGGGTCGGGACTCATCACATCAGGAGCAAACGGGTCAGATCAGGACAGGATGGGTCAGGATGGGATGCACTGGATCAGGACGAAACGGTCCAGGTGGGTCAGGACCAGGATACGGCAGAAGGGGGGGGTTGGGAGGGATTGGATTGGGATGGGACACAATGGGGTGGGGTGACACGGGATGGGTCAGAATGAGATACACGGGATCAGGACCAAATGGGTCGGGTGGGTCATGACCAGGATGCAGCAGAACAAGCAGGTCGGGATGGGTCCAGTCAGATCAGGATGGGACGCAGTGGTGTGGGGTGGCACGGGATGGGACTGGGATTGGAAGTGATGGGTGTGGACGGGACTTACCGCATCAGGAGCAAATGGGTCGGATCAGGACAGGACAGGTCAGGACGGGATGCACTGGATCAGAACCAGATGGGTCAGGTGGGGCAGGACTGGGATGCAGCAGAACAGACGGGTCGGGTCAGGATGGGACAAGGGTCCAAACCAACACCCAAAGCTGGGGGACCCTCGCTGGGCTGGGGTCCCTGCCCCACTCCCAGCACCTCACTCCCCACAGGCGTACACGGCAGCAGTGCCCCCTCCAGGGCCAGGGCGGCTGCTGAAGGCAGGGGCTGCGGTGCTCATCGCTGGGGCCCTCCTGCTCCTGGCCGGGGCCATCGGCGCCTTCTACTTCTGGAAAGCCACCGAGCGGCAGGTGAGCACGGAAACACACCAGTACAGCAAGCCCCCTTCCTGTGCACTGTTTGCGTATAAGTAGAGGCATGGGGTAGAAACTTTCCTTGCGAAGTTGGTAAAGAGGTCTGTAAGCAGATCTTTATTTTTTTCCATGCCTTAAAAAACACATACACACACCATAGTCATTATCTTTATTGGCTGTTTGGATGGAGCCTCCTGAAGCACATTTGTTACTGAACATGAAGCATATCTCCAAGAGCACAGGCACTACATTGATTTCTGCTCACAAATTCCCAGCAAACTCAAACCCAACTCCTCCCCAGGGATTCACATCCCAGGCAAACCCCAGCTCTCAGGACAAAAAAAGCATTGAAAGGCGTGCATTCCTTCTTCACATCAGCTGCATTCTTGGGCGGGATCCTACCTGGACCCTCAGACATGTAATGCTATATTTAACCCATTAATTGGCATGATCAGTCCTCTCATTGGTGGCTGGTATGGCTGTGCATACACACAGGCATGTGTGGTTAACAGCTGTGGAACAATTTTTAAAGTTATGATACATTCTCTTATTTACATTTTCTGGGGTACATGAAAGAGCCTGTATGCAAAGGACAAAACTGAGAAGCTGCTGATCAGTGTAAGGATCAACCTTCAGAGACATTACAAGCATTGGACTGTATTTATATATTAATTTTACTTTCTATTTACCTAAGATTTTGGTTTAGAACACATTAAAGATGCTTGTGCACATTTGAATTTAACTTGCTCCATACGTGCAGGATTTGCTTTGGAAGCAGTTCTGTGCTGCTGCCAGCCCCGCGCCAGTTCCCATCAAGGAGAGCCTTGTGCAAACCCCAGCAGACAGAGCAGAAGTCCCCTGTGAAATACATGCATACACGTAGGAATAATTCCAATAATCACGGAGAAAGTGCAAGGTTTTAGACAAAAAAAAAAAAAGACATTGCTGACCTTCTGGAACAGCTGCAAGTGCTATCTGCTGCTCTGGGTTTTTGAAAGGAGAGAGGGATGTGAGCAGGTACAGAGCCAGGAATGGGGTGCAATGCATATATGGATTTGGGGATAAAGTTTGCCTTTATTTATGGCTCCAACCATCCGAATTCTGGTTTGCAAAGTCTGTCACATGCACGGTTGTCATTAAGGTTCGGAGTCAATCTCCAGGTGAAGACACTGGGAAAGCCTGGAGCCCTTTCTCCAAGCTGCCTTCAAGCTCAAAAAACTACATGGGACTTACAAGCATTTAGGAAGCAATGCTAAAAAAATAGGTAATTTTAATTAGGTAAATAAGGTAGATTTATTTTAAATCTTCACATTCTCCCATAACTGACAGTGGTAACAAAAGCCCTCAGCTCTGGCTCAGCCCCCAGGAGGGAACACCATGTACAAAGGTCTGGGTTTATGGTACCACGTTCAGTAGGAGTCCAGGACAGCAGAGAATATGGGACTGAATGTGTCTCACTGAGGAACCATAAATCTTTAGCACCTCAGATTTTCCTGAGAGAAGGTGAGAGAAGAAGAAATTTGTCTCTAGCTGTCAGTGTAAATTTTTCATTAAAATGCTGAGGCTTTTTTTTTTTTTTTTTAAGAACAAAAGCAAACCGCTTGCGTAGCACTTTTAGCAAGGCTGCACAAGAGGGACAAAATCCCCTCCCCACCGATTGTGATCATCCAGAAAATATAAGCCAGGCTGTTGCTTTCCTCACTGAATAACAGGGTAACAGCAAATATGCTGACAAACCTATATACCTCTATACCCAATTTAAACAAAGCTCACGTCCATTACAAGCTGGGAAGCGTGTTTGTATTCAAGGGAAACCTGTCTTGCTGCACCCCAGCAGGACATCCTAAGGAATAAATAGGGGTTGGTCTCCTGCAGAGTAGGACATTCACTCGCATTGGGAATCATGCCAATGTACAAAACGATTCCTCAACTATAAACTAGAAGGTTTTTAAGTTGGAGTCAGCCTGGATGCGGACTCACCCCACACTGGTTTTGAAGGAAACCAGGCAGTAGGAGGAGGTCCAAGTCCCCCAGTGGGGCTGTAGCCCAGCATGGTGCTCAGCGCTTTATCTGTTCTAGCCTTGAAAGCCTCAAGAGACGGGGACTGCATAACTTCTCTGGGCGACCTGCTCCACGGGGGGACTGCGCTGATGGTGAAGTACAGTGTATTAATGTGGTCCTCATTGCTGGAGGATTATCAAATGCCTACAGAGCTAAAAGTTCAGAGCTGAAGGCTGAGCCAGGCTCTTTTCAGGGGTGCCCAGTGCCAGGCCAGGGGCAGTGGGCACCAAGGGGCAGGCAGGAGGCTCCCTCTGAGCACCAGGCAGCACTTGTGTGCTGGGCGGGCGGCTGAGCACTGGCTCAGGCTGCCCAGAGAGGCTGTGGGGTCTCCTCCTGGGAGAGCGGCACAAGGTGCCTGGACAGGGTCCTGGGCACCCTGCGCTGGGGGGCCCTGCTGGAGCAGGGCTTGGGGCCGGGGGCCTCCTCCAGAGCTCCCTGACAGCCTCAGCTGTGCTGTGATCCCCTGAATAGGGATATATGATGGCCAGACTGACCATCACCTGGTTTAGGAAGAAGGCAATGCACAATTATTGAAGTGTTACTGCTCTGTTATCAATCCCAGGTGTACAATGTTCACTATACCATGAGCATTAATGGAAAAGTACAAGATGGATCAATGGAAATAGATGCTGGAAACAACTTGGAGACATTCAAAACAGGAAGCGGGAGTGAGGAGGCTGTTGAAGTCCATGATTTTCAGATTGTAAGTACCTCCACTCTGGTCTTCCACATAACATGCTCCAGCACTGGTCTCTGCACTGCCCTGTCCCAATTTCTCTGCTCTGGTTGATCTGAGGTCCCTGTCCCCCAGCTGCCCACACAAATATCCATGCCCTCCTGGCTTGCTTTCACAGAAAGCCAAAGAGTTTCTTCCAAAACAAAGTCCAAATGCCTTTTGGAGATAGCTCCTGCCAGGATCCATCCCCGTATGGATTAGGCTGCAACAGGTTTGGCTCCGTGCAACACTTCGCATTTCCAAACCACTGAAATAGGGTTGCAACACGTGCCCTCGGGATTGTGCTAGAAAAACCCTCTGGCAGGCTGTGACACAGGGAATTGAACTGGAAAAGCACCACCACCCACCCAAAACATCACCATTTAAGGGTCAACCCCGTAAGGCAAGCAGACACCGAGGACAGACCACTACAAGATGCTCAAGGATGGGAGCTCTTCTCCACTGCTTGGCATGGGTTCAGCCCCAGAACAGAGGCATTTATAGCACAGCTGATGCATCCATGTGCCAAACGCACTGTGCTTAGACAGGTGGTCCAGCAGCAAACGCTTTTGGGTAGCCCCAGCAGCTCAGCACCCAGCCTGGGCTAGTGGATGCCAAATCCCAAAGCTAAACAGCTCTTTGAGCTGTACCACACCCAAGGAACCAAAGGTCAGGCAGATGTAGGAGAAGGTGCCCCTGCCCAAGCAACTAGATGAGCTTTAAAGGCCCATTCCATCCCCTCATTGCATGGAAGGTCTGCCCACACAGTGCTGCAGAAACCCATTTTCAGGGCTCAGGTCCTGCGATTAACGACCTCAGGTGCAAAACTCTCCACTTCAAAGTCCTAAGCCAAAGCAGCACCTCAAACAAAGGGCACCAGCAGGACTTGCTCAGGGCTTCTGGGGCAGCCAGTCCCCACCTGCTGAGCCTAGAAAGGAGAAATTTGGCTCCTTGGTTCCTCCAAAAGCACAAGCAAATCCATGCCAGGAGACCCAGGACCCGGACGTACCCGACAGCTGTGGTTCAGCCTCGATGAAGCCCTCACAAACATCGCCATAGCAACATTAATTAGCAGCTGAGTAAGAGCACTTGTGACGAGCTCTTATGATTTGCCTTTGCTGTTCACATCTGCACAAAAGCACCGTGCCACTGGATCGATGCCAAATTCACATCACCTCCACACGTGCTGCCGGTTAAGATAACACCCAGCACAACCCAAATCAGCCCCAGCACCACCAGAGCCACCTGCCAGGGGTGGTGCCTGCCTGTAACTGCAGGGATGGGCTCAGCAAGAGCAAAGGGATGCTGCCGGTTGGGGTTGGGGCCAAGAATGCACACGAAGGAGAAAGAAAGCAAAGGCAGGCACTGCCAAAGGCCAAGTGCTTCCATTAGCAGCTTGGGATGGACTGGCACAGCTCCATTGGCTGCATGGTCAGCAAAGACTTGGATTTGGCAACACCGAGATGCTCCTAGCGTGCTCAGTGCACCGCGAAGTCACCTTCCTTTGTGCATCTAGCCCTGCACAGCCATCCCCTCTCTTGCTACTCCGGCATTGGTCATTTTCTTTTGATGGCTGTCCACGTGCAGGAGAGAGAGCTCTTTTACAGGTACCCCAAAACCTACAGCAGAAACACTGCAAGGACAGACAGGGTTCACCTACACAAATGCAGTGCTCCTGGTACCGGCAGATGCGACCCAGGACTTGCAGGAGACCTGCAGCCTCTGGAGGTGCTGGGATGCCCTCCTCTTGCTCAAAACTCAACACCCATGTTTAGGGAACTGCATTTCACCCCTGTAGCCCAGCCGAAGGAAGCCCCACGAACAGATTCCTGCTCCCAAGCCCCCACCACAAGCTTCCCCTCGCTGTCACAGCCGTTCCAAGCGCACACATCGGACCCAGCTGCCCACGTATTTCCACGAATCCATGTCAAGGTGCTGGGGGTACCACGCAGCCAGCTAGCACGACTTCAAGGCTGCCCACGTTGGGTGCTAAGGCACAGTTCAAATCACGTTAACTAATTCCTTGGCAAAGCTGCTCCAGGTTGCCCGGAGCTGGCACGGAGGCACTTACATAAAACTCCTCCGTTTGTCAGAAACGGAGCGAAAACTCCCAGACCCTGTTTCACCAAAACTACAACGCTAAAATTATGAGAAGAGCAACTCATCTGTTTTTTAATTAAGATTCAACTTTCCGGCTAAAAAAAAAAATAAAAATAAATCGGTGGCAATTTTAGCCCAGCTCGAGTGCTCTATTCGGGGCGGCCGCGAGGCGGAGGGCTGTGCCCAACCACGTGCGTCCTGTTTTTGTAGGGCATAACCGGCATCCGCTTCGCTGAAGGAGAGAAGTGTTACATCAAAGCCCAGCCGAAAGCTCACGTCCCTGAGGTGGATGCTATGACCAAGGCGAGCCTCTCCTCTGACCTGGTAAGGGCTAACGCTTTTGTTTTCAAAGGCAAAGCTTTGTGTAGAGAGGGACTTAGAGGGATATTAAACGCAAATAAAGATGGTATGAACACCACTGAACAAGTCATCTTTGGACAGTTGAGGGGTCTGTGGCTGATCTTTAGGGGTCCTTGAAAGGTAAGGACAGCCAGAGCGGTGTCAGAGGGGCGTTTATCACCCCGCGGTCAGGGGCATGGCAGGAGGGGAGCGGGGCCAGCCCTAGTCCTGTTTGCAAAGGATGCAAGGAGACATCAGTGCTACGAGGATCTGCCCGACATCAGGCCGTGCACAAGGCTGTGATGGGAAAGCACAGAGGAAGCAGTGGCTTTAGTCAGTACAAGAGGGTTAGGGACAGATCCCAACAGATTAATTACCAACACTTACCCATTATCAGCACAAGCGGCAACTCCAGCAGACAAGTCTTTGGAAATAATCAATACGGGGAAAACATTATTGCAAAAATTCATTTCAGAAGTAGTAACGGTAAAAAATTATTAATAATTTACCTTCTTAGCCTACATCTGACTTTGCTTTAGGACATCACGTCAACTACATTTCATGGAATTCACATCAGATATCACAAGAGCTGTAACTCTCACCCAGACACCAGCCCAAACCTCTCCCCATCTCATTCATATGAAGCCTCTTGCTTTAGGTGCACAAAACCTGAGTTTCCCACTCCAGTTATTCGAGTACAACCGAGTGGCTCGTGGCTCAGACCCTGGCAGGAGCACACGGGAGACACGAGACCCACAGCCCACTCCTCCGTGTTTGCTCCGCTCCCAGTAAAATAGGAGCTGACACAACCCGCTGGAAGAGAGGCACCATTAAGGCAAAAGCAGAAAGCTAATCAATGCTTGTCCACAAGCTTACAGCGCAGGGTTCAATAGCTTTCACTTGACAAAGAGCAACAAGACACGGCTACGTGGGGACGGAGGAGGTCAGAGCCTCCCTTGGGACGCTTCCCCCAGGCAAAGGGAGAGGATTTAGCTCTGGGTCGTGCTGCAGGTGGCTCACACACCCCGTCCCTTGCAGGCACGAGCCCCACTGCCCTGTGTCCCCCACTACACACCAGTCCCTAGCTCTGTGGGGCAAGAATATGGGCCCAGGATAGAAAACATGGCTTCAAGCTGGCGCAGCCGGTCCTGAGCATGCCTTGGCGTGCTCCCACGATACGAGGAGCAGAAGCTATTTTAAAATAAAGAGCGCTGCCAGCAGCGCAGAGCGGGCTTTGCCATGACAGCAATTTTAATATAGATTGATAAATCCTGACTTCACAGCAGCGACTGAAGTTAAAATATCCTATATGGATATCCAGGCACATTATTTTTTTTTTTTCATATATATTTTTTTAAACCAAAGGCAGTCCCAGCTAATCCAGCTTTATAAAGAGCACTCGGGGCCCTTTGAATTAAATCTGCCAGCTACATCAGCCCAGCACGCTTCCAGGCTGAAATATTTTGTACAGGGCACCCCTGCTCACCTGGGCTATCGTTCCCCTTGGATGGGAAACGCAGGACAGGATTAGGAATTGTTGTCATCACTGCGAGGCCATGGCTGAGATAACCTCACCGCCGCGTCTCAGGGACTTTTGCAGCCTGCTGCAAGTGAACTTGCTGCACAGCCCCAGCTCCCACACCAGCATCACCTTACACAACTGGGGAGAAGACATGGAAACACCTTCTTCTTCGGCATCTTCCTCTTGCCCTTCCTGATGCACCTACATGCTGTGATTGCTGAACATTTACTTAAAAATGAAGAAAAAATTCCCTCTAAACACAAATCAGCAAAGCATCAGGAGACCATATCAAACCCTCCCTGATTTTGGTGGGATTTTCCCTACAATGGCAAAAAGATCCCACCCCGATTCCAGGTGGTTGGAGACCCAGATCCTTTCCACCTTACCTTAAAGGAAGACTAGGGCTCTTGACTTAATTAGCACTAAACCCCACGTTTCAGTTTTTCATTAAAGAATAAGGTTGCAGTCCTGAAGAGATCACCTTAACGCAGAGCAAAGTTACTTCTAGTCTTCCAGCTGGCTACAACAAACTTCCTTCCTGCCTTGTTTTCTGGGCATTTCCTACGAAGATGCACCACATCTCACTGCATACAACTCGCGGTAGCGGACAAACCAAGAGGTGGCATTGTTGGAATATTAACCTCTCTCTGCTGCTTGACTTTCCTGGCTAGATGTATGACTGGAATAGCAAAGCAGTATTTATTTTTCTACTTAGAGTAAGTTCTCCCTCTGATAACCATGTACTTGTGAGTACTCATGCTGTTTTCTAACAATACATATAACCAGCGTTACCTATAAAAACGGTCAATTAAAATAAATTTGCATCAATACACAAACTCTGAAGTCATCCTGGCTTGTAAGCAGGCAAACAGGAACAAAGGATATTTTTATTTCAGAAAGCTAGATTCAGTTATTTCTGATGCTAATAAAAATGAAACTGAAAGGAAATAAATAAAGAGCAGTTCTCGCTACACAGATTGGATAGTGAACTTAAATGACTCAAGACCTACAAAGAAATCAATAAACACATTAAAGGAACAACAACTTGACAGAATAAATTGATCTAGTCAGTTATGTAACAAGTTCTGATGACTTTTATGGAAGCAATTTGGAATTTTAACTTTGAAATCATACTGGTTTCCATGATTCACTAGTTGGTTTTAATATTTCACTGTTGCTGTAAAATACTTACACATTTTATGTAAAATAATACTTTGAACTAACAACTTTAAAGAATCAATCACTGGCATTTTCCTACATTACTTTGAAGATAGAAACCAAAAACCTGCAGGGTACACTTCAAAAAGGCAGGCTCCTTTAACTTGCACTTCAAGCTTTTGGTCAATTGAATTTTGCTTTTACTGAACAAGACCTTTAATCGGGCCGATCACACCGACTTAAAACTGGAAGCTGGAATCATTCTCCAACTACAATCCACTCCAACACTTCTGAACAAGGTGTTGGGTTTTCTTCTTCTCTTGTAAACAGTTACATCTCAGGAGGATGCCGAATGAGACCAGGACGCGACGGAAGATCAGGGCTTCATTTTCAGCTGGCCTATTGAAAGTGGTAGAGCTTCAGTTTTTACCACTTGAAAATCTGGCACTTTGGACTGAGAGATCTCTAGTAAACAGGGAAAAAGTCTAAGAGAGGTGAAATCTCAGCCCCAGCAAAACCCAACAGCAGCTCTGCCACTCGTTTCAGTGGTGGCAGCCGTTGCTCCTGATTTGTCTCAGTACAATCAGTTCATACAAAATAAAAGGATGTGCGGTACAAGTTGCAGCTGACGGTTACGCAGTTTGATGCTCAGGAATTAACAGCAGGTAGGCCTATGACTGTTCACTCAACTAGCAAAGGCTTTGTGCTCTTCTATCCGCAGGAAGATGAAATCATGCCTGTTAGATTTGACGAAAACTCCCTTATCTGGGTGGCTGCAGATGAACCTATCAAGCATAACGGCTTCCTAAGCCCCAAGATTTTAGAGCTGTGTGGGGATCTTCCAATTTTCTGGCTTCGACCTACATATCCCAAAGGTAAAAATTCTCACTTTTGAAAAGTATGTTATACTTCCCTTCACTTAAATGCCTTTCCCAATGAGGTTTGCCCCAGGATTTACCCATACAGGACAGCAGTATCCTTTCATCAGCTCCTACCCATCTTCCTACACCCTTCATTGGTGCCAAGACTGTGTGGAGATCAACCACACTTACCTAGACATTTGGTCTTCAATACCTGCCTTTACTCTATTTATGTAGTCCATTTGGGGATTTCCAAGACAAATCACTCCCACAGAGGTCAGATTCCTACTATAGAAGGATAAGACAACAGCTCTAACCAGCTCCCTACAATTTCCAGGCAGCTGACACCAGGCAGCAGGAACACCATACCTGGCCAAGAGCTGGATTGGGGACCACCGAGGTCCTGATTGAGGACCATACCATGTCTCCTTTCCCAACCTGCTTCTAAAGAGGATTTCATTGGAGCGCAAGGACGATATGTTTTAGCTTGGTGACTGGTAGATGAAGTTTGTGAGGTCCTGGAGGCAGTCCCAGGGCTAAAGTACTGCTGTCACACGCAGCCAAGCCTAGCAAAGGTGTTCAGGAGTTACCAGGGAGATGGCAGCTCCTCCAGGTAACTTCCAGGCCTGGAAGGAGAGGAGAGGGCTTGAAAAGATTTACACCTTTACACCTTCTTAGTCCAGTGATTAAAACCCTCAATGAGAGAAGAAAAAAAAAAAAGAAAAATTGAGAGCACCAGTGGATCCAAGTTGCCAATGTTTTGTTTTTCTCATGACCTTGCACACCCTACTGGGCAGCAAAAGAGAAGTGTCAAGGCAGCCCAGAAGCTGTTCCCACCAGGTCCACCAGCTGAACCTGGAAGCAGGGCACAAGTCTGTCACAAAAGTACTTCACAAAAAAAGTACTTCACATGAGACTCACATACGACTGCTCTTGGTAGCGCTGGCAAGTGCTGCTGAGGTAACATCAGTGACCATACAGTGAGTCAAAAAGCATCTCCTCACCCCTGCTGAGCTTCAAGGGGAGGAGAGGCAATCTCACGCCCCTCTGGACTGATATTGACTGCTTAGAAAGTACAAGGAAAGCGAGGAGTTCCCGAATTGGGATGCTTATCCAGTTTTCCACTAAGCTGTTTGGCCTTCACTCTGACTGCCCCTGCTTTTCTTTAAAAAAATAATCTGTGGGTAAATACAAGGACATATTCATTCAAAATATGATTATTTTCCTGATTATTTTTTTCAGATAAGCAACGGGAAAGGAGAGAAATGAAGAGAAACAAACGCCAGTCAGAACCAACCTTTAATACAGAAGACTTGGAAGCTGCTACTGAAGAGGTCAACACCAGGCCACCCACCACCCAGCTGACTCGAGAGCTCAATCAGCAGTCTAATGAAACCAGGCCAGTTGGACAAGAAACCGATGTCGGACAAGAGAGCGACCAAACGCTTAATCCAGACAACCCGTACAATGTAAGTACTCACACCACAGTTTTAAAATCTGCACTGTCTCTACCTGTTCAGTTCTCCTCCAGAAAGCACAGACTAGTAGAGTAGAATCACTGAATCATTTGGGTTGGAAAAGATCTCCAAGATCATCTAGTCCAACCTTTACCTAGTAAAACACGCCCACTTCTAAGTGCAGGCCCCCTGGCAAGCAGTTCACAGAGGAGAACCTGTTCAGAGACAGCAGCAGCGGGTGGAAGATGCCTATCAGGGAATTTTCTTGCTCTTTGAGATGAAGCAGCCGCCAGGAGCTGCCCCCGCATCCCTGCAGCGCTGCAGGAGAACCAAGTGTACAGGAGGCAGCTTCCAGTCTGCTGCACCAGCGCCAGACAATTTACACCCCCCATTTGGTGCAGCAGGAGTAAGTCACTTTAATACAACACTGTCACAAGATAAATGCCTCCTGCCTTGGAAATAAGTTCCAGCTTTGACTTGACATTTATGCAACAGCAGGAGATCATTATACTGTGACAGCGTTCAGCAGAGTTGACATCCCTTAATTAAACTCAAATTAATCACTCCAAATAAAGCGGATCTAAATTGACTCTCTCATGAGGTCAGTAAAGTAGCAGTGGCACTGGAATTCAGCTTCTCCTCACATCTACCAACGTGAAGTCCAAAAGGCCTGAGTCACCTTTTCCCTGTGGAGCAGAGGCAAAGCAATTGCTGCAGCCCCAGAGGGACCCTGTGCCAGATGCAGAGCTTCCAGTCCCCCACACCTGTAGGGTGGGATTCACCTCCATCAGCAGGTATTGCCTGTAGCCAGGCTTTCTCTAGAGGCAGATTCATTTGCTTCAAAAGGACCGTTCATTACATTGTAGGTCCTTCCTTCAGGGTGGAGTAAATCATGCCTAGAACTCTCTCTCTTCACCCACCTCAAAGGGAGTCAGGATGATGAGCTCAGCTGCAGAAGTTCACACTGCAGGTATCTGAACTCAAGGAAGATGAATCCTACCCAAGGGGGGAAAAAAAGGACCCTCAATTGCTATCAGGGTAAGGAACTGGTCACCAAAGGCCTGAGCTCTGTACTTTTCTGAGGCCCTTCTGTGCCTCACCTTTGAAGTGCACTGCCAGTTTTCTGACCCGAGTGTTTTTGTTCAAAGTTAGATGCCAGCACTTACTCTTTGCCGCTCTTCTCAAAGTGTTCTTGAAAAAGAACCAATTATCTTCAGAAAGCAGAATATTCAGTTTGTCTTCCCCCTCCCCTCCAGAAATGAGGAAAATAACTTTGAAGAGAGAAAGCAGAAGCAAGAGCCTGCTTTTAAATATTTCATACACGCTGTGCTCCATGTAACTGCTTCATGTCAGGTACAGAACAGGCAGAAATCTCGCTGTCCACAAGGCAACCCAGTGTGGCACAGGGGGAAAAAAAGCTGAATGAAAGACAAGGGAGAAATATTATGAATTTAAAAAAAAAATAAACAACAAAACCCACACCTGCCAGGTTAGAGCTTACTGGAGAGTTTCCTTGGAACACCATAAAAAAGCATTAAAAAAAACATTAAAAACGCATCATAAGCTTCAGACATGGTCATCTACCTTAAAGACCCATATGACTATCTTCAAATCTTTCCCTTCACTAATATTTATACCTTAGAGTTTTATAACATTTAATAATAGGGATAACATTTACCATTTTAAATTTCAGCAACTGGAAGGTGAAGGGATGGCTTTTGACCCCATGCTGGATCACCTCGGCGTGTGCTGCATCGAATGCAGACGGAGTTACACGCAGTGCCAGAGGATCTGCGAGCCTCTCCTGGGCTACTACCCGTGGCCCTACAACTACCAAGGCTGTCGTACCGCCTGCCGAATCATCATGCCCTGCAGCTGGTGGGTCGCTCGCATCATGGGTGTTGTGTGAGAAAAAGCTTTCAGTTCCTTGTCAAAATAAGCAGAAACATTACAACAATAAACTGATAAAAGACTATGACCAAAGGGGCATCACCAATCCTGGCTTTTATATCAAAGTGTGTGTTATTGTACCAAAAGTGAGGTCAGTTATTCAGTGTAAATAAAATCTTAAATTAATAGTCCATTAGCTTTGCCAATGGCAAGCGTATACTAGCATTTACTGAATTCAAAAACTAAGTATTGTCTGTTTTGGGACACCTAACTTTGCTCACAAACTGGTTTAGCAGTCTAGAAGCTTGCTCATAAATCCAAATTCAGCCTTTCGTAACAAAACCCTCTGAGCTAGATGTGAAAATTTATGTCCAATTAGGCAACTGGCTAAACTTGTACACTCGGGAGTACCTTTCATCCATGTAGCTTAGTTAAATAAATCACAAGTTAAGTTGCTCCCTGTTGCTATTCATACAGAGCTGCCAGGTCATTATGAATGGTTATAAACCAATTACAGCATACCTTTCCCACAAAGCTGCTCCAGGGGACGCGGGAAAGCGCACATTGTGTTAGATCGGAAACAAACGGCAGGAAAAGGGGCCGCGGAACTGAATGTGCGTGGCCGCAGAATCAAAACCCCCCGCATATCCCGACATCAAAGCCGCCCTGGCAGCAAGAATCTTGTATCCACGATACCACGGCGGTGTCTAACAACTATCTGCTCTCCAGCTACTATAGCGCAAGTATTTACACGCAGTTGCAGGCCAAAGAGTCTCAAGACCCTTCAGAGCCTACAACAGGCCCTGTATTTATAAATCCTTGAACTAGACACTTCTGACACAAGATTACAACCCCTTTTATTCCACTTAGATAACAGCCATTCATGCCAGCTCTGCTGAAGCTAACCTCTGTTCCCCACAAGAGAAACTGCGTACCAGTAATCAAGAAAGAAAAAAAAGCTTTCTAACTTCACCCTTATTGCTCAGGCAAACCCTGTAATTATTGGAATTGATCCTATTATATATTAAATCTTTAAGGACGGTACTAAGCTGAAACACTCGTGAAGACGGTACGACTTAGGATTCCCAGTCTTTGAAAACAGAAATAGAGGTATTATACTGCTTTCATCTCTATTACAGGTCTTGAACTCTACCACTGAGTTTACGGAGCCATCTACATGGGCTTCACAAACAGAACGGTCCCATTTTCTTTATATTTGCCTTCTGGAGCATTCATTTTTTGACTAAACAGCTCTCGAAATGTTGCAAGCCTAGTAATGTTATTAACACTGCATGACACAGAAAAGAGGAATTAATTTGACATAATCGTGGCTTAAAGAAAATAAAGACAACCTCATGCAGAATGCTAAACAGCGTATCTAAAAAGCAAAGTGTTAAATGAGAAAAGATGAGAATAGAATTCAGTATTTTGTTCTATTGTAACTTCTTTTTTTCATATAAGCTTCACCTTAATCTCAAGAAAAGACTTGCTTTGAAATATTTAAATTTTAAAAACTTCTTAGAGTGGGATTTCAAGGCCTGTTAAATTTGTTTTTTTGCTTTTTAAAATGAAAATGACCTTGATCATTATGTTTTTTAGAAGTACATCATTCAGTATGCTTAGATTTTTTTTTTTACTGCAAATTAAACCGATACATTAAAAACAGCAATTGCTTTCTGTGCTCTTTTGAATGTAGAAAGTGTAGCAGTACCGTCGAGTACACGTTCAAGAACTGTCTGGAGAGAAAAAGCAAGGTGAAAACACTTAAAAAGAGAAGGAAATGTTTATACATATGTGAACTAGACTGTCACTGTATTTTGCACATTAGGCCATCTTGAGGCAAATCATGACTCGTTTCTCCCTGTGCCCCCAGTTTGAAAAGTCTTTTTCTGCAGACAGGGAAAAAAACCACAATATTGTAGGTGATTTTCATGTCTATACAGGCTTAACAAAAATAATTCTTCCTAAACAGAAGGCTCCTATCGGTTATTTTCTTAGGCAGACACAAAGCAAGTAAAAAGGAAGAAAAGCATCTTTCTCATGGATGCTTTAAACACTGGTACATACGTCTTCAACTCTTCTGTATGCAAGAACACCAAGAAAGCTCCAGTAGCCACAGGAGAAGCAGACAGACTAGTAACACAGCTTGTGACTGGTAAAATTGCCAGAACTACAATACCAAGTACATATTACATAGACTGTGTATCTTACCCATTTCCAAACACAAAGAAGTCCTCTCCCCAACTCACGCTTCAAGTAAGCAAACATATTTACCTATGTAGCATATTGAAAGAAAAGAATTAATGGTCTTGCTACAGCAAGATTGAAAAAAAAAAGTCTTATTTAAGCACAGCTATTTTTTAAGGAGATGTTTTGAGGCAACATAACAATAGCAGTAAGACCAATGATCCAACAGTATGAAAAGACGCAGCACTGTTCCCCACAGTGGATGCTCAGACTACTGTGCAGCATTTACTACCGTTGCGGAAGATGAGTTTCCCCTTGACACCACAAAAATAGTTCCGTGCATGACAGAGTTACAGCATGCACAAGTAAGAACACTTACCAGATTTCTAACCTGCCTGTATTTATTTGGGGGTGGTGGAAGGGCACAGTGTTCCCTGAATCTGACCCTGCGCTAGCAGACACCAGTGCAAATCCTTTCTTTGGCCAAAGTTTAGAGGAGGAAAGAAAGATGGATGTTTGTCACCAAAGGTGGGTAGATGTCAGAGCACTGCAATCCTACTGTCTTCAAAATTTAATTACCCATGTGAATGTGTACTAGGAGGATTAGGATGGCAAAGCAGATTAGAGGAAACAAGTGGGATAAACTTAGACTGGTGGAAAAGAAGGAAAACAGGCAACAAACCATAGGGTTAAAAAAAGACAAAGTATTGGGAAGGCAGGAGTGTTAGGGCTTAATCCAGCAGGCAGCTAAGCACTACACAGCCATTTGCTTACTTGTTCAATACAGCTCAAAAAAGATGCAGAGAAGCATAAAACTACAGTTGGCAAAGACTGGATTGTTGATTTGCACGTCAGGGTGGACCGAACCTCTGCTCACACAAGGCAAAAGTTGGACTGAACCAGTGACACCACCACCGAGAGGCTCACCCCATCGTTTACCAGCACTGCACGTATACCAAAGACAAGAAAGGCAGCCTGAAGCTACAACAGTCAGGCATTTTGGATGATCCCCAAAACAGCAGCACAGAGTAATCCCACCTGTGGTGAGGCTACTCTTACCTCTTGCTGTCCTGTTCCCATAGTATTTAGGACAGGACTCTGATTTGCAGTCAGAGTTCTCAGGTGAGCTCACCAGGTCTTCTAAAAAGTATATCTACAGTTGACCAAAAAGCTTGGGAAATATTTCAAAAGAAGTCTGAACAAGTAAAACATCACCTGAAACAAATCAACAAAAAAAACACGAACACTGACAATGAGTTGGCTGCAGTGCTGAAACAGCTGCCTCATCCTGTCTGGTTCCAATGGAAATTCCCTTTGTCCCCAGTACCTTCAGCATCTCTACTCAACCTCCAAGCTCCCCGCCATCCTTCCGTTCACCAACAGCTTCTGGAACCCTTCTGTGCGTTTCTGTGCTTTGTCAAGAACAAAATATACACTGTCCACAAAGCTCAAAGCACCTTCCTCATCCCCAACTGTACAAGAAACTTCTACCTATTCCTTTAACACATACACCCCCCCCAGCCCTCCCCCAAAAAACAACTGCCCATAACACAACAAAAGCTGCCACTACGGGTTCCCCTAAGTTTTAAAGGAGGAACACACGCATGCACAATATCTGTGTTCAGAAACATACCAGTTATTATGTTTAGACCTGCAAACTTGGCTCGCAGGATTGAGATGGACAGGGAGGTCTAGCACTTGATCGCTACAAGTTTTAGCCTGAAGCTAAAGCATTATATTTGCATTACATATGCCTCAAGAGTACATAAGTACCAATGCATTTCATTTTACTTTTTGCCTTAAGCTAAGTGAATTGAATGCCAAAGCAGTGAAACAGGACCCACTTAATACAATAATATAGTGTGCTTATCTGACAAAGTATTCCCATGGACTTCCTGCAAGTGAAAGTAGACAGAGGAACCCCCTGCTGTGTTCTCTACAGTAAGTAAAAACAACTTGATTGGCAGAAAACATCCTCGAATTACATTTTCCTTTCTATTTAGAGATTTTTATCTAGGTTTTTCCCATAGCAAGTCTTTACTAAGCACTGTTAAGTGCTCTGAATGACATATATTAAGCACGGCTGGCCAGAAGACAAGAACCCAATTTTATGACAAAGTAAAGCTCAGACATTTGTCTTCCTTCTACATTAAGGAGGGAAGAGAGGCTTTCCAGAGCATAGCTAAAAAGTAGCAAGCCACTCATCTAGGAGAACCGGGTCCAAGCCTGTTCCAAACCAAGTCAATTTGAATGTTAGCACCATGTATAGACAGCAAATGCTCTAGATATTGGGCAACCAGTTACTCAGAATTCCCTGAAGGGCAAGCATCTCCCCACTGAAGCTAAAAATTCTTCACTGAAATATGCCACACACATGCCCTTTGAAAAACCCTTCCAAGACACAGATATTACCTAGTGAGTCAGGGGTAAGGCACACACAAAAGCCTTCCCAAATTCAATCCATCTCCCTTCTTCACATTCAAAGGATAACGTTCAGTTCTAAAGGTCATCAAATTCAAGCTTTGGAAAATATGATTCAATTCTTTGCTAAAAGTAGTTGGAAAAAAGTCACTGTCCAGCTTGCACTACAGGATAAGCACGATCTGAGTGCATCAAGAAACTGCAGTTACGTCAAGGCTGTAGTCATAATCTACAGCTACCAGTTACAGCACTCTGAAGTTCTTAGCTATGGTATACATAGAAAACCAACCCCTCTTTGATGATTTGTG
This sequence comes from Cygnus olor, assembly GCF_009769625.2. Taxonomy (NCBI): domain Eukaryota; kingdom Metazoa; phylum Chordata; class Aves; order Anseriformes; family Anatidae; genus Cygnus; species Cygnus olor. Next base: position 176,806,725 of record NC_049169.1, read on the forward strand.
AGATTTTAAAATCTTGGTGCTATCCCCAAGGGCACAAGAGCAGTACTATAAAACAAAACCACTGCGCTTTCACAGAATCAATGCAAAATCAAAATGCCTAGTTCTCAGGGAAAACAGAACACATCCTTTCTTCCTCCTACAACCTAAGTCAGTTGTGGATAAACTTTTACATACATTTATAACAGCTGTAGACTTAACTCATCCTATTAAAACAGCTGTTCTAATATCCCTTACATTTTAACAGGCTTATCCAATTCTCACAGCAGCAAAAGAACATACCAAATAAGGAAACAAGAAAAAGTAACAACCTAGAAAAGCCTATGTAATTAGGAATGCAAGAAAAAGAGCAGTGAATTTAAAAACAGCATCAATGATTAGGAAGGAATGAAGTGGTTTTCAGGTGGCTGCCAGTATTTGCAAGTAGTCACAGCTTTTTCTAGAATCTTACAATGTTCGGGCACTCCTGAATTCTCAGGAGACATCAGCACGCAGAGCACCTCAACCTTGCAAGTCCGTACCCCCTCACAGAATGACAGAAGGGCTAGGGTTGGACAGGACCTCTGGAGGTCACCTTGTCCAACCCCCTGTGCTCAGGCAGGGCCACCTAGAGCCAGCTGTCCAGGACCACATCCAGATGGCTTCTGAGTATCTCCAAGTCTGGTGACTGTGGGCCCTTGCAGATCTGTACCCAAGAGGTACAGGCATGGGAATTATTTAAGTTTCTCAGCATTTTTTTTTTGGAAATGCTATTTAAAATTTGTCCATGATGAAAAAGCTGCACTGATAAAAACAATGAAGAATGCACATGCTCCTCTCTAAAATATGAGGAGTTTCCAATATTTTGAAATAACAGGATTTAAAGCAACTGCATGCTATCTTCAACTTCAGGCAATTTACAATAGATCCGTCTTTTTTGAATACAGAAGGCAGACAGAGGATTTGTTCCCCTGTAGAAATTTCCAGCCATGACCGACTTTCATCACATACAGCTGCAGTTCAACCTATCACCAAGGTGGGACGAATCCCTAAATGGATTATTTCTTTCTATCTGCATCAATAGGGGCAATCTCACTCTTTGCAAAATGCAAGTTTTTCTCCTGTACAAGCCATCTCTTTTTTTAAGCAGTGTATTTACTACTTCAGCTGTACACTTCAAGTAATTCCGCTCTATCAAAACCCAATAGTACTAAAAATGAAATGAAGAAACTTCTGTATAGAAAAAGTTATATTTACAATTTTATTTAGCAGAGTTAAAGAGCGAAGAATTTTAACACTGTTGTTGAAAAGTGTTTTTACCCAAAGTTGTCAAGATCTAATAAGTTATTGAACAGAAATAGCAGGCGTAAGGCAATGAACCTGAACAGCCCATTAGAGATTACCCCATCCCCAAAGAGCAGAGCTGATAAAGGTGGTAGAAAATTTAGACTGTTTGATTCAATCTCCAAAATTTAGACAAAGATGATGAAAACAGGGTTCCACTCCTGAATACATCTTTAACATCTGCAGGTGAAGGAATTTCTAAAGCACGCAAAATGTAAAGACAATTCCTGTTTCCAGGGGAGCATTCAGTGCTTTGAATCCAAGAACGCTATGTCCATACACAGTGGTCAGTACATGACTTATGGCAACACACAGATGGTAAGAGATTAAAAACAGGATTAGAATTTTTTCCATTCCATGTCATCAGGAGGATTTACTTCTACCTTCCTTTTACCAACATCTGACCAGTTGGTGCTCAGAACTGTGCCTCCAGACTCCATCTGCAATATAAGAAAAAGCTTGTTTAGTTTCCTAGAAGAATTATAGTAAATATAGCTAGTAATATAGAAGTCACATTTCTTACAACAGATTAATGAATTCTGGAAAACCTGACAAATTTAAACTCCACATAGGAGCAATTTACACAGGAATTTCGTGCATATGTTGAATAAAATTTGAAAAAGCCATCATTCCATGATCTTCAGCCTAGCAGTACTTGTTTTCCATACTGGACACTATGAGATGCTGATAACAAGAAGCTTTTAGAGGCTCAGTCATGTTGTTGCAAAGGAACTATATATAAAGTGTTAAGAGGAATTTGATCCTGTCATCCTGGGCAACAATTCCAAGCCTTATAGGAAGCAAAAACTGTATTCCCTTTGATAACACTAACTGAAACAAAGAAACCAGCAAAGCACAATCTTTCAATGAGACCTGTTATACCAACGACTCCCACTGAACAACTGCCATTTACCTGAGGCCCAAGATTTTGGTGGGTAGAAGCCTCCTGAGTTATGCAAAGCTTAGTATAATGTGTCACTGTGCCAAAGCAACACCCGTCTTTAGAGACAAAGAGTAAAGACTTACGAACGATTTGTTCATGGCACGTTTCACTTCATCTGTACCATCTGAATAGATTTGCTGAAAGAGTTTATTTAAAGCAGCATCTCCTTCTAACTTTTCGTTCTTCTCCTCTTCTTTGATTTCAACTACCAGTTTGTCCCAGTTCCTTGTGTAGTGAGAGGAGGATGGATATAAGTGCTGGGTGTCTGAAAATGGAGATGTTAGTTAGCTAAGCATTTCCTCGTGACTTTTAAAGCTGCAGTTTCCAGAACAGACATGTATGTATTTAATGAATCTGAAATAATGGAATATGAAATTGAAAATGCAAATGGATTCCTCCTTGCAGATATAAGCATCGCAATAAAAAAAATATAAAGGGAACAGGGAAATGCTAGAGACCACATTGAGCAGCTGCAAAGTTTACTTTCAGGTAAATAATTACATAATTTAGCTACCCAACAAAGAAATTCTGGACAACAACAACAAAAATAATTGAAGTCAAAACGAGGCAGGAGATATTGGCTGACAGGAAGGAAAAACACCAAGAGCCTACAGCCATAGGAAAATTTGAGTTAAACTGCAAAAATATCTGAAATTAGGAGATCAGGATGTCCAAATTTTTTCAAAGATGCCTTGTTAATCTGTCTTGAAACACTGCAAAAGCATTATTTTTCAAGAGAGGTGAAATACTTAATGATACTTAATTCTTTAAGTAACAATATACCCACAACAATGCAAAGAATTGCAAAACAGTGACTGAAATAAACAGCTGAACAGATAAAAGCCTAAAGGAATTAATGACAAGCATATATCCTCAACAGTTCATCAGATTAATAGAAGTTATGCCTAGCCTTACTAACTGAATTTTAGTAATGCCCTGCAGACCATTTCTGTCATTTTCTGGTATTAAAAAAGAGTAAGTCTTTTTATTGTAAATACAACACTGTGATTTTATTAACAGCTTTTAACATACCAATTATTATTAATATCCGCAAGTACTTTGCTAAAAATAAAGCACTTAACACTTCCTTCAGACAACAAACCTGGTGTAAATTGCTTTAGCTTAAGAGAATCTCCCTGTCCCTCTAGCTTCTCCCATCTTACAGCTTCTGGCTTCTTCATTTTTATTTCAACCTACAAAACACAACACAAAGAACAAATTAATCCAGATGGCAAACAGTTCTGAGAAATAGGTTCAAATTAGTTGGATTCTGTAGCAGTAAGAAAATAATTAGGTTGGTTTTAGAGACTCTGTCTAACATGAAGCCTGCATTAGAACAAAATATACCTACCTTACACTATGAAGTTATAGTACTTAATGACACGTCAACTAAACTCTTATGTGGCTGCTCAGCTCTTGCATCAGTTTCATCCTTTTGTTTTAGTACCACTTCCTTGTGCTTACTATTCACTTTCTGCAAATCATGGCATCCCAGAAGTAACAATCAGCTGCAAAGTCTACACTGCCAGGCACCAAGGTGCATCTTAAGCATCTGTTTCTTGTCCGTCAGCTCTAATAATTAAATAGTACTTCCGAATGACTGCAAAATCCAAGTGCTAGGTTTACATCCCATCCAACAAAACCTGACGTGTTTGATGTGTGCTATGTACAAACCAGAGAAGCATCCATGGACAGTGCTCATCTTCCCACTGGAGAAATTCAGAAGCTGTATTCACTTGGTTCAACGAACACACACTGCTACAGAGAAAACTGCCTAGTACTCATTGACAAAACTGGCAATTAAAAGGGGATATGGTTGCAATTATCATAGGAGAAACGAAATTGAGTTAAGCATGTCATGCCCCTATTCACAACTACCCGTAATCCCTTTAGACAGCCATACTGAAGTAGTTTTTCATAATTAACCTTATTCTTGGTCAGAGGATTACAAAGTTGCAAAACAAAGACTGCAAAACAAGGAGTGTCTAGTGTCACTTCTAGATGACAAACTCACTTCAGGAAGCATCACAAAATTCCTACGATTCATATCAATTGACTTAAATCTCTGCTTGCTAAACTTCAGCAGTTCCTTACTTGTGCACAGCTTAGCATAAGGGAGTTCTTAGTTCTACCTAAAGCCACTACGACCTGGGGATCCCTGCAGACCCGAGAACAAAGGCACCTCTGTAAAGCTAACCCCAGAGATCCCAGCAGCACGCTCCTTGCACAGCATCACGTTGATCTGAAATTTGAACTTTATTTATTCGATTCTTCAAATCTGTCACTGGTGAGTAACAGCCCAAGATGCCTTATAGAAATAAAGAAATGAGCTCATTTAAGTTTCAAAGCTGCCATATTTGGAATCATGCTGCATTTTAAGAAACAGAATATTTAATTACCACTGCTCCATTTTTTCTTTCCTGGGGAAACTACCACTTCCCTTGACAAGTTTAAATATACATTTTCTACCACTAACTTGTACCGAGAACAACAAGTTTAAGACACGAGGCACAGAATGAATGCCATTCAAGGCAGGATAGAGCTTCAGTCTTAATAAGCACAACAACTACATGGAGATGACTTCCCCACTTCCTATGTCTGCTGAATTTCCAATGTTTTTAGCACCCTTACAAGTCCCAAAGTGAGCATCATAGTATCAATTTTTCAAAATGTGGAAAGGTATCAGTCACAGAACAAAAATAGTCAAAGAAAAATAAAATACTGTATTATTCTAGTTGCTCAACCTACTGCCCCTAAAAAAATCCCTCATTCGAGTTTAATATTTTAATCTCTACGAACACAAATTTGTTTTAACTGTGCAGAAGCAGCATTCAAACTGTGCCAACGGTTATTACTCTTCAGCAACACTAGAGGAACCAGCAAATCTTCCCTCACTGGACTCTTTTAAAATAGCTGCTGAAATTACAGGCACAAAGTTCATTTTATGAACGCTACACTCACAAATTGAATGTTTTGTGATGAGCATAAAGAAACTAAAATATTTTTACACAGCTACATATACAATAAATAAGTAGTTTCATGAGTGCCAGAACTGGCAGGTTGTTTTTTGTTTGTTTTGGTTTGTAGTTTTGTTTGAATGGATTTGGATCTCACGAGTCAAACATTTAAGTTAATTAGCCACTAACAAAGGCACTAATTAGCTAGAAGTAAAACACTGAGTCTTGATTTAAAACAACCTGTCTCTCCTTCACTTCCTACAGAACTCTTCTCAAGTTGTGGCAACTGTATTATCAACTCCAGTGCGTGTTTAAATCGAGGAGGCCTTCATTTCAAAATTTTTAATACTCTAATTAACAATGCATCCCCACCGAACAGCCTTAACAAAAAAAACCAGCAAATTCACAATGCTGAGACTGCTCAAATCTATACCACTTCAATCTTCCTTGTTTGTTTCTCCCTTTGCTATCTCCTCTTGCCCTCCTGCTCCAGGTTTCCACCAATATCTTTAAGAATCTCACCCACAGACTTTCATCTGTACTGAAAAGAATGATCTCTAATGCAACATAACGTTTAAAGTGAACTACCAAACACGGATGTTTTCTTCACAGAATACAACCCTCCTCAAAGATCCCTTTGGCTGTTCAGACTGCTCTGCCCACACATTTAAGAAAAATCTTTCTACTTCTGCTGCTCCAATAATCCCCCTCTCCTTTTTTCCTCTGCTAGCTCTTACACTTTCCTCTGCAACTGGCCCTAAGCCGGTGCCGTATGACAAACATCCCCAAGGAAGAGGAAATGCTACAAACTAATTCCCAGCGTAAGATGCAGATTCCTTAAGTCCAAACATTTCAAACCAGAAGTATATACAGCTGAGGAATTGAGACAGAACGCATTTATGACATGATTAATCCTTTAGCCCATCTACTCCATCCACTTCAATTCAACTCACTCATTAGGCAAAGTTGCAGGCAGGAGCAAATCGAGCAAAATCATTAGCTGTGCACCATTATACAAGCACATCTCCAAAATATAAAGCTGTAAAATTCTGCTTGTGAAGACGCGTATTTCTTCAGCTTGAGAGCTTTATTTGATCTGAGAAACAACTCGAGACCCAATTATGTGCACAAATGGCAATAAACGCATTTTACATTGCATTGAACATTTTAAAGCAGACACGGATGGCTATCACACAGACAAGTGACACATCATTGATGTCACACCTAACACACAAGTACTGTTAGCTTTTTCCTCTCCTTGGAAAAAAGTTCAGTACCCAGGCAAGAGAAATACATCTCAATGTTTTGCCAACTACTTTAATATAACATTTATATTTCATTAAACGTATGCCTCATGCCAACTTTAGAATAAGACAGGAAAAATGATTGTAAATTAAATGCTTTGCATGCCAGTTTAAGAAGCTGCCTCTGGTCGTTATCCATTTAATCACATGCTACTTCAAGAACTTTGTTCTGTAACAAAATACTTTTTTAAAAAAAAGAGGTTCAAAACCTTCAGGCACATGAAGCTTAAGTAAAAGGTAGATCCTGGTTATTCTACAAATTCACGTTCACTGTGTATTAACACTACAATGCACTGTTGTACTGAGCCTGTGTCCCATTTCCACAGTTACTCCTTTCTGAAACAGCTAGGTACAGAATGCAACAAAAGCAAAGAAGCACTGACACTGGCATTCATCACAAATAAGAAGTGAAGGACAGTAAGATTCCCAGAGGAACACTGTTTTACACCCATGTGGTACCCACCGTCTCACTCCCTGTCACCATGTACCTCTGCGAAGAGCCTGGCTGGCTCCACCACCTCCTTTATCCCATCCCATTAGGTAGCTGCACACACACGAAGATTTTTCCTCTTCAATAAAGATTTTCCTCTTCTAAAGGTTGAAGCAGCCCAATTCCTCAGCCTCTCCTTGTAGCTCATGCCCTCCAGCTTCCTGCCCATCTCGGTAGTCCTCCACTACACTGGTGTCTTCCTTGCACTGGGAAGCCCGAAATAGGACACAACGCTCCAGATTTGTAAAAAGTTCAAGTGCAAAAATAATCCACCTATTGTTATATTCTCCTGTTTTTAAGTTCCCCAGATTTGGGGTTCAAAGTGAGTAAAGTAAAAAGGAAAAGACACATGGAAATTTGGCAGAGTAATTCAGGCAATACTTGTTTGAAATTCTGTCTGAGAAACCCACCCTGCTGAGATGAGTGTTAAATTGAGGAATCATCATCGAGAAGAGACCACATGAGCAGGGAAAGGATACAGGAGTTTCTACTCATAAAAGTAACATTCTTTAAAAAAAAACCACAACAGATTAAGACAAATTTGTTTGCATCTAAATCCAAGTGCTATGTATGGGAAAGATGCCAGAAAAGACCTCAGAAGCAATCTTAAATGTTTCATTGGTAGTACAAAGGCACCAAAAAAAAAAATCTTACTTCAAGAAGAGTGGAATAGAAGAGCATATAATCTAATTTTAAGAAAGAATTTATCCCCTTAGAGATAAATACAACACCAAGCTATCAACATTAAGATTCTAGGTAGAAGCCTACTGCTAAAAAAAACAACACCCAAACTTCTGACAAACTAGGTTCTGCGCGAACTCATGCTCTAAGACAGATCTCACCAGTTTGGCTGAGAAATATTTAAAGAATGTTGGCGGTCGTCTTTGAAAGAAAATCTGGTATACACTGACAAGTTATGAGAAAATTCTTTTAACTCCTAGTATATTTTATATTTCACAATTCACGCTAAGGGAAAGTTTACTTGACAAATTTGTGTTGAGTTCTCATCAAATAGATGAAGGGAATCGAAACTGGCAGAGCTCGAGCAGCAGCTCAGCCACTGATTTTAAGACATGAAAAAAATACCCTTTAAAATTTGGATGTTTTGCTGTATTAAACACATGGAAACGTGAAATCAGGATTTCCAATCATCTCCTTAGTTATTTTACTGAATTGTTGACTATTACTGAACTGTTGACAGTTTTGTCCGAGGTGTAAATTCAAAATGTTGTTATTTTGCAATCATAGCATTTTTTTTTTAAACTAACTCTAAGGTGATGACCCATTATCACCATCTTCTAAAAAGGTATGACCTATTCAAACTTCTATCTAAAATCATATGCACACACAGTTTTGGTATCCTAGTTATTCAAAGATCTCTTATAAATTGCTTGTATTCTGAATTCCAGAATCTTTTGTCCATAACTTTAAACAAATTATACTGAGATTAGGATAACTTTCCAGTGTAACCACAAATTATTGATAATTAAAAAAAATGTTCTGTAGAGAAGGTGTCCTAATAGGAGGGATTTAGCATGCACCTTCCAATTTCTTTGCCAGCTACATACCATGGATAACAGTGTACAATGATCAAAGTTTCCACCTCGCTAACATTATATATCAACCACTTGTTAGAATTTGAGATATTTTTTTTTTTACAGAAGGAGCTAGCAATACAGATCAATTTGGTAGCCTAAAGCTCTTTGCCACCACATCCTTCCTGTAAAGCCAATTGTTCTCATATCTACCTTCTCTCAAGACAGAGAGAAAAACTCTTACAGTCTTCCTTTATAGTGTTACATAAAGCATGGGCTTAAGCATATGCTTATTTAAAATATATTTCTCAATATTAACAAGTTTAAATCTGCCCCATACCCACCTGCACTCACAAGGAACAAAAAAATTAAACTTATTCTGAGCCAAGTAATATCACACCAATCATCAGGAAGGTTTCTTTAAGGTCTCGCCAGGAAATTGTTCCATCTAGCCCTGCCTAAGAGATGCAAGAAAATTCAGAAAAGCATCCAACTCCTATCTTAAATATCGGTTTATAGTTTACAGAAAACACCCAGAAAGTTTAGGGAGATATGAATCTGCGTGAAAGCCTCAAAGAGAAAAGAACTACAAGCGAGCAGGGAAGACTGCATTCAAGCCACTGCAAACAACTGGCTAAAAATAACCGAAATGAGAAAGTCTCTTCTAAGGGTATGACTGCGAGAACCGATTTCAGTTGAAATAAATCCATACCCTCTGTTCATCTATCTGTGTACAGCTACCTCTGAGTAAAGACTCACACACTTTTGAAACTATTTCAGTCTCAACCTTTCCCTTTACATTTAGCAACAGGCGTCAGTGTGCTTTTCCAGTAAAGTTGCTCTGGGTGTTTCAGCGTTTGCAAAGCAAAATGTCGGTTTGAGGAGAAGAAACATTCCCCTGATGCACACCGACTACCATATTCTTGGCATGAAGCTGCTGGGAGTATGCTCCTACCTCAGATATCTCTATAACAAACGTCAACTGTGAAAAAACACTGAGGATTTCTAACACCTCCCTGCTTGCAGCACAACTTTGATATCTAATTCAAGGAAAGTTCCGGGGTCACAAAACTGCTCTTAGCCACTTTTTCAAATGGCTCTAAACCGCCACTGTCTGCAAAAAGCCCAAACCACTAAAAAAAGTGAAAACTCACAGTAATTGTCCCCAGACTATTTGCAGATGCAAGAGCAGAGTAGAAGGAAAAGAGAAAGCACTAGGTCAGGTTTCCTTCAAGAGGATAAGGACACACAAAAAAGCAGATACTCATCCTCACTCTCCTCACCTAAGTCTAAGAAGGAGAAATTCCTGAGCAGCATCACAAACATGAATGAAGACCCAGAGAAACTCTCACGCAACACACATTTCCAAGAGAACATAGCCAAATATTCCCCTGGAATCCCAACTGCACCGCTTGACAAACAGAACAGAAGAGGGAAAAGAAAGCGGGGCTGACTGTGCACTAAGAACTGTTTCAGAACATTAGAAATCCTTGCACTACTTGGCATTTCTATTCCCTGCTCTATCTGCTGGACAGAGCCAAGTCAGCTCCTCTGCCTTAAACGTATTTAGTCACTCATTTTAAGTTTGTATGCCTGTCATGGTTTTGGCTGAGATAGAAGTTAATTTTCTTCGTAGAGGTTTATATAATTGTGTTTTGGGTTTTTGATGAAAGTAGTGGTGATAAGACACTGTCTTTGGTTGTTGCAGAGGACTTTTCAGCCCCTTGTGCTGCCCTGCCAGTGAGCAGGCTGGGGGTGCACCAGGAGCTGGGAGGGAACACAGCCCAAGAGAGCTGACCCCAAGTGGCCAAAGCGATGTCCCATGCCACATGGTGTCATGCTCAGCAATAAGAGATGGGGGAAAGAAGGAGGAGGGGGGGATGTTTGGAGCGGTGGCATTTATACTCCCAAGAAACCACCATGTGTGCTGAGCCCTGCTGTCCTGGAAGTGGCTGAACACCTGCCTGCCGACGGGAAGCAGCAAATGGAGTCCTTGTTTTGCTTTGCTGGAATGGCGGCTTTTGCTTTACCTGGTATCTGCCTTTCTCTCAACCGATGCATTCTCACACTTCTACCTTTCTGATTCTCTCCAAGTCCCACCTGGAGAGAGTGAGAGAGTGGCTGTGTGGGACTGAGCTGCCTGCCGGGGTTACACCACAGCAAGGCCTTTTTCCTGTTCTGATGGGAGCAGAAGGATAATTCCACACAGGCAACTTCCAAAGAGCAAACTCGTTCGAGCCTTTACATTTTGGCTCCCTCTGCTGGAAATAAATAAAAAAAAACAAGTAGCACCACTAACAGGTACCTTCTGTTAACTACTGAACACAACATGCAGTCTTCAGTGTGGTACACGTCTTCCCCACCTCACCCGACACCTGAACACAACTGGGGATGGCCACCAAAATACAACAAATCCTACCTACGTATGGTGTACAAAATGCCTTCTACTTTCAAAGACCAGACCAGCTTCTATTTATAAGACACAAATCTCTAGTTTATATGCAACTTTTGGAGCTGCTGCTACTTTTTGCTCTATCAGGTTAACATAGTAATGTTTTCTAAGCAGTCGGACACCTTTGACAGATTGGAAGTTAACCAACAACGTCAAAGAAACAACACCTAATGTATCAATTGCATTTTTTACTGTTGACATTCTCTGAAAGAACCAATGCCAGAGTCTTTAAGTTCTGTTTGCTGCTTGCAGTCACTTTAGAATCTGTAATTCTCCAAATAAAACTATGGCTATTTTCTCCTCCTGAATTTGCATCTTTACCTTTATTGTTTTGCATTTATCAAGTGATGCTGAATTTTAAGCAGTACTGAGAGATTCATCTCCAGCATCTCTTACTTACCAAAACATGCACAACTGCTTTATCATCTGCCAGTTCTCGTGTTTCATCCTCTATCCATTACATTTATTAGTTCTAAGAGGTTTATGTGAAACTCAAAGTCTATCCAGTGCAAAACCTGCTTTTCGTTGGAAAGAAAGACCAGATTGCTCACTGCCCAGTGAAGACTTACAATACGCTAATGGCAATGTGCCTCTCGTATTCAGTACAGCAATACGAAATAAAGCTGTGTGAACACGCACAGGTGTTATCTGAAATGATTAATCCACAGGAAAACATCTGCTTCTACCCCATGGAAACACGGTTTCTTTAAAAGCTTCTAATCACTGGATGTAACTGGCATCTCACATGCTACAGACAAATCACAGGGCAAGACTTACTGTGGAGCAATCCTGCAACCCTTGTGCTGCAGAAATCCAGGCTGGGCTATCAGCTAAGCAGGAAGGAGCCACAGTCTACTCCAAGTGCACAGGATTCCTTCTGATGTAAAGCAGATCACAAAGGTACTCTGAGAAAGCTCTGGTAGGGTTAAGTTCATTGAAAAGGTGAAGCCAGTGACCACTGTGAGTCAGGGAACCATCCCAGCAGTCAGACCCTGGCTGAACCCAGTGGCTCCGAATAGTTCTGGGAGAATAAAAAAGCCACTGCTGGAAGCCAGCGAGCTCATCCCAGAGGCTGTGAACATGAGAATGATTTTTTCTAGCCATGTCCTAATCTCTTATCTGTACTTAACTTGCTAGCTCAAATACCCATATCTCAGGCACTGCTATCAGCAGCGCTAAAAAAAACCAACATCTCACCCTTCTCTAGTCCTTAGCTAAACAGCCTTCAAAAACCTTCCAACGCACAGCAAGATGAACAGACTTCACTAGGTTTGTCAGTGCCATAAAGACAAGGGTCCTCCCAAATTCAGCCTCCTATTGCCACTCCTCTGAGTCTTTCAAATCCCATCTAGCTGTGATATGCACATACACTCTGGGAACCTTTCCCCTCCCCTTGGCCCAGTCTGCAGACTTTTATCAGGGCTCTAAGTGGGTTTTTGTTTTGCTTTGGTGGTGGATTTTGCTTGTTTGTAATAAGACAGAGAAGAGATGGGAGAGGTACTCCAAATAAACTGCCTGGCAGAGTATGGTTTTTGTTCCAACTGAGAACATGTTTTTGAAGCGAGTCTCCTTTCACATTGCATTCCTTTTTACCATCCTGGTTCACACTGGAAAACCATCTAAGAGCACGTGAACAGATTCCTCTCAGATGAAAGTAAACAAGACAATGCGTTCCAGGAGCACACTTAACTTGCTCCCACTGCTAACAAGGCCTCAGACCACCAGACCAGACCAGAGCCTGTCTGAAGTAATCCCTCAACTATACCCAAGGAAACGCATCAGTTGCTCATCTTCCCACACCAGGCTACGAATGAAGGCACGCATGGCCAAGGTGGCTGCAACAGATCCTATTGCATCTCAATACCTCTACTTGGAAGAATGAAGCACGTTTAAGAAGGAAGCACTTCAAACATCCACCTCAATTGCTGATAATTTTTCACGTCTAGCAAGCTTTCTTATCCCAACTGCTCAGAGGCTTGTCCAAACGCCAGGGACCCTGATGTCTCCCGGGCCAACCTTCCATTCTCCATTATAAAAGATTTAAAACTCTCAAGAACAGCGACAGCTTCAGATACACTAGTGACACACAAGGACTCAATCATGCAAGATCAGCAACCTTCATGTATATGGGGGCTGTGGGGTCAACATCTCCAGTCTATTCACAACTTTGAGGAATAATATTCACTAACAAAGAACTCGATATAGTAAAATGTTTGTATAATTGGGAAGATAATAAAATTAAGTCTTCCTTTTCAAGTCCTTACAGAATAACTTCATGTAAATGAAATTTCTTTGCAAAACATTTGAGAAGTAATAAGATGGTTTATTCAAAGTAATAACTATACATTTTCCATCTTGCTCGCATTTCTAGTATTCAAACACTGACACTACACCATGTCCTTTAAAGCGCTTAGTGTTTTTCAAAGTAAGATATTCTAAGTCTTTAAAGAACACTTTGCATGCTTAGCCATCCTTAATGCAGGCCTGCTATAAAATATTTTCTTCACTCAGACTCCATCTGCTGGTCAGTACTGGAATTAGCTGATGCATCATTGAAACTGTATTCCTTCACTGTGCTTTCACCAACGTCCCCCCTGTATTTCTCTTTTCTGCAAGATGAAGTACGCACTGAAGCGCTGACTTCACCTGTTACAACTCCTCCTGTATTCTCTCTTATCCCGCCTTGCCTTAAAATTATTCTCTCAAAACTACATGGAAACTGTAACATTTGGAAATAAACGCAAAATACTTGCGCTTCACACACTGCTTGAACACAACTAAAGCTTTCGCACCACTTTAAGAATCTCAGCCTAAACCATGCTCCAGACTACTAGAGATTATTCAAATAATTAACCCAGGCTGCAGATGGTAGCATAGGAAGGCGCAGGCATGATAATTTCGACAGTGCTGTGACACAGGCCTGATACTTCACAGAAGTATGGCAAATTTCAAGAGTTATGAGAAGTCTAACACTAGCTAGATAGGAATTAAAACAAACAGGACCTCACAGTTACTCATTTGGACAGGGCAGGGGTCCATTCTACTTCAGTTTATATATATAATAACAGAGTAGCAGACTTTGTACTTAATTCAAGCACTCTGCTCCATTACCACTTTGTAAGAACTCTTTACCACGGAGTGTAGCGATAGGACAAGGATGAATAGCTTTAAACTAAAAGAGGGTACGTTTAGATTAGATAAAAGGAAGAAATTATTTACTGAGGGTGGTGAGGCTTTGGAACAGGCTTTCCAGAGAAGCTGTGGATGCCCCATCCCTGGAGGTGTTCAAGGCCAGGCTGGACGGGGCCTCGGGCAACCTGGGCTGGTGGGAGGTGTCCCTGCCTATGGCCGGGGGTTGGAATTAGATGATCTTTAAGGTCCCTTCCAGCCCAAGCATTCTATGATTCACGTGATTCTACCACAAAACCTGCCCAGTTTCCTTAGCGTGAGGAGTGGAAAAACAAGACCAACTTTGTGGAAATCTTCTCACGTCATCTTGAAGTTCCTTTTCCCTGAAAACATGCAGTAACTTCTATAGGTACCTTTCTGAAGTTAACAGGTAAAGTGGAACATGAGAAAGCAATGGAATTTTCAAAAGCTCTATAAAACCGCTGTTGAAATAGAAGAATCAAAAACATTTACTCCTGCTTCAGAGGTAGGTTGTCCACAGAGCCAAGTCTGAACGTGTCTGTCTACGTATTATGCTACGATATGCTACACCAGACCACAGTCAGTTCCTTATTTTTCTGTACCTGTACTCTGGAAGACAAAATGTTGAGGTAAAAGCATTCTCTCTCATGCCACGCAACTTCCAAGTGTCTCCAAGCAAGCATTATGAAAAGTCTTGTGAAAAGCCAAGAACAGATAACTATGAGTAGCTTTTACCAGCAGGAAAAAGTCATGAAAGGGTCAAGAATTATTTCAACTCTGAAATCCTACAGGTCTGACATTTATTTCTTAGGCACATAAAGATGACAATACTCCATAAGGCAGTATCAACTCCTAAAAGTCAAGTTAAAAAAAATCATTCACGCTTTCCAAATACCCAAAATGGAAAAATAAAGACCACAGTCATCTTTCAACAGCAACAGTTAAAAGCATCCTCAACGTAACTGTGATTTGCACTTCAGTAAGCAACATATCACGTCACTATTTCTGAATTTTGCACAAGTTTAGAAAGCTTTCCACTGGCTGAAAGGTACCTTGAAGAAAGAAAAACATTTCTATATGAAAAGCAAGACATTATGACTGTGGTAATGAGACATGACAATAGAGCAGAAAAGTTTTCAACGTCAGAAACAGACAAAGAAATGATTTACACTAAGAAGATCTTACCTTTGTTGAAAGCACTTTAAATGTACTTTGCTCTGGCACTATAGAATGAAGAAGAACAAGCTTTAAGTTGTAGTCTTCACCTGATGGAAGTCTCACTGATGCACTCATCTGTTAACAGTCGAAAACACATCTCTGGTCATCTTTAAGAGAAGAAGTTTTCCATTTCCAAGTAAAGGATTGTCATTTGGCACCAAGATTAAGTGATTAAATTAACGAGCCTTCACTAGGATACTTAAAACACCAGGCGTCAGAATTTCGGGTACCACCACTATGCTATTGCATTATTCAACAACTACAATACACTACAAAGATGAACAGGAGATTTCAATTCTTAGCCAGCATGCACTCAAAAAGCCTATTATCTTGTCAGCTTGATCTGCATTCTTTAGAGAAAAAATATGGCAAATGAAGTATCAACACTTTTATAATGAACCATGAAAACAATTTGCAACTTCCCTTCTAATACATGCAAGCTATGTTAAACTCCTGTGAGCACTTGCCACAAGTTAAAGCATACAGTATCAGACACTTCTGCAGCTTGCCAAGTACCAACTTAGTTGAGAACCTACCTACTCAATATTCACCCTTAATTAAACAGTCGTCAGCACCGCGTATGGCATTACAACAGTGATTACAGTACTTCCTTGAAACACACCTTGTTGCCATTATCAATTGTAGTGAGACGAAAATCAAGATGAACTCACCCGTCGTTGTTTTTCCATAACTGTACTAAAGCAAGATATTACTTATTCATAACTATTTTGAGAGTACCTTGTTTCTGTCTGTTCACATTCCAGATGCATGCACACACAAACATTTTAACTTCAGATCACCTCCTCCCCCAACCCTCCAAACACCCAACCAGCTGAAGAGACAGCTGTTCCTTCTGCAGCATGCACAACATGCTTGTGTATAAATCCTACAGACCCTGCTGTGGCAACAGCTCCCTGTTCACTGTACATAAAGATGCTCAGGCAGAAGACCACTTCTGCCATTTTTTCCTGCTGTTCCAGCAAGCGATGTTCACTTTTAATAACTGCACCTTCTGAAATCTAAGGATGCGTATCAATAACCAACATAAATCACCTCTTTCTCCGAGAATTGCACACGGACGTCATCCTTCTGCGCATTCTTGATCATTATAGTCACGATGACTTGAGATTCTGTTTGGTACCAGTCATACCTTCAGAAAAAGAAGCAGGAAAGTTATCTGCAAGGATATGTTTAAGAACAAAAAAAACCAAAACCCACAAAAGTTAGAACATTATTGTGTAGTTTAAGGGGAGAGATGGGAGAGATGTATAAAATTAGACTTCTTCCCCTTCCTTTAAGGACACAGTTGCAGACTTGACAAGTAGTTAAAGAAAAGAGTATCTTTTTTTAAAAAATGAAGAAGTTTATAAAAAGTGGGCCACATTCTTAACCAATTCACATTATTGTTTGACTTTCATGAATTAAATAGCTTGAAAAATTACCTATACCAGGCACTACGGGCAGGTCTTTGAATTAAGCTCAGCAAGAGGATCAGAAACAGAAGCTTGAATGCTCGCTCTCCCAGTGAGAGAGAATTACACCTTCAGTCTGAACAAAGACCATGACTCAGAGAAACATTTCACTTATACTGCCACTTTCTTAAGTTTCTGCAGAATTTCTACAATCTTTATCTCGCATATCCAATCCCAAGTCAGCAAAGAACAGTTATATGTCAATTATTTTAATTCTCACAGCAAAACTAAAGTCAACTTACTTGATCTTTGATGACAGAGGTTGCTGTTGTGTATTCTAGTTGAAACACATTGCATTGGAAAGTCGTATCAGTAAGAGAAAATATAACAGACATATATAAGCATAAAGACACAAATCACTTCCATACTGATCACTTCTCTTTTCCTGACTTATGCACGTGCATTAACGTACAAAAGAAAGCTGAAACTCTTCACTCTTCTCCTAGCCATTTATGACAGACTTCAAACAATTTACCAATTTATAGACTGACAGTGCATATATTTAATGTATCTTACAGTACAGGGGTCACACATTTGATAGATAGCAATTAAGTTCAGCTTCAACTCCTTTCCTTTCTGAATAAGAAGATCTGAAAGATGCATAGTGGCTGTGTTGCTCATCTTTAAGTCACAAAGAAAACTTGAAATAGATCTGAGAACTTCAGGCACGATTTTCAAACATAAAAAATACTTTTAATGGTAAGATTTGTCTTTACATACACTCATCATTTCTGTACACTTTCCTCCTCTATCCTACTACTAAGGCATAAAAAATGGAAGTAACTATGAAAGAGGGAGCATAACACCCAGAGCAACTTCACATCTTGGTCTCCAAAAAAAATAACCAAACAAGAAGGGTCAGTTTTGATATTTCTTCTAATTTCCAATTAAAAAAAAAAGAAAGACTCTGCTGAATTACAAAACTAAACAAAGTCTGAAAAAAACGTGCAAGCTACTGGGGAAAAAGAAGCTATCTTCTAGCAATTACAAGTGAGTTG
Source organism: Cygnus olor (assembly GCF_009769625.2). Taxonomy (NCBI): domain Eukaryota; kingdom Metazoa; phylum Chordata; class Aves; order Anseriformes; family Anatidae; genus Cygnus; species Cygnus olor. The sequence continues at coordinate 176,824,564 of NC_049169.1, forward strand.
GCACTGATGAGATGAGCTGGTTAATTTGTTTAGAATTGGGCCGCAGACTGCAAGCAAGAAAGTTAAAAATGACTTTAATGATTGCACAGTAATTTCCAGATTTGTTCACCACTCCTAGGTTTTCAGCATTCAAATTTTGCATCCCTGGTTGCAAAACAACGTGTTTAGATCCTTCAGAATTATATGCAACAGAAAAGATTATTTTAAAACATTTGGAAGTTTCAAGATGCCACAGAACTCTAAAAGCACATTAAAGACAAAATTCAAAGCAGTAAATATATTAAGGAAGACACCTTACCATTTCTGTCTGTGAGCCTGCAGGGAAAAAAAAAGTTGTACTTTCAGAAAAAAACATTTGACTTATATGACATCTACTCCATCTTTCTTCAGTTACTCTAGCCACTTTGCATTTATCCCATTCTCAACAGTTCAAAAGTTAAAGACATGACAATTCTACCTCTAGTCTTTTGCTTTAATGGGCCTTTACTTTTATTCAGGATTTCTTCGTGCTACCCATTTCAATCACCAACTTCTGCAAAGAAACAACTAATACAAAACATGTTCTGATTAACAGAAGGAATAAGCTTCCAGTATTTTCCTTATCAGGAAACTACAGAAACCTTTTTTAATGAAATCAAAACCATGGCACAAAAAAAAAATCACTTCCTACAAGTCTGTGCTAGCATGTCACGCATATATAGAAATAGGACCAAGTTCTCATCAAATTTGTATGTCATACTAGGCAACCACAGCTGGTGGGTGAGATAGAATCCTGACAGACAGTGTTTCAGATTAAATGTTTCAAAAGAAACCAACTTTTCCTTTGGTCCTTCATACTCTGTACTCCTAAAAAGGTAAAAATAATGAAAAAATAATTTTAATTTGTAACGAAAAAAACTGTGTTTATTTTTGTTGTTGTTGTTGGAATACCAGATAATTAAGAAAATAGCTCAAAAAAAAAAAAGAAGAGCCAAGATAAAATAGTGCAATTTCATTTCTCCAGACAAAACAAACTGGAAAAAGTAGTTATGACATTTGAGAAATGCGTATTACAAACTCTTTCTCTAAGAAGGCAGAGAAAGTTTTCACTCAAGATAACTCTCTGCAGGTAAGACAGTGCATGCCTATCATTTATATAGTTTCTTCAAACAAACCTAAACCTGGTAAAACGTACCACCAGGCATAGATTTGTACATTCCTACATAACACAAAAGGGTTCTCCTCTAATAATTTTTTAGTCAACAGGTTGACATGAACTCTTGTATTGGTTCTACTGCCCCATTCTCCAATAAACACTGCGGGCGGGGAGTTTAACAGGCAGAGGGAAAAAAAAAAGTCAGCTATTCTGATATACCTCATTAAAACCAGCAGGCAGTTTAAGCACTGTGGGTAAGTTCTTCCCTGGGGTATCAGGTTGTAGGAAGAAACGAAAGGAAGCTGACTGCCACGGTAAGACACCAGAGCAGCAGTGAGTACCCAGCAAAGGCACTCTACTCTCCATGTAGAATAAAAGAGTAACGCCACCAAATTTCCACTGCTCTTTCCAACTTTATTTTCTGCAAGACTTGAGAACTTATTTTGATGTTGGTTTTAGAAAGAAAGCTGACATGCTTCCACGCTTAAAATAGGCTTGAAAGCACATGAAAGTGAGTTAAAATGGTCTGAACTTGAAATAGGTACTCTTCTGTCACATATTATTATTAGATTAAAATCGTAATATTAAATTAACTCTGAACTAAGGAAGAGTTCAGGACATATAACTGAGAGAAACAAGGAATAAGAAAGTGCAACTTTTTTAAAAACAAAAACTCTGTTTCAAGAAGCAAGCTATAAACAACACAGCTTCAAAGCACAGGTCACATCAAAACCTGCATCAAGTAAATGCTCTTTTTCTTACCGTTTAGTGTTTCCTCACATCTTTTAATCCAAATAGTAAAGGTATCATCTACATCTAGGAGAGATCAAACAGAGTAACATTAAGACACTTCAAGCACTACATGCATTGAATAAAGAACAATTTCATTCAACCACCAGCTGGAACAAATTCATCCGAATTTGCATCAATTTATTAAATTGTGATTATTATTTCCCAGTATCTTCTCGTATAACCTCTGCCATTTCCATTAAGCTTTAAACATTTTTATACAGCTCTACTATTTAACTCTGTTACACTTAATTAACTGAAATTAATTTGTAGCACACAAATTTTTGTCTGAACTGACCCATTTATACTACTGCTTTCCAACCTGCTCAACCTTTATATGGCAGTTGGAAAGCAAGAAATACTGTTTCACACACTTCTCTATTATCCTTAAAATCCTTTTCCCAAACACTCAGACACATGCTGCCTCTCTAGAGAAGTATCAGAAAAAAAAGTTTCTTCTGTGGACAATCCAAAGTGGTACAAGTTTTCACCAAGTATTTCCTTTTCTCCTGGTGGTTTCACACATACTTTACGTACACATCTACAGTTTCGGGTATGTTAGAGATATGTAGGTGCCAATTCCACTCTACAAATCAAAACCACAGAAAAACTTATTACGACATTTATAAGTCTAGGAAACAATCTCCACGAACAAATTCACTAGAAAATAGCTAAAAAGGTAGCGGTACAATGACAGAACAATCATCTCATTTCAGCAGAATTCCCAGAAAAACCCTTCACAGTCAGGAATGTTACAAAGAAAAGTGGCAATATTACTGACCAACTACTAAGACTTGCTAAATTTATCTTTTTGCAGTAGCAGAAATTCACACTGAGGGAGTTCACACAGTAAAAATCCCCGCAGAGAGCTTGAGGAAGCTTAAAAAAGGAAAAACACCACACTGTTCCCAGCCAACATGCTCGTAACACTAAATGTGGCTCCACTGCAGTTCTGCAAAGTATTCACCTCGATCATTTCAGATAGGAAGTGTACACAAATGTTGAGGTGTGCCTTAAAATTGCTACCAGCTCCTCAGCACCATTTCTCTCTTTCCTTATCTTCTGCCATCCCCGCTAATCATCTTCAAAGTCGCTGAAATTTTAAGTTACATAACATTTATGTAACCTCTCAGATGCTGTTAGGAAAAACGCAAATAAGGATACGGCCGTCTTGACATTACAAGGTAATCAGTTTTTGGTAAGTCTTTTTTATATTCCTAACAAATCCTGGAAATAAAATACCTGCTTTCAGATGGAAATCTCCAACATTAAGCAGAGGGTTCTGCTGGGGGACCAAAAGGCTGCGCTCAATTACCTACTGTATACCTAAGGCATATGGACAACTGACCTAGACCCTCCTCCAAGTATATAGGGAAAGGAAAGAGACCCAAGATGCAGCATATGAAGTTCTGATTAGATAAGGAAAATATTTTAATAAAAGGGCAGTACAACAGTAGAGTTGATTGCCTAAAGAGGCTGTGACATCTTCAGTCTCCACTGTCAAAGAAGCTAAGCAAACACATGCAACTTCAAAGTTAATTTGGCCAGGGCATGGACTTTCCTGGACTCCAGAGCTTCCCTGAAACTTAAAATTATTCTGTAATTTTCAAAGCTTTACACCACAGCCCCCCAAAACAGCTCTCTGAATTTTTGCACCTGGGAACAAAGTTTATTAATTAAAACGGAAATGAAATGGAGTAGGTTCAAGGGCCTAAAGCAAAGGGAAACTGAGACAAGTCTACACTGATCCAACCTGAGATTTTCACCAGGAATTGATGAATTCTTTTTAACTACAGCCTATGACAAGATTGCCATGCAACACAAATTTTAATAGAAAGGTCCATTTTTTAGCCCTATTGCCCTAAAAGATCTCCTTGCCAACCACTGCCTCTTTTCCTGCACACCAGCACATCACAATTAGAGGCAAATTTACTTATTACTCAGTAATTAAAGTATTCCCCCGCGGAACTTACCAACAACTCCTATTAATAACTTCCTAGTTCAGAAAGACTAACTGGGTCTTCACTTGCACCTACCAAGACATTTTCTTTACAAAGTTGGCAGAATTCACCTTTACTAAATCCATTAGGTGGTCACAGCAAAAAACAAGAACATTTCTCAATGTAATTGTCCTAAATCCCTGTGATGTACCGAAGAGTAGCAGATCACGCTGCTTTTTCAGTCTGAGGCAAATTAGTGAACTCCATATATTCACATGCGTCGTCACACGGTTGAGTGGAAGAAATCTTGCTTCATAAAGTTATGTTATAAAATAAAGAAACTCTGCACATTCAGTAATTCATCGTGCCAAGTCCTATTTAGCTATCGCTGTAGGTGGGTAATGGGAAGCTTGCTGTAGTTCCCTGGGCCCGTCAGCACTACCAGTAATGAGCACAAGCAGCAAGCCCATCTCCCTTAGCATTACAAAGATTTAAAACAGACGTTACATCAGCAAGGAACTTGTAATGGTGTACTTCTGCCCCCTTGTGTGGCAAAGAAAATAGCCTTGTCAGCAAAGAATTCCCTGCCACAGCAATTCCCTGTAAGGCAGCAACAGCTAACATCTCTTTATCACCTGCTTAGTGGTACATGGGTAATTTTCCCGTTGTGCTGTGTTCATTTTGCACTCGCTGTGCTTAACTGGAAGTTAACTGCTCTGCCAAAATGCTCGTGCTCACAATTATTTTCACTTGGGATCCAGCAAACATTCCACAGAACTGCTAATTCTGTCACTGGCATCAACTTGCCAGCAAGATGGGCAATGTATTGAAGAGAATCACCTAAAAACCTGTATATTTCAAGAAGTCTTCAGGAGACCCCTCATCTCACAATAGGCCATGGGATTTGTGATGACAAAGAACATTGGAAGCAAGCTTTGGATGAGAAACAATCAGGAAGTACTGGGAACCTTCAGAAACATTTCAGCTGGGTCAACAGCAAAATTGACATATTAAAATCAAACAGGCAGAAGTCATGCAATACAGCACAGGAAAAGGTGATGCTGTAGTTCAGGGATTCTGAATTAAGAAGCATGCTGGTATTCACTGCCACAAAGGTATCTGCAGCTAAACGTGCTGCTCTACCCTACAACGTCAGTGGGATGCAAGGCTGAAGAGAATGAAAAAGTGATGCTCTGGCCTCAGAGGTTTTTGTGCATACCATGTATTTTGAACAACTCCAACTGACAAGAAAAGTGACAAAAATCTATGCACACAGAAAGCTCAAATCGATAGCAATTACTTGCGGTGAAGATGAAAAAATATGGAGAATTTCTGGCCCTGTCAGCCACTAACACGAGATTAAAGTGACTACAGATTCAATTCAGGAGTTACTAGTTTTCAGAAATAAAACTTAACAATCAAGTAAGGAAAGCTACAGAAATCACAAGAAGGAAGCACTCCCTTTCACAGGATGATCCAAGAAAACTTGTCTAGATTATGAAGACTCATCCATCCATCTTTCTAGCACACCAAAAAGGGGAGACTACCCAGTTACCCAAGCTACCAAACCTGAAAGAACTTTAAGCAATTAAAACTAATCCTTCAGCTCCTATTCCAGAGCACCCTGAACTGAAGATTACAGCTGCTGGAATTCCACCACATCACCTCACCACCATCACCATTTCAATTCTGCTGGATTCAGCACCCAGGCCCTTCAGAGGTCAGTTTCAACACATCAGTTCACAGGCATGTTTTTCTTTAAAAACAGCAGTTTTCTGCAGACTTAATGCATTGAAAGAAGAGGCTGAACAAGTGCAATAGTGGGAAGGGGCACAACCACTTGGCACAAAGAACTTTCATTAGCTTACGCTCCCATCAAACCCACGTTTTAAATCAGAGGAACAGGTCACTTATTTGGGAACCACAAGCTAGAAACATTTTTAATAATGCTTCGGGCCCCTGCCATTGTTACAGATAACATACCGGGAAGATCTTAGATCACCACAACGCTTATCAGCTTAGAACACTTTGCTCTGTGTAACTTTTCAAGGTGCTTTTCTCACAATTTCTTCCTGCTGTTGAGAACAAGGTGAGTTGCATTTCAAATGGGGGATAGAAGAGAAAGGAGTTACAACCATCTTGCAATTACTTTGTTGTGTGCTTCCCGGCATCTTATACGGAAGCTTTCCTTTCCTGCTTCTAGAAGTTATTTTTAAAAGCTCTAATTCTCCCCAAAATAAAACATGCACAGTTGGAGCTGGGAGGCCAACACTTTAAGAAAAAAAAAAAAGAATAAATATGCTTCTGTAATGAAGTGGTATCTAACATGAGGTAAAAATCCACCATCAAGTTGCACGCTCTTTTTGAAGACCAGTCCACCGAATGGTTTAACAACTAAAAACCTCAGCTACATATAGGAAGCCTTTTCTGTGCAGAAACTTTTCTGTGACACTTACTGCCATATCAATACCATCATTTATCTGGAAGACCTCTGGGGAGCAGGGAAACACCCCCATTTTATAAGGCAAGAAAATCAGATTTAATAATCTGGCTAACAGTTTTGATACACATTTTCACACAGTGTTATACTTTCAAGTAGGGATTGATCAAGCCTTCCCAAAAGCCAGATCCGTTCCAGATACCTCAAGAATCAGGCACCCAACTCATTAGCCTTTAAAAAAAAAAAACAAACAACAAACCACCAACTTGTTCTTCACTTTCTGCTAACACATCAGAGTATTTTGTTGACATTAGCGAAGGAGTGCCGTGCACACATTTTAATACTTACTGTCCAGCCTCTGTCCCTCTTTGAACGACTCTAAAGCAGATGCATAGTTTTTGATGTGATATTCTCCTAACCTGACGTGAACAAAGAAAAACACAAGGAAACAGTAATTACTTTTCAATCTAATCCACATCCTGAAGATAACAACATCCTTAGATCACACACGCTATCGGTTAAAAGTACACGTGTCAGAATTTAAATCGCGTACGAAATCTGTTTTTGAAACAGCTAAAATGTTAAGATAATCACCCCAAAAATCAAGGTACATTTCTTAAAAAAAACATACTATTCCTTCTTATAATCACAGCTTTATTACAGATGGTTTAGAAGCACTGCGACATGGAATTTACTCATTCATGGGGTTGCAAAAAGCTTGTATGAAGTGATAATTCAAATGCTGCTATTGCCCTACAGATTAGCACAATTTTCTCGAAGCACAATATATGATGATACACACCCTTTCCTAAGAAGTGCTACAGCATTACTGGGGTTGAGTTCTAGGGACTTCTTTGCATCTGCAACTGCATCTGTTGAAAGTCAGTTTACAGGTGAAGAACATTATAACACGTTATGAAAAGCAGTGAACTTCAAGTCTTAGAGTACACCTTAAAAAATTCACTACTATTTTAGCTTTCTTAGCTTGCACACATCGCACTATTTAATTAAATTCAGGCAACTGCTATGGACAAAGCCTTCACTCAGCCACAGAGCTCCATGAAGGACAAAGCAGGACTTTTTTTTAAAATTAATTCCATTAATCTGTTTCCCAGGCATTATTCAGTTACCACCCTCCTACCACAACCATACTCAGTCCCTAACAAAGAAAAAAAAAAAAACACATAAGGATTGAAGGTGCTTACAACACAAAGCTTAAAGCTCGCCCAAGAAGTATACTAAACATAATGCTGCCAAGATAGCAGTGTGCTAAAAACAAATGAAAAATTGGGCCCGCAGCCTACCCAACTCACTGGAAATTTTGCAGGTACAAACCACTCAAAGATGAAGACAACTTTTAAAGTATGCCCTACTGTAGAAGTAGCAAACTAAGTTATCTATAAGGCTTTCTGTTATTACTAATTTGTCTGCACATTTATGACACCTGCTGTAAAGAATGTGTCATAATACACTTGTAAGAGGATTCTCAGTGTTGCCTGAAGATGTTACCAGCGTAATTCTGAAGAAGAATATGAGCATAAGCCCGCTGACAGTAACACTCGGCATCATCTGGATTCTTTTCCAAAGCTCTTGTCAGTTCCTGTAACGACAGAAAAACACGAAATGGCACCTCAAAAGTCACCATGAAGATACAATACCAAGCTCTGTCAACTAAGATTTCGGGAAAAAAAAATACCCTGAACTGGCATGAATGTTTACCTATCGATCAGTTTTCATCCAAAAAGCTCAAACATCAGAGCCTGAAGCACAAGGAACCTGCCAATTATATCCAAGTCATGAAATCTGTTTCTTACTGAGAAAACAAGACTTTCAAATGCCTCAAACATGAAGTCTAGCGCACAGGTGATCCCGTATGTTCCTATGATTCTCCTACAATTCTTGTATTTGTACACAGGTCTGCTGGATTTGAGGAAGCACTGCTGTGTCACGAACTCAGAATGAATACACAAAGTGTCAAAATGCTTGTGGAGGAATAACAAGCTCAAAGCAGTGTAACACTGGATGAAATTCTACCTTACATGATATTACTGAGCATGGGAGATTGTTCCGAAGCATGCTGAGCAAGAGAAGTAAGAGAACAAAAGATTCTGGCAGCACAGGGCTCACAGGAAACATTGCTGCACGATGGAATAAGCATAAAGTAGTCCCTTGCTAGGGAAATCACTGAGTACACAGATTGCAATAACCGTGTTATACTCTGTGAGAAAAGATTATTATTTTTGCATAGCAATAAAATGGCAATGACTCAAAGCACACACCTGGAAAGAACGTCTCCAACTCTCTCTTTATGAGGGAGAAAAGTTCTTGTCTTTGCTAGACGGCAAGTTTTCTGAAGCTACTACAGTAGGTGACTACAGTACAGTAACTACGTCGCTAAGTTGACTGGATTTCCACTCATCCTTGCTTAATTCTGAAGGTGGCCAAGATACAGGCTTTAACTGGGCATAAATGCTAGTACAACAAAACTGCCAGAACACAGTCCCATCAAGCCAGAGAAAAAAGGAAGAGCAGAAGGGCCTGCCTTAGCTTTAATTCAGATCAGTGCCCTCTTCTCTTTCACTGCTGTCACATAAACACTTATGCCAACTAGGAATGAAATGGCCGCAACAGCTATCAGCGTAAGATAAACGAATGTATACATAAGCATGGTACATAAATCTAAAACCATGGAGGAATCTGAGGGAAAGGAATGCAGTAGACAGTCATAAAAAACCACTCGATCTCACTGTGTGGACGGCTTGTCAGCAAGTCATCACACCTCATTCAGCTACGCACGTGCACATCCCTCCCCAAAATGAATCCTATAGCACAGCTGCTTGAGAAGACAGACAAGGGGCAGCTAGAAAATACCTGACTGCTACTACGAATTCCAGCTTATAGACATCAGCGACAGTTACTTAGAGCAAGCTTAGACCTTGCCCTCACAAGCACTCAAATGTACGCTTCCTGACTCGAAACTTCACTCCAGGCCCTCATCAGTGACCAAGCTGCAAATACATTTCCAGATTCACAGGGCTCTAACCACACTAAGTTTGTATGAATTAAAAGTGCTTTCAGTCTTCCTGTCTCACCTGTGCCTGAATTTAAGGGAACACCAACCCTTCTTCCTCATTGGACAACACTTGAGCAACACAATACGATGAGTGCTTGTTTCAAGTTACTTCTGACTCTCTCCTAAATCATCACCACTTACACTGCAAAACATTTTCTAAGGGAAAAGCAAATAGAAAACATCCTTATTCCACAGAGTGGACTACTTTTTCAACTTAAAATGACACAAGAAGCCATTAAAGACTTGGCAGCTTTATCATTCAGGCAGTATTTAAACACAGGGGACGACCTTCCAGTTGTATCAGATCCAGGTGGAGAAGCCAAAGCATGCGCTTCAGGAATTAAAGGAACCCAAAGTCCTGAGGACACAGTGCAGAAATGCCACTCTAAATCCTGTCAAGTGTGGAAGTGTGGAGACTCCACATGGCCCCATTTACAGTGCGTCACGTCCCAGATTACTAATATTAATTACATGAGCCAAAAAGCCACACCTAAGACCATGCAAGCACGGTACACCACGTGTAGATCCAAACTTCCAAGTCATCAAAACGCAACGCTGCACCATGGGACTTACCAGTTCAGAAATTACCAAGTACAATCTGCCTGCTCAAACCAGTACTTTTGGGTAAGTCCTGAAGTACACCAGTGACACGAGTATTACTGCAACATGTATTAAATAACAACTATATAATGTTAAACGAACACACAAAAAATTGAAATATGGACTAGACAAGTGAAGCACCTAGACTAATACAGAGAAAAACTGACACATTGTGATGGTACTCTTTAATACTTCCAAAGATCTTATGCTGTTTTTTTGTTTTAAATTAATTTTTACTAGACCAAATATGTTTGGTTATTCCAAATCCCTTTTTATATGCCATTTATCTTCTGAAAAATTTTTGCAAGCAACAGAGGAAACTCCACAGAAGTACGGGATTGAGCTGCACCTTTTCTTTAGGGAAAGGTAATTCCGTATCACCTTATGCTTCTACCATCTACTGTGCTTGAGCAGAACTGTGCATTTACATCCTCCTCCCTTCCAGGTATGTAAAGACCTACTGATCCGCCAGTTCTATCTTCTCTTTACCTCTGTTTTTTCAAGAAAAATAACCTTTGAGAACACATCAGCACGAGTTAAGAGGTAATACACAGAGAGAGGAGGAAAACAGAAGACAGGGAGATAAAAACTAATAAAGACTGAAGGCGTTTCTCCAGTAAACTTCTTTTTCTAACTGTAGATAGCTTAGAAATTTGGACTACAGTCTAATTATATGGCACAGAAAGGGTTGTTTGTGCTTTTTTCCTGCATCCTCAGCTCAGGCAGCACCAGGGCGCACCTCGGGGGGACCTGACGGGAAGGAGCCCTGCGGATCCCCAACTCGTCGAAAGGAGAAGGGAAGGGAGAAGGGAAAGCTGAGGGAAAGCCGGGGGAAAACCAGGGGAGAGCCACCTCACGCCCCCTTCCCCTCCTCTCCCCGCCTCTCACCCGCGCCGCTGCCGCCGGGTCGCGGTCGATGTCGCCGTCCGAGAACCTGCCGAGGAAACACAACGGCGTGAGAGGGCGAGGCGAGGCTGGGGAGGGCGGCGGGGGGCCGGGGGGCGCTCACCGCGGCGGCACAGGCAGCTGCGGCGCAGGGGGCCGAGCAGGAGGAGGCGCCGCCGCCATCTTGCCCCCAGGAAACTTCTCGAGAGGCCGCGGCCGCCGCGCCCCGAGGCCGCCCCGCGCGCGAGGCCTGATGGGTAGCGCCCCCCCCCCACCCAGCAGGCTCCGCCCGCCCCGCCTGGCGCTTGGCAAGATGGCGGCAGCTTGGACCCCGTTGACTTTCCCCCCCACACCTTCCTTCTCCTCCTGCCACGCAGCCCCCTTGGTGCTTGCTCTCCCGCAGCCTCTGGTTTTAAATTTCTGAGCCGGTTTTGAGGCTGCATCTGTAGCCTGGCCGCTGCTGCGGCGCAGAGGAAGGCGGCTGCGGGAGGGGAGCTGCTCGAGCCCCCATTTTGTGCTTGGCTCCCGCTTCTGCCTTCCTTCCTCTCTTGGAGGTCTACGGCACTGAGAAGACCCCAGGAGTAGGGGTACACCAGGGTCACACACTGCAGCCTAAAGAATAAAAGCCTTCACTTACACATCAGAGGGCTGACAATAGATTCCTATTGTCTGTAGGAGGTTTCCTCCACTTCTCTATCTGACATAACTAAGCTGCCCACGTCATTTTTTTTTCATGATAGTTACATCTATAGCAAGAGATACACACAAAGCTGTAACCTTGTGGTGTGGTTTTTCATTTATCTAGTAAACAGGTCAGCAAAACCACACTCTATTAAAAACACTGTAACGTCAGTTACCACCTCAGGTTTCCTAGTGTTAAGAAATATCCATCCTACAGGAAAAAGTCTTTATTCTGTAGTCTTAAGAGTAGCCTGCCTCTTCCAGAGTTTTGTCAATGTAAAACAGAAAGCCCTCAGGATGAGCTGTAGGAGATGTACTTCCACAATGCTCACAGTCCTAGTAATGCTGCCAGCAGTGCCCTGCCACACAAACCACCGCCACTTCGCTAGCGTCACTGGCTCTGGGTACGGCCAGCCTTCCTGAAAATGGGATCGGGGGTGCGGGTTTGTGGGTCGAACCCTAACTGCATGGGAGTCGGAGAGAAGAGAGCCACATGTTCAAGTGAACGAGGCAGTTTCAGCTGCCAAAGACCAGGGTAGCTCTGTCAGAGCACTGCTCGCTAGATAGTTTTATAATTCTATTTAACTAGAGCAAGAGATTCCTGTCAGTGTTCTTTCACCTTTAGTTTTTCTACTACTTGCATGTTTAAAATTAACCTTATGAATCAGTAAATCTATATAAATTTATAGAAAGACGTATTTCCTTGAATTTTTACGTTCTACTCATCTCACTAGACATCATACTTATTTTTAATCCACCTCCTGTTGAAACATTGCAATTGGCTAGGTTGAGCCAACAGCCAGTAAGTACACAAGCCACAAGGACCTTTGTGATGGATGGCACCCCAAAATTACATGGAAAGTTTGGGGCTGTTTAGAACATATTGGGAAGCGATGGAAAAGACCACTTCTTGGACACAGCTCAACTTTCATTTGAGCTACAAAGCCATACAGTAAGTAGTGTTGTTTCACGGCATACCATGCCATCACATGCTCACAGTATGTAGGGTGTGTTCAAGTCTGTCCAGAAGCAATTAATCAATTTCTTATTTGCTCATGTCCCACCAGAGACCCACACTGATTAATCACGTTGTCCAGTGTGTTTTGGTTATTCACAGTGGTCGTCAAAACACTGTATTAATCTAAAAACGTTTCAGAGTAAATACAGAAAAATGTTTTTCCGCTTGATTTATTTTCATAATAAACCAATTAAAAATACAAAAGGCAAGGACCCAAGGTTCAGAGGGCTCCATCATTTAAAAATTTGTCTTTAAATACAAATTCACTCTGTAATATGAATACATATAACATTAGACCTCTAAACATAATGATCTTATTTGCATCTATCAAAAATTTGTATGGAAACAAATTAGCTGAAAAAACTTCCTTGTGACATTGAATGTACATTATTTACAATCAAAAAGAACTCTTAGAAGTATTAATCTCAGAACACCTGCATAAATCGTATATATTTCATTTCCCTCCCCCCTTACAAAACAATCTGAAGTAGAAAGCAAGATTGTTAAGCTTCATAGTCACAAAATGGCATGAAACATCTGCACCTGTAGTGATGCCGTTAGCTTCTGTAATTAAATATATCTGATGTTTTCGTATAAAATATAGACATGGCATTGTCCATTACTGGAATAAATGCTTTTTGTACTCTCAATAGGAGTGTATATTCAATTTTGCACACACAATAGCTTGTGCTGCAAAAAAAATGCAAGAGGATACCTGGTTATCAGAGCCTAAAACTGATGTAAATTCACTGATATGAAACAGATACTTGATCATAAAAATTCATACACATGGAATGAAAATGTCCCATTAAAAGTAACTGTTGCTTCAAAAGTTAAGTGATACATGTATAGATTAAACAGAAAAGGTTATAATAATGTTACTGCAATGTAAATCAGCAACAGGCTGAAAACGTACAGTAAGAAAGAAGTCTGAAACTTTTAGAAAGTCTTCATAGAAAAGCATGTTCCTTCATGCCTGTATTTTGAAACGAGTAATATATAATTTTATTTATATGATAACATTTAGCAATTAACAGAAAATCAAAATCCGTTCTAAAGCATGAATTCTAACAATTATCTGCAGAAATTAAGTAGCTTTATAACATCTTGCTTCTGAATCAAATCATATATACATAACTGAAAAGGTCCCATCACATTTATGAAAATAATCATCCACAGGGTCTTTTTTAAAAATTTATTGATATGAATTGGGTTCCAATGGCTCATCTTCTTGCTTCACTTGCACGTTAGATGGGAAACCATTTGAACTGGATACTACCATCACAAACGGTTGCTGCTGAAACCTCTGCTCCGACTGCTCGGTATCATCTAATTTGTCACTGTCTTCTTCTTTTAGCGCTCCTTGTACGCCGATCTGTTTCGTTTCTGGTGCTTTAATAACTGAGGTGATCACTGTGCCAGATGGATGAGCGACCACCTGCGAACTGCTGGGTGAAAAAGTTACCACTGGGGTAGTGGCAGTGAAGGAAGGAGATGAAGCCATGTTGACTGTTCCATTGCAAATTGTCTGCACACTGCTGGTGAGAACCTGCTGAACTTGTGCTGGGCTCAACACAATTGAGGAAGAAGGCGAGACTGGCTTCTGAGACTGTAGCATGACATTTTCTTTAAGAACTGTCATGGGCTGTGAAGTAGGAATGGCTTGTAAAATAAATTTTTGGGGTGTTGCTGATGAGGCTGGATCTGTGCTGGCTATCACCGTAGTAAGAGGCACCGTCTGGAGTGTTACAGTATGCAGCTGCTGATTTCCAGGAGAAACAACCACTGGAACTTGGGTTGGAGTCTGTAAAGTCCTATTAGGATTAGAAAAGATTACAGGGTCAGAACACTTCCATGCTGAGTATTTAAAAATAATTATAGATTTACTATTGAAAAATCACTTGGCATCATGAACGTTTATCTAAAGACTGCAAAAGGGGAAGCAGTCACTTTCTTAACACAACAAAAACCGGGCCTGACCCCTGAATTCAGCAACACAGCTCCCAAGGTGAAGGTATTCTGTATGAGCAATACTACCATCGCCAAACTCAACAGCCTGCCTTTGGGACATTTGGTAGTTCATGAGAAAGCTTGGGAATTGCATCCGAGATCTCCGTCTCAAGCATCAACAAACAGCACGAGCACGACCCACTAGACCTCTGCCATCCATTTCACAAGGTCCCCAGCTCAAGTAAGTCACAAGCCAGCCCTCAGTTCTCCTAACATCCGTATGTCTTTACCTATATGCTAAAGTATCTGCACTGTAACGGTGGATCGAGCCGGGACCTTCTCAGACAGCCAGGACACACAGCTCGCTGTCTGCCAGACTTGTACGCTCCTGGTAAGGCAGCTGAACAGAAATTGCTCCCAAAATGTAAGTTTAAATTAGGAATGATCCCATCAGTTTCAGGCTGGCAGACCTGGGTACCACATTACTTTCTGTATTTATGCTGAGGGCAAAGTTAGATGATGAACGGCCACATCACTGACGTATACAAACACAACAGTGGAAAATGGTGATTCAGAGATGTGGCTGAAACACACACAGCTCAGTCATGCAACATACCTTGGTTTAAAATATATATCTATCTAAAACCCACAACATGCTCACTGCAAAGCAAATGATTTCCATTGAAGGGAGGGAAAAAGGAAAGGAAGGGTTTAACTGCTTCAAAACCCTACCATAGCTTGTTCCAAACCAACACGCTGCCTCTAACAATCTTTTTCTTTCTTCTCATTTGTTCTGCAAAGTTCTCTCTAACATTCCTGCTTCTCTCCGATGTTTTCTCCTGCCTGTCCTCCTCCAATTTTCCAGTCTTAAGCTCTCACTTGTATTTTCTTGAACATATTTGATGCTGGATGGAAACAAAAATAACCATCTCCTCCTCCGCCTAGCTTATTTCTCTACCTCTGCTGAAATTACTTTAGACAGAAACCAACTTACCTTCCATATCTGTACTTTCAAGTCCACGCACGACATAACATGCTGTACGGATTGCATACATATATATATCACAGAATGTCCTCCTTTCTGTAGTCCTTCTGCCCAGGTACTACCTCTTTTTCTACAGCTCTGTGAAATCCCTACTTTCCAGCATTTGGCCACTGACCCGTCAGATCGGGCTCAGTGTATTCAAAACTTGAAGTAAGGGGGAAATGTGGCTGCAGATACTGCTGCTTGCTACTCCAACGACACAGGGAGCTGCACTCCCTCTTCCTTAGTGCAGCAGCAGAGACAAGTGAAGGAACATCTGCAGAGGATTTCCCAGCCCTCCCTCAGCTCAGTCCTCTGGGAAAGGCCTCCAGCTGAGCTCCACAGACTGCCCCAGCAAGAGCAACTCCAGAAACCCAGCTGGCACCAGGCTCGAAGCACTGAGCTCTTCCCTGAACAACCCCTAGCTGCCGGTCCCTGCTGCAGGCGAGCCTTTCCCCACCTCCCACGTGGCTTGGTAGGAATAAAATCTGCATCTGTAGCTTTCGCTTTCTCTAGAAAGACAAGGAGGTCAGCGGTACCCAAGACTGATGCTGTAGCAAATCCAAATACTAGCCCATGAGGCTCCCATGCAGGTCTCATCACCCAGGCTATATAGCTGGGACACAAAATTTGATGCTACTGACACCAGAGTGCAGAGGGGCAGCTGCTAAGCTCAGTATTGAGCTCCTCTTTCATACAACTAGAGAGAGCCCAAGGAAGATGCTCATGGAAATGGGCTTGCAGGGAGACGAAGCACCAGCTGAAATGATCGCTTTGATCACTTCTTTTTTTTTTTTTTTTTTCAAGTTCTGGAGAACTTTGTGCTGCTCAAGTACACGCAATGGAGCTTAAAACACAAGGCTCAGAATGACACCACCAAGGTTCCCCAAGTCTGCTAAGGGTCACCAGTGCTAACTGCTTCTTTTTGAGTAATTCCCCTGGGAGCTTGACGGAACAATCACAAATATCCACGCCAGAACCAGTAACAGGAGGAGGGCATCCACTAGCTTTTTTAAAAACTATGTAAATTACCAACAGTTAAACAAACTTGCAGCAAAATCACAACGTCATGTAAATACAGCTCAATCCATCCAAGTCTACAGGAAGCAGCAACACAAGTGGAACAAGTAAGAAGGGAAGGACAACTGACACTTGCCATCAGAAAAACACTGAAAGTATCTGAGTAAGACACTGGATACCAAGCCAGCTCCTCAATCCATGGTGCAACGTACTTGAGTCTGAAGGATTAAGATCAACTCGATAGTTTCAAGTTTGAAAAGCAGCAGCTGAAGCTGGTAGCCTGTGCTGGTATGCCATGCAAGTATGACTTGGAAGATACGTTCTTGTTCTTTAGGTGTTTAGTTTTGAAATAAAATAGAAATAGAAGATTCTACCTGTTACATGGCTGCAAATGACGACCTCAAAAACTGCAAAATTCATCTAATCAATGCAGAGGGTATTCTGCAAAGTTCTAGGCGCTCTGAGGACTGAACCAAAGCATTTTTCTCAGCATACTGCAATTGTTTTTGTATTGATGTCAAGCCATTTTATATCTCATGAAAGCAGATCCCATACCATAGCTAACAACTTATTCCAGATGCTCCATTTTCTCCAGTCAAGATACATATATTATATATACACACACATATATAAACGTGTATATGCACACACACACACACAAAGTGTGAACTTGCCAGAGGGAAGCATGTCCCAGATGTGCCTACAAGCTGAGGACTAAGCAGCACACTGCACCATAACTACTACGCCTTGTTATTTACAGTAAGGATGGCCAAGCCAAATTTTTGCCTTCAAAAATAGTGCATAGTACAACTGTACCTGTTTACAAACCAAGATCTAGGTGCTCAGGCTATTTGCCTTGAACATCACTAGAAAAAAAATATATGTTTGGTTAATCTTTTTGTCTGTTTTACCAAAAAAAAACCCAACCCACACGACTCAAGGTGATCCCTGGGCTGTAAGACTTCGGGTGCTTTCAGCTGCGTTTTTTGCTATGTTGGTGATGAATTTCACTGTCAACTTGCTAACACCCTTCCAACTCTAAGGTACAAATCTAGTGGGTCATTATTTTAAAAGTTCCTGCTGGGGTTACAGAAAGAACAAGAACATTGAGCAACAGTGATGAAAGGGAAATGTGGCCATAAAGCAGCCTGCTTTCTACTGAGAACAGAATGACAAAAATTCTGAAGCCATTTCAGCCTGGCAGAACGTGATAATGCACTCCTTGGTTCGTTTGGTGCTGTTAACAGTCTAGAATTGTGCAACATCACATTAGCTTACCAAGAGGTGAGGAGTGATAAAGCAAACACTAAGTGACAGGAAGGAGAAACACGTTTATTCATGGCAATTCATGAAAAAATTAAGAAATAAGAGAAAGGAAGAACATACAAAACAGAACTGAAGCTACGAGCCAAGGTACATGAAGTATTTCACAGCACAACAACAACAAAGAAACAAGGCAATATGAAGAAATACACAGAGAGAAAGAAGTAAGAGAATTCCCTTCCAAGCATACACACCATTCGATCCACAGCTATTGGGGAAATAATGGCCTTGAGATGAACAGGCCAACTTCCAAGGACTTTCCCCGTTTGTTCAACTAGCTGGTTACAGACAGCTCATTCAATCAGCCTAGGAAGAGCGAGGGAGGCCAAGGGGTGGGGTGGGCTTGTCAGAACCACTTCAAATGCCTGAGTCAAGAGGCAATCTCCTCTGAGTGCATATAGCAAGGCCTGGCCAAACACAACTCCACCATCAAATGCTTGGCCAAATGCTCTACCATCACTGCAAGCCCTTCCACAGCTGCAACCGTTTATATCATACTCTTAAGAGTCATCAAAAGTCTTGTCAATACTTCATCCCCATGTATCACAGACAGAGCCTGGCCTTCTTACAGTGCAAACCACACAGACGGGAGCTGCCAACCAGTCTGGGTGTAGATGTCCAAGAGATGTAGCACGGGACTTGATGCCTGAATGCAAAATCTTAACAGAACCTTCAACTAAGGGAGGGCAGAACTTGGCTGTTCTTCGTCTGGACAAGGTAATCTGTTATCATGAGGACAGAGGACTCAACTCTCAAGCCTAGTGTCCTTACAGCTTTCTTTTCAGAGCTTTTCAAAATCACACACTCACCTGAATTAAAATTCAGGAACATTCCCACTAACAGAAACCCACAGAAACTCCACCTCTCTTGACAGCATCAAAAACATGTGAACTTGTATTCCTGCAGATAGCTTCCCACTGTGCAGAAGCAAAACGAACCTCTCCAGGTGACCTTAAAGTCCCTTCTGCCTTCAGCAGCCTTCTTCCTACCCTCCACAGAAACGGGCTTAAGAAAAACTCTTCTCAGCTGCAGAAATTCAACTCAAAATGGAAAGTTTTAACTGGAGGCTTTGCCTTGGCATAAGTTGGCCCTATCATAACAATGTTCTGAGAAACTCTAGCCTCTTGTGAGCTAAATGAGAGTTTCTTGTAGGCACTCAATCTAACTGCAAACAGGCAAAACGTGCTCTGATGCTGGCTGGTGAAAGAAAGGCCTCCCACACAATAGCCAGGAGATGTTTCTGATCATCTGAGAGACCTCAGCGGGCATCCCATTCCCTCGGTCACGTTCCCATCCCAGAACCCCAGTGAGCTCTTTGCCAAGACTGCCACCTGTGATGGCTTTTATTCAGCAGATGGGCTACAACATCAGCTGACATTGGGTAAATTTGGATCACATTCTTATTCAGGGAAAAAGGACTGGATTTTGGAAAGCAGATGGTCAATGCAAAGTGTCAGTAGGACAGTGCCAGACTGTCTCTGTGTGTCTGTGTGGCCAGGCAAGCTCGAGCACAGTGACTGCAGACAGGGTGCAAAGTGTTTTTACAGAACACAACAGTGACGTTCGCTGCACAACTCACACAAGTTAACATCTCTACGTGACACACGATGAAGAAAATGTTTCCTTTGAAATAGCAGCTGTAATCACATTTTCAGTGTTCACAAATCCATGCTAAATGACCAGTCTGTGCATTTTTCAGCATCAGCATGGCTGCAGTCAGACCCCAAATAGCTAGTTTACAAATTAAGGAACAACAGCAGAAAGCCTATGTGTTTGCTTGGGGTAGACATGGCTTTCTAAGGTAATTCCCTCTGCTTGTCGGGACAATCCACCGTGCTGGCATATTGTTGGCTTTATCACCGTTCCTACACAGCATGCTCACAGCCAGAAAAAAACACGATTCACCTTCAGCTACTTTCTCCTCCTCTTCAATGAGGATCTCGCCACTGTGGTCCATGCTTGCGTCACCTCCAGGATGAATTCCTGCAACAGTTTCTACCCCAAAGGTTGCAAAAAGGCCAAGATGAAAGCTGTGGCTGAATCATGATGCAGTAGTCCTCCAATTCGGAAGTGAACACACAGAGCATATCCCACCGGTCCTCTGGGGTCTGTATTAGCTTTTCCCCAAGTTACAGAACAGAGTCTGGATACTCGTCTTCTAACATGCTCTGTCCAAGCTATCACAAAGACAACTTGAAAATACAGAGAAAAATAAATAAATAAATAAATAAACTGAATTTTTGAAGAAACGTTGTGTTTAGAGCCCGGAGCCTGCTCAAGCACTGCTCAGGATCTCTCTGCAGCCAGAGAGGCTGGAGGTTTCTTGCTATATGGAGCTGTCAGCTAGAAAATTCAGCCATGTCCCACACAGTCAGTATGAAACAGTGACGCAATGTTTTAAATTAATCCAAATCCACAACCTCATCCTCTCTGAACTGCTAGTATTATGGGAGCCTCTCCTCACTACATAGAAGACATCCCATCTTGAACCACTGCTGCTCTTGATTACAGGTAAGTGGAAGTGCATCTCTCTGTGCCCGCAGCACTAGTCATTTGAGTGCAATCAGCTGCCCAAACCCAGGCACCTCAGAGCCCTGCAGGATATCCTAGGCTACCTAGACAAGGTAAGGCCTCAGCCTTACAGAAGAAATACACTTTACAGCAACAGGAGGGATACCCTTTACACACAAAATGACCCAACGAACGTGGAGCTGAATCCCAAGACTACTTTAGTGCCTCCAAATTCCACAATTATTCCAATAAAACACCCGTGTAAACCAGATCACCTGCGTGAGTTACTCTGGTTTAAACTGAGTGATTTTACAAGTGCAAAATTCAAAGAGATTTTCCTTTAAAAAGCCAACTCACTGGGAAAATTTATAAATGGAATAGTCATCCAGAGAGGCATTTTCTTTTTGTCTTATCACTGGAAACACGATGCCAAATTAAGCTCCCAGTCACACAACTGGAAATTTCAGCAGCTGCACTTGCAACCACCAAGCCAGAGCAGCAGCGGGTTTGCAATTTGGAGTATTCCCATCCAAGATACTCAATGTTTTTCCTGGTCAGCAAAACCTGGTTTAAATGGCATGACCCTGCCCCATTTCCTAAGCTTGGCTTAGCACTACATCGTCGCCTTTCTGCTTAAGCTCTGGGACTGAAGAGCCATCTGCCCCGGGCCAGCAGTACTTCAGTCTCCTGCATACTGGAACTGGTATAAAAAGCTCCACAAAGCCACCTGTAAGACAAGAGCTTTCTTTAAACCACTCAGGCCTGTTTCTGCTTTGCTATGAAGCATGACTATAGCAAAAACAGGCGACAGCAAGAACGAAGCTATAGCTGAAGATAGGGTACATCTGCCCGGTGTTGCACGCTGCAGCACTTCGGAGTGGGTGTAGGACACTGCCCTCCACACAAATTATTACACAAAACTCTGCAAGAGCTTCGAAACAGCTGTAAGCAAAGGCACTGCCTGTATCCTGCCAAGAGCCAGCCCCCACTTTTCACTGGCATTCCCATTTCTGTCAGAATCACAGAATCATTAGGGTTGAAAGAGACCTCCAAGACCATCTGGTCCAACCATCCCCCTACCACCAGTGTCACCCACTAAGCCATGTCCCTAAGCACCATGTCCAGCCTTTCCTTGAACACCCCCAGGGACGGTGACACCACCACCTCCCTGGGCAACCCGGGGAACCAGTGCCCCACTCTCCCCGTGATGCTCTCAGGAGCGGACTTCACCAGGCAATGCCAGCTGGCACAAGGACAGGATGGCGACACAAACCCTGCACAGCAGCCTTCAAATACGATTCTTTTAACAAGAGAAGATGCGTGTTCATGTCACTTACAGTTAAGTGTAAAGAAGCCAATTGTTTTAACCTCACCCTTCAGTATTTTCTCTGCAGTATGTGGTTAATCATTTTTTTTCTCCTCACAACAAGACAGAAGCAAATAGCTGCAGAGAGAAGAACATTCATATGACGAAGAAAGAACACTCATATGAATAAAACTTTAGAAGCTACGTTACATGAGACAAATTATGTGGGTCCAAGATATTCATGCTTGAAGGCAGAGCCTGACCACTAGCCAGTATGTGCTGGAAAAACTTCTGGGGAACGCTCCCAAGCCCTGCTTGCTATTTCTCCCAAATGACCTCAATTAACCACATGCCTCAGCCTCCGAGCAGCAACTAGCAACGACTGGTGCTTTTTGTCCTCCTCCTTCCCTATAAAACTACTAAGAAGTGATTCCAAACGCAATCCTACAGGCTGTGCGTGCATCGCAAGGTTTGTCAGCCCCTGTCCTCGGCTGGCAATCACACATGCTGGGAATTTTTCAATTAGGTAGACCAGTCAGTTTGTCCCTCACGGTAGCTCCACTGAGGCACTTGGGAACACGTACACAACCACGTTCAACTCCTAGAGATTTATGCCTGCTTGAACAAACAAAGCTAAAATCCAGTTGTTTTGTTTAAACTTTATTAAAAAACAAGACCTAACGCATATGCTCCAAAAGCGTTCACTAAGCCTTTCCTTCTCACCAAAAGGTTTGAAGTGTGCAGTTTGAAACTGAGCAAAAATTATGTCAAATTGTGTTTCTAGAGCCTGAAGCAAGCAATGATTGCACGGAATTTGTCAGCACCTTGGCCCATCCTGTTTAAAAGCATGAAGACACATTTGCTTTTGTTTTTTTCCACTCTAACAGCTCAAACACCTTAGTACTTGCTTTCTTAATCAAGAATACTTCTACAACAGTCAGTAATTGAATTGCACTGGAAAGGTCCAACGCATTTTTTTCTTTTATTTTCATCTGAGATACTTGGTCATCATGGCTGGGAAACGTGCAATTGAAGTCTTCATGGAACATTGTTAAAGTTACACAGCAGAAAGGCAGAACTGAAGCAATACAGAATTGTGAGCTTTCTACAGCTTTTATTTCATCTGAACTTCACATGTGTATCAGCCCTACTACTTTCTCCCCAGCTTATTGCCCAAAGTCTAATTGTGAAATACTGTAATGCAATAGCAGGCCATAATGCCATTGTGCAGCTTTCCAAAGCTTAGGATGGACTGCTTGCCTTGCTGGGTCTAGCAGATACTCTCTTCGTTATTATCATTTTTATATCTGTCTGTATAACTAGATTTACGTATCTATACTGTTGATATTGGTCTTAATATATAATCTAATATAGATCTAGCCCACAGCTATTTAGTTCTGTAAATTGCTATACTCTCTCGCTATTTATGTTTAATGATATTTTTCTCCTGACTTAAATGGTACTGCACAGCTTCAGTTATGCCTGTACTCATTTCCTTTCACTATTATTAACCTAGTCACTTTTTTACAACTTGCAGGTAATTAAATCCTTCATCAACCCTGGAATCATAGGACTGCACAGTACATACAGCTTCATTCCTAAAATATGAGCTTTAAAACCTTAAAAGACACATCAAACTGATACAGATTATTATTTTTCTAAATAAATTTCAAAACTAGTTCTTTTTTTTTTTTGTCAAATTCCTCATAATCAGAGAATAACTTTTACATAAACTTCTGATGACATATAACCTTTCCCTCCCCTATGTACTTCTTGAGTTAATTCTAGTTCATTAGAATAATAAGCAAAACGATTTGATTTCAGCTTAGGCATTTACAATCGAAAGACGAATGAAAACAGGTATTCTCTGCTTAAAAATGGTAACTCCTTCCAGTTTGTTGTACAGTGCCTATCAGTAACCATGAAAAGGATTCTTGCTTTCTTGGCTCAATATATTTAATCCCTTGCAACCCTTATTAACCAGTGAGTTTCTCTTTTCAGCGTGATTTTTTTCACACTGCAACATGTATGAAAACCATTCCATAATTCTTATGGAAAAAAAAAAAAACAAACAGGATCCGAACTAGAAAGACCAGTGAAATTTTTTTTTTTTTTATCCCAAAGAAAGAAGAGAGAATATATATATTTTGTTGATTGAAGCTGAAGTCTTGGTTTGTCATTTCCTTTATATAAATGGAAAATCTTCAGTTTCCTCAGCCACTTGGTTATCTCCTAAAATGTTTCATATTGATTCTATTTTATCAGTCACTGAAAGCTGATATAGGCAGTTTTAGTTCTTCTCGCTGAACGAACTGTAATTACTATCCTGGATTTCCCTTAATCTATCTTCCTTTCATATATAAGTACAGTTTTAATAATTGACTGGCTTTTACAACAGCCCTCTAGTAGCAGAGGTGAGAGAGCAAAATTTATTCTTTAGAAACGAAGTAATTATTTGATCTCATTAATGCCATTACTTATTTCCATCTGACAACATTCCACCGTTAACCTCAGACACTCAGTACCACTTCAGATCTACTCGTGGCTCTAGATGTAATTTTCCAAGGAGGGAACAGAGCAAGGGAGCAGGAAAAAACATTACTGACATTTTGCAGCATAACACAATAACCCTTCAAACAGTGACCTTAACAGAGCAAGTCCCAGGAAAAAAAAAAAAATGTTCCTGATTCATTAAGAATGTGCATCTCCTGAATTATACCACAGAATCACAGAATCATCTAGGTTGGAAGAGACCTCCAAGATCACCCAGTCCAGCCTCTGACCTGACACTAACAAGTCCTCCACTAAACCACATCACTAAGCTCTACATCTAAACGTCTTTTAAAGACCTCCAGGGATGGTGACTCAACCACTTCCCTGGAGAGCCCATTCCAATGCCTAACAACCCTTTCTGTAAAGAAGTTCTTCCTAAAGCTTTTGTGAAACTGCTATGGTCCAGGTCCAGAATCACCATCTACAATTCTGACACTCCTGCGGAGGAGGGCCGAGATTATAAGAACATTTGTTTCAGGTCTTTTGCAGTCAGCGGAGATGAAGGAGCTCCCATCAGGGGACGCTTCAGGCTAAGGTAGAATAAGGCTTGAGTGATCGTTTCTAAAGCCTCTCCAATTTGGATGCTACTCACAATGTGCATGTAGGTGCAAAGGAGTGATGATGCTGAAATGCTGTGTACTATTAGCCAGTTTACTTACAAACGAAGCATGGAAGCATGACTTGTAACTGCAGACTACTTCAGGAGACAGACTCCCATGAGATTATTCCGTTAATCGTGTTCTAAAATCAAAGTAACATGCTCTTTTAACAGCAGCAAAATGCCTGAGTAGGTAACTGAGCTTTTCCCTGTTGTAACTGGGGACAATATAAGAGACGAAAGAGATGACAACTTTATAACAAAAAGAATTAAGCAAGAAGGTAAGTCTTTTTGATGGGATCTTCCAGACACACCATATATAATCCAAAAGCAAAGACACCAGTCTGTGAAAAAGCAGAGCCATGAAAATCCTGTCTCTGCTGCAGGACAGAACTGACGATACCAATTTTTTTTAAAAAGTAGTATATTCTTCCTTTCTAACGGATTTGCATCAGACCTAATCCTGCAGGAAAGATGTGCTTCCCTCCACCAAAACCGAGCATTTATGAGTGTGCATGTTGAAGTGTCCTGTAAAAAAAAAAATTCCCAGGATCACCTGCACAGCTTCTGCTTCACTTGAATCCAACTGCAAGACGAGTGATTTTTCTGAAGCGCAACAAACAAACTAGTCTACCTAGCCACCCTCCAGTGAATTTATTATTATTCATACGTTTGTGTTCTTGACATTTTCTTACCTTATATTCTGAACTGACGGATTTAACGTTTCATCTGCAACATTGCTGGTTACAGCCGCTTGTCCTTCTGTGATGGACTGCAATGGCTGCATTACATGAACTGTCCGAAAAAGCTGAGTGGGATGTACTGGCTGCGTAGACTGCATTGTCCTCAGAACTTCTGAAGTCAAGCCAGGTGTCTGCTGCTGTACAACTTCTACGTGCTCCTTAAGCTTAGCAGGCTTCGAATTTCCTGTTTTTAGAACTGTGGTGGATCCTCCCTTTGTTCCAGTGTTCGCAGACGCTCTAGATCTGCTCGACTGGTTTCTACTGGCCACAGGAGTTGAGAGCAAAGTTGAATCTGATGATTCAGTGCTAGGGCTTGCATCCTCATCATCTATATAGACGAGATCTTTTGGCATTTCTTTAAATTGATACACTAGGCGCTGACCTTCTACTTTGGCCAGTATTCCTCTTTGGTAATAATATCTGTTTAAAGCAAACATACATCAACAAGTTAGAGTGTTTTTGCAAAACCCCTAACTAAATAAAAAACACAGCAACAAAAAAGCAGTAAATAACACCAGCAGTAACAAGGAAGAAGGGGCTTAAGGTTTAATATTTTATCTGCCTAGTTTCTTGATTACAAAGGAGTGTCCAAATTAATAGCATATTTTTTCCTCAAATGACACTTTTTAATGGTATTTCTTGTAGCCTTTTAATTTCAACATCAGATAACACTGACGAGAAAGAAAAGAGCTCTGTGATTTGGCAGCTCTGCTATAAATGAATACTGCTTTAAAGTCCTATGAAACTTCTAATTCTCCTCAAGTCAGCCAATCCTTTAATTTACCTGAATTTGTGCTTACTCCCCAGTGAACACATACAGACATTTTAACTACAAGAAAGCAAAGACAACAGGACAGGAGAGTTCTACTTCAGTTATATTTGCAAATCAATATGACAATTTACAATCAGGCATACTGAGGTGAGGGATGAACGGAATTGAACAGAAATGTGGAGCTGTTCAGCCAGACAATTATCAATCAGCAGATAAGACTGAAGCTTGCATCATCCACGTTCATGGGTGTCTGCTTATTTTGCAGTCTTTTTTGCACAAGACAAAAAAAAAACAACAATCCAATCTGCAAATGACATGATGTTTTAAAACTGCACACACAAGTCCATAGAAGTGCAAGCAAACCTGAATTATAAAACTGTATTTTCCACTGGGAACTGGATCATTTGCCGTGGGGAGAAATCATTTCATTAACTCTAATATACCTAAATTTAGTTTTTTTTTGAGAGAGAGGAGATTAAAATTTTACATAAAAAGCTTGCCACACTCAGAATCTTCAGTCTGGTTTTGGGGCTGATTGTAAAGATGTATGCTTGTCAGCAGCACTGAAAATGTCCAAGCTGAAACTGCAGGTGACTGATTCGGGGTTTAGGTTAGTAAGGGTTACTTTTTGCTTACTTATTTTGCTGAAATAACTTCTTTATTTCCCAAGCTGACAGAACAGTAATTTATTATTGTTGTTACACAAATGAGATATGACATTCAATGCATGCAAACACTATGGCAACAAAGACAGTATTATTAAAAATGCACGTACCTGAGAGCTCTACCCATTGTTTCATAATTCATGTCAGGTTTGTTTTTGTGTTTTCCCCACAACCTGGAAACAGCCTTGGAATCGACTAGTTTGAAAATGCCCTTCTCTCTTTGAGTCCATTTGATATATTTAGGACATGTAGCTTTGTCCTGGAGCAGTGCTAGTAAAAACTCCCAAAGATAAATTGTATTTCCTAAAATAAAGGTATTTCAGGAAACAGAAAAAAATGTTAGTTGACCATATTTTATTAATGAGTTAAATATCCTAAAAATTAAGAAGCTGGTATGTTTATGAATGCACTGTAATAAATCATTAACACCAGGAAATAGTGACAGAGGGGCATGGGAAGAAATTCTTGTTAGTTATTTTAATCTGGGTGTCTGAACACCCTGTCTGTAACCTACATAGCTGGGTGTCAGTCAAGCTAAGACATCCCATTCCAATCACAGAATTGTCTAGGTTGGAAGAGACCTCCAAGATCACCCAGTCCAACCTCTGACCTAACACTAACAAGTCCTCCACTAAACCACATCACTAAGTTCAACATCTAAACGTCTCTTAAAGACCTCCAGGGATGGTGACTCAACCACTTCCCTGGGCAGCCCATTCCAATGCCTAACAACCCTTTTTACACAGCATTCACCTCCCATTCATATGCTTCTCTCATGCCTAATCTAGACAGAAGCAGTCACTAACTGCTCTACCTGAACAGGAACATATTCAGGTCCATCCTCTGAAGCCTGAAAGTTAAGCCCCTGCTCAAAGACTTTGCTGAATTGAGGTGTCTGGCCTATAGAAGGCTGAACAAAAGCCTAACAACTAGATTTATATGGAGGCAATCAGTGGTATAAACCAAGGTAGCAAACCTTGGAAAATAAGGTTCAGAAAGGTTGCTGCTGTTTATTATTATTACTTATTTATTTATTTAACTTTCCTATAAACTCAACGAGAGCTTGCACTTTGTGGTAGGCAACATTCAAACTTCATTTTACAAAGAAGCAGGCGCAAACACTTACACGTGGAAATCCACCACACCTGTCCGGTGTTTACCATGTACAAAGAGACACAATTCAAAATCACAGATTGTGAATACTTAAAACTACTATAAAAATTGCATTTTTGATCCAAAAGCACATTTAAAGAGCCTAAATTTGTATAACTAAGGCAATCCTTTTGCCTATTTTTTTTCTAAGGCTACTGGTGTTTGATGTCCCTTTGGACAGTTGAAGCTGTACAAAAGCTTTTTAGTGAGACATTGTTAATCTGAGAACAGAGAAAAACCTCGCGTGAAATTATCTCCTCACACAAGTACTATGCAAAAACACAGAAAGGACAGTCAGTATGTGCAGATTTCTGCAGTTTCACAAAAATGATGTGCAGTGGATGAGAACATGACAGGATCTCTTCTGTTAGCTTCGACTTCATTCTGCAGTCTTCTCAACCGGCATGGCCACGAGTCTGAACTTTGTATAAACTAGAGGCATCCTACAAACTCTTAAGACTTCCAAACTTCTATATTATAATCGCTATAGCTACATTATTGCCCACATCAACGTTCTGGGTTGGTCAGTTAACCCAGCCAGCTCCCATTATAAGGGACTTGCAAATATTCAGCAATGCCATCAGCCCTGACAGTACAAAACCTTAACAGCTCCTGCAGGAGGTGGAAACTTTAAAAGTGAACATCTCTGGAGGGAAGAAAAAAAATATCTGGCTGGCTTTGCAACAAATGTCTTCCAGCTTACTTGAAAATGTCAGAAATGTCAGCCTGTTTGCCTTCGGACAGCCCAAAGGCAAAGGTTAAGACTGCTCAGGCAGGACGCCGTGTCAGTCAGGAACGAGAGCATTCCCAGCCACTTCCCATCTAATCCAGGGTGCTTTTGTTGTAGTCTAGACTAAAAATGCTTAGCTGCATGAAGGCAGACTGAAAATCTGTCACTGTTTAGCTGCTGAAAATCACTGTGAAGAGGGACTGCCTGCGACAAAGCTGGCCGTTTGACTCACAGGCAGGATTTTTAACCTCCTGTGAGCCACAGCTGAAGAAGAAATATGTAGAAAACTCACAATTTGCTCCATGCACTGCATCAAATAATTAAATGGAGAAGTTGGTATTTTAACATACACATTCTCCTCAGGGGGACATTGTGGATACTGAGAGACACAGAACTTTCTAGCTATTTCCGTACCATGGCCACTAACACCCCTTTTTGCTTCAATTCTGTGTTCCTCAAAATGCTAAACAATTATGCTTTTGTGGAAGCTTTTTTTCGTGGTTTCAGGCAATACACTTTTTAATTCCTTCTGAATTAACAATTTTGCAACAATGGACAAATGTTATGGTGTATCCTTGCTATAAGCGACAAAACACTTAGACTCTTCTGCTGCTTAACTTTGTGGATGGCTGCTTTGATATTTTCCATTATTTCATTACAGCACTATTTTGAGGTTCCTCTGATTCTTTTATTTCATTTAAAAATCGGGTCTTACATAATAACAACAACAATGATAATAATAAAGCATTTTTTATTTTTAAATATTTATCACTTGTAAACATTTTTTCTGTTATTGCAGAAAATCCCTCTGCAAAAGCAAATACACTCCTTTGTCAACGTAGCTTTTTTTTTTTTTTTTTTTTTTTTAATTTCAAGAGTGTGACACTCTCCTACCACCTCTTACGTGTTGCAGTGCTTATCTGCTGGTGAGTACTGCACCACATGCAAGCCGTTCAGGTAAGAAAAGCTCCTCAGTCCCTAGCCATGTGTGGTGACACTTGTGGTGACCCAGGAGAGGCTCATTTCCACCTCCTGCTGTGCACAGGACTTGGTGGCACGCAGCGTATCAAAGCTGCCATTCAAAACCCAGGTTGGGTCAGTGGGGGAACTGGAACAACAGCAAAGCAACCACCAGTTAGCTGACAAAATTGCCAGACACTGTGAAGAAATCTAATATGGAGGAAACAATTTATTGTATCAGTAATGTACTTTTTTTTGTTGTTTCCTTCTGAACACAGGAGGAATTAAAGAAGTGTCAAAAACCCAAGCTGTCTGCCCAAGTCTTCTAGCTGCTTTCTAACTTCCCTCAAAATTGAGGGCTTGGTACTTCCCACTGCCAGCTGGCAGCCTTGATTATCTCCTCATGCAGAATTAGACACACGCAGATGGAAAATGTTTTCAAAGATCATCTGTCAAAATAACCACATCCCAAGAAACCCTAATACAATGCAAAGAGTTCCCCAAGACTTTGCCTGAAACACAGCAGCCTCTGTGGGAGGCTGAGGATTTTCCAAGAACCCTTGCAACTGAAATGAGAAATAAATCATTCTCCCTAGGAACTGGGTACCTCACAAAAAAGTCTCTTCCACCATTTATTTATTTATTTATTACTTAATTTACAATGAGATGTCTTTGAACACAAGACCTGTTTTTACATCACAGGGAAACTAGAGAACTGCTCCTTTTCACATGTCAGTCAGAAACAATACTCATTTTAAAAATTTTGGTGACAACTCTTTGAACTTACCCTTTCCATCTTTGTTTTTCTTTTTCACAGATATGTTCGGAGTTGTAGTAGGGGACTCAGGACGAGAGGGTTTTGGCTTCTTCCCTGAAATAAACCACCAGTGAATCAACTTCAGCTTAGGAAAACAATAAATAAATGAAAGAAAAAAAAATAACAAGGAAGGACCTAAAAAAGAAAGATACTTGTTTTCTCAATTCAGAGAAGATTCAATTTTTAATCATTTAAGAATTCAGTTCTATTCTGAGTTTTTTCAACTTCTGCAATATGATTGATTCCCCTATGATTTTGCTGTGCTTATAGTAAAAATTATGCTCGCTTTTCCAAAGTCCATGTGCCTTGGAAACTTACGTGGCTTTTTAGGTCCTCTTAACAGCATTTAATACAGAAGAGATGAGCAAAATAAGCTATTAACTGTGGTCAAAAGAGTTTCAATTGAAAAGGCTCAATTAAATACAGAGAACTATCTTGTTCAGCCATTGCCAAAATGGAATTTAGGGATAAAACAAAATTGTCTGCTTATTTGTCTGGAAGTCCCCACTGATAGAAGAAAACTGCACTGTCACGTGAAGAAAACACTTCTCAGTCCTGATCTTTCTTATTCCTTTCTCAATGCTGGCTACAGGTAAAGGAAAGAAAGTTGGTTGGTTTCTTAAGTCCAGCAGAACCAGTAAGTGGCTCTGAAAAACACTGCTTTTTAAAGCCATAAACACAGTTGCTCTGTCTAGTGTGATGACTGAAAGAAGTTAGTTACAGGTGATGACAGTAATTTGAAAATGTTGAGAAATCAACTATCTAAACATGAGTGGAATAAAAAAATTAAGTCATACTGAAGTATTTTTCAAGATCAAACCATGAACCTCTTCCTTCATTAGATCCCGTTCAATATCAGCTTTGACAGCTACTATAGTGAATCAGAAATCTTCAGAACGTATTTATGAAATGATAAATTCCTCTTACCAGCTTTTGCAGTGATCTTTAGTATGTTAACAATACCTAAATTATTCACATACTGTCTCTGCTCCTTTGAGGCAGAACAGTCCTAGCAGACAGGACTCACAGAAACGCACTTCTAATCCAATTAACCTACTGTCACATATAAAGATCTAAAGAAAAGTATTTTTCTTTTTCTCTACTTAGTGCATTTCCAGAGGAGTTTACGTTCTACAGAGGTAAGACAAATAGGTCTGTGCAATCCCCATCACAACGACATTCCACTTTCAGTTTTGTTTTTAGAGGCTTCCTTAATACAAAAGACAAAACTGCAGAATAAGCAAAGAATCACAGAATAAGGGTTAGGGAGCTTCACTAGCTCTCAACAAAAATGCTCAATGCCAGCCTGGGCTGTCTGCTTTGTTTTAGATTTCCGGGTATCCATTGAGAAGTCATAAGAAAGACTGGTTTGAGCACTCTCACCTTTTGTCATTCACAGTCTTGCTAAGTCTACCTTTGCACTTTTTCCTTTCTTTCTCCCTCCCTTTTTTTTCCCCCGAACGGGAAGGGGAGGAGGGATAGCTAGTTGACAGCTGCAGTGAGGGAAGACTAGGAATGCCTGGAGTCCTCACATTTTCTTGCTTCAATTCAGACAAGATTCATGACTGAGGATGGGACACAAAGCTCAGCTACCACCTTGGCCATTAACGCCTTCCTTGATTTGAATGACGACGGAGGGAAGAAATCTTACAATACTGGTTTTGTCATATGTGGTCATACGAAACAATTAAGAACTACTGGAGTACATTTTTAGAATCTTTATACCACTGACCATCACTGGTTGCAAAAAATGTCCTTTTTTCCTTTCCTTCCCTAGACATGTTAGTCTAGACGAAGTCATAGAATCACAGAATGGTTTCGGTTGGAAGGGACCTTAAAACCCGTCTAGTTCTAACCCCCTGCCATGGGCAGGGACACCTCCCACCAGACCAGGTTGCTCAATAAGAGTCATTTTTCTATAGGCCACTCCTACAGTCTTTTATGGGTTCATCCAGAAGTCATTCTTCTGTAGGTCAGCTACTATGGCACTGGAAATCCCTCGGGGTAACTTTGGGTGTTTTTCTCCCCTTACACGTTATGGGAAGGCTGTGTTCAGGGCTCATCTCGTTCCCACTCTTGCCCACATATAAATACAAGCAGTCAAGGAATAGGGAGTGTTCCTCTGATGTAATTAATTACCTGTGTCTGAATGAGAACGTGTTTTAAAGCAAATGAAGTGGATGAAGTCTCAATTAAGTCATGACTTAATTACTGCTGGTCAGCTTCAGGAAACATAAGTGCTGCTCACATATAGTGCACTTCTGATTACCTAGGCTACTAAATATAAAATCTGCTGCTGCAGCAATTCTAGGTTCTGTTACCTCAACCTAGACTACTTGAAGACATCCTATCTGGACAGTCCTCTACCACAAACCTATCCAAAATTAGAAATCAGTGAAGTATGTGAAACTTGTTTACAGAAGGGTATTGATTTTACTGCTCTGTAAGTGGACTAGAGATAACTGAAGATGATGTTTTTAGACGACACTGCGAGCTATAATCTTCATACACTGATACTATCAAAAACGCAGTTAGCAGAGACTCACAAGATATGTTTCCTTTGTTTAAAAGAAGATATTTACTGAAAGTACATTAAGCGTTAGCACACTTCCTCCTTTGGTTCAATAGAGCATGCATTTGTTACATTTCAGAGTACATTACTACATTCCTTTTTAGGAGAGAATTTTACAAAGAGGAAGGGTGAAGAATGTGCAAGAGGCTGAGAGGGGCTACCATAATTTCGTACAGATAATTGAATGTATGATTTTTATTTCCACTTTTCCATTTTCGTGGTTGTAAAAACACTTCAAGTTAGACGTTCCTGTTACAAATGAACGTGATATTTAGAAAATGAGATGTTCATCCTGACAGAATATTTTTTATCAAACAAGAAAAAAGATTAATACACTTCTTTGCACTAGCAAAACTGGAACTAAAGGAATTCATATAGCAAATATCCACGTCTCTTTCTCTGACATCCCTCTGTTCTTCCAGCCCTTTTGATCCATAGTTCAACAGCTCAGTGCTCAGATATTCACGATTACAACCACCCTGCTGAGCATGGGTTTGGAGTTGAGCTGATGGGTGGATACAGCGCACATGCTGCAGCAGAATGGCTCACAAGGAAAATAGGTAAAAACACCCCGTCACTTCTGGAGAACATGTTCTTGGAGAAGTTCTACTTGGCAGTGCCATTCCACCTCAGTTAGCTAGCAGTGCTCTACACAGTGCAACCCTACAACTTCAGCTGTTGGGTTTTATATGCTTTAAGCCCGTAAGTAGATCATGGCTGGCATGCATATGGCAAAATGTCTGCAGTCCTTTGCTCTGCCACAAAATTGAACAAAGTAAGGGAAACAGATTGCACGTCTGAAAAACAAAACTAATAAAACCTGCATGTCATTAGAAATGCACTACAAACTAAGTAACATTTTGCAGCATTGTTGTAGGCCAATGCCTTATAAATCCCTGCACATTTTGAAATAACACTTCAGCATCACTCAGATCAGAACATCTATCTGAAGGAGTCCCAGTTTCATTGAAAACTGGCAGTTAATGAAACTTCAAGCTGATGTATCTTTTCTAGCATTTCTTCTACCCGATATAATGATTAAAAAAAACACTCAATGTGGAGCAACTGACTTTAACCTACAGCTAGCAAGGAGGAAGGAGTGGGAGTAAGCAGAAGTACAACAAGAAACAGGGTATGAAAGTGTCAAGCCAAAGAGGTTAAAAGTCTGGCAGACAGAGGCTCTTTGTTTTGACCCACATAGCAGCCAACATTAAGAAGAAGAAGAAGAAAAGAAAAAAAAAAAACCAAAAACAACAGTTAAAGTCCTTTTACTGTTGGTTATCTCATGGTAGTTTCCCCAGCAGCACTCTCGGGCAGCTGCTGGTAAAGCTCCCCTCCACAGCAGTTTCAGTTCAGCTTTCTGACGGGAATCAGAGAGCTCCTGGCCCACACCCGTCCCTACCAGACCTTGTGACACACACGATGCTCAGGAAGCTCCCGCAGCATTTCTAGAGGCCCGTATGATGTCTTTCACGGATAACTACTCCCAACATTTGAAGGTACGGTAGTTGCATTAGCAGCAAAAATGTACTGTCATGCAGCAGAAGTGTAGCAGGGTAGCAGAAGCCCTGTTATGGATGACTTTTTTTTCCTGCAGGGGAATGTGTCAAAGTCCTAGTGCTCTGATTCAGCCCTAGGATTACATGCAGAAACATAACTCGTCTGTTTAATTCCAATTTTTGTTGTGGTTTGCTTTCACTAACACCACATGACTTCGTTACTCTTTGGCACAGCGCTGACTCCAGTGGACCATCATTCAACAGACGGGGCCTCGACCCACCGTGCAAATGTTATCTACTGCAAATGGGACTGGCACTTACTATAGCGTGCAGCTATTTAGAAAGAAGAAAAAACAAAAAAGCACAGTTCATATTGAAGAAAGGTTAAAAAAAAGCCCTCATTCTGATCCCATATTCTGCACAGACCGAGCATTTTCAGTTGAAGCAAAATAAGAGCTAATTAAAATACTTCAGCATTCATGGCAATACATGCTCTGTAGCTTGTAATGCAATTTTCCTCTAAAGAACCTATAAATAGGAACGAGCAGAGATCCACATTTCCTGTCAGATAAGCAATCATTGCTACGTCTCCAACATCATCAGTATCTAAGCATCAGTATTTGTGCTTGGACTCCCAGTAAGAAAATACTTTCTCTGTATTTCCAGCTGAGGACCCCGAGTTATTCTGACTTGACATCCAGCATGGTTTGAAAGACTCACGAGGGGAGATAAGCATGCCACTGACTGCTCTCTACCCCACACTACTGTTCTGCAATAGCATCTTACCTTTTTTCTTCTTTGGTTGTTCAAATTCAGGAGTCTCTGGTGACTCAGCGTAAGGGTCTGGGGCTTGGTGAACTTCCACCACCTCAGGGATCCCATCAAGTGTGACTGACACATGCGTAATAGGAGCTACCATATCTTCATCTTCAGTTGCACCAAACATAGTTGCTTAAGGGAAAGGGACAAGAGGAATATTTTCACACAGCCACAAGGACTTTTAAACATAGAATGAAATAAAACTATGACACTTATTGCCTCCATGGGAGAGGAGAGCAGTTCATAATTGGATATATCCACCCACAATCAGAACCAGTATTAAAACAGAACAGTTTAATGAAATAACCCGCTCCCCTAAAAAGCACTATTACAACATGCTCACACGTATTTATTCATCGGTAATGCAATCTAAACACATAAGTATATATTCTTCTGTCTTACCAACATAGAATCACAGAATGGTTTGGATTGGAAGGGACCTCAAAAATCATCTATAGTCCAACGCCCCTGCCATGGGCAGGGACACCTCCCACCAGACCAGGTTGCCCAAAGCCTCCAGCCTGGCCTTGAACACCTCCAGGGATGGGGCATCCACAGCTTCTCTGGGCAAACATAAACAGATTCATCCTCTATCAGCCAAACAAAACAGAGCAGTCTAAACACCTCACTTTGTTCACACCTTCCCTCTAATTTTTGATTCTTCCTTACCCATCAATGTTCAACTCTGGCATCAACATGTTCTCAAAGCAGTGGAATTCCTCAGTGCCTACAACACTGGATTTCTGATATCCAAACTACATGTGTAAAGTCTACCTGGAAGCAAAATATTCCTACCCATTCCATGCAATCACACAATACTGAATCCCTCCTTGTTTCAAACAGGCAATCAAGGCAAACATAGACTGCTTTGCTTTCATAAAAAACTTACTTATTCTTTTTTCATCCAGCATTGGACCAGGGGAGTCCATATTGAGAAGTGCTTCGGCAGCCTCAATTGTTTCAATTGTTTCATCCCCATTATGACAAGATGCTTCAACTGAAAGCAAGAGAAAATTATTAATTGCAAACAAGCTACAAATAGGACTTAAAGGTTCAGCATGATATTTATTCCTATATCATTTCTAGAAAGAAAGTAGCAACCGGAGTCTTCTACTAGATGAACGGTAACAGGTTTTCTAGGGAAAAAATGTGCAATGCAATCATCTCATTTCTTTAATGCATTATACTCTTAATATTGTATGTATTAGAAAAACAACCTTTCATTTCTGTCCTGTCTTTCTAACCCTTCCACTTGCTGATCAAGTACATGCAGTAAAATACGATGCCTGTAAGACATGAAAAATGCTACTACCACCAGTGATATTCTAGACAGTACCCTTAAAAAACCTGCTGCTTTCCTCTTACGGTGGTCAGAGGATTTTTTTTTTTTTCCAAAATAATTGTATCATGGCAAACAAGGTAAATATTAGTTCCACTATCAAGTAGCATAAACCTTTAGAACAGTTTAACACATTCTTTTATAAATTGTTTTGTTGGATGGAAATGCACATGCCAGCCTTCCTTATCCTTTGCCACGAATTTTAACCTATGTTAGGTATTTCGCTTGCATTTATCAAAGTGCTACAATGATCTGTGCTAATATTCCCCTCCCTAGGATACAATTGAACCTTAGTTACTTTCTTAGTCCTGCAATGAGTCAGCTTCATACCCTCTCTTGTGTTTAACTTTGAGGAATTTTGGGTGGGGTAGTCACACACACACAAAAAAAAAAAAGAAAGAAAGAATGAGACTGACTGACTGATAGAGCAAACAAAAATGTACCATAAAACATAATGACCTCAGAAAGAACATTTCTTCTTCACATAAAAATAATAGGTTTATTACAGGAAGTAAAAGTTCTATACCATTTTTTTAATCACAGTAAAAACAAAGCACCCAGCCCACTAGCAATAATCAATCCCATAATAAAAAAAACACCAACAACAACAAGAAAGACAATTTCACTCCAAATGCTCACATCTTCAGCAATTTTATCAGCAGGAAAGGACAAAGACTAATGCAGACACTCAGGAATCCACACATCAGCCCTACCTCCTCCCCCCTGCTGTGATTTACAGGCAGCTCATGGACTACGGCTGGCTCAGCAGAAGCCTCCTTACCTCCCAGATTTTTTTCTCGACCTTGGTACTACCATGCTCCAAGCCTCAGAAGCTCACACCCAAACACAATAAAGGAGACGTGGGTGTTGGGCACCTCTGCCCTGTAGTCATTGTGCCTGGCTTCACTGCCAGCTCTACGGCACCTGCTCCACCCAGTGTCTTGCACAGAAATTCAAGCAAGTCCAGGACCTGCACTGCTAGCTGATGTCTTGTGAGAAACGTGGAGCCGGGGAGGTTCCTTCCCATTGTGAAACGAGGCAAGGGGAGTCAATGAGCATGGACTAAAGTGCACACAGTGCGACAGGGCAGCAAACCGGTGGCAATTCTGTCATGCAGCCTGCAGGGTCAGGAGCAAAGCCGCAGAGCATCTCGGGCCCAGGCTGGCTGCCAGAGCCTGACAGCTTCCCCTGGCAGCGCCTGACAGCTGGGGGGGGCACTGGACGCAAGTGAAGCCTATTCCAGGTTGTAGGCAAGCTCACGCTTGGCCCGTCAGTGCTGCTGTAATTGCTCCTGGTTCTGTTTTGGAGTTTTATTTGACCAGAAGCTTTCCATATTATCTACCAGTGTAACAAAGGCCGCAACACCAATGTCACCCTCACTACAGGAACACAGCCCTGCCAGCTTCCAGCAGCCTTGCACTGTTAGAACCATGGAATCATTAGGGTTGGAAAAGACCTCCAAGATCACCTGGTCCAACCATACCCCTACCACCACTGTCACCCACCAAACCATGTCCCTAAGCACCACGTCCAACCTTTCCTTTAACACCCCCAGGGACGGTGACTCCACCACCTCCCTGGGCAACCCATCCCAGTGCCTGACTGCTCTTTCTGAGAAGAAATGTCTCCTCATTTCCAACCTCAACCTCCCCTGGCACAACTTGAGGCCATTCCCTCCAGTCCTATCACTGGTTACCTGTGAGAAGAGGCCGACCCCCAGCTCCCCACACCTTCCTTTCAGGGAGTTGCAGAGAGCAATGAGGTCTCCCCTGAGCCTCCTCTTCTCCAGACACAACAACCCCAGTTCCCTCAGCTGCTCCTCACAGGACTTGTGCTCCAGGCTCTTAACCAGCTTCGTTGCCCTTCTCTGGGCACGCTCCAGGACCTCGATGTCCTTCTTGTAGTGAGGGGCCCAAAACTGAACACAGCACTCCAGGTGTGGCCTCACCGGAGCAGAGTTTGAGCGGACTCTGGCCGGGATAAGACTAGACAGCTTTTTACAGCCGACAGAGAAGAGGTAATTGCTTCCCTCTGCGCCTTCATGCCCCGCGCCCTGTCCCAGCTGCAAAGGCACCCTGCCGCCAGCCAGCTCGGCCCACGCAGGGCGACGGCCATCGCGGCACGGGGCCAGCGGGCTGGGCTGCCAGACGCCGCTACACCCCGGTCCCAGCGTGGTGGAAGGGCAGGAGGGAGGAGAGGTTGCCCCGGAACCACGGGGCAAGGAGCAAACCTTCACTCCTGCTTTCACGTGCGGAGGCGGCCGAGCAGAGCCGATCCTTCACTCTGAGTAATGGAGGCAAGGCAGAGGTTCCCTGCTTCACGTCGCTGCTACGAGATGTAGCCCAGCCACGTCTGAGACTGCTGAAAGCAACTTTTAATTATGATATTAGCAACAAGCTTAATATAATTTGATGCTCACAATAAACGTAAGGAGCAACAGCTACAGGTATCTGTCTATCCACAGACACAGAATGCCAAAAATAAGTTTCTTAACCGCATTAATCCCCTTACTAACACCCTTTAAGTCTCTTCTTAGAAGATGACTTCACAGGACGGTTTGAGCCAAATTAATCATTCTCCGTTGCTGAAAAAACAGGGATGTGGTTCTGCCTTCCATCTCTACCCCTGGTTCACGATCCAAACTCCACTCACTTAACACAGGCTTCGCACTTTTTTTGATCACGTAGTGAGGCAATTTAGTCCCATAAAATGGCTGGAAATAATTTTTTTTTTTGGGGGGAGGGTTGCTGCGTTAGTGAGTTGGATTACAAGCACTCAAGAGCTAACACAAACAAGCTGCAGCGTACCGCACGCAGCAGGTCAATCACAACCTCTCCGTCCTACTAGCAGCGTCACTCGAGACGGTCCTCAGAGATAACCAGCTCGGCTAACAGGGCAGGCTGCTGTCTGTTATTGTAGTCTTCCCCCTTAAGGTTGCCAATACATATTCCAATCACTGGAAATTACAATACAGTCCCAGATTTAAGAAGAAATGGGGTTAAATAGCTTATTTGTCACGCTTTGGTGAAGTCACAGTTGGCAAAATGGCGTGGGTTTTTCATTTCAGAGAAGCATCACGTTTCAAATGCTATCTTAAATAGGTAGAAACTTCCAAAAGAAAAGAAAAAAAAGCTAAAGAAAACAAAACCACACCCATAAGTAACTTTTTTTTTTTTTTCCCAGGGTACTCAGGCCCTTCTTTATCTGAGCAAGCCACAAATTTAAGCCTGTGTACCTGTCTGCCAATTACAACCCAATTACTGCGAACGCATGCTTGCGATGAGTCAGAGCCCAAAGCCAGCACAAGGCCTGCCCAAACACGGCTTTCTGCTCTTCTCACCTGGTGGGGAAAGAAAGGAGATACCCAACTGGAAGTTCCCTCCCTCAGCCCAAATTCCTGCTGTCTGCAGCCCTGCCCGATGTGCTTTTGAAAGCTTTAACACCTCTCTACGTGAGCAGGATCCTAACGCGGTGGCCCCCGACTTGTCCAAAAGGCTCGGTGATCCCATCCCACCACTTCCAGCGATCCCACCCCACTCCACCTCTCCCGTGCCTCTCGTGGCGATCAGCTCCAAAGGGCAGACAAAGAGAGCCCTTGTCCTAGAGAGCCCTAGATAAGGGCCGTGCTAGTCCAGCTGTATTTAAAGGCAGTGCTGATTTTACTAAAGAGAAAAAAAGGGGACCACGGAATCTCAGAGTAATGTTGGAAGAGATCTAAAACTGCTACAAGGAGGGAGAGATCCATCAAATACAGCCGGAGACCTCTTTTTCAGAATGACTGGCTGTTAAATTTAAGTGATTGCTTTTTAATGTAAGTTCTGCATGATTGTTAGCCAACACTGGAAAACCAAGTGCTGCTTTAAGAACGTATATATTTCAGGAGGCCTATATATCACACTTCGTTTTCTTTCTTAAACAAGGCTTTAAAATTTAAAATTTTTTAAAAAGCAAAATTATCTCATTGGGGAGCTATATGGAAAAACACTCATCGTTTTTAACCAGATGGTATA
This sequence comes from Cygnus olor, assembly GCF_009769625.2. Lineage (NCBI taxonomy): Eukaryota > Metazoa > Chordata > Aves > Anseriformes > Anatidae > Cygnus > Cygnus olor. The sequence continues at coordinate 176,865,488 of NC_049169.1, forward strand.
AGCAGCACTGAATAACTTCTCTGCAAAGTAACTGAGACTGTATCCTTTTTTTTTTTTTTTTTTTTTTTTTTTTTTACAACTGGCATGTTGTCAACTAAAAATCCTCATGGATTAAGGCTGTGAAATCCTGCTTCCAACTAAATAGTCCTTCGGATTTCTTTGCAGCATTATAAATGATTACTGAAAATGCTGGGGTTGTGCTGGATAACAGCCGCTAGCAACTCTTTCCCTTCATTCTCTTACTGAACAGTTTGGCTTATGCCATCAGTGCTAGAGGTTCACCACATGGACAAGCCAAATCCTACCTACCTTGGAAAGACTGTACCAAAACTTCCGAGTTGGTTGTCAAGCTTCATTATTCTTCCATGAGAGCCCGTATTTCTGTGCTTGGGACTCAGACTAGGGCACGGTGAACCTAAGTGCAAATTTTCTGTCCCTCACATGTCCAAACTTTGTCAGCAAGGACCCCTCACTGATCCCATCCTAACAAAGCCAGCACAGGTGAACCAAAAAATGGCAGACAGTTTAATTAACTGGTATTTTTTTTTTACATTAAACTTGCCAGTGCTGAGAAAAGAAAAAAAAAACACTTCAGGAAGTTGCATAATCCAATTAGTTCCTTCTTCCTATGCATCTACTAACCCTAATTAGTTACATTAATGAGGTAAATAAAGTGTAGCGAGCCATACCATCTGACGAGATGGCCTGAAATTTATGGTACAGAAAACCTTATCCCCTGTAATTTTCAGGGAGAAAAAAAAAATAAATCAACATTCTCTTCAGTGGTAAAACTTTAAGTTTCTTCTAAGATAAGCTGGTTGTTGGCCATCTTTCTGCAGGGTTTCAAGTAAAACATGCTGTTCTTATAGCTGTCATGTTCTGCAGGTCATAATTTATGCTACAGATAAGTAATCATGGGTGTGTAATAGCTGTGGTTTTTAATGGCTTACGCTATATCCTATTGACAGAAAAACCTACCATTTCTGCAGATACAACACTAAAAGCAGACCTACCTCTAATTTCTGGTAGTTTAGGGGAAAAGAGAAGCTTAATGTATGACAGACATAGTACTGAAAAACTTGTAGCTTCAAAAAAGATTCATGCATATTAAGCATTTCTGAGTAATGTTTACTCATAAATGATGGCATTTTCGGTTTCATTTTGCTGGGAACTTCAGTCTTCTGAATATTTTAAACTGGAATTAGTGCAGTCTTTACAAGGTCTGATTCTCTCTCAATGGCATAATGTGAAAGTGACTGAAAAGATTTGTACTGACTTCAAAGAGCAAAACAATGCATTTCGCTGTTGAGAGCAAACACAATTAAAATCAAGATGGGAGCTTCAAAGAGAGGAAAAAAGCAAGCGAGAGAACAGAGTAGGTGGGAAATTTTAGTTACAATTAGCCCCATCCCGCAAGCAAGCCACTGCAAAACGTGCCTGCACGTGGACTGGCAGTTTGGTCTGTGCACCCGCAGCCCGAAGCTGGGGCAGAGAGGTGGTGGAGGGCTCCTTGCTCCTTCTCTACGCCCTCTCCCCACTCCCATGGGGAGTCCTGGCACCCCGTAACCCTGCTTGAGGCTGGCAGGATGGCTCCCTGATAGAAACCCAGCGCTGAGCCACCTTCCCTGGGGAGCTTTCAGCCGGTCACTACAATAATCTCTACAAAGTCGCAGCTCTGGTCTTCTAAGGACTCGGCCTTTAAAGAAAAACAGATTGCTTGAACTACAATGGATGATGTTAACAATACAGCGCTTGTCTGCCTCCAAAGTATCCCTTGGACACCACCAGTTACAAGGATTACATATTTTCAGTCTCTGGCAGCAATTTGCAAACCCTTCTCATGTGATCATTTATGTTAGCAACAAAATATGTTAACAAGAGGAGTCGCAAAAGTGGCGTTTCGCAATTACTCATGCTAATGTAAATTCACACACAATGTATTGTAGTGAATATGGACTCATAAAAACTATGACATGCATCAACTATGAAACGTTCACACAGCCGCATTAAGTGGTGCTTAAGTAACACACTGAGGAAATGCCAGTTACAGTGTGAATAATTAATATGAATAGCAAGTGAATAGTTGGCAAGAGGTCTCCACATGAAATAATGTTTAAGCACGTAAAACCCTGAATAATCAGCTAACTTATTTGTACAGTCACAGTCTGTTCACAGATAATTCACAGCTTAAAAAAAGGGGGGGGGGGGGGGACATATTATCAGATTTACTGGGAACAGTTCATGTCAATTTACTCTGTGAACTGTACCTCATGTCAAGTTTTGGTGAGGTTCTGTTTTGCTTTTGGTGGTAAAAGATTGTATCAGAGCATGCCTTGGGAAGTAATGTCAAAACCATGACTGAGAGCAGCAAGCTGTCTCCAGCCCCGGAGACAGTTAAGGTGGGGAACCTAGTTGCTGAAAGATGACACTGAGACAGATCTCAACTCTGTAAAGCATCTACCCCACCTCTCAGACTTAGCAAAAATGCTTCAAACACATACTTTCAGCAATTTTTTGTTTGCTGTGAGGTCTTTCTGTTGTTTTGTTTGGTTTTTAAATTTGACTTATCTTCAAGCTTTCCAGGAGAATTGTTTTCTCTTTTGGGCTACCTTTTTTAAGAGAATTCATGCAGAACATTCGTATTTTAGACATCAATCATTATCAGAAATCCAAAGTGAATACTATGCTGAGTGCACTTAGAATCATAAAGGTTGGAAAAGACCTCCAAGATCATGCTTACACGTACATTTTATTGCTGGCTGCTTGTATACCCTCAGGAAGTGAAAAGCAATACATCTACAGATGCCGTGTACTACTGCTTCTTGGTATGTATGCTTACTTAGGTATGTACCAACCGTTAAACAACAGCAAAAATATCCCATGAAGAGCAATTAAAACTCTTTTTGATACTCTGAGCAGGACTCTGTCTTAATCTCTGTTGATGGATGAAACTCTTTACCGTACCAGCTGTACAGCTGGGATTGCAAGCCACCTGGTAATGACATTAATGCCATTTTCTCTGTCTTGTACAGAATTAACAGCATTCAACTCTATTATAACTTTGTTTCCTATTGCTTTTTGTCACTGAACTTTTCTGACCCCTAGCCACAGCCACCTTGTTGCAAAAGCACGGCAGAGAAGTGTTTTTACTGCAGACCTGTGAGGGTGATATCATCGTCTTCTATGATTTGCTCCTCTGCGACATCCAGAGAGCTCTCAGTGATCATGTCACTGGGTTCGTCCACGCAGGTTAAGCCGGAGTAGTTGTGTAGGAGGTCTGCGCTAGGGACGTGTTCCACGATGACAGCAGGGAAAATGGATGGATCACCAAGCTGCAGGGAAAAAAATAAAAGGAAAATTAGAGTAATGGTAGTTAGACTGTGCCCGACCTAACCACTTGCTGATGAGCATTTCAGCAGTCCTGAATATTTCTACATCACCTCGATGGTAGATGGTCAGGAGGGAGCACTGAAGAACGGGATGATTTTTAGCACACCAAATAAAACAGCAGCAGTGTCCTGCTATGGGTCAGAGGCTGAATATCACTGTAGTATCTAATATAGTGACTTTACTCCAGTAGGTTAATACGAGACTCCCACAACTGCATTTTCCAGCTTAAAAGCTGACGTGACAGAGGAGAGGAGTGGCGCAGTAAATGCCAAACTTTGCTGGCAACGATAGCAGGCAAGCAACTTGCTGCACGCACCGTTTGCTCTTCCTGCCAAGCTGGAGGTGGAGGGGTGGTGAGGCTGCAAGGACCACAGGAAGGTCTCACGGGCATCAGGTCTTCCACAAGGCACTAGCTGGCAACCACAATCAGGGGACACTTACTCCCAGAGCAACAGGGAGTGCTTGATACGTGTCCCATACCACTTTCCCTCTCTAATTCTTATGGCCTCCTTGACTTGCTCCCCCCTCTTTCCTTCCCAAGACCGCTTTCAGTCATTCTCCTTCTCTCAATCATTATTTTCCGTAAGATACAGTAGAAAAGGGGCTGCTGGAAAAGCAGAAGGCAAGCTGGCCAGTAATAAGAAGAAGATGCACGTTCTCTGAAAAGACAACCATTCAACAGGAAGAGGTTTTCAGAAAATGCCATCTACTACAGAGACAGTATTTTCCAAAGTGATTCTTTCAAAATGTCATTTGCAGGAAGAAAGTCAGAGCTGATGATAGCACAGCGGGCTCAAAGAAAGCCTAGTGTAACTCAGAGGCTCTCTCACTACAAAAACAAATTGCATTATGAATGTGGCAAGCTTAACAACAAAAAAAAAGTTGCTCAATGTGCTTCTGTGAGAAAACCGGTGTGTAGACATTTGGTCTCACTCTCCACAGAAGAACAAAGATACACACAGATCAAGTAGATTTTATTTAACCATGCAAGAAAAACAACAACATTTGGTTATGAGTTCACTTAGGCGTTGCTCACGTCTCACAATCTCGCCACTACACAGGCCACCACCGGTGGAAAATGGTCTCAGAGCTACTGGCTCCATACAGACAACGGCAATGGGAGGCAGTGTCTCCCAGGGAAGAGACTGGAATACATGTTCTGAAAGCAGAAAGTGCAATTACAAGTTTTACACAGCAGTAATTACTATTTTATGTTGCTCTGTATTTTGTAAAACGTGCCTCAGCAACAACTGTTGTAAAGGGCAACCAAGAAAAAAGGAAGAATCCAGAAACAAAACTAGTATTTCTATGGGCTTCTATTATAAACACTCTGCTGAACTAAAACAAAAAATAAAAAATAATAAAAAAACAAAACGCCACAAAATCAACAAAACCCAAAGGAAAAAAAAAATCCACATCTAACCTACCAAACTCTACGGAACATAAGCTTCGAAGAGCGTAACGTGGTAGGAGAGCAATAAACACCAGCAAAAGGCAGAGCAGTTAAAGGCAGACCAGACTCGTAGATTTGGTTACACGAAAGCAAAATGAGTAAAAAAGATAAAGCACCACGAAGAGAGAAGAAAAATAAAATACTGCATGAATTAGAAAGGTTTTATTTTCAACAGCTCCATGAACTAGAAGGACGATAGTCCATCACAGCCTCACTACTGAGATAAAATTCATGCTACAAAAATAGCTTGAGCACCCCAATTTCAGAAATATACCACAGTTTATACGTTTTGTGGTGGAAACCACATATACTGTACATGCATCTACATAACCACATTAAAAAAATTAAGAAGAAAAGAGTTTACATACTACACTTCACTCAGGCTCCTGTCACCTGCAAGCAAAAAAAAGAGGCCATTTTGCAAGCATCTGTTCTCTCTGTTCATCTGTTACTGAGCTGGTAAAACGATGGATTTTAGGTTGGGGAAACACAAATATGCTTTAGTATTCTCATCCTACTTGAGCTCATAGACACTAGGGGTGAAGTTCACCTCAAGTAACTTCAAACAACTGTGGTGCAAGCACTCACAGAATCATCTAGGTTGGAAGAGACCTCCAAGATCACCGAGTCCAACCTCTGACCTAACACTAACAAGTCCTCCACTAAACCATATCACTAAGCTCTACATCTAAACGTCTCTTAAAGACCTCCAGGGATGGTGACTAGACTTAAGCTAATAACCCCAGGTTTCCTTCAGAGTCAACAGGTAGAAATGGGTATTTTTAGAGTATGTTTCCTTATCCAGTTTTAGGCTCCTGTGCTACAACAGGTATCATCCCCTAAAAACACCCAGTTCTCACCATTGACCATAAAGGGGCAGAGGTGTTGGGGTGTCTCTTCCTGATGTAGATCTTGTACACATCTATCTGCAACGTCTTCGAAGTGAGCTGGTCCGTCCTTCCTTTTGGCTTCTGCGGTTGCACATGCATGGCCTGCAAAGTCTGTAGGACATACAGGCTCTCCAGGGATTGTACGGAGTTGCCTGTGCCTTGTGTTAGCTCCTTCTGGATAAAAAATGACTCTGGCTCAGCACCGTCCTTCTCTAACGACTGCAGCTCATGTCACTAACTTTGTCTCTGAGAGACAAAAATATCTCCACTGTTACTCTTCAGTCATAAAACAACTGTTGTCGAATAACAAGGGAAACACAGATAAACCCAACTGATTCTTAGACATTTTTATCTGAGTTTCTCAAAGCCCTGTTTATATTCCACCCCACCAGTTGGGAAACCTAATTACAACAGCCCCATCGGCCATTCATTAAGGAACCATGCTTCGCCAACAGCTGCTTCCCATGTTCCTGAATTAGGCTGCTGTCATGAGCTTCAGTAGGATCAGTATGACCAAACGTGATCTGTTCTGTAAGGATAAACTGTCTGTCTGCACCAGGGGGATACCTGGGGGCTGTCTGTCTCTCGCAGGGCAATCCGTGGTCGTGTGACTATAAGCTGGACAACTGGAGGAGCCCGCTGACACACTGCTCTTCCAAAAGGTGTAAGATGAGGAGCGAAGCCACTTGAAGAGTCATGCAGAAGAGCATTTGTTCATACTAAGACACATTAAACGGGATTTTCTTTAAATTAATAACAGCTTTAAACTGGAGTCAAGAGTAAATATCACTCCTTGTGGCCTCTTATATTTTATACCATTATTACACCTGCTTCCAATTTATTTATTACTGCTGTACAAAGTATGGGTTTTCTGTCTTGCCAGTGTTGTGAAAAAGGAAGGCTGGAACAGATATAAAAAACGCATTCAGGAAGAAAAGCACAAATGCAACTGCAAGTAAATCTAATGTGAAATACGTTTTTGCAAAAACTATCACCGCTATTTTGTACAATATTTGCAATTGGTTATGATTTCATTGCAGCTTTTCAGTACTTACAGGGGGCTTATAAGAAAGATGGAGAGTAACTCTTTGCTCAATCAGGTAATGACAGGACAAAGGGGAATGGTTTTAAACTAAAAGAGAGAGATTTTAGATTAGATGTTAGGAGGAAATTCTTCCCTCAGAGGGTGGTGAGGCCCTGGCACAGGTTGCCCAGGGAAGCTGTGGCTGCCCCATCCCTGGAGGTGTTCAAGGCCAGGCTGGATGGGGCTTTGGGCAACCTGGTCTGGTGGGAGGTGTCCCTGCCCATGGCAGGGAGTTGGAATTAAGATGATCTCTAAGGTCCCTTCCAACCCAAACCATTCTGTGATTCTATGACTTCATTAACAAAACAGCTTATTTAGTCTCAAAAGCTACTTCTCCATGATGGGAAAAACTGAACCCTACCCTCCTCAGGGGAATGCTAATGGCAGCAATCTTCCTTCGTGCTCTCAAATTCTTCTTTATCTTTAGCGTTTGACATTCTTGAGAGGTATTTCTTTTTCTTCCTCTAAAAATTTTCGCAAAATACCAAACTGGTTGTGCAAATGGAAAATAAGGGGATTTCTTCTGCTCTGGAAGTAGTGTCTTCTTAGATGACAATTCAGATCCCATCCAAGGGACAATCCAGATCTTTTCCAGAAAATGTGTTGTCCCAAGAACACAGTGACTAGCAGCTAATTGGTTTGGAAGACATTTTATGCAAGTGAGTGATCGGTGCTAAGAAAAACATGCAATAGGGAAAAGCAGAGGAAAGCTACACTGGGAGAAAGAAAGAAAAAAAAAAAACACGGTGCAAAAACTGGCTTTGTAAAAAAGCAACAGAATTCAGACTTGAGATGTAGTTGGCCATTTATTTTGAAACAAACAAAAATCCCCCCACTAATGGAAAGCAGGCAAAGTGATCTCGGTGACTAGAAAATGGCCTTCGGTTTTCTCTCCCTGAAGCTCCTGTGCCAACAGCTGAAGCAGCCTCTTGACTTGCCAGGCGTTCCCACGGCCAGGATCTGAGACATTACCAAGCTTCACAGCGGGGTTTTGGAAGCAGATTAATGCTGCTTGCTTTCTCGGGGAGACAACCTCAGCACGGATCTCACAACCACTGCCTGAGAGCCTCCATAAAGCTGCAAGCTGGTAAGTGGGGACTTCCTGCAGAAGCTGGAAAGAGCCAGAAATTTAGAGCTTGGCCTTGGCAGTGGCTTTCGACTCTGGCACCACCAGGTTTTTCTGGGGTGACTTTATATTCCAGAACATCGGAGAACGTGGAAGAGTAAACCAAGGCATGACATGTTTCAGAAGCCCAACCTAAGGAGCAGATTTCAGAACCACATGGAAAAGTGCTTGATGGCACAGAGCAGTCGTGCTGGGAACCAGGCTAACAATTTAACAGGTGAGATGATGTGGTGTGTCCCTGGCATCGTTTAAAACTTACTAGCATGGATCCAGCATCCGTGGTTGCTTTAATTCAGCTTTTTAAATCCAGAATGTCCTGATCAAGTATCACGGTAACTGTCAGATAACAAAGGGCTAAACGAAAAGGCACTGAGAGAAGAAGCTGCAGAAGGGGAGCAAAGCAGTTCCAGGCCAGTTCCCGACGCAGCCAAAGCCTGGAGGAGCTCCTGCACAGTTTTATATGTGTGGTCTCTCTTAAAACAAAACAAAAATCCACAAAACCTCTTTTAAAACATGATCTTTGACACGCAGCAGCAGCCAGTCGGCTTATCAGGAGCATTAGAACAAGCCACTTCTTCCCTTCTCAAAGTTATGAAGACATTTTCACCCCACTTCTTTCCCACCATATAAGCACAATGATATAAATGAGGCCTCCAAGAAAAAAAAAATTCTTATTTTCTAAAGTGAAAGGGATGAAGCTGATAAAAGAGAGCCTTTCCCGTTCACATGGGGCCGTGCGACCAAGTCCCTCCCACTGGCATCTGCCGGTGGCTGAATGCTTACATTTGCAAATGGGCTGTTCCTAATTTATGGCTGTTTAACCAAGACTTTAAAAAAATAAATAGACGGCCACGAATTTATGACTTCCCCGAAACACTGAGTGTAGCTGCCATCTAGACCCTGAACCTCTCCCCACAGCTGTTCTGTGTCCTGACAGTTCTTGGCACAAAAGGGCTCCAGGCAGAGCTTCGATGAGGAGGAAAGCATCACAGTTCTTTCAACTCCAGCAACCCAAAGATCAGTTAATGGACACATACGTATAAAGATGGCACATTTTGCATCCCAATGAAGCTCAGAAGAATGCTTTTGATCAACACAGAGCACTTCCAGAGCTCAAATTCCTAAGCACCCCCATTGGGGTATGCATCCCTAAATGCAATCTATCTGTCCAGAGCCGAAACCTTCAGCAGTACCTGTACTGACAGCTCCCATGGTGCAAGAAGTAGATGAACCAGGTACATGCATAATCTTTTTGTGTTAATGTCCTATTACATATCTTTACCTGAGTTAAACCTTGCTCCAGCTTCCCAGATCTTTCCCTGCTGCAGGATCCTTTTCCAGCACTGGTGTTTAATACCTACCTTCATGCAGCCATCTGGCTGGCCACCCGAATCTTTGAGAGCTGACCTAAGTGAACCTACTGATTTAAACAGCTTGCCGCGAGGGGCGTTCTGTTATGGCCTTCCACACCTTTGATTTTATCTCCTGTAGAGTATGCTCCAGGATGCCTTTTTTCCTTAGGCTTAATTTTGAGTAGGATTTATTAGGCTTAGGAGACACATGCCAAGGTTAAGTTTGGACTGGGGCTGGAGAAAGCTCCATTTAGGGGGGGTTTACTGTTGAGTGCTCTAGGTATTTAAGTTCTTCAGGTGAACATCTGAAGAAACTGAAAGATACATAATGCATAGCTAAAATGAACAAAGCCACGTATGCTTACACTGCACCTTCCAGAAATCACAGTGAAGTAGCCCTCCCCTTCCCAGTTCTCCCCTCTCCCACTGGCTTGTAAAGAAAAACCAGCAACAAACACACACCAGAGGTAATAAACACAGCTCGTTTTCTGCTATGTTTGTGCAATTCCCATATCTAAATCCCCAAGCTCTGGAAAAATACAGGGAAGGAAGTTACATTACCAGTTCCACCCAAAACTGAGTTAGCACTTTAGAGAGACAACGCTCAGTTCATTGAAATGATCCTATGACTCTGACAGCAGAAACGGGCCACTGAACCAGCCAAATATTAGGGCACAGAGAAAACCCAGGGACAGGGTTATGAAGCCAACAGTATTTTTGAAACAAAGAAGAACAAACACTTTCCACATTCACAAAAAGAGGAACAGTTTGCGACAGCACTTCTCAGCTGTCTCTCCATAAGACTAAGATGTCGTATGATCTCTGAGACTAACAACTGTCTCTCCATACAACTAAGAAACGTATTGTTAACAAATGCAAAACCCTACCATTAACCACCACTTATAGAAGAGCTGCCTGACTTTTACAGTAGGAATCCTTTGCTGAAGCCTCAGGACTCACGGGATGTGGTACAGATCATCTAAAGCTACCTGAGAGTCTCACGAGATAGAAATAGTTATTTTCCCTTCAGCGTGAAAGAAACCAATTTAAATTATTTTGAAGCTTAGTTCTGAATAGCTGACATACACGTAGCAATGCAATTTAGGAACCAATCTGTAAAAAGTAGAGAGCTGACATCTACTGCTCCTTCTAGTCACCTGCAGTGTCACACTTACTTTTTCCAGATTTTATCCTAGCACTAGAAAAGTGAAAGCGACAGCCAAATATCAGAATTTTAGGAAATTTGCATCACAAATGGATTCTACTGGTACAAATCAGTGACACGAGGAAAACATTTTCAGAGGAGGTCTCTGCAATACTGCAGAAATTGCAACATTTCAACCCATTTCTGCTCGGCTCGTGCAAGTTACAGGAAGCAACAGGAAGCTTTTGAAACTGCACAAAGATCTGCTGCAACACTAATGATCTCGGCGTTGGCTTTCTTGTGTTTTACGTGGCATTTTTTCCTCATGTCTTCCCTTGCATGAATGTGATTTCTTACGCGGTCCCGTACCTGCTGCTCATCCTCCATGACGTTGCTGGCGAATTCAAACACGAGCTCATTCTGCTGTACAACTGCTGCCATAATAACGCATTCCCAGGTCTCAGCTCCACATAAGAAGAAAAACGTTCCCAAATGTCAAAGGATGGCGAGCGTCACCAAGGTCCAGCGGGGCAGAAAGGCAGGATGGCGAAACGAACCAAGTGTCAGTTTTAGTATTTCTTAATCATCAGCATTCCCGGGTCCTTCTCTTCTCAAAGGGAAACAAACCAAGGGAAATCCTTTCCTGAGGTGGTTTTCCCACGTGGGCAGCCTTTTATCTCTAAGGAGAGAAAGAGAGAAAAAAGAAGTTATAATTAAGAAATGATTGCTACATGAAAGAGCAGCAGCCACAGGAAAGGCTCGTCCTCACATTTATAGTTTTATCTAGCTCTGGGGAAGTCAGACACCTTTGTATCTCCAGAGGTATTACTTCCACTAATCAACACATGCAAATCTTCATTCCCATAAAAAGTAGGACTGTTTCAGGAAGCAGAGGGACACTGTTTCAGGAAGTACGACACCAGTTTCAAAGCGCTTCATATTAAAAGTATCAGGCTAGCACCAAGGCGACAAAGTCACGAAAGTTACCAAAAAGAAACTCCATCTTTTTGCCTGATTCATACATGCAGCTTTTGCATTCGTTAATAACTCTGGTCTTTAAGGTACACTCAGAGCAAAAACACAAAGCCCAGACTGACCTACTCAGCTGCAGGATACCTCACGTACATCACCTTTCTGCCCTACACACAGTTCCAGTTTTGCAGGGCTGTTACTCTGCAAGTGAAGTGCTCTTGATCTTGATTCCCAGTGTGCAACAGATAGAGAGTCAATAAATTCCTCGTACGATACAGAGAGTTCCTGAGCTGTACACGAGGCAGACCTTCAGCTTCTTTTTTAAAAACACACTGTAAGCGTAGCCTTATCTCTACCGCAGGCTTGCGAGCAGCCGGAAGGAAACAGCACTGACCACGTCATGGCAAATTAGAGCAGGCAAAGAAACGGCGCAGCACAATAGCAAAGAAAAAAGAAGACTCCCAAAGCAGGGAATGTAAACAGCTCCGCTGGAGGGACGCGTGCTCACAGCTCCCACATTTTCACTCACTTATCAGCGTTAGAGGCAATCATGGTTAACTTGTGCTTGGATGGAGATGCGCTGTACTGCTTCTGAAATAAAAGTGAGTGCTAAACGTAACCTTTTTATACAGCTAAGATGATCAACGTGTCAATAAAAACCCTACCTTTTCAAGGGAATAACAGCATGCCTGCAAGTAGGATCCCACCTACGGGAGTATGCTGGTGCCTACAAATTTAAAGCCGCACGTCTCAAAGGAAGCAGACGGGCGGTGACTTGCGTTTTGACCGAAGTTCTTTCAACTGGCTTCGATGCAGGGCTGCTGCGACAGGAGGACACGTGGCAGAGGTCTAGCACGTCCCCATCCTCGAGAGACGCTCGGAGACCGACTGAGACCCAGAGGAAAGCCTCTGGCGGCTTCAGCCCTGGAGCGAGGCGGCCGTCTGCGGCGTGTCACAGCCGCCTGCGTACAAGAGGTTAACCTCACCTTGTTTTTGCAGCAGTCTGAAAGTCAAGAAACGAAGGGCATCTTCCTCCCCTGCTGCCAGGCAGTTAAATTAGGGAGGGCCGAGTCACGTGCCCGTACTCCCTCGCTCTAGGAAACGCAGCAGCTGTTTTTCCCATATAGATTGTGGTATTCCCAAATTCCTAAGCCGTGATGACAGCGCATTCAAGGAGTCTCGTTTAAGTCACTGGATCCAACCCTTCTAAGAAATCAGGAAAACCAAAGTTATGCAGACAGGAGAACTTCCCCTTCCAAGGCTTGCTTTAATTAGCTGCTAAACTGTTTAGGTAGCCACAACCCTAACTAGAGAGTACTTGTGTTAATGAGAGCTAGAGGCTTGAGGAGAAAGGCTATGCTTTGGAAATCACGACTGGTCAACCTCAGCCCTTTGCACTTCGCAGGCTGACGTGAACAGTTCTCTGTACATCAGCAGGGCTGTGGCAGTGAAAGCACCACACGCAACCCTACGATCTGGGGTTAACTCCCCTACAATTACTTGGCCTCACCTTTTAGGAAGACAAAAGTGCCACTGGAAGGTTGCACACCCATCAGCACAAAGGGATCGGCTTGTCCCATCCCATACTCTTATCAGCCTGTGTGCTAGCCTAAAAACAAACTATACGGCCATGTGCTATGTAGCTTAACATTTCCTACACGCAGCGATTGAAATGGATGAGTTTATGTCAGTAGGGACATACCAACTCCTCCAGAAGAGAGGACAGGAATGGAAATTTACTTAAGTGCAATTTCTGTTTTAGTTACTGCTGAGAAACGAATTACATATATCCTCTCCGACAGGATGAAGCAGCAGTATCTGAAGTCACTCTCAATAATCAGTGAAGAGGGCTTTCGCTCCGGAGGACCACCAGGCAAATAGGAAAATCTCCTCAGCTTCCCAACAGAGGCTTATTTCAAAATGAGAGTTAAGCTAACTGTCCTGGGAGAACCAGAATTTGGGAAGGGCTTACAACCATCTCCATTACACGCCTGTAAACCACATGTCTGAACAGAGAGTACAAGTGCTTGAAGCCCAGCGACTTTCTAAGCTCAACAACAGTTAACAGCACCAATATAAAATCAGGATGAACACCCTGTCAGAGATGCAGGCTGTCTAGGAAGGCATAAGGAAAACCGGAGGTACAACCACCACAAGACAGGTATTAGAAGTTCCCTGTGTTTGTCGGAAAGTGGCGCATTCTTCCATTAGCACCAGATCATGATTCTGTAAAACAATAACATCTCACAGTAGATACTGCGATGCCACACTGCACAGCAAAGACATGATTCAAAAGCTGTGGCGGCAGAGATACTAAAAGCTACAAGGAGATGTCCCCACACTTGTTATTTAAAACCTAACAAACAAACAAACAAACAAACCTCAACATGAAATCAAGCGCCATCATTTGACATCACTTTAAGAGACTGTGGCAGTGCAATGCACGTGATCCCTGTAGGATCCACACAAGCGCTGCTTAAAACTGTTACACCTCACGGTAGTGAGAAGCTCCTAATGATCCGATACCCTCGTAGGAACAGATATTTAAATGCTATTTTATGAATTTTCCCCACTGTGATCCCGTGCAGTAAGATGCTGGTGCAGAGTGCTCATAGCCCACGACCACCCCAAGGCAAAAAGCACCACGGCACCTACGAGCAGAGTCAAATGGCCCCTCTGTCCTTACAAGGGAAGAGCCACGTAACCCCAACATTAGGACCACAGTGAAAGACAACGGTGTGAACAGGCTTTAGTGGGCTTTAATATCTAACCTTACGGCTATATAGCGGCACTCAACCTATTATTGTCTATGGGAAACGTCCAATTGCGTCTTCAGTGGCAAATAAGTAGTAACAACCGAGCTACTGGGAAATACCAGCAGGGCAACATAATGCAGAGAACTTCCCCGTATCCCATATCGCTTTCTCCGGCACATACAAAACAACAGCAGCTTTTCACAGAAGGCAGCACCGTTCTAAACCAGCTATATTTTCCTCCACATCTATTTTTATAAACTGTGCTTCCATTATTCCAAGTATCACAGGATCAGGATGCATATAGGCTAACACAAACACGGCTATTGTTTTGGCTATATAATACCACTGACCTCCCTGTCTGATTTGACGTACATCTGTGAACAGCAAATAAGTTATTTGCACACAGCACAAAATGTATAAATTGTATTCGCGCGCACAACAAGCTCGACTACATACAATTAGTCCTGGGAGAAAGGGGACCCAGTATACATTACCATAACATTTGCATCGAATTTTCAGAACCTCAGAACAAATGTTTGCTTTTACTAACTTTTTGTCGCAGGAACTTATTATATTAAAGCAATATTAAGACACGGAGATATCAATAAACACCTTAAATCAATAAACGCCTCTTCCTTAATCCTTAAAACTGAGCCCATGAATAAATGATGTCAATCCCTCTGAAAATTCCCCTCCTCGAAGTATTACAACATCTCGAAACCACCCCCTCGATCAGGCTGTCCAAAAGCACGTTGAGATGCTTTAACCCTTACATTCCTTCTCCGATATCCCAGAAGATGCCCTGTAGGACTTTTGGGCTAGATATCACAAGCGCTTTCCCAACCACTCCTCCCTACACGTACCCTTCACTTCACCCGATCGCTCTTTGGCCAATTCAGCAAAGCTGGTAGGAAATGCCTCCCAAAAACAAGCATTTTTGGTCCCTAAGTTGCCCTGCTGCTAAAGGCAGCGCTCCCTAGCCTGCAGCTAGGCTCTGACGTGGAGATAACAGATCTGCATTTTCTCCTTCAACTCCTGACAACATCAGCAGGCACAACCCCTGCTGCCTTAGCACTCGAGTACAACGCAGAGCGCTCAAGTAAGACGGCGGCACACTGGAGAGGTAGAGGCATCAAAGTGCCAGGAACAAACCCAAACATTTGCACAAGAAGCTCAGATATAAAACCAGAAGGCTCACGTCTTGGTACTAAGGGCTCCTCCAGCAAGCTGCTGGCTGGATCCAGTCCCACCTAGGGTTACCGAAGACAACAGTAATCATCCTGCACTGCCCTTTTAGTGCAATGAGGCACATCGTTCACACGTTGGAATTAAGAACAAGCTTAGCTGCTCGATCAAATGCGGATTTGAATCCTGACTTACTGCTCAAACAGCTCTACTTGTTCAGCACAGGGTCAAACGCCTTATGACTGAAACTCCCCAGTGAATTTCAGTCTTCAGCATCAGCTCTAGCCCAGAAGTGTCACCGCTGGGACTTACCAGAAATGCAAAGCTGGAGCCCTTCCTCAACAACACGTTGGGTGCAGGAGGAAGACAGGAGTCAATGAAGGGGAAGAATAAAGGTATCACACCTGGAGATTTTGGTATGAACACGCTTGGGGGGAGGTCAGGCAAGCACCTGGCTGCTCCCTGTGCTAATTCCTTTCTGCCAGTGGAGGTTAAGCACAGATCAAGCCAGAGCCCGTCCTCTCCTTGTAGGATTGCACCTTCTTAAGATACTACACAAGCAATAGATCACGAAGTCTGGTTTTCATAAAAAGGAAAGCAAGCCAAATGATTTCGCAATCTTCATAACGCAAGTCCCAACCCCCCGATGGCCTTCTTTATCCACGCCGAGCACAACTGCTAGCAACACCATCCACTGGGGCAGCCTTCACAGGTTGGCTATCCCTGGGCAGCAGCACCACCAACAAATCGCACAGAACTGGAGCTTTGAACCCTGCTCTTAGACCCTGAGCATCTGTAGCCAGCAAAACGACAAGGAGGAAGAACACGTTAAAGATCTGTTACTCGGCATGAGACGTTTCTGACGGCACAACACTTCGAGTGCTGACACAAAC
Organism: Cygnus olor; assembly: GCF_009769625.2. Classification (NCBI taxonomy): domain Eukaryota; kingdom Metazoa; phylum Chordata; class Aves; order Anseriformes; family Anatidae; genus Cygnus; species Cygnus olor. The sequence goes on from NC_049169.1 coordinate 176,881,733, forward strand.
CGAAGAAGATAGGAAAACAACATGGTGAGGCTATCAGGGAGGAAGGAAAGCAACAACTTAAGGAACATTCTGAGATCTTCCGAAAGCACCCACACTGCCTAGGGGAAGCTGTGCAAAAAGCAGCTGACATAATCAAAGCCAGCAGGGTGACCTTTGCTGAGCCTGGACAAAGGAATCTCCGCTATCAATAAATGCCTGTTCTGCAGCCGGGCAGGAAAGCAGCCTATGTCACCACGGGCTCTCGGTACACATACAGGAGGGAGGACACGGAGTAAGAGGGTTCGTCTGTTAAACATAATAAATCATAGAAATAGAAAAAAAAATTGGCGCACAATTCAGTCAACATAGGGGAAGCGAAACGAACCCCCCTTCCCTAAACGTCAAATAAAAGCCTACGCTTACTCCACAGAGGGCAGAAAGCACAAATGCAATTACCAAGTTCTTCTACGCTGTCACAAACTCATCACATTTTCAATGAGCATCTTTTTTTTTTTTTTTTTCCCATTTCTTTTTCTCTGGCAACAACCTCTGTTAGGCTGACCATTTAACACAAGGCGAGATTCCTTTCCGGACTGTTAACAATAACGACTTCAGCATTGTTTACGGACTCCCCCACCCCTGAAAACCTTCCTTTTCCTATAACCCGTGTTCCCCGATACTTGTAACATCGAGTCCCGTTTATTTAGCACCTTTATGTAACACAGCTGCTGTACAGCAGCCCTCCACACAAGCACCATAGCGGAACAGTGCTGGGAAGTTTTAAGGAAGTTGTGCTTCATCTGGATCCTCATGCTCCAGGTGAAAAGGTAACCCCAAATCTGCGTAGGTGTGCGGACACAGAGTACTGTGGAAATAATCCATGTATGCTGCAACCAGCAAAATCAATCTGCTTTAGAGGGTTTGATCCCAAACAGCAAGTTATAAGATATTGAGGTGAGGAAGGCCCTCCCCAGCTCCGCTGCTGCAGCTCTCGAGCTCGGACTAAAGCATCTGAACACCTGCTAAAATAAAGGCTGAGCCTCCCGAGTCTGATCGGGCAACCAGGCTGGGGCTTTGTCGCTTCTCCACAAAAAGTTTGCTTTTAAAAAGCAGAACAGGACTCAACAGGAAAAGTCAGCTGTAAGTCACCCTAAGGCAAGGGAGCTCAGGCATCCCGGGGGGGAGCAAGGGTCCAAACCCTCTCTCTTCCCCCTTCCTTATCCTCCTGGTAAGAAAATAACCGAATCTCAGTTTTCCATAGGCCTGGTGCATGATGCAATGAGAAGCTTAGGGAGAAGAGACGTCACAGCGCCAGCCTCCCTTCCTCCCCAAATGATGGGGTGAAAAAAATGAAAGCCCCCAGACCTTCCTGTTGGTGCAAAGAAGCACCAACAGGTCACTCTTGCACAGGCTTATATCTGCGCGTAATTACTGCCACGAAGGGGAGAAGAATATGCGCACATCAGGCCTTCAGCACTTGAAAAACGCTGGCCACAAACGTGCTGTGGCACCGCGCTTCCTGGCCACTGCCGGTACGACTGCCAGTCTTTCTAAGAACTTCTCTGCAAGGGGCTATCTCACGGTCTCTTATCCTACCAAACATCAGATGCTTGTGCTACGACGAACGCTTTCAGAAGCGTGACGCTGTAATGTGGATCCAAGAGCCAGCTTAAGACAGTCATGTGCATAGCAAAGGTCTGCTTCTCTTTTGGCTGATGCGCAACCTGCGTGGTAATCTCCAGTAAACGCAGAGGCTGGGGACCAAAACACTTGGGCATCGCTTGGATTCTGCCTTTGTAGCCAATTCATCACTACTGGTAAAGAGAAGGAAAAAAATAAGGTGCTGGTACTTCCCACTTGATAAAATGAGAACAAGGAGACACGCAGTTAAGTCGGGAAGGAACGGGGTTTGAACAGATGAAAGGAAAGCAATAAAAAATGTATCAGTCTAGGTGTACGTGGTCAAACTTCTTCCTACAGCTATGACAGAAATCAAAAGCTTAGTAAAATTATAAACACAGATCGACTTAATTAGAACAGATCAGTTGCATTACATAAGGATTTCTTTTTAAACCAAACGAAAAAGACCTGTCACAAGACGAGGCAAACTTCCAGTAATGCAGATTTCCACCACACATCTCCTCAAGCAGTACTTTTTTTTCATTGTAACCGGTCACTTCCGGATTCACATATTCTCCATGAGGAGAAATAAAATAAAAATCAAACGCTCCAAAACCAGAATAGATGGACTGCAAGTCTGAGACGACACCGCAGGTGTCTGCACAGTGCAGCTCATCGAGAGGTAAGTGATACTAACCATGTAGACAAAGGAAAACAAAAGATCTCTAATTACTTCCTCGCCTGTAACATCCAAATAACATGGGTTATTTTATCCGATAGAAAATCTGCAGAGACAGGACTGTTTCTATGTGTTGTCATACCATAACCAATTTACCAATATTAATAAATAACATTAGACGATTTCTTAGCAGTTTTCGCATTGCACAAAATCTCAAAAAGGGGTTTAAAAAGGATAGAGAAAAGTTGTAAAATGATAAAACCCCAAATCTGGATCAGAAATTCCTGTAAACCAAGAGAATTATTCCAGTGACGCCGAACAAACGTTTGCAAAGGCACTCTCAGGCAGTTTCTGGCATTTAATAGCACCTTTTAAGGAGAATTAAGACCACGATCCTGAAGCAACCATAATGAGAGCTTCAGATATGTGAAATCTCACTGATTTTAAAAGGGAAAGCGTCCTGGTATAGAGACAGCCGAAGGGCTGAGCTCCAAGACAGCTAAACCAGGATATGAGACAAACTTGTCAAAGGGGGTGTACGAGGGAAGAGCTGCTTGACCCCAAGAGATCGTGCTGCTTTGATTAACACAGGCACGCAGGAGAATAAAGAGGTGGCGGTGGGAGGAAGAAAGATCAGGGGAAACTAAAGCTAATTGCTTTGGCTGGATGCCGAGCTTCACAAACTACCAGTTGCCAGTCCGGACCAAATACTGACATAAAGCTGTCAGCCGGCCTCTGAAAATTACTTTCTCCACAAATTAGTAATGCAGTCGTTGTTTTTAGATCACCTGGAGGAAAGAGTCCAGTTTACTAAAAAAAAAAACCTCCCTCTTTTTTCAGCTAGCCACAGATGTAGACTTTTTTTTTTAAAAAAAAAAAAAAAAGAAATATAAGTGCACACAAAATGTATATATATTAAAGGGGGGAAAAACTGACCAAAGGACAGCAGAGATGAGTTGCAAGTCAAAAGTTTCTTACTGCAGATGGCCTTTTGCAGTCAAGCACTGGTAACTGTAGATCCATCACTGAAACCCTCACTGGGCTTCTTCGGTGTCCTGCAGAAGATGCCATAGGACCAGGCTTGGGGACCATCTCTGTTCTAACTTTTTCAACAGAGATTTTTAGCATTTTGTGGCTTTTGTTTCTTCCAGTTTGTTTATTTTTAACTATTCCAACGTGGACAGTCAGGCACAACAAACAAAATATTTAAATAATCCCAAAACGCCACAGGAAAGCTCTGTGATTCACCTCGGTATGTTTTAAGCACGGGGGAAAACTTCTTCAGAATCTGTTTCAGATATCTAAATTTGATTTAATTGATTGAAACCAACGAACAAGGGGCACAAACTAACCCAAGCAGAACTCGCTGAAGCGTCCCCTTCCCCGAGCACTTCCAAGCCGCAGCGTGGCATCTCACTCGTGTCAGTGCTGGGTCTGGTCACGGCTGCATCCAGCAGACCTGCCCAGGTTCAGAAAGGTAAATATTCTTACCTCTGCAGCGCCTCTAAAGAACCTGTCTGAATACAGGGCACATTAGGCAATATTTCTGCCGTTTGCTTCTCGCTCACTGTCAGCTGTCAGCAGTATCAACAGTCAAAAACCCTCTGGAGCGGGCTGTTATTAGTCAGCTAGACTTGAATTTCCAGTTCTTTTACATTGCTCTCTATTTTCCTCCATTAAGCTCGCCTGTCCTACCCTGCTATCAGATTACACGGAGCCAACATTTACAGCACCTTGCAAAACAGTCAAACATATCACATACCTAAGTCTGCCTGTACCTGCTGCCCTCGGTGGTTAACCCCTGCTGCCAAATAGAGCAGCCTTTATTCTCGAACATATCATGTAAAACAATATTTGCATCAGAGGAGTCATTTTTCCTTCTTACCTGACAGCTAGGGGACGGCGTTAGATTTTGCTTTATGGACTTTATGAAACAGGCAGGCTGCTCTGAGAGCGGAGGCTCTGAAAAGCCTGCAAGAACAAGCTCAGAAAGCAAGCAGCAAAGAGATTTATGCCCCCTCAACCAAGAGCCAGGGCCCGCAAGCACTCACTACTTACTTTAATAGTTCCCACCACCTCAGGAAACATCCCTCGCAGAAACCCCAAATGACTTGTTCTGGGCTCGAGATAATCTAATTACACTAATTCCTCCTCTGCCTGCAGCCCCCGCTGCTGGAGCAGGAGGCAGGCGAACGCTTTGCCAGCACGTGACGGGCAGGGTGCTGGCAGAAGGCGCTGCCAGCCCGCAGCTCTTCCACCACTGCGGGCTTCCCGCTGCCCCACGAGGACGTGGTGCTGCTCTGGGCTCGGCTCCTGCACCTTCTCCGTGAGGACTTCCAGCCCATCTTCCCTTTCTGGAGCACGTGCTGCTAATCCCATTGCCACGGTGTAGGGTCTGCAGTCTAGACGCTCAAGGCAGCGAGTTAAAACCACACGATGTGGGAAAAAAGCAGCAGCAATTTCTCCACAGCACAGCTCAGCATTCACGCAAGATGCTTGGCCATCCCTGCGAGCATCAGCGGTGGTGTTGAGGCTTCAGAGGGCTGTGCAAGGTGTCAGTTTTGTTTTGTTTAATGTATTCTTGCATGACAGGTACCTTTGCTTTTGTATATGAACACCACACAGCTTCCATGCTGGGACACGCGGTCCGTTTCACTAAAGCAAACAATATAGGGTAACCTCCTGCCACCTACACTACACAAGAGAGAGTGAATGAAATGCTCAAGCAGAGCATTATTTGCTCGTTTGTTTAACCTAAATCTTTACTTAAGCAACTTTTTAACCCTTCAGACAAGATTCACAGACCTGATCAGAAGCAAAACAAAGCAAAAGTCTACCAGAGCTCGTGCTGATAGATGGCAGAGCACAGATCCCAAAGCAGCACGACTAACACTTGCCATAAGCTCCTTTCTTAGCAAGTTGTTAAACGAGTGTTTCAGTCTTTGGGAGATTCTGGCTCCAGATTTAGAAGAGCACTTACACTCACGTTTCAGTGAGCATTGTGGTTAACTACGACATGTGGGTAAAATATAGATAGAAACATCTGATTTTAGAACTTATCCGTTAAAACACACTGTTGCAAACTGTGTTTGAAGCTTTTTAATCTATTTGTCACACAGATCCTCACTTAACTTTACTAAACAATACACAAAGCACTCCGACATGCATTTACAGGGATTATACCACAGGAATTCACGGGTGAAGTTCCCTGCGCAAAGCAAGAGGTGATCTGCTTTCTCCAGGCTGCAGTCAGGTACAGCAGAGCTTCTCTGTATACCCCTGTAAGTCCGTGTTGTCACCCCTTCAGCCACAACCATGGGCATTAATTCGTCACATAAGATCTTTCCGAAAGAGTTTGATGAGTGACATGACACAAGTAGTACCCTGACAGTTTTATTTGTAAGGGTTTGGAGAATCCAGCGCTGTTATTAGCATGGAGTTATGAGGCTGGGACAAGAAAAACACATCTCAGTCAACAAATCTCTCAGAAAAATTAGCCAAATATCCTACTTTGCCAAAATCACAAAGCTGGTGTTTGCACCAAGCTTCCATACACATTCAAAACAAATAAATAAAAGCAAACCAAACCAAAAAAAAAAAAAACAACCAACACCCAAGAGTGCGTGTCAACACCTCCTACCATTCCACAAGCAGAAATACTTGATTCAAAAAAGCCTGTAGAAACAGGAATGAAAAGTAGCATAAGAAGAGGTGCAAAGTACTAAACCATACCTACAGTCAGGTAAATTGATAAGAGACAGCTGTAAACAGGGAAGTAAGAGATTTCAGTCAGACTCCATGAATACCCTCCCAGTAACCTCCAGGTCAGGCAAGCATGTTCCCCCTCCCCGCATTTTTTTTCCTCCAGTTTGTCTTTTCTAATGTAACTGCTTTTTTGAGCATGAGTGCATTCAGCTTCATTTTTGCTTAATCATGTACTTTTACTCATTAAGCATTCATTAAGAAGAGTTCTTTTAAGCCATGACTGTTACGTTCTTCCAAACAGGACACCAAAACAACCCAGCTGTTTCACGCTTGTCTCCTAAATCAAGGCATCGGGCCTGTTACTGGTTTTTAAGGTTAACTCTTCCACCTGATTTCTCATTTGTCATATTCTAGGATCACCATAGCCGCAACTCGTATCAGCAACAAATCTAAAAAAATATTTAAAAGGAGTGAAAAAGATAAAATGGGGGAGCTGAGCTTTTAAACTCACAGGCTGAAGGGCTCAGAGGCATTTGGGTTAGAAGGCTGAAACTGCACGTTTTCCCTGAGCACAATGAGTCACGGCCCTGACTCGTACGTGCTTTCTGCATGGGTAACCTGTACTTGCGTTCCTGGCCACAGCTCACCACGGAAGAAGGCAAGAAGTAAGAAAATACTCCAGATATGCTCAAGTAAACACGATTAGTGAACTCTCCCGGAGTATGCAGGAAAGGGAGCAAAGTCACCTGCCAAGCAGTTTGCTCTGAACTCCAAGAATGCTCTCAAAACGTTAGTTTAAAACTGAACCTGACATTGGAAACGGCTATGAAGAAGCACCAGTGCACACTGAAAATGAGGGAGAGACACGGCCTTGGTTAGAAAGAGTGAGCGTTACATAGCCAGAGGGACTTCAAAAACAAACCAAAAACCCCAGGCTCTCGCTGTAACTTGTTTGGTACACAAACCACCTTGTTATTGGACAGCCAGCTACGTACGGGTGTGGAGCCGCACGGCACGCACGAAGCGCTCTGTGTGCAGGTTAGCCAGATAATCCCATCCAGCTGAGCCACACCGAATACACCTTTCACTACTGTACCCAGAAAAAGGACCAGAACAACCCTGCCTAAAACTTCCTGAGACTTCCTCCCGATTCCTACCGAGACTGTAGGTTTGGCTTTTATCTCCTCCACTCGAGCTTCATTGTAATCCTTCCTCCTTTCCCCTATCAGCATCTTCAACATTAGCTCTCTTGATATACTTTGTTAAGAAGGCTGTTCTGAGAGGAAAACACTCCTATGCTTCTCTCACTTCCCACTCCCATGCGTTTGTCTCCTTTCAGCCACTTTTTAACAAGGTAATCAACTGTGTCCAGCTTCCAGGTGCTTGCTATGCCGGACGTTCACCCAACACCTGTGCTGTTTTCCAAGATAACCTACTTGTTCAGCATCGCTGTTTCCCAAAAGCTGCTGCTGGGTTAGATCAATCGGGCTGTCTGAATTGGAGCAGAGGGAGAAGGAGCATTAACAAGACAAAGAACACGGGCATTTCTGAACATCTAGCCAGGACACAACACGTGGCAGATCTGATTCACTGAAATGTCCGCAGAAAAACTTTAGGTAAAGCACCAAATGCAGAATACTCCACCTAAAAATCACACCTTTAAAACCTATGCAAGGCACGAGAGTGCTTACACAGTTATAGCAGGGAAAAACACCCACTCAGCCCATAATTATATCAAATAGTGCTTTTCAAACTGCCGATTTTAATATACTCCAAAATGCCCTGTATCCACTCGTATTACTCTGAAAACTCACGTGCTTCACGATGCTTACAGTAAATAAAAAATACATTAGCTACGCAACTATGTAGGGTAAGAGAGAAACTAATACTCTCATGCCATTTGAGAAGTTTTCTTCTTATAGCGTAGCTTACATTTTATGTTCTAAAGTATTTGGATAGGGTGGGATTAGGAAGGGAGACTATTTGTCTGGGGAATTTCAAAGCGGTGAACTTGGCTATTAAGAGAATATAAATTCTCTCCTGGCTTGTTGCTAGACTAACAATTCCCACTGTGGGGTTTTAAACAGCGACAAAACGTGAGTCAAAGTCCAACAAGATTAATATAATAAAAGCAGAAAGATTTCTCCTAAGAGTTATGTGGAAAAGGAGCGGGGTCTGCAAAGGTCCCTCCAGGGAAGGCAGCGTCTGGACAGGTCAGTATTTCGTAACGTCTGGGGAAAGGTTTGCTCTGAAGCCCAAGTCACTCACGTATGAGCACACACCTGCTCCGAGGAGACACGGGAATTCAGTGCTAATGAACTAGACGCAGAAATTTACGAGCGTGGCATGAAAAGACCTACAAAACCTGGGTATTTCGGAAAGTTTCAGAGCCCCCGCAAAGCAGGTGGAGAGAAATTCAAGCCTCACCTCTTCCTCATTTCATCACTCAAGTTCCTGAGTCTTTTGCAGAACTAAATAGGGAACGGCTGCTGCGTGTGTCCCTGCGCTGCATGCATCCCTGTGCTGCGCAGCCGTGGCTCCTCCCGTGGGACCCCACAATGCCCCAGCTGCAGGGGGAAGGTGGGCAGCAGGGCCAGGGGGAACCAAACCACCTGGGGAAAGCAGGGGATCGCCCCGTCACCCTGGGCTGGGCTGCGCGTCCAACTCGGTCTCGTCCTGCAGCTGAAAGCTGTGCAACCTCACCGCAGCCTCCAGCTCATGAAGGGTTCCTGGAGCTCTCTTTCCACCTCCCCTCAGCTCTGGAGAACGAGTAAAACAGATATTACGGCGCACAGGCTCATCAAGATTTTGCTACGCAGCTTGTAGGACCAGCAGGTGACCGCTCTTCTTGTAAGGGCTTACAAGGCATATTCCTCACCCTTACTCACGCAAGCATGCGAATGTGTACACACGCAGGGTTCTCCTCCCCTGACCTCAAATCTTCTCCATTCACATGACTTCCAAGAAACTCAAGTACCTCCTTAAGAAAGGACCTCGGTTGCTCTGAGTTTCCTCTGTAGACAACGGGACAGAAGGTGGGCTGCATCTCCTGGAGAGCTCAGTTTTCTCCACTGGTTATGGGCCAGCAACACAGGCTTGTTATTACGGTCCAGACCTCAGCTCTGACATGAAAACTTGCAAATTATCATAGAAACCTGAGATGGAAAAAAGCCTTTTACCTACCACTTCTACCCTACCCTTTCCTTTCCCAGCACGACATCGAACCTGTACAGAGTTAGGGGTGGAACAAACAAACAAACAAAGCAAAACAAAGAAGGGAAAGCTGAAGTTAAAGTGGAAGATCAACTGGTACCATAAACAAGGTAATACAGGAGGAGGTTGCTTTACATATTTTCTAATCCATCCCTTCACTTGTCCCCCAGCCTCCTTTTTCTTTTTTTTTTCTCACCTAACATTTGATCTAATTATGATTACGAAGGCTGATTTGTCTGATTGCAAAGTCTCAGTTTCCAACCAGCCGTGGTTTGCTGTGATCAGAGTTGCAATGAATTAATTTCAGAATTGTGGCTGGGAAGATAAACACACACACCACCACCATGCCTTCTGTCAAGGTACCATAAGCTTCAGGCAGAGGTTCTTGGAGGCTTTCCTACATGTGCCCTCCAGGGCTGCATACCCCATTTGCATCTTTCCTCTCCAACACCACAGTCCGAAGAAAAGTAGTGCTCAAAACTAACCGAAAGAGAGATCAGCACAAGCATCTTGTTGCTGAGTAAGGCTTCCAGCACAACTATGTTAGGAACGCGAGAGCTGGTGCCTTTCACAGAGGCAAAAATTTGGATTTTTAGAATTGTCGTCCTGGCTCCTGGTCCTGCAGAAACTCAAGGGACCAGACGCTGCATCCCTGGGGTCAAGACACCATTGTGAGCTACAAGCGGTGCCTATTGATTCATAGCCCAAGGGAAGGCAGGGAAGAAAAAGCAAAGGAAAAAAAAAGTCCTTATCTATCTCACCTTACCACCCCTACAACCTTCCTCTCTGCCATCCAGAGGATGAACCTCTCAGACTAAAGGCCTCTAATGTAAAGAGCAGGTAACACAGAAACATTTCATCGTGCAGCAAAGAAACCTCTACTCATGGCTGGCTAATCAACATATAAACAGTTGAAAAAATAAAAACACAAACATTCTGGGAGTTAGACCATCACATGCGGAAGAAAAGAGCGTCAAATCAGTCAAAATGGCTGAAACTAACCTGCCCGGTTTCAGTTCTAATATAATTTTGACGTGTGGAGTACTCAGTTCTCTAAAATCTGATGCAGAGGAAGATATTTTTAGGGCTCTAGCGTCAATAAAGTAACTACATTGTAATAATACACTTATCTTTAGTAATCATGAGATGCAGATAAAAATATTATATCTATTAAAATACACTTTTGAATGTGTTTTTTCTGTTGTTGTTTTGTTTTTTTTTTTAATTTCAGAATACACATGTAATAACTGGAAGCCAGAAATTCCTCAGAAATGGACCCTCAAGTGAGTTAGAATGAATATATATATATATATACATATTCTAAAGATTACTGGATCTTACAATAAAAACTCACCAAGCTGAGAAAGATAGCAATTATCTGCCCAGAAAGACATTCATGAAATCCTGTGATTTCACGTTCAATCCTTCTGTTTCTCCAACACATTTCAAAACTCCTACAGTGGTGGTAGTGGAAAAAAAAATACTGGACCCCAGCTCTCCCTGCTCAACTGTAGCTCCCCTAGTTACTATTTTACAGTTTACACCTCAAGAGTTCAAGCCCTGCTTTCTCCTGAACCAATTAAATCCTGATCTTTACTCTCAGGTATCTAAATAAGGGTCTCGCACAGGCAATTAAAATCATGAGCGCGCGCGGCCCTGAGTACGTTCTCGAGGAGCCGGTTTGCTTGCACAATGGCCGTCCAGGCCAGAAAGCGGAGTCATCTCTGGGAGCATCTGCCCCCCGGCTCGTGGTTTAACTGACAGGAAGCACAGACGGCGATACCCGGGCTGAGCGACAAGCGTTTCCTCAGCGCGACAAGCGTTTCCTCAGCGCGCCTCCGGCTCCAGCTCCCCCGGCCGGGCCCGGCCTCCTGACGGGGCTCCGCTGCCTCACACGGGGAGGAGGAACTCGGAGACTCCTTCCAGAAAAATAAAAAGTGGAATAAGAGGTGCCCGCGCCTCAAGGAGTGAAAAGTGAAATACGTAGAGTTGGTCAGCTGGAGGGAGGGGAAAGTAATGAGGCTGTGCTTGTCACAACATGGCCCCTGTAGGGCTCCAACGCACGGTGTAAAAGGCTGGCTACAAGTTCTTGTCCACCACAGCCCAGGACAACTCACAACCATGCCTGTACCCTTTGACGTTTGGCCTTCCTCAAGCACTCTTTTAAGCCATCAAGAAACCAAGTTGCTGGGTTTAGGTGAACAAGCAAACCAGCAGAAACCTTCAGAGACGAACCACAACCAAGGGCAGACAGCACGCTGCCAAACACGGCACCAGCAGGTCTCCCTCACGGGACCGTCCTGTCCTACAAAAGGGGACACGCTGGGTGATCTGCAGGGCTTTCCTACCATTACCACCTCTACCTTCCATAAAACTGAAATGCTGAGGAACCACTGAGTACCAACAGGATAAGCACAAGAGTTAACACGGCTTAAGGAAGCAAAGAATCAACTGCTAGACACCGCAAAGTTTCAGCAAAAAGCAGAAACTCCTGAACAGTGCAGGATCTGGTTTTGGCGGTATTTATGAGAGAAGCAACATCCTATGTTCAGCCTCTCTCTAAAGCAGTCTTCTGCTCTGCCCCAGATAGCCCCATAACGTAGTCTGTCAGAAAACATCTCCTTAGCCAGCCCAAAAAACTATCCCTCCAGGTACGGTGAGAAACTATCAAGATGGCCTCATATCCTTCCTTCACGAGCGGTCATCTTTTTTGTCACAGCGGTAGCAAAACCAGTTTTGAGCTCAGTTTTCACATCTCTGCAGGGTCGCCCACTAACGCAGTAGAAAACATATCACTTGTGTGTTCAGTTGAGGCTTAAAGTAGCTGGTGGATATCTAGGAGAGTTAACTACCACCTACTGATATGGTCCAAGAGCATTTTCTGTGTAAATTCAGAAGCAGTTAAAACAAACAAACAAACCAAAAAAGTCTTAACTGGACTTCTTGGAGCTTCTGGCATTTTACCCTTTATGGAACCAAGGTTTTCCACCCCAAGGTGCTCTCCATCCCCATCTCAGAACAGTTCCTGAGTAAAACTGCATTCAGATGGTGACTGGCACTTTTAGAAGAGCAGCCATCTCAAAGCCAGTGCTTTGCTATTTCTTAAAGACAACCAGGCTCCAAGATCTCCTGATTTTAACTAGAACGCTGTTCTGTAACTAGGTTCCTTTGACAGAGCCTGCTTTGTCCCCAGCTTTCATGTGTCTCCATCTAAGCTCTGTGACCAAGGCAAGACTACATCCCTCCATGTCGTGGGCCCTGATCCATTCATGTCCTTGAAAGTCAGAAGAAGCCCTAGACAGGGCCCATCAGAAACTAAGAGAAAGCCTAAGGAAAAACGCATAGCAGAAGCTTGCTTCTGAAGCATTTAAGTCCACTTCTGACACAAGTCCCCTGTCAAATACTCAAGTAACCCTGAACAGCCAACAAAGTAAAAACCGTACAAAGTAATGGTTGCTCAAAAGCCTTTCTGAACAAAAAGAAAGCCTTGCAGCATGATCTGAACCTTACTAAATTTTGCTGGATTGGCAAAAGGACTTAGAAGAGGACTGAAAAAAAAAAAAAGAAGTATTTTCCATCTCAGATTCCAACAATACTATGTAGCCAACAGCATTTTATAGATTTGCTTCTTAGTTTGTAAGTCACGTTGGTCATATCTTGCAACATGTACTGGCAGGATTCAGTGTTTTCCTAACAAAACTGGGGTGGCAGATGTTGACACTGATCCAGCAATGGTTTACTCTCAAGCTGGATATTCTTTTTAACCCTGAAAGTTCATCTGTGCCCTGCTAACGAACCACAGATATTACAGCAAACATTTAAAGAGTTTCGTACGTCGTTATTTTCATGGTATACTGTACTCGCATAACACAAGCATGTAACTAAGCATAACGCAAAGTATATTGCTTATACACTATTAAATTAACCAAAATTTAACGTAACACAAGTATAGAGCTAGAATAACGGTAAGAGTGTTCTTTTATGAGTCATTTTCATTTTGGGGCAACTAAAGACTGTCTAAATTTTCAAGGTTTGTGTGTTTTAACAAAAATCAGGAAGGACAATGTTGTGGTACCTACATTTGTAAAAATCGAGGAAGCAAAGCAGAAATCAGGATTCCTTAATTCTTACAAAGTTGAAAACGCATTCCTTGAAGCAGCTGCTGCGTGCCAGCAGCAAGGCACCACCACGATGCTCCAAACAGCCTGCTTAGACATTTCTTCAGCTATCTCGGTTACAGCTAAGAAGCGAGGAGTGGTCTCCACAGAACTGCTTTTCCTGCAAAACAGCTCTGAGTCAACTTGTTTTGTGCCTCCAAAAGTACTAAGCTGACTGCCTTGCTCCCGCTGTGTTTTTCCGGGTAGGTAGGAGGAATCGCGCCTCAGCGAAGCACCACGTAGAGAGAGGAGCAAAAGCGAAACCAAGCAAGGCGACATCCACTGACCAGCCTTCCCCAGGCAACAAGAAACCAACTGCATTCATGGATTTCTCTTTCCGCCTTCAACAGAAGGAAACATGACTTTTAATCCTATGGTGTCCCTTTGATAAACATCCCAAAGAAGACATTTTCCAGATAACCAAGGAATTTTTTACAGTGTTGACTTACCGAGCAGAGCACAGTAACCAGCTTATAACTGTTTGCACTACGAGGCAGTACAGTGCAATGAGTTAATAATTTATCGTGGCATTGCTCTTGGCAACTGACCATAATCAACTTTTCAAATTCTTCCCAGTTTTCATAGTCCTTGCAAGAATATAGCATCTTTGGAGCTTCAGATCTATCTTCACGTTTTCTAGCCGAGGTAAAAGCTTTGATCTTCCCCAACACCTGCTTTTCTCTCAGACTGTTTCAGGCTCAGAGCAAAGGTCATCATTTCATTTCAATAACCCGATTTAGCAGACAGGAATAACTAGAATATTTTTAACAAAGCAAGATGTTAACAACATTCTTTCAGAAAGCTGCAGCAGCACAGTTCTCAACCCCGTCTTTCCTTCCCCCTCTTCTCCCAGAAAGAAAAGGAACAAAAAAGACCAAGCTTCACTCTCCACCCAAAATGTTTCAGACTTTTATTTACACGTTCCCCAACAAACACGCAAAAAACTTTTCTTCCCAGTTTATATTACCAAGACTTACCCCACTACATAATTTTTCAACAAAACCTAATTTATCAGTGAACAAACTCCTCTCAACCAGAAGGATCTAGATGTAGGGTTCAGACAATTCATTAGGAAAACAAGCTTTTAATGGTTTAAAAATGGGGTACACAGGGATTTCTTCACAAAATGATCTCTTCACTGAAGCTTTTGCTGCAGACAATTGCCCTGTCCCAAAGAAAATTGTGCTAGTTCCTCCTCTCCCTTATTTTTCAGCCCCATCTTACAAAAAATCCCACAAAACGCCTGGCTCCACCGCTCCTAAATCAGTCCCAGCCTGCTTCAGCCAACGAGCCAAGCAACTTTGCATGGCACGAACTCTCATTTGCTAACGTGGCTGGTTTTAGCCGAACCAGATAAGGTATTGCTCACCCGAACAGTTCAGAGCGTGGATGGGAGGGGAGGGCAATAAAACACGGGGTAAAACCTATGGTATCACAGAGGGAAAAAAGAAGGTGGTACACCCAAGCGGCAAGGAGGCAGCTGCAAGGGTAGTCCCACAGCCTCAACCTAGGCACAGCCATGCCCACCTCTAACAGCTACCTAAAGCTAAGTTTGAAACAAATTAAACTGGTGCAAGTTTGCATGCACACAAAAACACATGTCTAGAGTTTAAATCCCAACTTTAGCTCAACCTGCTGTTGAGTCAAGAAGCTAAAGGCCGCAGCAAATGCCACCTTGCTGAAGGGGAGGTGTAAGGGTTTACAGCCCATCACCTCCAGGACAGGTCGTTACCTGAGTAAAACTCGCTCTGTCCAAGGCTCCCTTCTGCGCTTCAGGGCACATCCACTTGAAGCACCGCTGCGTGGGTTTAACGGGCCGTGCTGAGAAGCGACCGGGGTGGTTACGCACGTAACCTTCAGTTATGAGTAAAAACGAGCAGCTGGGGTCAGGTCCAAGCACATTTGACGTGCACGTAAGCCTGGTAAACACAAGCTGTGAAGACACCAGAGACAGCAGCGAGCACTAGCATCACTTCCCCAGCCAGGCTGCAGGCACCGAGCTCGTTCACGACAGACAGCACAACAAGAGGTTCTCCAAACGCACCCTCTGCCAGCCTTCACTTAAACGAGCTGCTTTCCCCACACAGTCTTCTTTTTTCCTGATTTCACCTCACCTAGAGGTTCTCATTTAAAGCAGCACAAATGAACTCACCAAACCTTCCCGCTGATTTTTATTTTTTTTTTATTTTTTTAAACAGGCATGCAAGGGGACGCAGGAGAAACCCGTCAGTTCACACCCACGCACCACACAGAGATCAGGATCGGTGGCCTTGGGTCTCTCCTCACAAGGCAGCAGTTATTTTACCCAGCTAGCTCCTTGCAGCTAGCAACTGCTACTGTCTTTGTCCTCAAATGCAGAGGCTTTAAATCCCAGTATATCAATATAACGGTGTCACAGCTCCTTTCAGGCGTTTACAAAGTCTGGCAGCACAAGCTAATAAAATGTTTCCTAAGTTCATCTGAAGACAGGGCATGTGTAAGAGAAGCTTTAAACGTTGCTAACACCAGAATCAATACACAAAATACATCCTTTCTACTACATGGCTTAGAAACTATTGCATCTTTTCTGTAACTATCCCTGTTATTTTTAACATGGAGTCCTTGCTTTGCAGCTTGGCAAAGGTTTTCTGACATTTGTTACTGTTGAGAATTATTTCTAGTCCATTGCCATTGAAGCACCATTTAATACAGCTCGTTTGAGGGTTCATATTAAAAGACAATTAGCTTTTTAGAAAAACAAATGGTTGAATATTATATTACCTAAAACATATATAATTACCAGAAGTGCACATTTAGGACATTTTTCTACCAATGGTAATTATCTTCTCAGTTTTCCTCAGGACACCCCCTCCTCCCCAGTCCATTTTTATACGGCCTGAATTACTGGCTCTCTACACTGCAGCTCCATCAGACAAAATTTTACTTCTCTTAGTTGCTTCAAAAACAACTTTTTCAATGTTGCCTTTAGCTGATAGTGGAAGAAATACACTTTTCAATTTGAAAAGGTTTGGTATTTTTTTAAAAAGCTACAAGCTCTACCTAGTTTCAAGTTTGCCTGACTGCTGTTTCTCAACACAGAAAGTTTCATTTTCATTCATATGTCTAAACCACCTTTTGGAAAGAAAAAAAGTCCCCAAACAGACACTTCCTCTCCACAGTTCCTTCTTTTCTCTTTTTGAAATAAACAGAAGTATTTAAAACAAAAAAAAGGCAGGATTCCACTCTCTGAATACCAAAACCAGGGAAAGCATCTGGAGAGCCCTGCTGAGCTTACAGTTCTCCACGAGCTGGTTTAGAGGTGCCTGTGGCCAGCAGAGCAAATTCTTGCAATTTGTGTAGGTTTGCCACACTCTCTGCTCCACAACATGTAAATGTTTAAATTATTTTCTTGATAGCTAATACCCTCGTTCAGCTCCCATGCTTATTTTACAGGCATTGTTACAATTTTTGAATAGCTACGGAGAGCAAATAGCTTACAGAGGCTCTGGAGAGGGAAAAAATAACAGCACGAAACAGCAAACCTACCCAGAGAAAGGGAGTGGATAACGTTAACAACCACCTCCCAGGAATATGTCAGGCCAGATTCTGCCTTCAGCAGGCAACGTGCAGGTCCTGGTGCCTTCAAGACACAGTTTTCAAGAAAGCTGTTCCTCAGAGGGTCTTCTTCTGGTTGGAGAGACAACGCCCACTAAAAACAAACCGTGCCACGGCAGTCTTGGGAAACTGCTCTCTCGCTCCAAAACTATCTAGCAGGGCACACGGGGCACGCACACAGAGGAGAAAACTAACAGTATCCTTGTCAACTTGCTTTTAACTTGAAATTGAGTCTCGGTGGAAGACCAAGTTAAACATTAATTCCCTGACAGTGGTCAGCCCTAGGTATCACAAGTCGTAACCGTAGTTTCACAATCGCATTTTGCCGTTTCTTTCCCTGGCTGCAATATAAAACTGAACAAACACCGAGATAACTTGGAACTGGAGAACAGCAGAAGTGACTTGATACAAAGCTTGTAAAAGCAAAGTAGCTTTCTCCCAACCTGTCAGTTTCATTAAGCGTCAAAATACCCCATGAGAAACGTAAGTAATTCTGGAAAAACATACAGAATGCTGAAACAATATGTGCAGCCACAATATACATTCATATGCTCTTTTTCTTTCAGGAGCTGACGCAATTTGAATGCAGCTCACCCCCTCTCTTCCATTCTGAAAAAGTCTTGTATGGCAAAACATTTATACTGAGCTCACTTCAGAAGTCAAACCACCACCACGCAAGAAGACAAATTAGGTAAACGTGAAAGAAGCTCCCAAATGAAGTCAGGAGACAGTACGTTAACAGTAACCACTCAAGAAGTGCAAAACATTCCCTTCAAAATAAAAAAAATATATCCGGTATATTCACACAGAAATGTTGATGATTAGCTAAATATAGGGTGTTCTAGAAATAGTCTAAAACATCTAATTATAGAAGCAGACAGTGACATTCAATCCATCTAAAAACAACTCCTTCCCACAGTTTCCAACCTATGTATTTGCTATCCTTATTCCTAGCAAATGAGCTGAGCTGTAAAAAATTTCTCCAAGATACATGAAAAAAAGGTTGTACATCCAGGTTTGAGGACTGAAGGTTGTTCAGAGGCTAACAAAATGCCATCGTTTTCACATTCAAATCTTAACCCAACCAAAAGTCACCTGTGACCCAAGGTGACTGATCTCTTTAAGGACAGATAAAGGCCTGCACAATTCATCACTAAAGATAGCTGTTAGGTATTCAAGGCCTAAAACACATCAAGGTAAGCATGCACAAACTTCAGTCCCTATCTAATGGGATCCCGTTAGCACACAGACTGACACAGCTGGGGGCTTTGCCTGAAGCCAGACCTATATTGAAGAATAAATCATTTGTACCTCTCCAGAGATCAGCCCCTTCATGTCAGGAGAGGGAGAAAGTCCAGAGCATTTCACATTGCTGCTGCAGACTTTCGATAAGCAAAAGACCTCAAATTTCAGTACGTATAGTCTCTCAAACGCTTTATCCGGGAAGGAACATTTAAATAAGATTTAAGAAAGCAAATAATCTCTAAAGCACATCAGTGGCATTAAAAGGATAAGGACGGTAAATCACTGGTATATCGTAGCTAAGTTTCGGCGCTCACGGAGCAGGGCATAACCACGGCTGGAAACATGAACTCCACCTCCTGCCACTCCTCTACTGAATCACTCCAGAGGAGGAAAGTTCTTGCAGCTCTTCGCACACCCAACAAAACTCAAGAGAGTTACCAAAACTGTCAGTGAAAACAACAAAATCTGCCAGGGAAATCGAGAAACTTTTACTAACGCTTGCAAGAAGTGAAAGCTGTTTTGGAGATCAAAGCTTCTTATCTGATATAAAGGTAAATCCTGAATTTATGTTACAAAGTCTTTGCTAGCAGCTCACCTAGTACAGGTCGACTGTAGTCCCCACCCTTGAACGCAGCTCTGCTGAAATGAAAGAAAAAGGTATACATACACCTTTTGCATTTTTCTTAAGCACACAAGTGTCCAAAGAGGAAAGCACACCACCGAAGCATGAGTTTGTAGCAATACTGAAACATCAGGCTATACCAGGCCAGCAACATTCTTAAAATCTGTGCTTTTTTTTTTTTTCTCCTCTTGTTTGAGTGCTAAGATCATGGACTTGGCAATTTTATTAGTCAATAGATTAAAAAAAAAGAAAAAAAAAAAGAGCACATTAGAAAACAGGCATTTCTGTAAAAACATGGGCCTGGAAATAATGTCCAAGCTAATTGGCATCTAATGATACCGCTCCCATGGCTCATCTTTCATCAACCACAAATTCAATCCAAATAGAAAGATCCCTGCCTTAGGAAGGGGGGAGTAGGGGAGAAAAGAGGTGTTGTTTTTTGTTCCTGAGACAGAATCAAATGTAGGCTTCAGCTATAAAAATCAACAAAAGCTAATGCCATTTCTTGTTCACTTCTAACCTGCTTATCTGCCTGCCAGAAGGAGACCTGTTCAAGCTGATATCTGTCAGGCTCAGAGGAATTTCAAATCGCTCTTCCTAACTCCACCACTGCACCCCAAATGCTTCTGTAGTTCTGGTGTAGCCCTCGCACGGCAGCAAGACGGCCTGAACATGGCAGCTTTGCCTTCAAAGAGGAACTGCTCCTCCACAAAGACCTGCTCAAGAGAAAGCAGCGGCAGCTACTCACCCTTTAGCACAGAAAAAACGTTCTGCCCAAGATAAGCAGCTGCGACTTGGGAGCCGACTTAGGACAGGATAGCTGAAATGTTGAGGCTGGCTGTCTTGATGGGGTCCGGTACACAAAAAAAAAAAGAAGTGGAGGAAAGAGGTAAGGAAAGGGAGGCTCACGCTCTGTCGGCTGCGAGCGCGGCAGACAATCGTTACCTCGGTCCTAAGGTCCGAAAATAAAACTCATGACGAAAAAAAACACGGAAGATGCAAATCTCTTAAAGAATTCTTCAGTAAGAAACTTCTACCATCTACTGAAAACATTTTTTTTCCAAGTGGTTCCACTGTAGCTTTATCGTTTCCTCCATGGATGTTTCAGAGTGAAACAATGCACCAAGTAAATTCCCAAAGCCCTCGCAAAAAAAATGTTGCTTTAAGACAGAAAAAATGCAAAACGTAAAATCAAAAGACAGTAAAAACACACCATACCGTAAGGTGCAGAAGGAAGATACAGGCAGTAGCTGGAAAGGACTGAAGATAAGAGACCGTCTCACCCCAAACATGACCACTTATTTAATGGTTGCCTCTCTCCCTCCCTCCCCTGTAACCAATTACAGCATTAAGCAAGACTCCATTATGCTGTCAGATACAGGCTTCAGACAGCAAACGAAACTGGGAAGTATCTCCCTCTGCGTAAGAGTTTGAGTTCCCTGTCACTGCATTTTCAGAAGACATTTGGCTCTGTTTCTCAACTGAGAGGCTGACATACGGGGTCCAAAGTTATCTACTCAAACCAAATTTCTAAAGATATTAGCATACATTTCTGCTCAGCTGCGAACAAGGTGGGAACACTCATTCGTCCACAAGAGTCCAGAAGTATATAATTAAGAGTATCAAGGTATTTTTCCTCCACTGAAAGCTGAAAAGTAATTCGACACAGCACAACCACCTCGGGGACTTTCCCGGTCCACTTCAACCACCGCTAACCCCATTTTTTAAGTGCTCGGTCCCTCTGCCACACGCGCGATCCCCATTATTATCATTTCCTAGTAATTCCCAGGGGAAGAGCGAGCACCTGCCCATTTTTCGGGGCGACGGGATTTAACCTCCTGTATTTTAGTAGCACGCAGAGGTTGCTTGGGCAGAAGGAGACCTGCAGCCGGGCGTCAAGAGCGACCCACCTTCGGCCCCTCCGAGCCTGCCATTTTGGGGCAGCTCGGGATGACACCGGGAAGGTGTCGGCACAGCAAAGGTGCTCAAAGCCACGGTGCTGGTATCCAAAACCTCGCCCGAACCACCTGGGACCCCGCTTGCCCAGCGGGTCCGCCTTGACGTGCAGCGCGCTTCCAAACGCGAGGATCGCGCATACCGCACGGCCAGCGCCCAGACCCTGACACGTCCCAAAGGCGACAGACAGCACGCCTAACACGCATTAAAAATCACAAACACTTCCAAAACTGTCATATTCTGGAAAGCACCGAAACAGCCAGAGGGACACGCAGAACTACGGCCGCTCCACAGTGCTCCCCTCCCGAGCGCTGCTTTCATCCGCAGCTCCGTCTCTCCCCCCCCCCCACAGGCCGCCCTGTCAGCGGGGAGCTCTCCTTCCCCCCCCCCCCCGGCCCCGCTCGGAGGAGCTGGCAGCGCTCCCCCCGCCCGCCCCAGCCCAGCCCAGCACGTACCGCCGGGCCGCCCCGCAGCTCCATGCACTTAAAATGGCTCCTGACGAAAGGGGGGGAAGTGGTGCCCGGGCCCCGGCCGGTGACTCACCGCGGGGCCGGGCGGCGCGGCTGGGCTCGGCAGGGCTCGGCACGCCCCGGGCGGCGGCCGCCTCTCGGCCGGGCTCGGCCCGCAGGTGGCGGCGACGACCCGGGCTTCGGCGCCTTGTGTGCCCCGCCGGGCAGGTGCGGCCTTCGCGCCCCGCTTGGTCCCCGCATGTGTCCTGTCCCCAGGGCAGAAGGCCCTTTTCGCCCCCCCAGCTCCCCCTTCCTTGTCCCCAAAGCCGTGTCCTTGCCCCACGTCCTGCCCCAGCCACCCTCGTGACAAAGAAGTGGCTGTGGGACATCCCATAGTTGGTAGCCGCCCCAGTGCTCGTGATGAACCCCAGAAAAATATAACCTGGGGAGGACCCCAAATCAGCTAGGGGAACACAGTCCCCGTACCATTTTTCATCAAGTCAGCGAGAGCAGTGGCGTCCATGTCACTCAGGCTTTTGAGAGTATCTTGGTGAATTTCTTACATGCTCCTCACCCATGTAGCACCTCAACACCTGGGGACTGAGAATATCTCAGTGAATTTCCAACATATTCCTCATCTTCCTAACCCAAATGTGGTGCGAAATAAGGACCCAATCAACACACCCATGCTCCAAGCCACCCAACATGCAGAGGAAGGCAACGCGAGGGCTGTGGATGGGGCTTATGAATACAATAAGCACACGGAAAGGCCTGGCAGAAAGTCACCCTGTAAATTACTGCATGGAGGGTCAGGACAGGCTTCTTTCCATCTTGCGTTGGTGGGAAGGGTAAGCACAAGCAAGGTTTGCAGGCTAGCAAGCGCATTCATCTTCCACTATACACCTGATTTCCAGAAGGACAGAGTCCAATGTGCCACTTGAGAACCATGAAGCATAGGGATGGCATGGCACAGACCCCAAACCATGCAGACAGGAGGGGGTAACCAGAAGGCGAGAAGCTGGGTTGGGAAGCAGGGGAGGAAAGAAGGCAACAGAGGTGACTTTGCACACTTGTACAAAGACAGGCGAAAAGCCTTAAGCTGCCTCTAGCAAACAAATGGAAAAAACTCCCAATATGAGTAAATGCTGCTGTAATTAAACACCCCCTGGTAATAAATGTTAGTCCAACAGGTGATTCACTGAGCAAAACTCGTTGTCTTAGGGACATTAATATCTCCGACTACTGGCCGTGTTCAGTAACTGAGAAGAAAATTCCAGTTTTACTTGCAGTTAATTCAGTCCCTACAATATCTTCATGGCACTCAAAGGCAAAAGTGGCTTCCAGTTTACTGTTTAAGGAACAGATATGCAGGTATTATTTTATTAAATGTATTTTATCCCATTATTTTGCAGTCTACTTTAAAGGCAGACATGAAGAAAACAACAGCAAGCAGAGCAGCAGCAGATTTTGTTTTTTTCTTCTATGATTTACCAAGTAGTTATCACTTAAGTCACTACTCACGTAGCTTCACTACAGCTCTTTATCAAAATGTGTCTTCATTTGTATTTCTCGGGTGAAAAAAGAAACCACATGGAGGAAACACCACAACGTTATTTTAGTCACTGTATATTTTCCACCACTTGTGACAGATGTATTTTTCCCTCTCTCCAGCAACTTCATTCTAATATAATCTTACTTCTGAAAGTATTTGTTTCTAGCACTGCAAAACCCTTTAGAAATCATGGGGCTCTGAGGGGAGAAATCTGACCAGCTGCTCAGCAGTTACAAGGACACTAACATAGACACAGGGAGAGCACCATTTTAATTATTAAAGAAAGTCTAATAGTTATGTTTTACAGGGGAAAAAAAAAAAGTAAGAGTCTTATCCAGGCAATCAACCAAATTGAAAAATCATTCGTAGTGATGTATGACCACAAACTATGCAAACATTTTGCTGTTTCTAGGTTAAATCTGGAAGCAATATATATATTTTTAAAAGCTCATACAAAAAGCAAAAATATTTAGCAAGAGATAATGCAGGTGGATGTTCATCCCTACTACTGTATCAGATCTTTATGATTCTGGCTTAGAGAAGTGACCTTGCCCATTGCTGCGATGAGTATCTCTATGAAATTCAGACCATCATTTGCCCAAAAGACACAGCTAGACACTGACCAACAGCGTGGCCAAAGCCAATTCAAACAGCTTTTACCCTCCATCCCGGCCGCATATTGCTCACACCGAGCTACTCCCCCCACTATTTCCCAGCGCAAATATTTGCGTAGCCGCACAGCGAAGCGGGCGGTGGAACCAACCAGCAGAAAAAGTTAACGCTGCACAAATAAATAAATAACGCGTGATCAAATTTTCAAGCTTTCGTTGGCCCTGGCTCCCACAGCCACACGTGCTGAAGGGGAGCGGTGTGGTCGAGCGGGCAGCGCGGTCCTGGATGTGGCTTCCATTTCTGCCGGCCTCATGTGTGGCCCCTGAAGGAGCCTCTTCTCTTCTCACCCCCAGCTGGGTAAGTGCTGTCCCTCCTTCTTCTCCGGCCTTGAAAGCTACATGTGTGCAAAAGGGAGACTGTTAAGTTCTCGGCTACAACTGCCCCAGGTGCGACGGCAGGCCTGAGAGGCGCTCTGGAGGCATGCTGACCCACCTGAAACACAGAGACATTTCAGTCTCAAAGGGGCCTACTGCGAGGGAGGTTTGTGCCTCTTTTCAGCTTTCTTTTTTGGATGGGGGTTGGGGAAGGAGAAAATATTATTCAGACAAAGAAGGGGACAGAGGCTCTTGATTTAAAAACCGTTTTCCATTTTGCTTCTGTTACACACCAGGCCACCACAGGGAAGCCTAGAGAGTCCCCCGTGACATGGGACGCACGGTGCCATTCCTAAAGCTGCTGGAGATGCTGTAACTCCTCACCAAGGCTACAAGGGAGAGACCACATCCCTGCCCTCAGCACACACAGGCTTGGGTCTTCTTCAGGCTGAAGGGAAGACTCTGGCTTACAACTGGATAAAAATCAGATTTAAAGAACTCCCCTTTCCCCTTTGGTTCCGTAGGATCTGAGTATCTCAAGCTTTGCAACATATTTAACCTCAGGTGTCTTTGGAGGAAGGAAATATTAATAATCCCATTCACAAACATGGCATGAACACCCCAGCCATATGCCCAAAATCAACTGCATGTGTACAAAAGGTGACACTTGAACCAACCTTCATCCAAATCTGAAGCTAGCACCTCAACTCTTGCACCCTTCTTTCTCCTTATCTACACCAAGAAACTGTACTGGTACTGCTACAGCATTTTAGTACTGTGGTCTCTCTGTCCCGGTAGTTGGGACTTGTGGACTGGCACCTCCCTCTGCAGCAGGTGCCACAAAAAACACAGAAACCCACAGCAGTTTCAGTCTAACGCTGCCAAATGCACAATGACCTAAATGTTTACAGATGGAGAAATTGCATCAAGAGATTGCAAGGTAACTTGTTCCTATCCACAGAGGAAGTCTACGCTACGAGACACCAGATATATAAAAGTTCACTATTCAACAATTTAATCACAAATCAAAAGGAGAAATTCAGAACCCAGAATTTTTGGATACCTAGAGTGCAGTCCTCACAGCTACCAGTTCTTAATGTGCACTTTAAAGGTACGGTTCAGTGATGTTCTGGTGCATGCTGAGTACAGGCTGAGCACAGAGCACAATGAATTTGAGAGAAAACACTCCACTGATTCACTGTAATGGTCACCTGAACTTTAGCTGAATTGTAGGAAATGAGAAGTGGCAGTGAATAAAGCATATATTGGACAGGCCAGTATTCTCAAAGGCTGGGAGAGAAAGTAACCTGGTCACCCTACGTCTGATCAGAATCCTTCAGATAATAAATGTCGTCATCTTTCAAAATACACAAGAGTCTTTTGCAACTTTGTGGTCAGGAAACTCCAAGCCTCCTGAAATTAAACCCAAGTAGCAGAAGTGGTGAGAGAAGTGCTTCAAAAGCAATGGAGTCACAACCAAGCACTGGAGAGCTTTAACCTCATCCATTTTATACCTCCAGGTTTGCATCCAGTGTTTCCTACTGAATTTGGCAAGACAGCTGCCTTTGCCAGCAGAACAGCAACATCCCACACAGCTGCAAACCCCTGACCTTGCACAGCTTTGCACAAACTCTTCTTGGATCACCACTAAGGTATTCCTAGGTCACATCTCGGAGATGACAAGCCTCAAGGAAAACCTACTTGCATAGTCACTTTTCCTTGCTGTTTTAAGTTCCTGCTTTCCTCCTTTTGTTACATTTGCTTCTGGTAAGAAACATTACTTTTCAGTATTTCTAAGAATGTTTTTAAGATGTGGCTATACCCTCCTTTCTACTGATAAACAGACTTAGGAGTGAAAGAATTGCAAAACTCCAGGCAATAAACACAGCTCTGACTCGAGATAGCTTCTGATCCAATCTCAGCCGCAAGTTCCACGCTAGAGCTTCTCTCCGACACTTCTCTACCAACCCCAACCGCACTTTTCTCTCCCCCCATCCTCTCCCTGCTCTGGTTCTGGTCCACGTGGTACACGTTAAACCTTCCAGTGACCTGCTTTAACACATGAACGTGGCAGAAAGCTGACCGAGGTGGGTGGGGAGCATCAGCAGCTCTCTGTGCGGTTAGCGAGTTGAATCAGCTCAGAAAAGGCTGTGATGAGCGAGCACTGCCAGCAAAAGACAGAGGACCTCCCTTTTGTGGGTGGTAGCGAAGCACCCTGCTAGGCTGGCTGAGCAATAGGGTTTTTCACCCTAAGAATCACAGGATTGCACATTAGCTGAAAAAAACTGGGGGCATGTTATCCAGGGGATGATCCAGGCAGGGAGGAGGGACAACCACGCCACTTAAACCTGTGACTCTCAGACCGATCCAACTCTGTCTCACCATCCCTCCTCACGCTATTTGTACATTAGTTTTGGAAAGTGCACTGAAAGTCATTTACCATCCTATAAATACACCTGCCAAAGGATTTGATGGAAGTTACACGTTTAGACCCACAGATAAGACAATAAAACAAGGACATCAAAACAAAGAGAGGACAAATTTACAACCCGTACTACATCTCTGAGCAGAATTCAGATCGCCAAAAATCATGAAACAAAGAATGAAATCATGATCTGCAAATGCAGCCAGGAGTAATCATTGTGCCTCATCTACTGTTCTCACGAACCCCAGTCAGACAGACAAACAAAACAGTTGCATCCTGAAACACAACTCACTTCTAATTCACTACTTCCCAATCCTTCATGTGGGGACACTAAAGTGATCCAGAAAGATCAATACCCTTTTATCTTTAAATACTGTCTCTACACCCTGTCCCATCATGGCCCATACAACAAAGAAGCCAATTGATGGAAAGACTTGAGAAATAAATGGGCAGAGAAATGAATTTTATGAAAATAACTGGGTAATTCCATCTGAATTTATTTTTTTTAAATGTAGAAGAGCTTACTCCTTGAAAAAACAGACTGGAACCGCAGTTTCAGTCTACAGGTGGAAACACGGTGGAAGACTCAAGGTGGTGTAGTTCTACTCAACACTCAAATGTAGTTATAGACCATAACAGTAATGCCATTTAATATACAGAACATCTCACTAAGACTCCTCAATGCTAAATATTTGAAATAAACAAAGCCAAAAGGACCTCATTTTTGCATGGTAATAATTACTGGCTGTCCCAAGAGGACCGCAAGGGCACAGAAGTACTATGCTTTTATGCTGAATTTGCAGACAGTATGCGTAACAGCTCTGGAAAATCTTGCAAAATTTACTTCAGTATTATACAAAGCTATACAATCCTGACTGCAGTAAGATCATGCTAGATTCATGGCATTCAAAAGGAAATGATCACCTGTATATACAGCTGGCTTGAAAGACAAGTATTATAGGTCACCTACCTATTTTTATGGGTTTGTACTTACCTTGCTTTCAAGCAAACATGGGTTTCCTCCTATTGTGCAAGAAGGACAGAGAGGTGAGGGGATACTGAGCATGAAATGAGACTGGTAAAATTCAAAAACATACAAAAGAAAGAAAAAGTTCAATTTTCAAAAAAACAAGAAGCAATATTTCCTGAAAGACAATACTGATTCTTGAAATAGATCAGTAGATCATCCCACAAGTTGAGCTTCTGATCCCCCACTACTGTTCTCCTTCAGAGATCAATTTCCTTAACGGGATTGTTCTGTTTGTTCAGGAGTCCTTGCAAGAATAATTTTTAAGAATACAAACCTCTTATCTACAACTATTTACAACTTTATTGTTACAACTATTACAACTGCAAGAGATGTTACTATGCCGGTAACAGTAAACTTAGCCTTTGTTTTTTTCCTTTCTTACACCAAAATAAATAATACAAAAAAAAATATTTGCAAACATATGGTTCTAGACTGGATGAGCAAGGACTGCATGAGTTTGATATAATCAAACTGTGGCCTCTTATCTGTGACACTCCGTAGCCCACTGAGGAATCCTCATTAAAAAGCTGTAACTATATTTTTCCTCTTCTCGTACTGTGAGTCACTCATTACATTTTTGGATGTTGCAACACATTCATGAATAATAAACACACGCTAGGAAGAAAAAAATCCAGCGTGAACACTGGATTTTTTTCATGTCTATATTTATCAGTATAAAAAGCAAATCAAGAATGAAGCTTAGAGCTGAGAAAAGTTTCTATGCAAGGAATGTTGTTATTCACAGACAAAATATTCGGTGTAGCCTGAGACAAGCACACAGATAGGCACAGAAGTTAGAGCATGACAACGTTAGCATTACTATTATTGTTTGGCCTTTATACAGCAAGAGAGGACAGGGGGAGGGATCGTCATGTTCCCCACCAAACTCTCTCCTAAGGGAGAACAGCCAGACACCGCCCTTTCGCTGGACAATTCTGGGCCCAATGCTGTGCTTTTGCAGCTGCCTTTTTTTTTTTTTTTTCCTCCTTTCTTTCTTTTTTTAAAGGCTAGGGAGTTAGGCTGCGGAGACGGCACAGCCCCAGAAAGTCAGCCGCGCCACAGGAAATTAATGTTGATACCTCGAACGAGCACCATGGAATTATTTATGCACATTTGTGTTTCAGACAATAACAAATGGCATCTAGCACATGCACATGTAGGGGTGCTTGGGACAACATTTTCCACGGCTCCAGTCAGACGAAAAACTGTTGGCTTCCCTTCCAATTTTCGTTGTCCTTTCAGCTCTGCAGCCCCAGGCCGGCCATGCTGCCTACCTCACGCGCTTGGGCGGGCTCCCGGTACAGATGTAGGCCTCATTTACAGAATTAAAGGAAATCTAGATACACGTTAATCTTCAGAAGAATGCCGAGCTCCATAAATACGCTCGGATGAGAGCACAAGAGAATATTTTGGCACCGCTCAGGATACAAACACAAAGGAAAGGAAAGTGTGTTTATTACTGCTCTTCCAGCTGCTCTAATTAGTGGAAAAAGATAAGAGTGCTAACTTGGAGAGGCAGGAGGAAAAAAAAAAACAACACCGTAAGCAAAAAAATAGTAAGCTCGTTTAAATAAATATATTTTCCATTGCAACTCATTCGGATAGAGGGCTGGCTATTAAAGACCAGTTAGCTAGAAACATGAGCCGCTCACCTACTTGTTCAGGAAGTGATTGATACTTTTAGTGGCAGGCCTACCTGTCCAAATACATGGTACATTAGTCAATTGATGAATACATAAATCATGGAGAAGAAACAAGGGAAAAAAATATGGAGATCACAGGAAAGAAAAAGGAGGGGTATCAGGGAGCTTGGGCTACAGATACGGGGAACTGACAGCTGGAAGGACAACACTGTGATCTCTCAGCTAAATTTCAAACTGCTTGCACAAACAAAAGCCGTGTGTCTCCATGCTGATCTTTATCCTGGTGAGCTGTCCTAAAGGAAATCACAGATTATAGTTCTGTGGATCTCTCTAAGACACCAAATTTTCACCTCTTATGGTCGTTTGCCCATAAAAATGAGGTACGGCAAGCAGACATATCGTAGAAGACACTGTTGCATGCATACGTATAGGCTTAGTTTCAAAGAAAATTGCTGCTCCCATTAAGTGTTTTCCAAAAGCCTCACAGGAATCATCTGTCTTTATCCTGTGGTTCAGGAGGCCATGAAAACAGCATCAGGCACCAGAGGCTAAGAGAAAGAGAGGATATTACAGCAGGCATGATTTCATACATGGGATTTTTCCCCTGCTTTCCACTAACAGAGGTCATTTACTTAATGGAGGGAGCTCAGCAGTCTCCTTGAGCAGTCTGTCATTTCCCTAAGACTTATAAAACACTTAGTATCCTCACTACTCCATCCAAAGCACTATGCAATCACTATGTATACATTAGTGATTATTATTTTAGTCCAATACTGGAAATTTAGCATCTCAGTGTACACATTTAACCTTAGAACCCATTTTGTCCTTCACTTACTGAGGGCTCGCCAACCTTAAAGAAAAAACTACAGCTAGCCTGAGTGGAATGATTTTAACTCCCTCTACCATCAAGAGACAGGTGAGACCTACATTAGACAGCAGAGCACTCAGATCCTAGGCTGGTAGCCAAATGCAAAGTTTCATCCGTTGCTTTTCTGTGACCGACTTTATTTCTTGAACTCTCACTCCCAATGTTCCCCCTTTTTAGCATGACACTTTAGAAATGTTTTCCAGCTTTGAAGATCAGACAAAAAGACACTAATTGTGACTATGGTCACAGAAAACTTCCCATATTTCAACCACTAGTGAAGAGTAGCATCAGCCTAATTTAATTTTAATATTCAAAATAATTAAAAGAGCTTTTCTTAAGACAGTGGTTGATGATCTCACTCAGGAAAGAGAAAGGGTAAAGGAAATTACTTTTTCTGTATTATTTTTGTTTTAGATTAATTGCACATCCTCGGGCCTGTTGAACATTTGCTGCTTTGTACGAGCTAGGAGCAGCTTTCTCTCTGCTACGCTGTTCTACAAGAAAACTAACTGCCCTAAACAAGCCCTAGACAAATATTCTTTAATTCTTTTATTGTTAATCCTTAATTGCTTGCAGCAGACTGATGCTTTCCCAAATGAAAATCCCAAATGAAGAAAGCAGATCCCAAATACCCTACATCTAAAAGAGATTGAGCCCAGGGTTTGACTTTACTTTCTGAAAATACAGTGATTTCCAACCATTCTAGTCAAGAACCATTATTCAGCAAGTGTTTGTTTTCAAAGCTACATGCGTATATCGTATGTGCACATTTTGGCAGAAGTCAGATCTGGAGGGACAGGAATTACGAAACAAAGTTATACAACACATTGGAAAATTCACTTGTACCATTAAATGTCAACTAGCAAACAGGAAAAACACCACCAGGCCCAATGCCTCCTACTGCAAAACCACCAGTATCATCAAACGATGCACACTTACATTTTTTCAGGTGAAATTGTAGCTGGATGCCTGCAGGTGTTGTGATGGGATGCCACTGGGCAAGGAGGGGCTGGAGCCCTTATAGAGAAGCCCTATGAAGGGGGAGGCAGGGAGGAAGAAGCACCACACACACTGGATGTAAATCCACAGGAAACCTGCCTCTCTGCTTATAATGCCCAGGGAGCGTTCACATTTATAGGCAGAGAAGAGCAAAGATCTGCAGGGCAAACAGAGCAAAGACCTTTTAATCTAAATAGACAAAACACAATAGAAGAAGGGGGAAAAACTACATACTATCACGGAGTAGTTGTCCTGGCTCAAGGACTGTTTTCTTCCACACTTCTCTGTTCTGCAATGTGTCTGTGTGTGTGCGTGGGGGGGTGTTGATAACATAACGTGTAACTATATTGCCTTTTCCTTGCTAGTTCCACTTAACTACAGAAAATTATAACCAGGCTCTCACCGTTTCACACATCAGCTTTCCACCTGGCAGAACATCATTGTTTGCACAATCACACAAGATTTAAAAAAAAGGCAATGACACTTACTAATCCAAGGCCATTCCCCTTACCCTTATATCCAAAATAGCATAGTCAGAAAATGCCGTGAAGTCAGTTTTCCTCCTTGGTTTTTGGGTGTCAGTATTTGTGAACGAGAAGACTTATGGTAGGTGAGGTTTATTCCATGAATGGAGAAGAGGGTCCCACTCATGACTTCATTAGATGCTGCATTCAAAATATCCCCTAAGTCAAGTTACTAAATTTTATAGAAAAGGTCAAAATACAAGATGAAATCCTTTCTTTTCTCTCCCAAGATGGACTAGTAAAGGTTTGGTTTTATGCAAATGTAGCCAACTCTCAGTCCAAGAGAGACTTGAGAGAATAAAGCCAAAACTAAACCATACCTGAAAAATAACACACTTAAGATAATGTAGATACGCTATTACAAAGCAAACAGAGAAATAAGCAAAACATAGCTATGGTAGAAGTGAATATACCACTACAAACTGATTAACATACTGAACCCTCAGCATCAAGAATTTTTTCCAGCTTATTAAATAAACAGATTGTACACATCTATACCATATACATACACACATACAGTATATGGTTATATATAACCCAGAGTACGGGGAAGCCATATTCAGAAAGAAAACACTGCAAAGGAATTATAGGGAGGTCTGACGAACATCCCTCAGTTAATCTGAAACACCACAGTTGGCCACTTTTAGCTTCTCTATTTTACTCTCTCTACATTTTGGTGCGCTCAGTCTTGGTCTTGTCACAAAGCTCCTTTCTGAGACGTCATCCAACATCACCCACACCATCTCTGTTTGGCTCTGAGCAGAGCCGAAACACACTTTTGCAAGGTGTGCTTGGACAAGCCCCAAAAGGTATCTTCTGATGATCCATTACTTTCATTTTTTGTTTAACACCGAAGGTATGAAGATTTAGAAACCTCTGGGGAAAAAAAAAAATGTATATCCCATCACTAATCAGATAAAATGGAGCTGGTGGCAGGTTACTTATTTAATTTCCTCTCCCACAGCCCTCATGACTGAAAACGATACCTGCACTGAACAGCCTTTCTCGCAGCCCCAGCTAAGGCAACAAACAGGTCACTTCATGTGTGTTGAGGGGAACTTGTTGCCCCAGTTTCCCCACTGTCTTCCCCTTGGGTCTGATCACTGGCACTGGACCCCAAGCTAACAACCACAGCTGGCTCCCGCAGCATTGGTCAGGTTTTTCTGTACCTTCCTCCCCATCTGGAAAAGACAGTAAAGCGAGCCCTGTGGACCGACTAAAAGGACTTAAGAGATCTTGAACTTCAGCTCTTGGTCATACCTAACTGGAACGCTCTAGTGCTTCACTGATTGCAATCCCTGACTTAGAAAATCTAACTATTCACCTACTTGGTGAAAAAACTGCCTATCCATGCTTAATGTGTCCTCAAAACAACACCATGCTAAGATAATACTTAGGGAGGAAGAGAGGAGAGGAGAAGAAATCTACCTACGTATGACTATTCTTCAATGTTATTTGGTAGCAGCATTCAGATTTGAGTTTTTCTCGTGTTTAATAAAAGCTAACATTTTGTTCTTGAGAGGACCCTCCCCCCAAAATCCTTACACTATGGATAATGAAGTCCATTCAGCCTTCTTCTGCACACAGTGACCTAGCTCCCAGCTATCCCGTAGCAGTTCAAATTATCTCAGTTTCATCAGCAGGGCTATTCACAGTTTCTTCTGTATCTCATTTCCCTGGCTCACATCCTGTCAGTTAGAAGGAGAAAACTAGTCTGGATCTACCTTAATCTACTTCCTTCCCTTCCTAAGTTGTTTTACCCAGTTTTCTTTCATTCCCAGCTCTGTTCACTATTCCTCGTGCATCTGAACATTCAAGATACATTTTGGAATAAAGAAGATGGAAGTGCAGTAGTGGCTCCACACAGCAAAAGCATGGAGACGCCTGATTTCAAGCTGCCCAAGCTGTGATGACATTCCAGCCAGAAACCACATAGAGCTGTAATCTACTTATCTGCGTATCTGGAACTGGTAAGCAGTGCCTTTTTCTAGCAGATAAAACAAGCAATCCCAATAAAGGGCATTCCCCAGAATGACCAAAAAAAAAAAAAAAAACAACCAACCCACACTTTCAGGTTTTTTACTTCTACATGTCTTCAATTTACTAAAAAAAAAAAAGAAAAACACTGACTGGACAAGAAAGAAGGAGCACAAATACAAAGAAGTGCCAGTTAACAGTGTTCAGAAAGCCACCTTTTCCTAGCAGTCCCCCAGTTTCTTTAACACAGTCTGCAGATTCAGTATTGTTCCTAATACTTCCCTTTTAGAATAGCTTCCTTTGCTAAAACAGTCATTCTGCAAGTGCAAATGCAGTGCAATACAAAAGAACCAGAACTACGTACCTTCACCCTCAAACCACACCTGCACAAACACTTGCGGCTGTTGAAACACCCGTACCACTACTGCTCAATTTGATAATAAAATATGCAGAATAGCAACTTAAATCTGAACATACGTGACAGATCCTTTCCCACCTCAAAAACAAACAAACAAAGAGTTTTGATATGCCTGTCCACCACATACTTCATAAACAAAAAGCTCTAAAGAACTAAGCAGTCTCTAACAATATTTAATGTTGATAAATGTCAACAACACGGAGAAAAGATAAGGGGGAATACATAATAGGAATACATAAACCCTACAGGATTAGAGAATTCAGAAAAGTAATATGCTCAACAGGTGCTGAGGCAAATACACAGGACCAGGAACCTAGTTTGAGTCTTAAAACATACGAAGCATATATCACTATATATCCATAAAGGCAATTCCTTGTGTAAGTACCTTTTTTTTCCTTCAGGAAAACATTAAACAAGTAGTTTATAGCTAATGCATAGATTTAGGGAAAGAAAACAAACAAACAAACACACCCACTTAAAGAAAGATGAGGGGGCTAATACAATAACAGCCTATTGTACTATTTGACCTTCCAGCTGCTAGTCATACAGTAATGACAGAAGTGACAGACTACAAACTTGCATTTCTGATGAAGCTTTTATTTCAGAGGGAGAAAACACAACACCTACAAAAGTTAGTTTTCTCAAAAATAAAAGAAAATAAAATAGGAAGACCTCTTAAGCAAACAACACTCCCAAAAACATGCTGTGCAGTAATTTACCTAGGACATGGTACATAATATGATGCAACCATAGCCACTCAGAAAGAAAATCAATGATAAAAGGATATCAGTGAATTTGATCACCAGAAATAAGAAACATTTCACATCAGTAGAAGTGTCCTGGATAATTTTCACAAATGGTCATTTGCCAAGAACAAAAAACATACAGTTCTGGCTCTCAACATCTTGCCTGCAGTATATTTATGGTCAGAAGCCAGATCATTCCTTCATTAAAATACTACCTCTGTAACAGCAGCAAAGTTTCACTACCATGTAATATTAATATTCGAAAACTGAATTTTAAAAAGTCTTAGTAATTGTTTTTTTTCTACTACTTCCACTAATACACCACCAACTTCCTCAGCCCACCCCCCAGCAGCATCTCAGTGTATTTACCAGAACCTACGTCAGCTTTGCCACCTAAGCTCGCCAGCCCACTGCAACTAACACAAACTAACTGTTTAAACCGTGTAGGTAAAACAGATTGCTTTGGCAGAAATAGGAGGATCCCCACAGTGATCTGGCCAGTCTGGCACAGGTGACCAACGGAGGACAGCAGTGGCGCCTGCAGCTATGTCACCACATACTACATACACATACCACATACAGCTGGGTCACCACAGTAAAGAGCATTGCAACCACGAGTCCCATACTTCTTATTTAGGCCTCAGCCCTGTTCTCCCTCGGGATTCCTGTGCAAACCCTCAGCAAGAGTGATGGTGGCCGGGGTGAAGAAGTTAGTGCCTTTTTCCTGCCCAACATCTACTTAGAAGACAACTGTCTCCAGCTGAAACCCGTATCAACTAAATGTCAGCCATTTTGTTTGGTGGTGCTGTCCGACTTCACGATGTTTCTTTCCTGCAGGGGAAGAGCAAGCAGAAGAGCTTGTAGAACTGACTGAAAGCCAATTTGCAACAACGTCATATTTCTGAGGCAACATTTCTGTCTGGAGAAGGTACTGCTAGAAGTGTCTACACGCTGGATTTTCTTCTGGAGCTCAGTAGCAGATTCACTTCTGTTGCGCTCATCTACCAGCGCCGATCACGTTCCTTAGGCCATACTTTATTATCATGCTGTTAGGTCAGTGCTCCTACAGTGGTATATGAATGCTTAGTACTGTCTCTATCAATTTTCTGACTAGTTTTGCTGTCCTTTTACCCACAGTATCCCTTCCTCTGTCATATATCTTTAAAAAAAACAACGCAGCAAATCCTATGCCAAAGGGCAGCATAACCTTCTCGCCTCTTCAGTCATTTAAACTGTTGACAAAGTGGGCTCTTTTGGTTTCCTGCAAAACAGATGTATCTGCTGTCATCCTCTTGATCAACATTGAAAGACCTTGCCATTGCTCACTGAATTTCCACACTTACACAGTATCTCTTAACAAAAAATAAAGAACAAAGAACAGATGCCTGGATGCTATCCAACCCCCCTTGCCAAAAACTGTCTCCGAAGACCTGCAGCAGGGTACACAATCTTACAACTTTCCCACCAGCTCTTCTACTTCTCAAGGCAGAAAACCAAGCTTGTTGTGACTACCTCCAAAGACCCCAAGCATGCCCCCAAAACAACCAGTACATGATTAATGCATGAGCTTCTTAAAATGACAAAGCAGCAGCTTCTCTCAGAGCAGCAACAGATGTTGAAAGGGAAGCTGCAGCAGCAGCTACCATGTGAGCAACTTTCAACCAGGACTTGGCATGTTGAGTTTCCTACGTGAATACATTAGGCATAAATGAGTTGCAGAACAAGGTCAAGCAAATTGAAACACCTCATTAAATTTCATCGATGCCTGTATGACCAGGTACTTGAGATACTAACTGCTTAATGTCACTATTATATTAATGGAGGAAAGAGACAAGAATATCACAGTGCACAGAGTACACAGGTGAATCTGAAATAGTCGGTTTTAAGAACAACAAAAAAACAAAACAAAACGTGTAAAAACAAAACAAGGAAATCAAACTAATCCTATGGAGCAGGCAGAATTGTCTTCACTGGCCCCAGATGTGCCAGATGACAGACTGAGCTGGAAGTCCACACACGTGACAGATACAGAATAATACATTTAATAAAAACACCTAACTCTTGACTATCCTGATTACAGTTACATTCAGCACTGATGAAGGGAGGAAAAAACAAACCTTGCAAAGAACTCTGTCCTACTACTATTCCTTTTTTAATTTGGTTATCTGGGTGCATAATTATCCTACATGCACACGATTTGTGCTGTTAGGTGTACGAATTATATAGTCAGTTATGCAGCTTGGCTTTTTAGAAGTTTTATATTCAGATTTGATATGTCCTTCAGATGGACATAAGTCACTTAATTCTGTAAACTTCAATTTCAGTGTAAAACACTGCTTCGTTTTATAACTAGCAAGGGCATAAATCTCACTAAGTATTACAAAACACAATAAAATGTCAAGAGATAGCAAACTATAATCCATGACTGCACTTTAAAAACAGGCACCATGTGGTGATATTCGTTATCATCTACATAATGACCCAATTTATAACAAACTACTGGAATAATAAAGTAGGATTCAAAATTTACTTTTGATTCTTTGATAGTCATTTTCCAAGAAGAAATTTATTAAATAACCTAATTAGAACTCTTAACTGAAAACTTCCAACCTTATTTGCACTTTTTATAGATTCTGTATACGCTCAAAGTCAATAAAGCATTATCATTAACTTCAATGAACGTAGGAATAGGCACAAGGGCCAAACCCTAGAAGACTCTATTCATATTCTTTTCCCAAACACACACATCTCAATACAGCAGCTGAGGAAAATGTTTTTAGAAATCACATTTGAGACAAGTACTTTGGTGCTTAAGTATATCCAAATAAGCGGAAATACTCGTATGCATGTTTTTGACAAGTCTAGAGATAATGATTTACAAGAACTTAGGCTTCTCAAGTTTCAGTTCTTCTCAATAGTAAACCTTCCAGTGATGTCATTCTGTACAGAAAGTGCAATTAGTTACCTTAAAATTTTCAGAGGATGTTTGAAAGTGTGAATGAAAAAGACCAAATTAAGACCATCGTGTGAAATATGGAACGTCAGATCCTGGCATGCTTTTATGTACCATTTACCCTATAGTAGGCATAATAAAATAAATTTTCTAAGGAAAGAAATACTTTAAGTATTGAAGTATATTTACTCTGGTTCAGCTGCCAGAGGGAAAAAAAAATGTGTTTGTTATATTAAAAAGAACGAGCTATGGAATTATAAAACATCATCTCATAACTATCTAGGTTCAAGTGCAGTTCCCAGGCCAAATTAAACCTTTAGCTTTAGCATGAAGCTGTCTGAAAAGAAACTTGGTAAGTAATACTTCGACTTGATTTGAGCAGCCCATCGTGTGTTTCAGGTTACGAAATTAATTCACCACCATAACTTCTGTTGTTTTAGCAACTGCTGGTCCTGCTAGCTTGCCAAGCCACATGCACACATGCCCACCTCCTCGTCTCCAGCGCGCCCGTCTGCTTGCAGCAGGAGATCTGGCAGCAGGAGAGGCTTGTCCGAAGGACAGCAAGGTGCTTAAGGGCAGGGTGGGCTTCAGGATACTGCAAGCCCTCAGCAGGTCAGTTGTAAATGGTGAACAATGCCTTGTCTGCTAAGTGGCAGGGGAAATTTCTCCATCCCTAAATACAGCAATCTTTTTTGATTGCTGAGCGAACAAAGGAGGTACATCAACCTGCAAATACAAGACAATTCTCTGTACTGACAGAGCAGTAAGGGAGGAAGGTGAGTACCCAAAATCCTGTCTCCAGCTGCAACCAGATGTTAATGCTCTTGAGGAAAGCAAAAAGTATACAGTCATTCATCATAATCCCAGAAGTGAAATTAGGCATGAAGAAAGAAAAAAAAAGGTTCTCCTGAACCAAAAGAAAACTGGCCAACTTCTGGAGCATGCCATTTAACTGTGATGTCCAATGTAGCAACAGGTGCTACAATACACTGACAGCACTGCAAATAATCTTGTATTCTTGATCTGGTGAAGAGCACAGGTGAACAGAGCACAGTCCTTTCCCTCTCTACATGCACTAACAAAGTGCCCCATAAAACCAACCCAAAGCACTTCTTTGAGAAGTGAACGTTATCTCATTTTAAATACTCCCAGCAACATTAAACTCATTAAAATGTTTAATTACCCTCATTGCTACTTAATATTTCATTATACAACACACCTAACTTCAGCTCCTAGACATGTTGGATGTCTCAACAGGGTCATACAATTTCCTTACACATGTGTAAGACATATACAGGCATCATTTCACCTCTCAGTTTCCTCTGAACTGATAAACTGCATTATAAAGCTTCTTTTTTAAACCCTGGAACACTTTTGTTGCTGTGCTCCTACTAATATTTCACATCCTTCCTCATGTGAACAGCGACACCGGACGCAGACTCAGAATTCCAGTGATCTTACTAATGCCGTGTCCTTTCCCATTCCTATGCACTATTTTTATTGCTGTATAGCCAAAGATCACACTCTGTTGACAGGATTACAGTGA
This sequence comes from Cygnus olor, assembly GCF_009769625.2. Lineage (NCBI taxonomy): Eukaryota > Metazoa > Chordata > Aves > Anseriformes > Anatidae > Cygnus > Cygnus olor. Next base: position 176,920,619 of record NC_049169.1, read on the forward strand.
AAACTCCCATTGAGATGATTATCCACACAAATTCTTAAACCTTCTTTCAAATTACCAGTTTGAAGACAGTCTCCTATCCTGCTGGTGTAACTGCATTCCTCATTCCTTAGTAGCTGGCTGCATGAACTACGCATTCTGCTGGATGGGAACTAGCTAAAACCGTGATTTGGAGTACACCACACTAATAACCTGTACCACACACAAACCTGTATATCATCTATTGGTAAAGATGAGATATCATTGCAAACACTGTGAATAGAATGGTATTCAACAGCGTTGCACCAAGACCCAGTCCCTGGGGGACCCCACAAGAAACAGCTGCACTCACACAGAAGAAAGACACGCCTAAGTTCCTCTCTAAACTAAGATTTATGAAGCAACTTTGCCAATGTTTGTGGTATTTATTCCACAGTGACTCCATGGCACAATTGTTTTCAACTCACACTTCACTGCAAAGTTAATAGATATATCAGGGACACAATATAGGGTGAGTCTGCTACAATTGAACAGTTGATGAATAGCTTAGGAATTTGGGAGATGTGGTTTTCTACAATTCAAAACTCTGGGAAGCAATTTGCTCCAGTTCTACTGTAAATTGGTCTTTAACAATTGTTAAGTCATTCTGAAAGATTCAGAACTAGTAAGCCACAGCTTGTTATTTATTTCAGAGGCTCCATTTTAAAGTTTTCAATTTTTCAGCCAGGAAAACAACAATGAATAATATGAGTAAGTAAAAGCATTTGTACAATTGACTGAAAAGTTTTAGGCTCTCTATTAAAAAAAAAAAAGACAAAATACCCTACCAAACTCAAATCAACCGGGTGCCAATTAGTCAACTGGGTAAGCTATTAATTAATATTACAGTTGAGCAGTGTATTTAAAAGCACATAAACATACACTGGTATTGGTGAAGCTTGTAGCACTGCCTATGAGGCAGTTGCTGAAGACTTCTAATGCAAGATGCTGCTTTCAGCTGCTTGTAACTTGGCCAGACTTGGACTGTTTGGGTTGAAATTTTCCAAGTTGAATGTCTGCCTCAGGCTAAGTTTTGTTCCATGTGTTGTAAAGGTTGCCTCTGAGGGAGGGGTGTAAAAAGAACAGAGATTAGAAAACCTCAGCCAAAATACTTCAGCTGTTTTTCAGAACAAGACTGGGGAAAACACTGTCTTTCAGTATTAACAAAAATGCTGGCAAACTTGTTAGAAGGTTATAGTGCCCTTTCAGCTTCGGGTAACAGATTTGAAATTTGACATGAGGGCTGGAGCTGCTATACTGAAGGTATGCCTTTTGCTGCCTCCATGAAAAATCCGCACACATTTGGTCAAACTGCTGACGACAAATTATACATTATGCATTTTCAGTAGATGCTCACTAGGCCACATCCCCATTCTTCACAACTCCTCATGCCCATCAGACTACATAGGCCATCCCCTCAAGCACTCAGCAACTTTTCTCCCAGCTCCTACCCAGGAAAGGACTGCAGCTCAGATAACCATCTTCAATTGCATGTAATAATGGGAGCAGGCTCCAGACTGTCCATGTAGTGGCCAGTTGACGGCAAGAAGGTGCCAGGCACTTGGGATGAGAGCTGGAGCCCTGCTTCTCCTGCCCTTTCACTGCCCTGTCCCGTGGGTCTTCACAGCAACACGAGGCTGTAGAGCACCACAGAGAAGGACCAAGGAAGATGCTTAGTGCAAGAACCACAGAGAGCAAGGAACGACATGACAGGGTGGCAGAAAAGCTGAGGAGTAAGGCTCCCTCCACAGCAAATACAACAAGAAGGTGAGGGAGAAAAAACGGGCACAAGAATGACTTGAGACTAGGAAGAAAGAAAAAAAAAAACACAAGGGGCTGGAAAAGGAATGCAACTCTCTGTGCAAGGAGACTGGGAACAGGGAGATGGGAAGTACAGAAGCAAAGGAGGAGGAGAAAAGGAAGGCAGATACAAGGAGACAGCGTGAGAACGAGTCAAAGGACTGAGACAAGCAATGGCACATGAGGGGCGCAGACAGAGCAGGAAAATGCAAGATCCCAACGGCACGCTCTCCTCCAGAGTCTGGGACACAGCCCAGGATTTCTGAGCCTGGCCATTCCCTCCCTGCCTGCAGACAGCTGCGAAACAAACTGGCAGAGCATAACAGATCCTCTCCTGCTGGCCTGCACGCAGCCAGGACCGACCACTGTCGGTCGTGCTCAATGGAGAGCTCAGGCAAGTCTCGTGTGTTACATCAGTAACCCAGCTGAGGAAGGACGGGAACACACATGCATTGCTCCAGGCTGCCTAGCTGCTTATCTTATCTTTTCCTAAGGGGAAGAAAAGTTAGGAAATGACACAGTAAAAGCAGTTTAAAAAAAAATGTGATTAGCACTGTAGAATTGAGGACCTATTAGAACTGAGTAATGGTAATTAAAACTGTCTCCCAGTGCTCATATGCATGGAGGTCAGCCTGTAATTGTGACTGACCTGGTCACATTTTCTTCCTGACAGAAGCTTTGTTATAATTAAAGCGCAAATTCTCTTTTTGCCCTTGTCCTTTAGAGCATATCTGCACCATCGAACCAGAGAACAAATGAATTCTTTTCTCCCAGGTTCTTCAGTGGTTCTTATCACTGCAGTAATCCATAAAATAAAGGACACTGATCCACAATTTTCTGAAGACAGGAAACTAAGATATGAAAAAAATCAAGTAAAAAGCTGCAGACACTGAGCGAGCAATTCTGACGATCGAGACTTGCATTTCTACCATGCTTAGTCCTACTAAACATTTTCTGCATGTTGAGAACAAACAGTCATTGACTTTTGTTCCACATCGGTGAGTTCAGCACGACTGCAAATCAGACTCAAGACTCAAGTCAGGCACCCAGAAAAACAAATGGCCTGCGTGAGAAAATGGGAAGTTTAGGTAGAAATCCTACGGGAACAGCAGGGGCCGCAGAACCCTGTTCTCCAGCTATCTCAAGCACGACAATGCCTCTCCCTCTTTATGTAATCACCTGCCTCATCCACCATGCCACGTCTCCTGACTTCTGCCCGGCTGGGGGGTCCCTGCGTGCCGCTGCCATCAGCCTATACGCCCCTGGCTCAGCACCAGAGCTGGGTGGGAAGCGCAGTGGTGGATCACCTCACGTCAAATGGCATCCCGGTGTGCAGGCCCGGTGCAGCCAGACGAGCACGGCACCTGATAGCTTCTGAGCACCTCACTTTGCAAACTTGCAGAGGAGAGGAAGTAAATGTATAGAATATAGAGCGTACACAGATCAGCTACATCCACTGGGTGGCAGGCACGTTTCGCAGGATCAGGATACATAGGTACAGAGGTATACAAACGAAGCCTCTTAAATACCGAGCTCATTCTCTGTTTTGGAAGCAGCAACTGAACAGACAGTAAAAATTAAAAAATATAAAAAAATCCCACAGAGCTTTGGTAGCAAAGTTACCATATTCTGCTTTTATTTTAACACTGGCGTCTTGTCCACAGCTTTGGGGCTTTCAAAGCGCTGGTACAACTCAGCAGGCTGCCCAAGCTCTGCGGGTACGTGGTGCCCCGCGACTCCTCTGAAGGTGGGCACCTCACGATGCCCCCATGGCCTCCGTTAAGAGGCTTCACCAAGCCTCTCTTGAAATAATTAAGACACTAACAGCGACCCCAAAGCGTGCAGAGGCCGAGCTTTTAAACCCTTCCCTCACCTAGCATACTTGGCAGGAAAAAAATAAAAAATAAAACACAAACCAAGTTTGGGCTAACAGCTGTAAATGCATCTACGTGCGTGAGCAGCGAAGTTTTAGAGTTCAGCGAAACACAAAATCCAGTATTTTCCACGGATTTCCACTTCACATCTAAGCAGAATCGTCTCAAAGTTTGCTTAAAAGATGTTTCTGGAGAAGAGGCCGTTGACCAAGTTTCAACCCAGCGCATATTTTTATAACCAAGTTGTAAACTACATAAAAAGTACACTTATAATGGAAATGCTGACAAACGCATAACTACTGCAGTTAGCTATGACAGCCTGACCGCAAGCCCTCCCCTTCAGGAAAAAAAAGCAAAATTACTTCCCCCCTCCTCTTACGACGGCAAGCTGGGGGCAGGGAAGAACGCGCTGGTACCCCCATTTAATCATTTTTATTAGGAATTTAGTCACTTTTTTTTTCCCCCCTGTTTATTATCCACATGTTGAATTCGCCACCCCCGTTTTTTGCAATAAACAAGCAGAGGGCCTTTTAAATTCATGACTCACTGCCCAGGCTTCCCCTCCACCCTCAGCAGCAAACAGATTGCCAGCTGCAGTCGATGAATTAAGATTATTATTATTTTTTTATTTTTATTTGGTCTTGCAGCAGTTGCAGTTGGGCAACACTTCACACAGTACCGAGGGGGCAGGAGGCAAAAGCGGGACGGCTTTTCTCGGAGGGAAAGAAAGCAGCGGCCGAGGGGGGCACCCAACAGACGAGCCCCAAGGCGGCGGGGCGAGGCTGCCAGCAGGGAGGGAAGGGCGGCGGCGGGGCGAGGAGGACGACGACGAAGAGGAGGAGGAGGAGGAGGAGGAGGAAGAAGAGAAGGGAGGAGAAGCCAGCATCCGCCCTCTCCCGCGCCCCCAACTCCGCCAAAAGTTGCCAGGGGGTTGCCGGCCCCTTCTCCGTGACCCCCTCCCCTTACCCCCTCCCCTTACCCCCTCCCCTCACAGCCGCGGTGGGGCTCGAACCCGCGGCCTCCGGGTGCCGACCCCCCTCCATGCCCTCCACTCACCGGCAGCGGCTCCCTGAGCGTGCGGCTCCCCGCGGAGCGCTGCCTTCGGCCGGGGGCCGAGGAGGAGGAGGAGCAGGAGGAGGAGGTGATGAAGGGCGGGTGGAGCAGAGCTCGGCTTGAGCCCTCCCGGCTCCCATCGCTGCGCTCCGCCCCGCTCCGCCCCAGCGGCATCGGCGGAGGGCAGCGGCGGAGGAGGCGGCGGCGGCCATGTGAGTGCTGGCGGCCGGGACCTCGGGGGACGGGGATGGAGGCGGGTGGGCAGGGCTGGGGCTGGCCCTCGGGGGCTGGGGGTGCCCACACAGCTCCGGGAAGACCTCGGGTTGCAGCCTTACCGTCCCGTTATTGGCCCCCCGGCCCCCCGGTTGTTTGTTTGCGCTGCCTTTTCCCCCCTTATGTCCGCCCTTATCTCGGCCCGGCAGCTCCGCGGGGAGCTCTCCCCCCGCCGGGACTCCTCGCTACCTCCAGCTCCGGGTGCAGTTTGTGGAAGGAAAGCCCCCTTTCTTCCTTTTTGCTGCCTCTTTTAACCACTTAAAATATTTAGAAAACATCTACTGATGCTTGCGCGTGTCTGGGAGGGGGTGCAAAACGCAGGGGTTGCTCTATATGAACTGAGAAAGTCAGATGACATCTGCTCGCTTCTTTTACTTTTCAAAATATCATTTTTTCCCCTTAAAATCATACGAAATGGATCCAAAATTTGAGATCTTGTAGGGAAGTATTTGGTAGTTCAGCTGTTTGAGCCTGCCTTGCAGACTCACAGTACATGCAGCAGTGTTCGTAATTTTAGTTCCTGCTAAATTTATACCCGAACAGCTTCTTGACCCAAATTGTCACTTTTTTTTTTTTTCCCTACTCTCTCTCTTCTAATTCTTATCATATTCTCCCTGACGTGGCCCATATCCTTCTTCATCTGCAGCAGCAGACCTCTGCTCTTGGTAGATATTCCTGACTTTGGATATTTAATGCTGAAGGTTGGCTCGGGCTGTTTGCTTTAGGCTCCCTGTGTAAGGCAGGAACGCACACCTGTGCGGTTCAGTTTGCCTCACAGATGCCAATTTTAGGGTGGGAAGAGTGCCCCTTTGGAGGTGGCCGTCCCCATTTTTTGGCATGAAAGAACTTAAACACAGCGATAACTCGCTTTTTAGACCGCTGCCGTTAGCTGAGGTGATTTCCATGGGAGCTCCGTACATGCAAAACCTGCCTGCTCTGATATTCTTGAGTATTCTTGTATACTGTTACAAATGTTCGTGGTGTTACCTTTCAGGTAAGCACAGATAAATGACCTGGCTAAGCAGATAGACGCAAATGTTCTTCAGCACCAATACTAAGTCAGGTCAAGCAGCTTGGGCAGGTTCTGCTGTCTGCTCAGATTGTCCTGTGGGATTATGATTTATGTGTGTTTTCTATTGGGGGCTATTACAGTAGTAAAAAGAAGCAGCCCCTTGAGTTATAAATTGGAATTTACTGAAGGATTGCCAAAAATGAAATTGAGTTGAAGGCCGGAGATGTGCGCCCTGTTTCATGCAGGTGAAATTTCCACCTGTGACTGCTCTGTAGGAGCTCACGTATACAAGTGTATTCTGGGGCAGAGCAGAAAGCCAACAAGTAGGTGCACCAGAGATGCCATTTCTTAAAACCTTATTTTTACATATCTTTTTCTTTTTTAATAAAAATTAAGGATATGTGTCAAAGAAGAGTTTTAGGTAGTATCAGTGCCCTATAAATTGCTCTGAATTCTTTGGGAATGCAGGTCGTTAAGGCTATTACACTGGGACCTAGCTCACAGTACAAGAAGACTCTTTCCTTTTTAGCCTCGATCCCTAATGATTTTAGCTTTATGTTCTGAGAGCTGAGGTATATATGCTGATATGTTGCGTTAAGAGTCTGATGTTATCACCAACCATAGGGCTTGTCGACCCCCATGGCCACACTCCCACACTGATATATATGAATAAAATGAGATATTTTCATTAGAATTAGCTCTTCTGGAATTGCTTCCCTTGCAGAAGCTCTGCTGTGAGATGTGTGGATTTTTTCATTTTTTTTCTACTTTGTTGCATTATAGAAGTATTATTTTGCTTTAGGAGTGCACAATATTCCTCACGAGCATTTATTAGTATTTCTGAAAACTGTGCCCTGTTGAGTGGCTGTTACAGACCATCAATGATAGGTAGCCTGAATTCTCGTATCTTTGTGTAGTCAGGAGCTAGGATTCCTAGTATTGAAGTATTTCTCACTTCACACACGAAGATGTGTTCAAGAAGATGATGCATGCCCAGCCTGTTCAGTGCTCAAACCTGTAGAAAGCTGGAAGGTATTAACTGTGTGTGAAATCTTCGGAGTTTGCAGATATTAAAACCAAAGAAGACTGCTGAGCGTGCGTATGTTTTTCCCCCTAAAGGCTTATAATTTGGACAGATATATCCCTAATACGCATCCCCCTGCATCCCTGCCAGATTTCAAGTCTGGTGTTTTAGAACAAAGCTATTCAAAGCAAATACTTCCAGATTTTGTTTGCATGGCCAAATTACTTTTTTTTATTGTTTTCAGATACTTTTTTTCTTGTATTCAGAACAACCTGACATAGTTAGTTCTTATTCCCTGCCCTCCCTTTTTTATTTTTCTTCTTCCAGCCAGCATGCGGTAGGAACCAAAACCTCCATCCCAGTCTCACAATAAAGTTTGTCAAAACTTTCTTGACTGAAGATAGCGTCTCTATTAGGGTTTCTTAATGCTTCCCAATATAAGTGCTGCTTGCACTGTCTGTTAAAGCCTTAACAGTTTGCCTAAGCTGTTAGGAGAAGGTCGTGTATTGAAAGGGGCTCTGACTTGAGAACTCAGGGCCTTGGACTCCGGCACTGCTGGAGTCACTCCTCGGGTTGCTTTCTGCATGTTGTCAACAGAACCTGGTCCTTTTGTGGTCTCCCAAACACTCAGTTCATGTGCAGGAGGGGTGCACAAGCCAGTTATTTTAGCACAGGCTGTGTGATTCTAACGTCTCACGGAATTAATTACGCCAAGGAGAAATACCTGAGTTGCAGAGCTACGGATGGTGAATGCAGCGGGTGCTGTTAGTGCAGAGTTGAAACCTTCTCTGTATTCTTACTCACCCTGAAATCCTAAATGAACTTAAAAAATCTGAAAATGTTTTTAACATTGACACAATTTGCACTCTGCAGCTGTTTGGGGCAAAGAGTCACTTTGTTCAAGTTCCTAGAAAACAGTTTTACGTTCGCTCCCCTCTTTCTGCCTTTTCTGCAGGGTCTTTCTAAAATAAAACGGTTTCCTTGATTTTTGCACAATTATTCAAGTATAAAGGACCTTTGTATTTTAACTGCATCTACTCTCAAGGCTGTATTTGGTAGATTACTGAAAAAAAAAAGTCACATATTTGACCGTTGTCGTCAAGCAGGATTGGCTTCCAGGCTGGTGAGCAGAGCCTGTGAAGCACTGGCAGAACCCCGCTGAGGGGGGATCTCGCTGCAGCCCTGCTGGTGCTTCGCAGGCTCCCTCCCCGTTACAGTGGCAGATGGGATTCAGGGGATAGTGCAGATGAGCTTGCTCTTTTTTTTTTTTTTTTTTTTTTTGAGTGGTGTGAACTCGAGTGGAAAATCTCCGCGTATAATACTCAGGAGACTCCTAAGTTGCAGAACTGGGACTGTAATTTACACAATTAACTCTGTTGAGCATAAAATAGCAGGACTTAAGGTTCCCATGATATCAGGTCTACTGTATGGCGTTGTATTTACCAGAGCCAGCTCTGATCTTTAGCAACATCAACAGGACATGAAGACAAAGAAAAAGCTTTCCTTGACAAGGCCTCGAGTTTTGTATTTAGGTCCCAGGTGTGCCCTCAGATTCTCCAGCGCGATCACTGTGTAGCTACAGGGTCTTGTGACAGATGTGATGACCAGTAGTCTTCAGGAAAGAAAATGTTGGAAAAAATAGCTGTGAAAATGCCTCTCATGCCTTGACTTTTGGTGAGGGCAGCTGCCCAGCCTTAATATTAGCACTCACACTGATGCTTTCGAAGTCAAAACACGCATCCCATTAGGTTAAACTTGGAAACCCACAGATGTTCTTGCACCTTCGAAGCATATAGTGAGGCTGTTCCACTGTGTGTGCTCTCTGTCAGAACCGGATCATTGCCTTAGGAAAGTTAACGCAGCTTTTAGCAGGAAATTCACCTTGGGTGACTTGTCCCTGCTTAGGGACAGTTCAGGAGCCATAGCTCAAAGAGGAAAAAGGGCCTAGAGGTATTTCTGAGCTCCGAACATCTCCCTCCCACTCAGCTGGTTTTCAAGCCACTTTTAGATTTCCCAGGCTTTGGCCCTAGTGGGTTTTTGGAGTATGGATCTCGAAAGCCTTTTAATTAAATGTGTGACTAAGTAATCGCCCAGGTTGAAAGTACGCTGTGTAGAGGTGAGAGGATTTCTGTGTAAATCAGGGGAAGCCCAGCTGCTTTCTGGCTTCCCAGAAAATGGCTTGAAAAGCTGCGTGCTGCTAACACACTTGCTTACAGGTTGAAATATTTTTGTAGAGTGTATTCATCATACTTACGACTTTAAATAACCACAGCCTCTTGGTAATCGTGTTTTTACATTAAGCACTAATGGGGAGGCATATTTTGATCTCTGCTTCAATTTTAAGAGTGAAGTCAGGTCTATTTCTGTTACGAAAGATATGCCTGCACATAAAAGGTTCGGGGGTACTATTTTTATGTGTGGAAGAAGTTTTGTTTTTATTGAATAAAAATGTCAGGAAGTACCTTCCTTGAATTGTGTGTGTTGATCTTGAGGTGGAAGGCAGAGATCCATTTTTTTGGACTAATCTTGAATATTCTCAGTGTCATCTTGATTTTTGTTATTATTTTTTCTCCTCATTCCTTTTATTTTAATTGAAAAGCATAAAAGTCTGGTGCTGGAATGTTTTCTGTTGAACCGAGGCATTGCATCTGTTTCTGCAAGCCAACAAGAAATGGAATTATTTCTGCAAAACCCTCATCTGGCATTAGAAAGCAGTTGTTGATGAAGAAACAGCCTTTATCTAATCGTAGGAGGGCTTGTTTGTTTTACTGGTAAATACTTTTACGTACCAACATTTGAGCTCTGTAGAGTTTTCCCCCTGTTTTCTCACACACAGGCAACTTCTTATCTAAATGGCCTGGTTCAGAAATGCTCGCGTTGTTGCACAGGAACAACCAAACCACTTGCTGTTTTGTCTGTGACCCCACAGGTCCCATTCTGCCCCGAGATTCCTCGCGTTAGCTCACCTCGTCCAGAACCACACCGCCGTGTTGCTAAGCTCTCTGCGGACAGTACCCAAAATGGGCTTTGACTCTAAATCAAAGTTTTGCCCCTAGCAGCATTTTTGTATGCGTTTTTTAATGAAAAATAGCACGAGTTGCACATTTCTGACAGTTCTGTGATGAATAAGGGTATCTGGTGCTGCTTGTTTAGCTTTGGCTTGTGTTGTCTTATATTTCTGGTTCTTACAGCATTATCTCTGTAGGAAAAAAAATATTGCGGTCTTCAAGGATCAGTTGGGTAAATCTCGCTAGTGAGCAGTGCTTTATGAACCACTGTAGTCAATACAGCTATTCTTGCTTGCTTGCCTTAGCTTAAAAAAAAAAAGCTCAAAAACAACAACACCAAAAAAAATCCTCGTAGCACTCAATCACCCAAAGACAGCGACTCGGTTTAGTTTCTGAGGCTACATATTTTACAACCTGTGGCTTTGATTATTGTTTCAGATTGCACATCTTTTCTTTTTCCTTCTCCCCAGGGCCGATTACTGGAAATCTCAGCCAAAAAAGTTCTGCGATTACTGCAAGTGCTGGATAGCAGACAACAGACCTGTACGATCATCTTCTCTGCTAAGTCAATGATTCTGAAATACTAGGAATTTGAATTATGGCCTATAAAATCACTTTAATATTTATTAATGCATGAAATGTGTTGTTTAAAAATGCTTTTGTAATAATTGTGATATTTAAAACATGTTCCGTGAGAGCCACGTACCTGCATCCAAGATGGTGTGTGCTGTTTTTACTTGGCAGTGCAAGATAAGACATGAAATATTTGATCCTGCTTTTTCTTCAGGATCTGTAACAACATTTGATCTGTCTTGAAACTTTGTCCACGCCTGTTCCTAGCCTTAATATGCAAATGGCAAGCAAAACCTGGTATACATGCTGTTTGTATATGGCAGGCCTGGTACAGCCAGTGCTCTAAGCACTTAAAGGAAATTTCTTCCATTTCACACAGCCCACAGAAATGTTATTGGGTTAAAGAAAGGTGTTTCTGACTTGCAGACACCTTTTGCAAGACTCCTTTTTTAGACCCATTGGTTTCTCACTTTAAAAATAAGTTCTGCCCTCCTGACTCAATGCCAAAGGTACTCCTGGAGCTGAGCTTCATCTGGTTTACAATTAGATACCTGTAATTCAGAAGCACAAATGTGAGCTGATTGGTTTAGGTTTCTTTTATATAGTCAGCAAAGAGAAATATGCGTTAAGGAGGGTATTTAGGTAACCTATAAGCCTGCCTTCAGAAGACGTGAATCATCATCTGGATGTGCATCCTCTGCACATCTGTTTGTGCAAAGAAATTTGGGGTTACTAGGTCAGCTTCAGGCACCTAACTTTTGAACACCTAAGTGAGATCAGGTGTGTTTTCTGTGGACCACATGAGGGTTTCAGCTGTCACCTGTACAGCTTCTGAACTCCTTCCAGTTTCTGCTGGCTTTGTTTTTTTCTGGCAGGTTTTTGGCTTGCAGACTGTTGTGTTGTCCTCACTTACCCAACCCTCCCATCTTGCCTTTTCTCTCTCTCGGATTTGTGGGCCTGGAGACTGGTTTAAGTTCATAGGATTTTTGTACAGTGGGGAATTATCTAATTAAGGACTATAGCTAATGTTTGGAATGCTAAATAGACCACAACGTTTTTAAAAGTTTGCAGGAAAACCAGCAAAGCGGGTAAAAAAAAGGTATGCTATAGAAGGATAGCATAGAGAGGGAACCCAAATTCCTTGTTAGTCATCTCTAATATATGTGCTGAATATTATTATTTCTGAAGTTTTAAATCTCTTAAATACAGAAGACGAACATTTATACTAACATTTTTGAGTGTTACTGTTTTTTCATAAGTTTTATGTTGTGTTTTGCAGCATTCCTGAATTTATTATGAGGAAATATTTTACAGCTGTAGAGTTAGCTGTAAATATTTTCAAAGCGGGTTACATTTCAGCTTATTGAACGAAGTTTAGTCTAATTAATTCTAACTAGCTGAAATAAATTACAATTGTATGCATTATTTTTCCTGTTTTTTCTTGTTTTCTAGAGCATAGAGTTTCATGAAAGAGGAAAGAATCATAAAGAAAATGTGGCAAAAAGAATTAGTGAGGTAACTCGATTATCTTACTTTCACAAATACATATATTTAATCACTTTTATTATCAGACTTGTTTAATTTATTCTCCTGGGCTTTTGTTTTGTTTTAGATTAAAAAGAAAAGCTTGGAAAAAGCAAAAGAAGAAGAAAACATGTCAAAAGAATTTGCAGCAATGGAGGAGGCTGCAATGAAAGCATATCAAGAGGATTTGAAAAGGCTTGGAATCAAGCCAGGTAGTTCATATAGTTGCCAAAGGATTAAAGACAAAATTGAAAGAATATTGAATAGGAATGTTTTTTTTCTTAAATTAGGTTTTAGGAATATGAGACTACGCCTCCAGGACTGTTTGCTTGTGTTTTTTTTTTATTTTGTTTTGTCTGCTTGTTTGTTTTGTTTTTTATTTATTTTTATTCTTTATTTTTTTAAATAAAGGAAAAAGAAAGAAATGTGAGCCTGGACATTGCCAGTAGTAGAAGTTGCAGTACAGATTGTTTTTAGCTATGGTGTTCTCAGGTGCATGGAACAATCCAGTTTGGAATAGAACATGTAAACAATGTGAAAGAAAAAAAAAAAAGTAGTTAGTACTTTGAATCGGCAGTGCAGCTTCCCTTAGTTAATTTTATGTTTCACTTTTACCACTTGGAGACAAAAGTTCCTATCAAGTAGGAGAGCTTGGACTCCCACTGGTATCAAGTAGTAGAGATTAAAATCTCCTACTCAGCTTGCAGTTCAGCAAGTACCTTTGTTCAGTCAATGCAAAGACATATTATCCATTCTAAAAAGTTGTGGTTTAAAGCTCCTGTAGTACTTCTTTTTCAGAACTCTTTTAGTTTCTTTGGGTTTGGTCAGAGCTCATCGGTCCGTATAGTTTTTGTGTTATTATTCATCTTTTGATATTTGGGTATCAAATATCAAGAGTTATTATAAGAAAGACATTATCTTATAACACTATCATATTGCTAAAATGAAAGAATATTTGAATGTAATCTTTTCAGTTTGGCTACTACAACTGTAATACTGATGACTAAAAATACTCCTAATAACAAAGTTTCCTATTTGCTGTTACATGAGTGACTGATATTTAAGCTCAGATTAAAACTTTTTTTTTTAACTGAGTATTATTTTTCTTTAAGATGAGGTAGGTCCCAGTTCAACGCTGAGTAAAACACAGAGTAGCACAACAGAAGATAAAGGAAAGAAAGAAAAGAAGGAAAAGAAAGAAAAGAAGGAAAAGAAGGAAAAGAAAAAAAAGACATCTCCGGGCACCTCAGAGCCACCGAAAGTTGAAACGAAGGAGTGGGTGCAAGGACTTTCTCCCGAAGGCTACACTTATTACTACAATACAAAAACAGGAGGTAAAAATTAGTGAGGAGCAAATGCAGATGTCTATATAGCATACAAATGACTGAAGACAACCTGCATTTCTTTACCCTTCCGTTATCTCAGTAGGAAGCCGATTATTAAAATCGGAACAATTAGATGGAGTTTTTGATACTTAATAATCAAGACTTAGGCATCCGGAACTTGAGACTGTATTTGCTTTTCCTTAATAATAATGGGATAACAGAGTAATTCTACTGTTTCTGGAAAATGTTAGCCTCTCAGAGGTTAAATATACAAAAGATAGCTGTGCTTTTTCTAAAAATCCTTTATCAGGAATGAGAAGTGAACTGAACGATTATTTGGGCATTGGTCACGCCCAAGTAAATGAGGGCAGCTATGAATTGTTGTCTGATTGTTTCTTTCCACATTTACAGGATTTATCTAACTGACTGACTTCTGTTGAGGAGCAATGTGTTATGATCTACTTTAGAGCATAAAAGCAACCCTCTTTTATGATTAATGAGAACATAGCAAACTGTTTCTTATAAATGTGGAAATGACTGTAGTATTTACTTTAGTCTTTCCTTCTACAAGGTAACTTGCAAAAGGTAAAAATCTTGTGTGTGCAGTTTCTTCTGACCTGTGCTACCATTAAAAAAATGCCGTTTTTGTACCAAACTTCCAGTATCTGTGTGTCAGCCAGAATTTAATAGTCTGGCAGATTAGTCCTGATAAAGCCAACTGTAATTATGACACTTTGGTTTATTGTTCATACTATAGTTTGACCAAGGATAATTTATATTCTGATTGATGTATCTATGTTACACTTTGGATGGGTGCACATATCAGTATCATGCCAGTTAGATCTTTTTTTCCTAAACATGATTAAACATGAACAGGACTGAGTAATGGGTGATTTTTTTGTTTTGTTTTGTTTTGTTTTTTAAGAATCACAGTGGGAAAAACCTAAAGGATTCCAAGGCAACTCTAAAAATTCGCAAACGGTAATCAAACACTGTTATTTGTACTTTTCTTTGCCCTTGTAAACACTTACCAGAAATGAGCTGAGCAATTTGCAAGTCTCTTCTGATTGCAGACGATAAATCGTTTGCTCTTAGTAAACTTAGGAAACGTAACATAATGTAAATATATAGGATCATTTATGACATACATGATGAAAGTTAAAATTCTACTGTACATGTATTTTTGGATAATTAGTATCAAGGGAAGATAAGAGATAACAATAATAGAATATGCTTTTTTTAATGCATTAGCCCATGGAATTGAAAGCTTTTAGAAAACTGAATAAATTCTGTTCAGCTTTTTGTAGCTCTCCTCTCTTTTTACAGTAAGATGGAATATAAGCATTGAAGAGACATCACATCTAAACAATAGCTTGTGAGTTTCTTCTACCACAGTGGTGTAGAAATTTTTAACACTTAAAAGAAAAAATGAATTCTTCCTTTTTGACGACTGCTCAGTGAGAAATAGTTGTTTGTTATGTGCATGAAGAAACGCATGTGTGTTTGTGTGTTCTGTTTTATAATGACCACCAAGCACTGCGTGGAAAACACAGAGACTGCATTGTCCAGTAGTAAAGAAAAAAAATCTTTGTGTTTGCTTTAGGATACATTCATTTGATATTTTTTTTGTAGGTTTTAGAGTCACGGTTGCCATCTGCAAGCAACCTTTTAGCGTTTTACTGTATTTTCCTGATTTAAAGGACAGGCACACCTACTGAATAGTCCAAAGATGGAAACATTTATCATCATCATCAGTGGACTTTCCCCTGATATTTTTCACTCCAGGAACTTAGTGATTCATAACATTAAAAGCACTATTTGTACAACATTCCCATGAAGTGATGTTAAGTTTTTCCCATTTTCAAGATAAGTATAATAGTACGGTACGATTTAAAGTCATTGTTGTCTTCTAATATTGGATTTTCTGTTGGAGAGCAAAAAATCCTGTCTTTTTCAGAATGCTTGACATTCTTTCATTCTATAGCGTTGTATCTTGGAAGGTAGCCTTTGTTTGGTACTGGGTACTTACAGACAGAGGAGAAACTGGTGATAATGGCGTATATTTTTAGGCAATTGAATCAATTAACAAAATGTCACATTCTTTGTCTTTATTCTCTCTCTGTTAAGAGAGGGTTTTCTTTCAGAAACGCAGATTTTTTTTTTTTTTCATCCAGTGTTTATTCATAAGTGTTTATTCATGTCAGAGCTGCCCAACACGTGGTACTCTGGCTTTCTGATTCCTTTCCCCTGCAGTTTTGCCCAACTTGTTAACCAGGTCTTCAACTTCATCATTTCTGTCAGGGTATAGCTTTGCAGTATTTTTAAGCCGGTCTTACTCTTGCCTTCCACTGAAAGAGGTGGTCCAGTGACTGATCGTGTACGGTCCTTGGTGTGTGTTTGTCCTGACAGTGAACTCATCCAGGGAGTGGAAACCTCAGAGTTCAGGTTACTGCTTGTTTCTTTGAATCAGCCTTCTGGGTAGTCAGAATTGCCAGTTCAGGAAGACCAGATGGAGGAGGGAAGGAGCTGCCTTCTTGGCAACAGTCTGAAGTTAGCTCATCTCAGCTGTATCATAAAACACACACCTTCAGCCTCAGCTATCTCTTGTGCCACATGGCTGTATTTTGCCATTCCTCCCTCGCCCTGATCTGTGACTTTGTGGTGTCTTTAGTTACTTCAGCTCCTGCTAAAAACGAGCGTTTAATTGCTCCCTTATTTAGTCTGAGCTAAAGATACTGGGAATGTTCCAGATCTCTAGCCAAGGACTCACGTTTCCCACAAATTAAAGGGCATGTTTGCAATTTGTCGTGCAAGTGAAATTCACGGTCCCTCTTTGTTTTATAGCAGGTTAGCTTGCTGCTCAGGCTTTGCAAGAGGTGCAGAGAACAGAGCAATGAAAGACTTGGTGAAGGCTACCTACAGCTTCACTTAGATTGATGTCGTGCTTGTTAGCATTTATGTAGTAGGATGCTCAGTGTGCCAGAGATCGAATATCTGCTGAAAACCTAAACCTTCTCAGGATCTAACTGTAACAAAAAGGATAGGTTGCACATAAGAACAGTCTTTTGTCCTCTTTCTACTTTCATAAGATACATTTTCCTTTTTTTTTTTTTTCTTTTCTTGAAGCTATCACATTGAAGCTTTTGAGAGCAAAAACTTGAGGAAACTTGATCACTGAAGGCTTTCTTGCTTTTGCCTGCTCTGAACATACTGGCATAATTTTTTGTTCCTTATGTAGTTTTCTACAGAGCAGATGAGAGCCTCTGATTTTGTTGTTTTAAAAAGAAAAACAAGGTTTTAATGGAGTATTAAGCAGATGGATAGGAGTATGTGTGCAAAAATCTATATATCTGTGTGTGTATATATACACAGAAACTTTTATTAATGCAAAAGTAATGTATGATGAAGCTACACAGAAGTTCTGCCCAGTACAGGGGAGTAAGTAATATTAGTACTTAAGGAGCAGTGAAAAAAGTTCTATGTGTAAGTGTTGCTAAAGTCAGGTTCTTAAGGAAGATCTTAATTCGTGTAATGTATGATTATTTATTCTGCAAGTAATTTTTATTTTAATTACACATCCACAAAGACATACCAGCAGCAAATTCAGCCACGTTTCTCCTGAGTTTGTTAATCAGTATGGAAAATCAATGTTTTGTTGAAATTGGTGCGTTTCCAAGTAAATTCATTGGCATGCATTCCTGCAAAGATTAATTCTTCAATTATTTTTGGTGAATGTGTATTTTGGAATAAATTTTAGAAGGCTATTTTGTTTGCTTCTGTTTATTCAGTGATAGTATTTCTTCATACTGGTTTTCTATAGCCCTGACGAAACTTGCAAGTCTTCCAGAGAGATATTTCACAGTCTCTACTTAAGACAAGGAACAAAATGGGAAATGACAAGTTAAGATGTGAAGGCTTTGGAAAATCAAAAACATGTAAAA
The DNA here is from genome assembly GCF_009769625.2 of Cygnus olor. NCBI lineage: Eukaryota > Metazoa > Chordata > Aves > Anseriformes > Anatidae > Cygnus > Cygnus olor. The sequence goes on from NC_049169.1 coordinate 176,938,041, forward strand.
TAATGGACTGTATCATAATTTGAACTGTATGGCATACTAATTATCCACTATTTGAAAAAAAAATAATTATATGGATTTGTGGTTCTTTAAGATAAGCAATTCAATCTCATTTGAGTCAAAGGGAGTAATTTATAAGAGTTTCAGGGGTTCAAGCTTCAGACAGGTTTTGAAACAGTAAAATTATCATGAGCAAAAATATTCAAGGGATCAAGTCTTACGTTTTGTAAGTGATTCTTTGGCTGATCCTTAATAGTCTTTGTCTTTAATTAGCTTCTCTATCTTTTTCTCAGGGAGCAGTGTGGGTAGAAGGTGTCACTGAAGATGGTCATACCTATTACTATAACACACAAACAGGAGGTAAGGAGTTAAGCTCTGTTTCAGAACAGAGGGTTTTCAGAGCAGCATTTTATTTTGCAAATAGCTGTGTTTTAAGGCCATTGTCAAGTTTTATATTTTTTAAGCTGTTGCCTTAGTTGAAATAGACTTGTTGCTTAGCTCAGTGCTGACTTTATAAATGTATTATGAGATCGTATACATTTGTGCTTTGTAGGTTTGTTTTTTTTTTTTTTTTAGACCTTTAACTTACAACTCTAAGATATGGGTTCTTCGTTTCTACGTATGCATTAAAGTTTTAGTTTGGAAACCCAAAGGGATAGGATTTTGTTTTACCAGGTGTATGGAGCTGAAGTTTAGGATCTCCTAAATTTTTCCTCTTGTTGACATAGGACTGACATGAGAGTCCAAAATCAGAGCCCCTAGTTCTTTTCCCCATTTTTTTTTTCCCCTGCATGGGGAACTTTGTGGTAACTCCCCCAGAACAGGCATTTGTTTTCTAAATCTGTTCAAATCATGTATGGTCAACAGTGCCTCTCCGGAGAGCAAGTGATTTTATGCCAGCTATGAGTTTTCCTTCTGCTGTTGGGTATGAAGTGGAATTCCTAATGATGCCAAGAATAGGAAAGAAAAAACAAAACACTTTTAGTTTTTCTGCATGCCACCTCCCTTCTCAAATGATTTGTGGTTTCTCTTCTGAAAGGGAAGTGAGTTGCTGGTTATTTTTAAACATTGCCTTCTAAGTTCAGATATATTTTATGCCTTCGGTTGTAACAGTTTTTAAGTTCTTCACAGACACATTGCACTTAAGAAGAATGTCTTTATAATCAGTATATTCGGTAAAACTTCAGATTGTGAGATTTCAAAGTGATCCCTTATTTTTATCTAGTTGTAGGTATCTTGCAAATGCTTGAAATACTTGTCAGCTCTGCTAATGCTAATCCTGTTTTCTGAAGAAAAGACAAATTGTTAGCCAAGGGGAATGTTCGTAGTGTCTCATCTCAGGCATGTAATTTAGGAGGCCAGTATCTCTCGGCTTAGCTCCTGCTATGAATCGTGCTTCAGAAGGCTGCACCTTAATCCACTGACAATATGTGATACCTAAAAGAGTGAACTTTCTCAGTTACTGGTCTAAAGCTAGATGACAGTAATACCCTTAAGAGACCGTTTTGTTAGTTGCAAGCCACCCACTGTCAGTTTTCTACACCTTTACTTCCTCAAGATACATTTAGAAGCATACTTCTTAAGTGTTGTTTTCAGCTAGGGGTTACTTTGGAAATAAAGTAATTGGGAAAATAGTAGTTCTGTTACATTTGAAAGCTTATATAACATTATATATAAAAAGTTGGTATACTTTTACCTTATTGCTACTAAAACTTTTACATTATTGCTACTAAAACCAGCTTCAAGACCCCTGATTCAATTTTTGTTTAAATACCTTCTATCAATATGTTTGCTGGAATACTACCTTCTAATTGAAAATCAGGTCATTGCCTACAGATGCTTTTGCCTTTTCAAATTAATGTTTGTATTCCCTTGTTTACTTGATAGCTATTTAATTAGAGACCTAACCTTACTGAGATGAGTAGCAGAGGGGAAGGTTTTTTCTGCCCTGAAAGCTAAGAAGCTCACAATTAGCATTCCTTACCTCATCCTTTCTTTGGCATCAATGGATAACTCAAATCAAATAGGTACCTCCAAAGGTGTTCTGTCCTGTTTTAGGGTGAGAGGGACCAGAGTCTTTTGGACCATGGTTTGCTATGCGTGATATTTTTCTTAAGCACTAATTAAAACAAGTTTTATCAACAGTGAACTCAGTTGTCATGATGGTATCTTTGCTGAGAAAAATATACTGAACAAAGGCAGAGGCCTTGTGCTAAATTATTTGCTGCATATCTGCGTAAGGCAGTACTGCTTCTGAAAGGTGGTGCTGGCAAAGCAATAACAGATTAGTTAGATGCATAAATAATGCGATTATTCAAATATCTTGGACAGTATCCACGTGGGAAAAACCTGATGGTTTTGTTTCATCTTCAAATGAGAACAGTCAACGCGGCAAGCATTCTGAAGAGCGTGCAGGAGCAGGTTCCAAAGCATCTGAATCGGACTCCGATCAGGAAGACAGTGAAAGTGAAGCACAAAGTCCAGGAAAAAATTCCAAGGTAAATTCTCTCTTTAGATTCATTTTACATATAGTGTTCACTTTCTAGCATAAAATGACTTATCTTTCATCTCTTGTGATAGGCTATACTCATTGTGATGAGGTTAAACCTTATGACTGAAAGTAGGAGTTTGCACTGTTATGAATAGTGAAATGAATCTTTATTTGAAGTTATTTGGCACATTAGTGGCACTGTTCCAGGATACAGAGCATGAACTTTCTTTCAGCCAACCTGAAGAAGAATTCTGCAACAAGTGTGATGTACTCTGAGAAGGTAGACTGTCTTATCCCTGAAATAATCCAAAAAGTTAATTGGCATTGGCAGCCCACAGTAAAAAATCAATTATGTATATTTGTCTTCAGTTTTGAAACTTCACATAAAAGGTGTGATTATGGCTCTGGTTGGGTCAGGTGGATTTCTGAAACTGGTAGTTCAGAACCAGCAGAGATGGCTTAAATATAAATTGTATTAATTAAACAGGTGTTAATTCTAAAATACATATTTATGTATTGCTGTGCATCATTATAAACTACCATGTGTTAGGTACAAGTTGTGTATGCGCATGCACTGAAAGTTGCATGTGATTTTTTTGGCCTCTTGTTTTTAAGTAAGCTATTATTGGCTAATCCTTGTTAACTTCAGCCATGATAGTTTTAGTGTTTTTTTCAGCTGTGTGAGATGAAAGCTCAAGGAGAAAAACGTGAAGATTTTTATTACAATAAGATTTTATTGTTTCAAATTACTCTTCGTTGAAAATTACGAATAGTAGATGATAAATGAAAGATGTAAAATAAAGCTACGTTATGTTTTTATTTAGGCATTTTTGCTTAAGGTGGGTTTTTTCCTCTTTAGAGGAAAGGAGGTCATGATGAAGAGTCAGAGGAAGAGAAGTCTCCCAAGGCTAAAAAGTTAAGCCCTTACGGGAAATGGCGGGAAGTTAATCTGGAAGAAGAGAGTACATCAGCTTCCAAAGATAATTCCAGTGACACATCTAAGACCAACCCTTACGGAAAATGGGAAGCAATTAAAAATGAAGAAGAAGAAGAAGAAGAAGAATCAGGGTGAGTATCTTTTTACCACAGCAATTTGCATAATGTTTGTTTCCAGAATCTGTTTTCAAGAGCTGAATCTTTTTCTTCTTGACTTCTGGCAGTTACCACAGCTTTTATTGGGAATGTAGCATAAAGTACAACTCTTTTCTTGGAGATTATTTAAAGTAATACCTCTCCATTGAGGATAGCAGCGGCATTTTGTTTTAGTGTAGAATTTCACCCAAAGTACAAAGTAAACTGAGGAGATTTTAAGGATAGTTGTCATCCATGGTTTTCTTCAGAGGCTGAGTATCAACTTTTTAAACTTAGTTACTTTAAGGTTATGTTCCTTATACATTGTCTCCTTCAAAAATCTGGTTCAGAGGACTCCAGCTCTTGTAAACTGTTTTTTCAACTTCTTCCAGCCTTGGAGCAGCATAGGCAGCTTGCTCAATGCCTCTAGCTTCCAGGCTAAACTCTGTTTCTTTCTGATGAATGATTAGTTGGGCTAACTCTGCCTGGAGTTCAAGATCTAGGGTCCTTGGCAGCCTGATCTTGATCATATGGCTTTGAATCTCTTCCGTCGGATCAGTAGTTGCTGATATGAGTAAACTTTTTTGAAGACTCCAAGTGAATTCTACCTAATGTGGGCTGAGTTGCTTCCACAAGCAGTGAATTATTCCTCAGTTCATGATGCTCTACTGATTCTGACTGTTCATTTGAAGGGGACAGCCCTCTGTAACAGAAATTTTTTGTCTTACTTTAACCCAGCGTTGTAGTGAAAGAGTTCTGTTTGAGCTCTCATTTTTCTTGCTCCCTAACTTCAAAATCAAGTTAAGCCAAAACAAAACAAAATGCACTAAAACTTTTTCTGCTGTCACTACGGATAAGTACTGGATGCTGTCATAATGTGTTGGTAGACACTTTCTGTAATGATTTAAGTAAGGAGTTGAAAGACAAAACATGTAATCTGGTTATACCAATATTAAATTGGAAGCTGTCTCTCTCTCTCACATGTCCTGCTGATGCACTGCAGATGTTTTCATGACTTGCGTCTGATCAGGATTTGTGTGTGTGTCTATTTTTTTTTTGGTTGGCTGGTTTGGTTTGTTTTACTGCACGATGCCTGAGGTTGCTCATTTTCTTCTGAAGCCTACTGTCTTTTATGATGAGTTTCCTGTTACAGTGCCCTCTAGGAGTCTGGAAAAATAGTTTTGGGAGAAGGAAATGAATTTTTCCTTTCATTCTTACCCCATTGCACAGCATTTTAGTTTTAAATTATTCAGCAAGTACAGTTCTGTCACTGTTTGATTAAATTAAGCACAGATACACTTCCTTGGAGATAATAATGTTGCTTGATAAGTTCCTGTAACACCTCCTATATTGGGTCAGCTCACCACTCCTTGACTCCAGAGCTGGTAAGTTTTTTCAATGTTTTTAGAAAGCACTGCCCAATAAAAAGTGCCTTCAGCTACTGAACCTTATATATATCAGTCTGTACTTTAACACACGTGTAACCAAGACAAATGCAGCTGTTCATTAGTTGCTTGCAGTTGAGACTAGACACAGTGCTAGCCACTTTCTGGAAATTTGCATTTTAGGGTTACTGCAACAGTCACATTTTCTGCACTTGCAGTCATGCCCATGGCTCTTGCTCAGGTGCTCGAGCTGATCCTTGAAGCACAGGAGCCCACACTGGGTGTAGTACACGAGCTGACAGTAAACTAACACTCAGCAGTGCTGAAAGATGTCTGTATTCCTGGCCAATTCATACAAAAGTGCCCCCTAAGTGTGTCTCTTCACAGTAGTGTTATGCTGCTGTGATTCTGATTGTCTTGTGATCTGGATCATTTTCTGCCAACTGTTCAGCCGCTCTCCATTTTATGTTCATGCCTCTGGTTATTCTTCTAGAACACAGTGTTTGCCACCGACCCCCTAAAACTGGTAGTTTTTAGACAATGTCCTTGATTATTAGCTGTGATCCTGTGCTATGAAGCTGCTTCTCCCAGCCTTGGGTCGTTGGCTCATTTGGTAGGCCTGTCTTATGTTCTGTTATGCAGAGTCTTGAGGATGGACACCTGAGGAAAACTACTCAGTAGCATTTTATCAGCGAACCATTGCTAATTACCCACTGTCCACCATCTTCCAACATTCTTTATTTTTATATTTCTTTCTATTTTCAATTTTTTTTATGCCACCTCACACAGAAGAAACAAAGAACGTTTTTCTTGATCCCTGTCATGATGATGATCTTGGCTAAAAGGCTTCGCATCTACCTCAAAGCTGCTTTGATTAAATATGGATATTGCTGCCTGTACTACACAATGTTCTTTTCCCCATGCAGATTTACTCTTTTATGTTTCCCTCTCTTCCCCCAGTGAAAAAGTGGACCTGGAGCTTCCTAGTACAGAGAGTGACAATATACCAGCTCCAGTGCTAGAGGTTCCAGAAGATGCCCAGGTGATATTTACAGAGAAGACAGTTACCTCCCTTGGAGACCTGACAGAAGGGGTGCCAACATTTAAAAAGAGGAAATTTGAAAATGGAAAATCCAGAAACTTAAGACAAAGACTAAGTGATCAGTAACAGATCATTTTAGAATCCGTTTAGGCTTGAGAGAATCAGAAGTTTAATATTCTAAACAGGCTTTTATAAAGAAAATGTTGGATAGAAAATAAGGATTTATAGGTATTAAAACATATGTGAGTTGTACTATTTTTTTATTTTATTTTGATGTGAGTGCATTTGGAATGGAAGTTTGTGTTATATTACTTATGCAATATTGTAAATAGTTTTAACTTTGGTTTTAACCATGCCATCTAAGTTCAATTTGCTCAGTGTATGCTGTTTTAAATATATTTTGTCAGGTTTTTTACCCCTTTTCTAAGTATGGGACAATGTGCTAATGCTTAATCTAAAAAAAATGATACAGACCTTTTATTTTTACACAAGAACTGGATCAATGGCATGTACTAGAGTAAAATCATCCCCCAAGATAATCTATGTGGAGTAGTTTCCTAACTAATGAGTAAAAGTACTGTGCTTACTAACCTTTAATTAATTGCTTGCAAAATACTAGGTGATGAGAGTTCCAACATTTCAAGTAGATAAACTGAAAGCTGTTTTTAGGGGAGTTAGTCGCACCGGTGCTGCTCATTTCTAATGGTATTGAAAATAAATTAATTGTGTACATGCATTATAAATTTGTTAGAGCTCTGCAGAAGATTTAAACCTGATGAATCTGATTTTTAATAACAGCTCTGGAGCCACCTCTGTCAAAGTAGATTTTTCTGTGCTTTCTTCCCAATGTATTTTGCTTTATTGTTGTTTCTTCTAGAATTTTTCTTCTTACACATCAGGTTTTCTTTTTTTTGGTCTTGTTTCCTTTTTGTCTCTTTCCTCATAAAAGGCAATTACATGATATTGTCATGAAAAAATATTCCAAAGATCTAGCCCTGCTACAGCATACAGCATCCTTTTTGAGGCTGGTGGTTTTCCTCTGTTGGTAAGAGGAACGCGTTGAGTAGTTGCAGACAGTGTCACCTAGGCTGGGAGGGGCTAAGCCTATCGAAGCTTCATCATTCCCGGTGCTACAGGAAAGTAAAAGATGAGTGGGGCTGATGGCTGAACTGTCCGAGCTGGCTGCTCGGGCTATTAGAAGTTGGCAATATAAATGCTTAGGCATTTTTTTTAAGGATTTTAAGTCTGACTTCTCAATCTGATGGGTTTTGTCTCCATTTAGCATCATCAAGACTCAGTGGTTGCATTAGAAGGCAGCTTTACCTCCTGCTTCTCTAGGTGTCAAAAAGAGAGCCATAAAGTCTGAAATCATGAAACCATTGAAAAACACGTCTCCATTTCTAAAGCCCACAGTGTTTTGCTCAGTCAGAAACAAAGAGTGGAGTTAAGGCAGTTGTCAGAGTACAGCTACAGCAAAATACAGCTGGTAACTGCTGAGCTTGAACTTCTGTGAGGAAAGACCTATCTGTCAGACCAGCTGGCAAAGGAGTGGGAATCTGGTCTATCATGTATTACAAGGGAAGCTGAGGTCCTTTTTTTTTTTTTTCTCTCTCTCTATTGTGTGACATTTTTTGTGTGTGTAGAAGAGTTTTGGAGTATCAATTTTAGTTGTATGTGCTTGTTTGTCAGGGTTGTTTCTTCTGATGTTTGTTTTGAGACGTTTGAACACTTTCTGTCATACCTAGCTCTGCATATTCATTGGAAGATATAGGTGACTACTGGATGCTCTCAGAGTCCAGGAGATGCAGGAATATGTACGTTTGCTCCACATGAAAGACCTCATATGCAAGGCCAGAACAGAAGTTCCCCTTCTACCATGGAGAGGTTGACAGGTTTCTTTTTCATAATCACATGAAGCACTTTCTTAAAAACTGTGCTTTACCAGCAATTCTCCTCCTCCATTCCAGTCTGAGGTTGCCTAAACTGTATGTTAAGGCAGATTAATACCATGTGTGATGCTACTAATACTTCCTTACCATATTGTAAATAATCCGTGATACATCCCTAAGCCACATTTGCCTTTCACATGACTGCATCGTGCTGTCTGCTGCAGGTGCCCTGTGCCTTGCCAGTACAACCAGCTCTTTCTGCTCCTCGGCCGATACCAACTGCTGAGTTAGCAGCTGATCATTCTTTTCTTTCAAGAAACTGTTTTCTTATGATTTCGTTTTGCCCTGCTGTACTCATCCTCCTTCTGTTCTGTACTCATCCTCCTTCCTGAAGTATACTTATTTCTTTCTGATGTATCTGCGAAATGACTTTATTACTTATTAGTGCTCTTTTTCTGTGGGCTCCACTTTTAATATGCTCTGAAGAGGATGTCTTCCCCTGCTTAGCGAAGTTCCCGAAACATTGTCATTTTCTCTTTAAAATGTTTTGTCATATTGAAATCCTCATAGGCAGTGATTCAAGATACCTGTAACTAAATTGCTTAAGCAGATGTTTAAAAACATCTGAAAACAGAAGTGTTCCAGGCTTGTTTCCTTGAGGAGCTGCTGTTAGTAGTAATGTGAACCAAAGGTCTTTGCAAAGTACTGAGTTTCATAGACAAACCAAAGCACGTGTTTACCTTAGGGGAGAGAATTAAACATTTTCTTTGTTCGCCACGAGTCAAGTTGGGTTAAATAACATACTCTTGCTTTTGCTGATGTGACTTTTCAAGCCCAGATTTCACCAGAAGTGCAGCTCTTCTCTCCCCACTGCCTCTGCGGATCAGTTTGAAGAGACCAGTTTGTTGCTGGCTCTCAAGTGTAATAAGAGCCAGTTGAAACAAACGTGATACTTAGAGAGTCGCTGTTTAATTTTGCACTGTGCTGTCATTTGATATCCTTATTGCGTGTCTAAACCAAACGTTTTCTCTTGTGTACAAAAATGCGGTCTATGAGAATTAAGGCAGACCCTGGTGTTCCAGGACATCTGTTCTGCAGAGATAGCTCTCCCTTCTGCCCTATCTCCGTGCAAAATCTTCTGCTTTGGAATTTGCCATAGGAATCCTCTAGGTATTATCATAGTTATGCTCCTCATCTGCTAATCCTTCCTTGGGCTGCACTGACTCTTTACCAAGGAATGTTCCTCTCGCTGTTTCAGAAAAGCGGTGTTTTGTTTTCTCACTAATCCATTTTCTATCATGCAGCTTGTTTTTATCTGCTCGCATGGTTTTTTTTGCAAGCACCTTGAGTTAGGACTACATCCTTGGCTTTACCGCTGTCGTAGGCATTATTAGCAGTAGGAGAAAGGTGGGGGAGAGTAGGAGGTAGTGGGGGAGTCATTGCAATTTCTGATGGTGATTTTTGTCTGTGTCAATTTGAGCAAGTCACTTCACTGCACTGTCTTTTTCTTGCCTCACCTTTCACCTGTCTTGTCTGTTTGGAAGGAGAGCTTCGCAGCCTGTCTTCAGCGTGTGCATTTTGACAGTAGGGCCTGCCTGAAGCTGACGATGCTTTTAGAAACAGGTACGTTGCATAGATTAAAAGGGAATGTAATTGGCCTGTAATTCAGTGTGACAGGAGCTGTGCAGGGAGCACCTGCTCGGTTCAACCCAGGTTATAGAGTAATCTTTGTTCCAATTTAGGCCAAGCCAAATTTTAACCCTGCACCTGGGAATATGCAGAATGAAATGCAGACTTTCCCAGTAGAGTAAATGTTTGCTGTTGTTTGACCCGCGTAGACTCAGTCTGTGCTGCAGCACCATTCAAACAACAAATACTCAGATTGAGAGGATGGGAGGACTAGTCCTGGCAGGGCTCTGAGTTAAATTCATTACCTGTGCATCTATAAAAGTGTTTCTCCTTCCCCTCTCTGAAAATAATGTAATTCCAGTGCATATTTTGGCACCTCAGAAGGGGAGTAAAAAACCATTTAATGCTGCCTGGCTTCCTTAATTTGCTTTTTTGAGTTGCGCCTTCCCCTCCTCGTACTTTTTTTATCATTACCGGTGTCTTCCACAAGCCGTCTTCCTCCAGTATCCCTATATATGCAAATCTCCGTCTCACCGCTGTGCCGTGCTGTTAGCATACACCTTCCCCTCGTCCCTGCTGAGCTCTCCAGAAGGTTTGGTGTTCTCCTGTGTAGGCCGCCGTGTCTCCACCTCCCAGCTTCAGCAGGGTGCTGCCTCCGCCTGCTCGCCTCATGCCCTGGAGAAGCACAGCCGCAGCTATTTCGACTGTTTGTGCTCTTTTGGTTTTCTGGAGAGTTTATTTTCCTGAAACAGATTTCATTCCGTTCCTCACAGGGCGCTCACGGCCCTTAACTCCTTGCACTTGCTGCTTCAAAAGCTGTCCGTGTCCCTTCGGCTGTCTGCTGCTGCAGTCCTTCGGTTGTTGTGTCAGCCCCATCCTTTCGGTCTCTTGTATCTACCTCTCGGGTCCTCTTACCTTCTACTTGCTCCTTAACATAGGGATTGTGTTAGCCATTTGTGTGGTTAACGAGTCTAGCTTTGTGAAATGTTTTGGGATATAGCTCGAATAAAAGTTTCCGTACAAAAAATAATAAAAAAAAAAAATGTTGCAAATAATCTGAAAGAGGCTAAATTTGCCCAAGAGGATTCCTGGAGAACGTCAACAAACACAGGTTCAATTTTACGTGTGCATGTAGAAACAGACTGCGTTAAAAACCAGCAGGCAGCGTTATGCAGAGCCCGTGCTAAAGACTGGATTTTGGTCACTTGCTTTACCGAAGGTGCAGTGTGGAAGGAACCGTGGAGTTGTTCGAAAGCATTTGTTTTACTTTGTAAGTGTTGTCTGCAAAATCAAACAGCTGTTTTGTCAAACAACTTCTCAGTCGCAAAGACAGAATATGGCAAGCTCTTGAAGTGGAGTTTATATGAAAATACCAAATAAAGCTTTCATTTGAATGATCTCCGTTGCTGCTGTTCATGTTTTCAAGGGGTTTCGGGCAACCTGAGAGAATTACGGGTGCAGATGGTGTTAAAAGTGGGAGCTGGGGTAAATATAAACCCAAATAGGTATGTTAATATGGAAGTGCTTGTTAAAAGAAGTATTTCTTTAGTTTGTGGTCACCCATGTAGTGCCTGGGTGCTTTCCAGTAGGGTGTTAAATTGTTTCTGGAAATTGCTTTTTTCAGTGCATCAATTATAAGTAACAAATGACCTGGGTTAAAATTGTTAATTTTTAAATTCCTAACAGAATACAGCCCAGGTTTGCTGTGGTTACTGTTTAGCAACATTCGGGCTCTATCTGAATAGGTAAACTTCTGATGGTAACAGATTGTTACTCAGTAGCCTTCCTATTTGTTGGTCTTAAGAACGAGAAGCAATTAAAGACCCACACTTTTGAAAGGTGGGAAATGAGTGTAAACTATTCGGTAACGCTTCTTTTACTGAAAAAAAAAAAATATAATCTTACTGTCAATGTGATCATTTGGCAACTTGTTTATTATTACAGAAAGTGAAAAAAACTACTCAGCTTTACAAAGCAGCTAGAATAAAGTAAGGTAAGATCTGGGCAAACAGTTCTGCCAGACTATGAAATACCTTTTATTGCTAACAGCGTTCGGTTGTTTCTTCCTTTTAACTAAATGATAACTAGCAGCCCTCTACGTCAAAGGAATAAATTCATTTATAGTGCCAGGATTTCTGAGGCATTCCCTTGTGCATTCCACTGATGATTAATTGAAAGTAATCAAGATAAGATACCAGTGCTGTTCTGCTTAAATAGAGGGTAAAAATCCATCTTTCCACTATGATAAAAGTGTATGTGTTTCTTTCTATGAAGTTTTATTTATTGTACAAATATGATTAATAGCATATATATATATTTAGACAGTATTACGTTTTAATAGCCCTGCCTTTCATCTGGTTTAGAAACATGCTACAAAGGAAGAGTTGTTCTAGTACCAAGAGGCAAGTCATAAAGATAGGTAGTAGGGTACCAGGGAGAGGCAGGATCGGAGCAATAAAATAGATGTTTTACTAACACACAGCCCGTGAGTATGACCTCTTTGGTTAAAGGCAGCATTTCTGGCTGATCCATCTCCCTGCAGGCCTCCCGTCAGGTCCCCCAGCCCCAGCAGCGGACACGCTCCACTTGCCAGCTCTGCTCGTGTGAAATAACGTGCGTTTCGTGGCCACAGCAAAAAGTTGATGCTATTGATGTAGCTGGTGCTGGAGGTCTCAGGTGCCTGAATTGCAGCTGGTTTTGGAAAACGATGTCTGAAACAGAACTCCAGGCATGGGGTAGTAATGGCAACTATTATCATTTCCATTTGGAAACTTCTACTTTTTCTCCTTGCCATTTTGACAGCTATGTTAAAGACGTTTTGCAAATATCCAAGTGGAATCTGCATTAGAAATGCCAAATAAAGCTCAATAGGTAAAAAGCAAAACAAACACAGTTCTTCAGCTGCTGCCGTTTATTTGTGAATTGTTTGTATCCATCTGCCAGGAAGTGTTTCAAAGCAGCAGTCAATTCTTACAGCTCCTGATTTAAAATAAAGCTGTAGGAAAAGGTGGTAAAGCCTGACGTATAAAACCACGCTTAGGGATTTGGGGAACCAGAAAGAATGCCTTTGCTGCTTTGACATTGCCCCTTAGTGTTTTGTCTAACGTTACAGACGGGTGAATTGTGCAAGAGCCTGAGTGGAAACAACCATGTTTCTTAACCTAATGAGAATATATAATCATATAACAAATAGTTATGTTAGCACAGCTGCTGTTTCCTTGCAGTGTTATTTTTGGGAGTAAAACTGAAATACTTCTTGCTCGAGAGAAGGTAATTTGTTTATATTACGCTAGCATTCAAAAAGAAAAAGGCATAAAAACAACACCCTTGCCTTAAAAAAATCTTACACTGAAAAATGCCAAAACAACAGCAAAAATAGCACCTAGGCTGCAGAGGGGAGGATAACCTTCAGAGAGGAACAGTCCTATGGGATAGAGCCTACAGAGCCTACGTGACTTATGCTTCCTTGTAGGTGAGGGGTGGATCAAGGCATATGTACGTGGTTCAGTACAGCTCACAAACTTGTAAGTGCAGAAATACCTTAATAATTGCTCGTCTTCAGATGCACGAGTAATGCAGGGGAGGTACTTCTGCCATTTATCTCAGCAGCTTTTACGTCCTACAGAAAAGACCGGGGTGCAAGAACTAGTAGAGTAGTGTATGGTTTCAGATATCCTGTAAGCTAGGGGGAAACATAGCTTCAAATAATACTTTGTCAATGAGGAAGAGCAAACCGATCTGGTTTTAGTAGGACAGAACAGTGCACCAGTGACCTCCAGGAGAAGTGGGTCTGCTCTGTGTGAGTGTCTCTGTCGGGACTGAGCTTTAGGGTATTTTGGGTACAGGTGTGAGCAATTGAGGGATGCCCTTAATAAGAAAAAGATCCTTCAGGATACACTGGAACAGCCTGGAAGAAAGGGTTTAGGTACTGAATTTCAATGCCTGCACTGGGGGCATCAAAAAATGTGGTTTCGGAGGGGAGCTCCCTTCTGCTTTCCCCTTTCCCTGAGCACAAAACCACCAGCACCACCAAAGACAGGCTGCGGAAAATGAGGGACCTTGGTCGCAAATACCCCTAAGGTCCTGCAGTCAGAACATCACTGTTTTTCTTTCAGTTACTTAAGTGAGGCTTTATTTATTTATTTCAGTGTTTCAATAGTATTTTTCATAGTAAAGAGCTTCATAACCATCACCTAATTCTGGAATTAGAATCTGATTATTTAAAATGCTTAGTTTATAAGAAGTTTCTAAGATCGTTCAACGTATATAATAAAATAAATTGGTTTGCACCATGAAAGTGAGCTAAAGGAGCACGTTAATTGGCTAAACACGTAAACTCTCCTATTGCAGCTAATCCCATCAGTTAGTACCAGTCTGTCAGCACTGCATAGGTGCAAGCTGAGCTGCCTGCCTTCCTGGAGGTATTTTTCACTCAGCTGCTTACCGCAATGCCAAAGTTCAAATGTGCAAATGACTCTAAGTCACATGATAGTAGGTTTATTGATTGATTTACAGAACTATAAATTAAAAAATAAAAACTAAAAACGTTTGTAATTAAAAGTGGTGGAAGCAATTCAAAAAATTCTCAAGTGAGACTTGCTGATAAGAATGTGCAAAACCCCGAGAATTGAAGAATAGTTCCATAACTGAGAAACCGAGTACTTTTCCTGCTTTCTTCCTGTCTGAATAAAGTTTAATCTACATATTTTAATATATATATATTTATATAGTTTCTACTCTGTCTGAATAGTGTAAATTGCTGTTTAACGACACAGGTTAGAATTCAGTATTGAAATTTCTTTTCTCAAAACAACTTCTATTTTCTCAGTCCTGTATCATTTATGATTAGGAAATAAATGTGCAGCCGTAAACCAACCACGACGTGCAGTTTAAATCATGACAATTAATGGACTCTTCACATTCACAAGACAGCGCAGAGCAGTTCCATAGCACGGTTTGGGAAGAGCGGGATAAAAAGCAAACGCATTGATCTAGCAAGTCAGCCCAGCTCAGCAGTGCACTTGCATATTTCTGTGTAACGTTAAACATCTGAGTGTTCCTCAGTCTCTGCGTCTGATTACTGACTGCCTACGCACAAGTGCGTGTAAGTATATTGCACAATATGGGCTTAGGGGAAAACATGAATGCAAGTCCTGTTAAAGCTGTGTGCTCTACAGCTATCTGGCTTGCCCTCAGAGACAGGCACATTCCCAAAGAAGACATCAAGGCAGAAACTAAATTCCAGACGTACCTCGTTTGCTAAAATACATCTACACTGTCAGCTCATTTTCTGTCAAGGAGGAGGATGCTGCCGGTTATCATTGCTAAACTCCTTCCAGAACCTTGTCAACTCAACGTGAAACTGGAACAAGTACTTCTACACTCCGCCACAGCATGTGGTCCAGACCCACCCTCAGCTGAACCAAGAAGGCTGACAGGTACAGCTCTCAGGATGCTGGCCTCTCGATCAAGATTGCTTCCTTTGCTTTTCTACAAAAGTAGTATATCATAATACAGAGTTATTTAGAAAGGGCTACATTTAGGAAGTTCCCTCTGTCAGTGGATAAAAATGATAAAAATAAGTATTACTCATGAGGCCAGATTCTAGACCAAGAGAGGGGAGCTTCAGATCTTTCACCTAGACAGGAACATCTCCCGTCCCCAGAACAAGCAGTGCTCAAAGCCTGTTCTTTTCTGCTAGGGGAGCTGTAGTAAATTCAACCCATTAAGTTCATTTGTGCCAATATATATATAAAAAAAGAGTAATAGCACACATTGAAAAAGAGGCGTAGATTTTAATCAGTCATCTAACAAATGTGTCCATTTTATTTTGCTACCAAACGCATTTCTGCTTTAAGTCTATACAATGTCTTCAGCAGCCTCCTCCTTCCACAGACTGCAAATTTTCTAGATATTCGGTGAGAGCCTCCATCTCTGCGAACTCCAGTAGCCTGTTTATTAGCTTATCCAGTTCTTCTTTCCCGCTTAGAATTTCCTATGAAAAAACAACAACAGACAAAAGCATTACTGAGCATACATCAGTGTTATTCTGAAATGGTCACTACGCAGAAGAGGAGCTCTGGGAATGCCCTCTGCCTGGCGTCTTATCGTAGCACTTCCACTTGCCCAACTTCATGAATCCCCTGTGCGAGAGCACCGTGGCACAGTGCACAGCAGTGGGACTTTGTGTGAAGGCACACTGACCCTGGCAACAACAGAAGAGGTATCGGTGCCTTCTCGCTGTGCTTTCTTGTAACCTAAGCATTTACATAAAAAATCATCCAGCAAGAACAATTAGGAGTAGAAGGACACAATTTAAATATTTGTTTCATGCGAAGAATGACTTTTTTTTTTTTTTTTTTTACACAAACAAAGCTTAACTAACTTTTGTTAGACAGGTTATAGTTCCAATTTTACTCAGAAAAAGTAATAAGTTCCCCAAACTATGTGAAAAGCTAGACTAACAAAACTAGTATTTATACAGTTGTGGAACTTCCTCCCATTCTCTTCCAACCTGATACCTCTATAGCTCTTCCCCACCCCATTAAATATGAACCATTCCTTATTCAGTATGCCCTGTGTTCTCTGAAGTAACCCTGGACATCTGTGGGTACAGTTTAAAAGTGTTGCTTTTTATGAAACAGCAGTTAAAGTAAACTGGATGCCTAAGACAAAATAATAAAGGGTCATCCTAAATTTCGTCCTGAAGTTCAAAGCATTGCCCATAAATTTATTAGACAAAAATGCACTATTAGGTATTTGTTTAAATACCTGTTAACAAAGCAATAAATATGAATCAAACTATATGGAGATATTTATTCAGAAATATCAGGTAATCTTACAGTAGAAGTATTCCGTTTCAGTTGCTTTTAACTGTGGCTTGCAAGGCAAACATAAAGAAAAGGTGGTTTTTTTGTTTGTTTGTTTATTTTTTCCCTTTATTCACTCTAGCATTAGGAGGAGGATTAAGCTAATAGATTGACAACTAAAAAAAGTCTGTCTTGTCAGGTTTTTCTTTTGGCTACGGTAAGCTTCAAGAATCTCAAGTTTTACTTGCCCAGTTTGGCGAAGGGACTCACCAAGTTCGCTAAGGAGGAATCCATGCTTGATCTTTTTTTGTTCATATAGTAGGAGAAAAAGACACAGAGAACTAGGTCAGCTAGTTATTTCCTGTGCAAGTCATCTTTAACACTACCCTACATCACCGAGGCAGAAGAGTGTGAACTTCTTGAATCTATCACGTTCTGTCAGAGAACAACTGGCCACGTGACTTCCTCATATATTTCAAATTGTTTTCACAAGGTTACATTTTTCCTCACAAGATACAGGTAAGTCTAAGTTTTAAAACTCTGATAAGCAACCATCACCTTGATATTGCGTGCATCGTGCGAGATCCTGTGGTCGGTCACTCTGTCCTGGGTGAAGTTGTAAGTACGAATTCTCTCTGACTGGGCTCTCGTTCCCAACTGTAGCAATAAAAAAAAAATATATATATATATATATATATTGTTTTTTAAAAATCTAAAACCACTCTACATCAGCATAGCTAGAATAAACTTAAATTGATTAGCCTGTTACACCTACAAACCTAGTAGTCACTGATTTAGGATATATATGTGTATATATATATATATATATATTTTTAATGGATATATATTTTTTTAATACAGTTTAGTAATTCCACAATGTTTTATTTGCTATTCTGTACCAGACCAAGTTTTAACATCCTGCAGTATACCATTTCTGTCCTAGCTCTGTAACTGTAAGAATGACACCAGTCTCAAAAGTCACGTAAGGCAAAAGGTGTCTACACATGGCATTAGTCCAAAAATGTAACACGGTATTTTTGGTTTTGAGGGGGGTTGTATTCCCACAAAAGATAACGATTAGGCACCATTAATAAGTCAACGTTTACTACACAGAAGGGTGGCAAAGCAGTTCCACTAACATCTGGCTGTCAGAAATCAACACCCAAAGAGTAAATTGAGAATACGGAGAGGAGTCCTCTAGTGGTGGCGTGCAGGAGCGCAAACAATTCTAAAAGCTTTAAAACTGAACTCAACATAGCTTTGTTGTGTGGTTAAATGCTTTATTGAAATGGAGAATTACACGACAAAAACTGCTCAGAGAGACCAGTATCTGCTTAGATTTTGTTTGTTTTTGTTTGGAAAATTCTACCCGCACCCACATTTATATTTCAAAACAAGGATTTTTTTTGATCTATTCTGAATTATTAGGAAAGGTAATTTACTTTTGCCTGATTTTCTATAGTATGTAAATATATAATAAATGTAAATCTAAAGTCCTTTATACAGCTTTGAAAACTCTCAAGCTGAAGTTATTAACAAAAGATAAATGGCTCACTGATTACAACGACTGAGTTAATAATCTGCAGGAACAATACATTTAAATGCAATCCGAAATTAGTGATTAAATAGCTGGAAACTTCGGAGCACTGAAGAATTCTGTTATTGTGAAGTATTTTTATTCTTTTTGATCACTGTTGAAGTTTGCACCGCAAACAGCAAAATACTCAAGGAATGGGAAAAGAATGTTAGCACACTTAAGAGAAAAGTACACTTTGCAGCATAACTTGAGGTAACTCTTTTATGAAAATCATTTCTTCTTTTAAGGGCTACCTAAAAAATTGCAAATAAACTTTTATGTAACTGTGAATTGGCGGGCTTGTTTACATACTTGTTACTCTCAAAAGCTCTGTATGATCTCGTCAAATATTGTGTTTTAGGAACAGGTTAAAATACAACTCCAAGAACTTTCGATCCCCATTTTCACTGAGAATAACTCCGTACTACTGCTCTGATTGTGTAACTGCAGCCTTAAGAGGGGGATTCAGTTCACAATGTTGAGTGAGTTCAGATCATTCAGATAATTCCAGCTGCAGTCTTACGATTTGTTTCTTTCCAGCTATAGCCTATGGCTCTTTTTCATTACCTGAGAAGTCTACATTAGGGTTGAACTAGGAGAAGTGAAAATCAGAGTTCCAGTTTTAAAGCACTTACCACTTTAACACACAAGATTCTCCTTTGTAAGCACACCCGTCCAGACACACACTCACGTGCTCTGTCACTGCCACTCAAAGAGATCGGAAACAAATCTACAACACAGCACCTTCTCCAAGTTCCATCAATCACATTTCCTCACCTGCAGTTTTCTGGCACTCTGCTCTTGACTTAGTTGTTTTTCAATGATCTGCTGGTACAATTTAGCTCTCAGCATTTGCAGAGCTATTTCCTTGTTCTTCAGCTGTGATCGCTCCTGCTGGCACTCTACTACTAGTCCTTTACAGAAGAATTCAAGAGAGCACAGATCAAAAGCCTATTATAACAAAGAACAAGCCAGCTAAATTAATTTTAACACATTTGGCAACTGAAACCTTCTACAGTGCTGGTTTGTAGGGCCTTTCAACTGTAGGGTAAAAAGTCATTTTAGCACACTGCCCAAAACCATATGTAACTTTTTAAATTCTTCACAGCTGCACCAGGAGCTTCTTTGTTTGGGTGCTACAGAAAGGGTAGGGATATTGTAAACTTTCATGAAGCAAACAAGTTTCTGACATTGCCTCCAGAAAACAGATTTTCTCCAGCTAGCTATCGCATGTTAAAAATGTAATTTGCAGAGTCTACAGAAGCACGCTGAGAAAAAATGAAATGCAGGATTTGAAAGTCTTAGTCTACATAAGCTCACAGAGACTGGAAAGTTCGTTATTCTAGCAGAAAAGGGTGTCAAAGTCACACTGGAGAGTCATAAACTGAATTAGGAATAACAAATAAAGATCTTCACAAGAAAACTAGTATTTGTTTTTATTTCACATTAGATTTCTGAAGTAAAAAGGCATACACAGAACAGCTGTTTTCAGGCTGCTACTGGAATTTCTTGTGCATTAAGAGATTCCGCATCTGGATGGACACAAACCCACTGAATTTCAATACAAACAAATCCTAACAAAGACAGAGTGGTTCACCATATACAGTAACTTCCCATCAGTACAAGCTTTCTTTCCTATTCCACATCTAACAGCATTAACAAGTACTCAATGAAAATCTTCAACTCTCCTTTTTTTCTCAGTCTCGTAATTACACAGGTCGCAGCGAGGCTGCCAATGACTATTACTCCTGAAGCAGTCAGCAGAAATTATTTACATCTCCCATCCCATCCCTGTCACCCTCCATTTATTCTTTCATCCTTCACAGACAGCGTATTCATTAAGCAACCCATCTGAAGACAAAACTGGCAGAACAGCAACACGTTGACCGTTGTTCCACTAGTACATATTCTTCTTCTCACGTTTCCTTGCTAGAAGATGGGCAGACCAAGAAGGGGCTACTGCCTTTTTTGATATAAGGCCCAACCCGGCAAACTCACTGTAAGAGGTAATTTGCAGCATCGTAAGCTTTCAATTCAGGATAAAGATTTAGGGTGATTAGAAGGAAATGCAGCCAGACTTACCTGTGGGAAGGTGTACGATTCTCACAGCGCTGTCAGTTTTGTTAACGTGCTGCCCCCCTGCTCCTTTGGCCCTGAATGTGTCTACACGCAAATCTCTGGGATCTACTTTAACGTCAACCTAGAATCAAAGAAAATTACTACCTTCTGCTCCTCCTAAAATATTTTGAACATCTTTTCAATGATACATGGTGTAAAAAAAAGAATCACTTCTCAAAAACCTGTTCTTTTATAACTGTTCCTAAGTAAGAGTTATAATTATTATACTTAAAAAACCCTAACAGCAAGTATCTCTGCAAAGCAACTCTTTAAGTACTCCACTTATTTTTTCCATCTCTTACTCCAGGTCCTTCCGAAAACAAGGTACGTCTGTGTGGGAAACAAACTAAAATCAGCAACTTTTTGTAAAACCACCAGCTTTGGCAGGGAGACCGAGAACTAAGCAAATCATCAAAATTACTTCTAAGTAGCAGCTCAAGGATCTTGTTCAGTGAGTCAAGCCTGAATGATTTTTGCAATGGTGTTTAAAAACATCTAACTGAGGAAAAGGTGGGTGTACCCAGATCCAGGCAAGGACTGCAGCACTGCAAGTATGAGCCCACGACCTGGACCAAGCTTGAGCTCAGTGGACAGGAAAGGAACTTTCAGATCTGATCAATGTTGCGAGGAAAGCATTACAGGGAAGCAGGAGAACTTGCAGGGAAAGCCTTCAAGATTTGTTTTTGATTATCTTCAGCGTAAATTGCTGGTTTAAGCGAGAACAGCTGGTATCAGTGAAAACTCAAAGACTAACCAACACGCTCATTCAAATTCAGAGCATACTGCCCCTGATTTAACAGAGAACGACACAAATAATTTAAATGAACCAAAAAAGAATTAAAAGACTTGCTGAAACTTATTACTATGCAACACTGAATATTTTCTTGGACATATTCCCCGTCTCAATATAAGACATAATTTAAAATTGGCTTACTGCTAACTAGTGAGATTTGTGAGCGCTGAGGCCGGAACAGTCACTGAACTGATCAGTGATCTACTTGCCACTTCAGGCAATAGCAAGTATCTGGGAAGTTGCTTCTGGTGAGCCGTTCAAACACGTAAGGTACAGAGGCAAGGACTGAACCTTCCAGAGTCACAGAATTGTGGTTCATTTCCTGGGATGCACACAAAGCACTTGGGTATCAATAAAATCCCAAACCGCTAACAGTAACGTGGTTTTAAACAGCACCTACTCCGATGCCTACGTGGATGAGCAGGGATACACCTTGCTGCCCTGATTAGCAGTTACTTTACCTCCTCTGGCTGCGGGAGGACAATGACTGACATCGTCCCGGTATGAATGCGCTGCATTCTCGACGACAGGCCTGTCTCGGGGATTCGCTGGACCCGATGAGTCCCTCCTTCGTATTTCAGATGCCTGTAGACATCATCTCCCGAAATATGAGCGGCCGCGTGATGCAGCCCACCTATAGAGGCAAATAACGTGTGACAAACAGAGCAGAGAAACCCAGCTTTTAACTTCGTTGTCTTGATGGAGTGTCTGAAGACTACTACTGTACCTATCTCAGCTGGAGTGTAGTTCAGAACATCAAAGGTCCAACATTTATAGTCTGCATAGTTCTGGTACATCTCAAACATCTCCTTGGTGAACTGCTGGCAGATGTCACCTAAAAATATAAAGGCGCTACAACATAAATAGCAGTTCGTAATACGGCAGCCACCAGTTTTTAGATTTAGCTGCAACCATAACAGTGGTCATTAGACAGATTAACGCTCTTCTTTAGAAAGTATTACTTTATACCATTAAAGTATAAAAGTGCATTCAGAATAACCCATAAGAGCCTTAAAAATTTGGACGGAGCTTTGGAGTAATCTTTACTGCGGAGATTTTGCTGACCTCCAGTTGTTCTGCCAGCTGTCACTTCTAATATAACATGACTTTTATCATATTTTTCCTTTGGCACTAGAAGCTGGAAAAGCTGAAAAGAGAAAAAAAAAGAAAAAAGAATGTCACTGTCTCTTTCATGACTCTGTATCTCCTTTTAATCCAGCTTACAGACAGCCTTCACAAACACCATGGCTTGAGCCCACCTAACAGGAAAGCTAGCTGATCCCAAAGAGTCAGGTGCCACGTCACCCGTCCCAGCCCCAGCTACCCATGAACACAAGTTACTAGCTATAACTCAGCTGCTTTTTACACAAACATTGACCTTATTTTTCAGAAGGCCCCATTTCCCATTATCTCAATGTGAACATAGAAATGAGACCAAACACAGAACCTTCCACTGAATCTGTTCAGCCTCTCTGCTTATAATTAACGTCCCCGCTGACGGGCTGCTGTCAGCTGAAGAGGAAACGAAAGACTGAAAGTTCCAATCAGAAACCTTTTCAGGAATGTATGCTCCGCTGTCACAAACAGTTACGAGGATGTCACGTCATGTCTCAATAGCACAGCCAGAGCTTTATGTCCCCTTCAGCACCTCCAGACAGACAGACAAGCAAGCAAAACTGACTAAAATAATAAGCTTCTAAGATGCGTTTGCCAGAAGCTTACTAATTAACGTTGCCACGTCTTTTCAGGGAAAAGAGAGAAGCTGGACTTCCGTTTCATTAAATGCAAGTGTCATAGTCGATGGGTAAGATCACAAGGAAGATTTTTTGGATATCTTTATTTACAAAGCTGTATAATTTTACCTCAGGCTCACCTTTCTGCACAGCGTGTTGATTTTTTTATCAAGGGTTTCCTTCTCTTCTAAGGCAAGCTCCAGAAGTTGTTTCTCATCTCTGCTGTCTAGCTCTAAATTCCAACAATAGGAACAGATATTAGCCAATTTCACTTACCTTAGAGCAAACTGCAGTACAGCTGACAAAAGACGCACATTACAGCACATCAAATCTTGCAGTGCAAGCAGTTCCATTTTGCCAGCATGAAATATCAAAGAAGGGCAGCCCAACCCAGGATGCACATTGCTAACTAAATGGTCATATTTTTCAGGGGTGTTGGAAGGAGTAACAGATATATTACCTCTGAATCTCTAGGTTATGGCTCAAAGTCTGCATCAAACAGATGCTAGTCCCAACTGACGCCTATGTGGCACAGACTGACAGTCCAGGGGTAAATTCTTGAACAGATTTGACAAAATACATCAAAAGCACGCCTGGAGACAAAAAGTGCCTCAGTTTCCCATATTATAATTTCTGATGCAGCAAAAATGTCGGCTTCTAGACTTGGCCAGAAACAGATGTATACTCAATGATTTGCAGACAACTCGTTAAGGTGAGCATTAAAGTAAGATGATAATAATGAGGTTTCTAACCCTCTGTCTCCTGCTAATCAAGTGACCAGTGAGATGTGAGAGTTATGGATTCAGACCATGAGGATGTGGATGACCTCGCTTCATCCACATTCCTGGCTTTGCTTAAGGAGATTCCCTTCCCCTCTGCTCAGCAAGTGTGAGTTAAGAGAAAAAAATGACAACGCCAAAACAGGGAGCACCCTCTCCTTTTCCTTTTAATTCCCTCTACTCTACCAACTGAGAAGTGGCTCTGGCAGCTCATCAGAAGGAAAACCTATAGGTTTTATCAGTAGGTTATATAGGTTTACACACCTCAAGAAAAGAATAGACAGATGTAGGACTCGGGGCTCTTCCTCTCTGCGTGTCTAGAGCCTTGTTCCTGTTCTCCTGTCCACAGCAGCGGCCTTAAGAACTAAATGGGCTGGGACGTTGGGCCAGCTGGACAAGGACAGCAGCAGCTCCTCCACATCATGGTTTCTAATTTACATTCCATGTGGGTATTTTTCCTTAAATAAATGATGGCAGATCAACGGATGAGCTTGACATCCTTGGCACTTAAGGTGAGAACTATGTAAATTTCCTTACCGGTATATTACAACTCCAACCAAAAGATAGTCCTGAACGAAAGGCTTCTAGCTGGCTCAAAAACCATCCTTGTTGACTAGTTAGATAACAGGATCAGACTGAATATTGTCAGCAGAGATGGAAGCATGGTCTAGGGGTAACCTACCAGCTTGAGGTTGAAAAGACTGGCATCCCATACCTACCCCCCTGCAAACCTGACCTTTAAAAAGTCACTTCATCTGCCCTCTGATGTGAGTCACCAGGGAAAGACTGGGAAATCATATTTTCCTGCTTCATTGAGTGTTGCAAAGATACAATCCTACAGCAATTGTGAGGAATTTAGGTATGACAGAGAGGAGGATCAGTTATGGAGCTAAAAACAACACAAAGAACAGTCAGCTGAAGGGGCCATCTGTGTTTTAGCTCAGCCACACGACACAGACTGCGTACAGTATAATTGGGCTCCATTTAAGTAACTTCTTGGCTGTAATTTTCTTTCATTCACTTGCTTTTTCTTTCTTTCAACTCTAACTCACTCCATTCATCCATATCATAATTTATGGAATTAGCAAAATTCTTCATTACATTTATTTGATGCAAAAATAGCCTTGCTAAGTTGGAGTTTTCCACTTTTTAAAATACTTTCTCATTCTTCCAAGAATATTTTTTTTTTCAGGTATCAATTTTTGTCCCTCATCTTCACTCCTTTTCCTCTTTATCCACTGAAGAGGAGCAAAAGGGGTGGGGATTAAAATACTGTCTCTAATCTTAGTATCTGTTGGGGTAGCAGAATGGTCCACGTTGTTCTTTTCTACTGAACACACTGCCTCACATTTCCAACATTTTTTTTTCTTTGTCAAAATTTGTACCACTGCTTATTTTGTAAATTCTCCCCATACTTTCTTTTTCCTGAACGGTATCAAAAGCAGCGTCAATATTTTTTTCCCCTATTTTTACCCCAATCTTTACTGTAGAATAGTTTTGAAAAGCAGCAGCTTCTTAGATAACCATAACCATCATTTTTTATTCCTTGTAGGACTCCTCAAGTATCTTCAAAGACATTAACTCCTGCTGCTTATATTGGAAGCTGAATTCAGGGCCTGAAGATGAAAGTTCACATAATTTGCTTAATAAGCATCAATGAACTGGCTAATTGGAATCCCATTTTAAATGACACAGATGAAGTCTGCATCTACCAAATATGCTTGGCTTGAAGGTGTCTTTTTTCCTTCAGTTCATATTGCTCTTTGATCTATCAAAAAAAAAAAATTAAACCAAACATTTCCAAGCTATTTCTGCTAGACAAAGCCCTGCGAGTTCAGATGGTTCCTACTTTCCCAAGTTGGCTGTATTAAGACCTCAGATCAAAGAGAGATGAGGTAAAAATAAAAGGAAACGGCTCGATCTAGGAAGCCCTAGAAGCAAGAAAGCTCCCAGGAATGGACATGACCGGGCCTGGCTAAACTTATTTAAAAGCTTTCCTCGAAGGCCAGGCAATTAAGTTCATCACAAGCAAAGCCATTCTTTTGAAATGAGTAAGTGGATGTGTTCTCCTTACCTCTGCACATGGTTTCTAACTCCTGGACTTCTCTTTCAGCCTCTTTGATTTCGTGAAACGCAGTTGCAACGTGGGATAGATCAGCACGTCTTCTCCTCAGGGTTCTTTGCTCAAAGTCGTTTTTTGAGTCAGCATCGAGCAGACGACTGACCTCCTGGTATTCTTTGCTTAGAGTCTCCAGATACTTCTGCACAGCCTCGTGCTTCCACAGTGCTCGTGAATCCTGATGCTTTTTCCTAAACCGACCATTACATGACAGAGTCAATCTAGCTGTGTCCAACAAAGATTTTGGCCTCCAAAATCCACAGCTGCGCAGTCCCATCACATAACCTATCTTCTTTGCAACAGAAAGAAGAGGAGAACTGTGAAGCTGACCATGACAGTAGCAACTGGAAAGCAAGCTCTTGAAAAGCCAGACACTTTGGAGAGGTTTCATCTTGTTCCTTATTCTTCCACCACCTGAAATGAGAAGTAGACAATATATGGACCTTTATTATCTAGAAAGTGTTTTCTTAAAAAATACAAAATAAAATTAAAATCCAACCTGTATCAGGCCCAAATCCTGTTCTTGATTACACCAACGCAAATTTAGTCATCATGGACAAAACTATTCCTGTTTCAATCCCAGTTTAAGCTAGAAAGTCTTACCTTGCAAAAGGTCAGTCAGTAGGACTAAAATATATGCTCATGAAATTATTCATCTGTGTATGTATTATGTCAGATACGGGAGCAGTGCTATATGATCCCTGTGTACTCCTTCGCATGACACATATAAGTGGCACATATCTTCTATCAAAAAAATGAGTAGGAAGCTGGTACTCTGAAATCCAATCCCTATTTTTCTCATAGACTTGGCGTTGCTTTGCAGGACACAGGATCAGTGCTGCTCCAGGAAAGATCTTTTTTTCTTCATTGTACATCATCAACATCAGAAACCATGCTATGAATTATTACCGTGTTCTATAAATTGGCATACAAGGATCTACCAAGAGGACTAAATTTAAATCTTTATTATTCTAGGGCTACACACACAGAAAAGGTTTAACAAACACAGAAACACTCCTTAATATTTCTGCCGTGACCACAGTCCTCTACGCCTACCAACTTCTACAAAAAAGTTGATTCTGAGAATACGAGCATGCGAAACTTGTACCATAGGATCTCCTTGAAAGAGCACACTGCAGTTTCCCAATACAATGAGTTTTTACTTATTGCTGACAAGAGCTTCTGTACACCTTCAGGTGTTTTATTAACAAATTACCACAACATTAAGTACTCAACTCACCACTTTTCCTTACCTACTTAGCTGTTTGTCCTGTAACAAAGGAATAGTAAAACACAGTAAAAACGGAGGTATTGTTTTTACAATAAAAAACCCAGATGTCTGTTTTATTGCCTACGGGAACTGGAAGAGCTGGAGAGGGAGGGAAGAACTTTTATTCTACTTCTGCACCTTCCCCAGGCTGGCAGGTACTACCAAACTCACTGCAGCTATTTTAAGGACTGCTTTAATTTACAGAAAGCCAACGATAACCCTTGTGGATTGTTTCAGTGACTAAAAACAGCCGTAGCAGAGGCATCATACTTCCTTCACCAGGAACAAGGCAGAAGACCCAAGTTGGACTCATCGTCTACACTCCTGGACTTAGTTCCTTGAGGGCATGTGCTAGAATTAATTCCTAAAGACCTGATTTTGCTGATATCAGTGGAGTTGTTCCTACTTATTCCAAGTCAGCATGGCCCATCATCACCCAGTCAGGTGGTAAACATCATTAATAGAATTAACTGGTGAAGTTAAAAATCAATACATTCAAATAACTAATTCAAAGTATAGCTCTGTCTGAGCTCTCAGAAGCAAAATACTTGTTTTTAAATGCCTAAACACCTAAACCTAAAAAATTGCATGACAACAACCTTTGAGAAAGAAATTTCAGAATAATTTTGTTTTGTTATTAAAAAAAAAAACTATTTCCTCTTCAGAGAGATGTAGTCACACTGCATTTGTGCAGAAATAAGCCCACATAAAACTTTTACATAGTTGCATACAGTACCTATTAACCGCTTTTCAAACTAGTTTTTAGTAACTTTTTTAATGTGACAAAATTATCCTGTGGGCAGCACAAACACATCACAAATCAGAACCAGTATGCAAAAATGATAACTGTAATTGTCTCATTAAAAGAACAAAAAGACCAGCTCAGCCCCAGTCAAGCGGCAGCTATCAACACAACTGTTTTAGGAGCTTTAAGAAACCACTTTTAATAATCAAAGCGCTATCAGCTCCATGCAAGTGCATTTGTAGAGCTGCATATGAATATTTACGGGTACGGCAGCAGCACGTATTTCAGTAAGAGCCTCAGAGACACGCTTTCAAGGCCCCAGGGGCCCACAGCCACGCTGAGGAGCCCTCTGCCCCCCAAAAGCCAGGCACAAGCCCCCCTTACCCAGCGCAGGATTTATGCGCTCGCAAACTCACCATCTGCAAAGACGGGCGCCGGACGGACCCGGCCTCAAAACACGAGGGCATTGCGGACGGGAAGGAAAGCGGAAAAAACTCTCGCTCCCAGCATGCCTGCTCGAAAACACAACTCCCAGCGTGCTGGCAGCGGCAGCCTGGCTTGGCCGCCTCTCCTCCAGCCCGCAGCCAGGGGCATCGCGGGATTTGGGAGCGCAGATTTGCCAGCATCGCTTTAACAACTCGGCGAGGGCAGGCAGGCTTCGCTTTGCCTCGTGAAATACCAGCCCCCAAATTAAAAAAAAAAAAAAAATCTTAAAAATACCTCTGTATTTTCATTTTCAGTATCTTCTTCACAGTTGCATGGTAACACGCTCTGACTTGAGCAAACGCTGGCTGAAACGGCAAGCACACCAAGAAATGGGGACGGCCCTGCTTCCCCAGCTCTGAGCCGTTACATAAGTGGGCTCTTCCGTGCCTTTTCCCAAAACACGGCCTGAAAACACAGGCGGCTTCAAATCTGGTTATTCAGAGACCGATTTCAGAAAAGTTTGCATAAAACAACATGAAGTCCCACTTTATGTCGGAGCTTGCTATTAATTATACT
Source organism: Cygnus olor (assembly GCF_009769625.2). Classification (NCBI taxonomy): domain Eukaryota; kingdom Metazoa; phylum Chordata; class Aves; order Anseriformes; family Anatidae; genus Cygnus; species Cygnus olor. The sequence continues at coordinate 176,966,489 of NC_049169.1, forward strand.
TAAAATGAATTATTGCTGCACTACAGAAGACAAACATCAGTTCTAAAATATTAATAAACAGAACCACTCCAATTATTGTCCAGCTAATAGGCTGCAGCTTCCTAATAAGGTAAGTTTCAAAACACAGTATGTATATGCACATTTTAATAGCTGCATAATCTGTTTAATATTATCTATATCCCTAATTATATTCACATTTTAAAAAGTGTTTACATAACCTATTTTTTTATACCTATAATCACCCAAAAGGCCAATTTACTTACTCAAAGCTACGCACGGTACAGGAGAAAAACGTACTCAAGCCTCAGATGAAGAATTCTGCTGCCTGATGCTTTTATGTTTTCCTTAGGTGTAGAGCTTGCACTGAAAAGTTTGCTTTTTCAGTAACTTTCCCCATCTTTTTTACATTTCAGCAAATCTAGCTCTGCTGTAAACACTTTAAAGAACACTATGTTCTAAGTTTCTTTCTTCCCAGCTACTGTCATTCAACAGGATTAAAAAAAAAAATTAAATCTGGTATTTGGCACATATAACATCAACAAGGTTTGGCAAGGTGAGTACTCCAAAAGACTGAAAATGAGCCGATGGGGGATTTGGATCAAATCTCATCAGCACATGAATGACAACTAACCTCCTGTTTAGGTCTGAGGGCTGCTTCTGGCTCTGCTCGATCCCCTGGGACTGGAGGCAAAGCAGACATTAAAAGGCTGCCTCAGAAAACAGGAGCCATCCCAAGCTGATTGAATTCACAAAAGAGCCTCAAAAAACAGCACCCTGCAATCTCCAAGGAGCTCCCCCAGGCCTGAGAGACGCAGTACGGTCTCTGTTCCCACCAAGCCTCACTCTTCAACTATACCTTAGGCCTCAGTGAAGATAAATAATAAAATTATCCTTACGTTGGGACTCCAAATATACAATCCAATGCTTAAAAACCTTGGAAAAGTAGTCTATGGGAGAGCAACCAAGAAGCTAATAAGAACATGAAAGTTATAAGCAGACCATGCACTCAGAATTACAAAACAGGTTTAAAAAGGAGAGGATAGGCCAAGAAAAATCACATCAGCTTCTACTGCAGCCAGGAATGGCTATTACATTAAACCCTCTGATTAAAAGCGATCACGATTCAGTTTTTATTGCACTTGCTGGGCAGTTCCTTAACTCTGAGTGTGAAAGTACAGACTAACAAAGTCTCAGCACCCCCACCAGCCGGCAGCTAAGACACAGGTTGGACTCAGCCCTGACCCGACTACAGGACCTACTCTACGCATCTCATTTGAAAAGTGTATAGAATACACTCTTTCCCTATATTTCCTATGTTTTTGAAATGGAATATGGGAATTGAGTATAAAGAATGGGAAATCCCATTGCTGTCTGTGCGTCCACCTCCCTTAACGGTTTGCTTGGATGCCTCAAAGCCTGCACGGCCACAGCAGCTGCCTACAGAGCTGGTGAGGACCATGGCTTGTGAGGTGGAGGGTGCTTGGGGCAGGACACTGCTGCCCTCCTCAGACACCATGGCAGAAGGGTGGAGTGACAGCAGTAGGGCTTCATGGAATAGGACACTGGGGTCCTGTACTTTTAAATGTAAAATCTGGCAACCCCAAGCTGCCAATTGCTTTAGAAACAAGAGGCAAAGAAATGGTTCATCAAACAAAACATGCTCCAGGCCTTACAACGTGCTTGGCTTGAAGGCAGGTCTATGTCCATGCGGAGGCCCTTTTTTGCTCGGGGGCCCTAACTGGGTTTAGCAATCTGCCAGCATTGTGCCACGACTTCTACACACACCATGCCACAGAGTAGAGAGAGAAATGCAGAAAAATCACAAGCTTGCTATAATATATATATCGCTTTAATATTGCTCCCCCCTTTTGACCCAAATAATTTGTTGACAGACTTCTGAATTCTTTCTGTTTGTAGGAAAAACTGGTGACAGAATCATACGCGTCTTGAATACAGTCCTGTTTATTAACAAAGCCTGTAGAAAGAGCTTTGTTTGGCCCAGCACAGTAGGATTAAATGACAAGAAGTTTTCTTGACTGCACTCCCAAACCTCACTTTCAACCAGCACTGTGCCCCCCCCAAAAGCTCATTTCTGTGTTTATTCTCTCTCAGCTAGTCTACAAAAGGTTTCTTTTACTGCCTGTTTGCTTTTCTTTTCTTGCTGCTTTTAACACAGATTTTTAATACAGACACGTCTAAATGCAAGTCAAACCCTTGCCTCTTATTTGCAGTTTGTCTGTTTGCACACAGCATCCTTTCTAGTTCTTGGACTAGCAGGAAACAGAAACATTTAGCAACTAAGAAATACCTTAATGCTTCAGACCAAAGGATCACCCAGTCCAGTATTTGGCTGACCATCTCAGAGATGTATCTGTTTATCACTGAACCCAACCGAAGGTGTAACATACCTTTTGGTAAGACAGGAAACCAGAGGTCATAAAGTCAAGGCTAGCATTAACAAGTGCTAACTACTTGCTTCTGAAAATGATGCAGAAGTGCTGACCTTGTCAACAGTACTAATGTTTTGGAAAAAAAAAAAAAAAAACAGATACTGAGTAACAGCAGTACTACATCATATACCAAAAAGAACAGTGAATCCAGTACAGCATGTGGAAAATACTACATAGTTGCATACATTGGTTACCATTGATCCAGGTGACTGACATCATTAGAAACATGTCAGAACGAAACCAGTGAGAAATAAACACAGTAAAGATATCCTTTCGACAAATAAACTTAACTACAGACCGCACAACAGATAACCAAAACAAAGCCTACAACAACCACCATCCACAAAAAGTGGCCATAAATTGATGCTCAACAGTAAGTACGAAAGCATACGCTGTACGTCTCTAATACCTCCTCTCATTTGCTATCTTCTCAGGAAACTACCTGAGCCTTTAGATATGTATATATATATCTTTTTTCTATCTAGTAGTCTACAAGTTAGATTGCCTTCCAGGTTACTCTCTTTCAAGAAGTCGTTCGCTTCCCTGTTGCCTCCTTTAGCCTGAAAGGAAGGCAGCTATCATGTCCATCAACTTCAGCAAGGCCTGTGGCAGGTCAAAGACACATTGGGTATTTTCTGTCACAGTCAGTTACCCACTTTACGTGTAACCAAAGAAAACTTGTCCAGTATACAGCTTTTCTAATTGCTTTTAATTGTTTTTTCCACACACGTGCTTTACTGTGCCTATCTACTATGCTCACCACCTGGGACAGTAGGTGGATAACCATAACACTACAGAATTAATATCCTTTTATAACATACCTTTTAAAATATAACTACTGCTTTTAAAGAGTAATTACACAAACAGAGATGCTAATTGAAGCTGCCTAATTTTCCCCCTCATAAAATGCTCTTTTTAATTGGTTGCAACTTTTGACAGTTTAACCAGTCTTCCTTCTAAGTAAATACCCTAGGCCATGTGGCCTCAGAGTTGCCGGTTTGTTTTCCATTTCTGCAAAGATCCATTTAAGAACTATTTCTGGGAATAATAAGGAGGAGAATTTATTTTCAAAAGACCTTAAAACCTCCCCTCAGCAAAGGAGCCAAGCCATGAATAAACACTTACTGCTCTAAGCATGCACGATGGTGCATGGGGAAACTTTACATAATCAACTGCTGAAAAAAAACCACACGAATTAATGCAGGAGATGACATCCCTGCTCGCCCGGAGCCTGGCTGCCAGCTTGCTGTTGTTTCCCTAAATACCAGCCAGAGCCCAGCGAGCGCTCGGCCCCTTGCAGCTCTGCTCTTACAGATACTTTCCAGCAATACCTCCCAAGCTTTCGGGCAGCGTGGCTCACGAGTATCGGTTTAAACTGGTTCTCCAGAGAGCGGCCACTGAAAGTGGGTTATTAGGGCCTGAGAGGCAGGGGAGGGAGGCGCGGCGAGCAGACAAAGGAGGTTTTTCTGCCTTATCTCCGCACGGCCAAACGCTGAAAGAAAAAAAAAAAAAAATAAAAGAAAGGCAGAATTAAAAATCAACCAAGTTTCGACAGCCCCCGGCTTGGAAATAGCCATGACTCAGGACTTGGGCCAGCCGGAGTTATTTTTACACCCCCGGAGGGCGGCAGCCCCCTTCCCCCTCCTCCCCTCGGGGCGGTTCCGAGGAGCTCCTCGCCTCAGGTAGCTCCCCTCGGGGCGAAGCTCCGAGCAAACACCCCCCTCCCCTCCTCAAGACGGAGAAAAGAGGAGAAAAAAACCCATACCCCCTCCCCAAGCCCGTCGAGGATAGGAGCAGGGGGGGGATCCAGCGGGGGGCCCCTCGGCCGCCTCCCCCGCTGCGGGGCGCGCAGGCGCGGCGGGGCGGCCGGCCGCCATTTTGCAGCGTCAGGCAGCTGCGCACGGGGGACGCGCTCCGCGCCCGAGGGGAGCCGGCGGGGCGGGCGGTGCAAGGCCAATGAGTTGAGGAGCAGCCGCCAGTGCTGCTCGGGCCGGGGCCGCGCCGAGTTGGGGCTCTCCTCCTGACAGACAGACAGACAGGGTTCCCTCCCTGGTAGCGACAGCCGCCCGGCCGCCTCCCCCCCCCCTGCCGCGCCGAGCCGAGCCGTGCCCGCCCGCACCATGCCGTCCGTGCCGCTGCCGCCCAAGGAGAGCAACCTCTTCAAGCGCATCCTGGTGAGCCCTCCGTCCTCGCTGCCTCCTCCTCCTCCTCCTCCTCCTCGTCGTCCCCGCTTCCTTCCTTTGTCTGGGGCCCGCCGAGCCCCTGCGGGAAGGGAAGGGGGGGGGGGATGAAGGAGGGAGGGAGCCCCGGGGGGCTTCGTGCCCCCGCCGTCTGCGGCCACCCCCTGCGGGAGGCTCGGGGGGGAACCCCCCCCGTGTGCTCCCTCGGCCCTGAGGGCGCCTTTGGGATCCTCGGGGCTGCCTCGGAGCGATGGCAGTGGAAAATCTGGGGTGTAGCTGGAGGCGGCTGGTGGTTTAAAGCATCCTGGCTCGTCCTTTGGAAGAGCCCGAACTTTTACGTGCGGTGGTTAGCGCAGGCTGCTCCAGCGCCTCGGGGCTCGGTGGTGCAGAGGACGCTCGGTCTTCAGGAGGCAACCTTAAAGAAATAACTCGTTTTAACCCTAACTTTCTCCCCAGTTACTCTGTGTTCTCTCACGCCTTGTGGAAGAGGGGAGCAAGAAGCCCGATCCCTTGCTCGTGAGCTTTTCGGTGTGGTAGCGAGAGACTTCCAGCCTCGACAAAGTTGGGGATTTAGTGCCACTTGGCCTGTCTGCAGGCAGGCATCTGTGCACCACAGTAGTAACCTGCTGGCAGCCACAAATTTCTTGGGCTATAGCACAATTTGTTAGGCTAGTTTCAATAATTTGGCAGGTAAGAGGCGAACGCTTTATCCCCAGGAAGCTGGGCTCAAAGCAAACAGCGTGTGTAAGCCTCTGTGTGCAGCCAGCGCCTTTCGGCAGGTATTTCCTAGCTGTTTTTTTCCCCTGCTTTGGGGGGTAGTATGTGATTTTTTTTTTAAAAAGACTTAATGGTTCTTAATGGTGATTTGTTGCTTACTGCATGCTTATGGTATGCATCTTAGTAAGTCATTCTAGCACTCCTCTCTGCTAAAAATAAATGACTAATATTAGAACAGTTAAGTGATTATTCTTACTAGTAGCAAACAAGTTCACGGTAGCAGTCACTTCTAAACTTTTTAAAATACAAAAAAGCTCTTTGGTAACTTGTTTTTTTGTGTATTAAACAGCATACAAAACATGGGTTCTCAGGCAAGGAAATCATGAACTTTCACTTGTTAGCTTATCAGTTCATATATTGACACTTCTTGAAACTTAATTTCTTACTGTTTTTTGTAGGTAGCTTTGACTTTTTCTCGGTGTTCTCATCCTGGAGTAGTAATGCCTATGTAATCGAAGTTGAACCTTTTGGTTGCTTGACACATTCCAGACTATTTTAGTATAGTTATACTACAGCTTTCAGTGCTAAATGCTCTTCTCTAATTGAAGTAGCTTTTGCCTACTTCAGCACTGCTAGAGTTCTTGAAATTACTAGGGCTGCTGTGGACATCTTAGAAATCAAAAAGCTTTATATATTGTTGTTGTGGGAGGCTGTATAATAAGACCATACCAATGTGTTGTAATTTAACCACTTGGAACAGATTAGAGGTAACTGTAGTCATACATTAAGACTAATTTTACAAACACTACAGAGAATTATCAATTATGAAATGGGAAACTCATCTGGAGAGCCTGATAATTACTTAAGAGTCAGTCACTTTGTGTATGTAACGTGTGAGACAGGTTATCAACAACGTGAACAAGGTGCCCATAAGAGCAAACCCAGCTTACACAGAGCTGCCCAAACTAGCGTGGCCTCACGGGAGTTCAGCGTAAGGTGTGAAATCTACTCAAGAAGCTGAGTAAGTAGTCTTTAAGGCACATCGCTTTGTATGCCAGCGTGCTTGATGGTACTTGAACAAGCTCACTTTTAAAACTAGATGTGATGTGATAACGCAAGTAATAGCAATTGCAGCATAGGTAAAATTCTAGCATATAGGTAATTGTTCTAATTTCTCGGTGTTACTGTAAGAGGTAGTGCTAGAGTTCATTTCTCCTGCTGTCCTGACTTTCAGGTCTGCTTGGTTTCTTAAGCCTTGCTTCTGCTCTTCTACAGAGGCTTTTCCTCAGACTCTGACTGCTGGAAGCCACACTCGTGCTTACAGGTGTGACATTGCTTGGGAGGGAGGGGCTGCATGACTGAAAGCTCCTCAGGCTGGCTTCTCAGCCTCACAGAAGGCATGGAGAACACGTTCAAAAGCTTCCTGGCTCTCCCTTTTATGGGAAGAGAGAGGCGTCCATAAAGAAGAATTAATACAGGAGTGCTGGTGTGTTTCTTGCCACTTAAAAATCAGTCTTCAGCTCCTGTGACATGTAAAGTAAATAGGGCAGATGCGATCTAAAATAAACACATATGTGTGGTAACTTAAAAGCACTTCTTGTTAACATCGCAGCTTAGTCATGTGCATTTGAAGTTTACTTCTAGTAAGCTTAGGAAATTTTTGTTTCATCTATTTAAAACCAAGTTTTAAGCTTATTTTCAAAGTGTTTTAGTGTAAGCAACTTTGAGTCCCACACCCCAACGCACAACTTAGTACCAGATTATAAGCTAAAGAACCCAGATTATAAACTAAATCTGAAAATTAGGGTTAAGTTTTGCCTTTATGAGATTGAATCAGCTCTGTCTGGACGGAGTGTGTGGCACTGGTCCTTAGCGGTAGTTTAGAGGAAAGCAGAGGGATTGTTGTGGTACCTTCATGGCTTACTTGCTAAACTGGTAAGTGTCCCGTAATAACTATTGGTGTCCGCATGTATTGGACAGTATAAGATATTGCCTGCTGTTTGTCTCATTCCTCATGTAACTGTGGAAAGTGTCAAGCATTTAAGTAATCCTTTGATTTCCTATTGAGTGCAACATATTGTTGCGTGAAATAAGGCTTGCTGCTTTAATTGCAAATATGTTTCCTTTGAAGAAGGGCTAGCCTGTTAATATCTCATCCTGTAAGGATGGGGCTAACCCTCTTATTAAGAACAGTTTAGCCACCTACTTGTCTGATTTCAAGTAATTAAACACAAGAAGTTTAACTTTGTAGCAACGACTTGTTACTGCTTAGTTCATTCCCATAAGCATCTTCCTTTCTCCTTTTTTGTGAACAAATCTTGGAAATTATCTAACGCACCAGCGTCCGAGGAATTGCTCAACTATGAATTGTCTTCTGTTCCCTGAACTCTGCAGTGGTCTTAGGACATTCCTTCTATGATAAAAGATAAATATGCAAGTGTTTGTAGGTGTTAAATTTTTATTCATTAAATTCTAAAATTTTGTCTTGGTGTTTGTGTAGTAGTAATGGATTATAGACATGCAAATAGTTTCTTAGTAGCGATGCGGGGGAGTTACCACAAACTATTCAATTCAATAATTAGGAGGCTATGATGGTATGCTAATTAATGCCTCCTAAATTGGCTGACAACATAGCTGAGGTGGCCGTTGTCATCCCCTTGTGGAGCAGTGGATGCTTGGAGTGGCTGCTGGAGGCTGGTTCCTTGGATCCTTTAGAGAGGAGAGCACGGAGCTGCCAGTAAAAGCTCTCTGGTGTGACTGGGATGCTTGGTTTGTGGTGCTGGTGTCACTTGTGCTGCTCTGGGGGGCAGTGTAGGAAGAAGGCTGCTCCCTTGCTATTAACTTTCCGGAGTGGTGGTGAGGATCCCTGGTCAACTGCAGGCTGCTGAAATGATAGGATTGCAGGGGACGGGTGGTGCTCTGCTGGTAAGTGTCAGTGGGGCTTCTGTAAGGGAAAACCATGCTTCACGCTCGTTAGTGACTCGAGGCGGAATAAATCAGAGAAGCCTGGATCCCAAATGCATATTCCTGTTTTAATTTTCCGAAGGAGTTTATGAATGCTGTCACGATAAGGCTCATAAACTAGGCTTCTGTGGAACAATGCTGGTTGTTTCTTCACAGTGGGATTTCTTGAGGGGTTCCTGTATGGATAAATAAGCATTCAGAGTCAAGTCCCGCTGTGTTTTGCGCTGCAACTTCCTTAACTGTTCTTCACTGCGTTGAGCAGAGCAGTTGATGAACAGTGACATCAGTTGTACTAAGCTACACCTGGCAGAAAACCTGAAGGATGTCTGAAAGCACGCAGGAGTAAATCGCGTCATAGCAGGTAAAACTGCTTGTGTGGATGAATGTGTTACGCTTGGAAACCCTAATTTAACGTGGACATAGTACTGGCTGTGAGCTGGCTTACCCTAAGAGCTGAGATTTTTAGGGATTTGTGGGTTCTGTTAAAAACAGTTTCCTTGTCCAGCAGCAGGAAGCCAGTGAATCCTGAGTCGTGCCTTCCGCTCTGGGCTGAATGCAGATTGTGTTATCCCACTGCTGAGGGCTACGTTTTCAACACTGCTGTCGGCCTCCTCCGAAGGAAGCAGGTATTAAAGCAGAGCCTTACCTCTTTTCAGGCTCTTCTGTCGAGTTCACATTTCGGTAGAAATGGCAGCTACAAAGTAGCAGTTGCCAAACACAAAGTTCCTAGCAAAAAAGTAGTTCAGCTGCGGAGCTCTTTGCTGCAAAGATGTAGGAGCTGCTGGAGGTTTTGAGGCACCGGGTAGGTTCATGGGGAGCAAGTCCTTCACATAAGTTTTTATTTTTTAAAGCCTGAAATTTGTGTGCGCATCGGGTCCCACAAAACACTGCTGATGGTTTCAGTTGCTTACCTGCTCACAGAGGCAGTTCCCCTAGCTTGTGGAGCACCTGCTCAGTCCGGGCTCTTGCTAACCTCCCTGCGGTTTCGTCCCAGGAGATGTGGCAGACTGGTCTCCTCAGAACTTCTGCCCAAAGTGCAGGTGAAAAACGAGTATAAAACGTGTGGCAGGGCTGTCACTTGTCTAATTCCTAGCATGCAGTTGTGGTTCCTGTTCTGCAGAGGCATACCCGTGCTCATAAACTAAAGAAGCTCTAACAACTCAAATTGTGGTGAGGTTACAGATGCTAAGTGCCTCTAAAGAAGAGCTCTTCCTACTGAATGTTCTCTTGTTTCTGCTCTTTTTTTTTTTTATTGAAGCAAAGGATATCCCAGTGACTCACGTTGTACTGAGCATTTGTGCACAGCACTGACTTTGAGTTGATCTTAATTTAGGGCGAATTTTTTAATCTGTGTTTTTTTTTGCCATCTGTAGATCTGAGCTCCAAGTGGGAAAAGATGGTTTAAGGACAAAATGCTGTTGCTTGACAAGAATCATGGTAGCGAAAGCTTAAATATTACTGTGACATGAGTACCTTGGTGTTAGTGCTCTACCTGATGCTGGCAGCTCGTTCCACTGGGGCCTGACTCAGCTTCTGCACTGCCAAGCCCCAGTGATGGTCAGAGATGACCTGCGCCCCTCGTCCTTCTCATCTCAGCTGTCAAACCGTGCTGGATGCAGGTTGTCTTCCTCCTCTCTTCATTTCAGCTCGGGGTTAGCTGATCTTACTGGCAGAAAGCTGGAATGGCCCTGCATATGGTGTAACAGTAGGAGAGGGCAGAAGTGTTGGTGCCACGGGAGGCTGTCCTGGGACTATGAGTGTAGGAGGCTGTGAGGACGGGAATTGTGATGAACTCTCACCTTGGCCTCCATGAATTGAAGCCTCCTCATGTGCATCCCCACTTTCCCCAGTTCGATTTTCTGTTTTCTCAAACAGCAGTGAACTGGAATCAGTGTAGAGGGAGGGTTGCTGGCTGCAGAGTCTTCTGCAGAGATCCCTAGCCTGCATCTGAAATGTAATAGTACCATGATAGTCTTTCTTCCCTTGTCAGTATTGCAAAGGAGCCAAACTTCGCATGATACAAGTATTTCCAACTCAAATGCTGAACTCTTTCACAACTTATCTGGGTATTATTCAAAAAAGGTAGCATCAGACCTTGCTATCAAACTGGTCAATAACTTAGTAGTTACTTGGTAGCAGAGGAGCAGTGTGTATGCTGAGTTCTGCCCCAAATCCCAGAAAGGTGCTTAGGTGATTCCATCAACTGCAGTGGCAAGCATTAGATGGCCTGTCGGATGCTGAAGACACTTATAGAGGTACGATAAAACAGTGAAGACTTTAAAAGGTCCAAGTATTAAATGTTATGTCAGTTAAGAAGAGCACTGACAGCGTGCTGATCTTGCTGCATTTGATTGTACCTGGTTTGGGTCAGAAATGGGTATCGACAATTTGAGCAGCCACTAAATACCTGTCAGCTCCCCACAAAGGATGCTGCTCGGAATCAGTCAGTGATAACTTTGTGTTTTCTATCGCTGAATTCAGTTCCCATTGTGGCATGGCCAGATTTCCAGTGCAACTGGCCTCCAGCATCCTTTCCGTACGTTTTGATGTCCAAGCCTTGTCCTTTTCTCTTGCCTCTGCTGTTGCACATTTAGCTCTTGGGTTCCTTCCTTCTGCATTCCTCCCCCGTCAGTGTTACACAGCAGGCTTGTACTGTTTAAAAAGTAGGGGATGTAGACATCGAAGCACTAAGTATATAAGATTCAAATGTTGTTCGAGTGAATCCTCGAGTTTTGTAGCAAAATCTTAGCAACAAGAGAAGATTCTGCCTGGCAAGAAGAAGGCTGAAACTTCTTTCAGATTGTGAAGGGGTTTGCAAGTGGGATGTACGGATTTGTTGGAGAGCACTTCATCAGTACTAGGGAAGACTAATTAACTTAAAAGGTGCTCTTAAAAGTGTGAGGCTGTCCGGATTCAGCTGCTTACAAAGAGCTAAACCGTGCTTAAAGAAAACTTCAAATGCTTACCAGGGGACTGGTTCATTTGGGTTGAACTTAAACTGGCAGCTTGATTTACAGCCACAGACCCTCTTAAACAATCTCAGACTTGAAACATTTATATTGACTAAAGAGGTATGTTTGCTGTGCTTAACACTGCTGTTTGGTTTGATGTGACACTTGTCCTGATTCTTTGAATGTGGTGCTATGCTTTCACATCATACAATCACAGAATGGCTTGGGTTGGAAGGAACCTCAAAGCCCACCCAGTTCCACCCCCTGCCATGGGCAGGGACACCTCCCACCAGACCAGGTTGCCCAAAGCCCCATCCAGCCTGGCCTTGAGCACCTCCAGGGATGGGGCATCCACAGCTTCTCTGGGCAACCTGTGCCAGGGCCTCACCATCCTCTGAGGGAAGAATTTCCTCCTAACAGCTGATCTAAATCTCCCTTCTTGTAGTTTAAAACCATTCCCCCTTGTCCTAACATTATCTGCCTGAGTAAAAAGATGCTCTGCATCTTTTTTACAAACCCCCTTGAAATATTAAAAGGCCACCACGAGGTCTCCCTGGAGCCTTCTCTTCTCCAGGCTGAATGTCCCCAGCTCTCTCAGCCTTTCTTCCTAGGAGAGGTGCTCCAGCCCCCTGACCACCCTCATGGCCCTCCTCTGGCCCCGCTCTCACAGCCCCACACCCTCCTTGTGCTGGGCCCAGCCCTGGACGCAGCACTCCAGGTGGGGCCTCACGAGGGCAGAGCAGAGGGGCACAATCCCCTCCCTCCCCTGCTGCCCACCCCTCCGGTGGTGCAGCCCAGGACGCAGTTGGCCTGCTGGGCACACACTGCTGGCTTGTGTCGAGCTTTTTGTCCACCAGAACCCCAAGTCCCTCTCTGCAGGGCTGCTGTCAGTGAGCTCTTCTCCCAGTCTGTGCTCATGTCTGGGATTGCCCCTGCCCAGGTGCAGCACCTTGCACTTGGCCTTGTTGAGCCTCATCAGGTTCACATGGGCCCACTTCTCAGGTTTGTCCAGGTCCCTCTGGATGGCATCCCTTCCTGCTGGTGTATCAGCTGCGCCTTTCAGCTTGGTGTCATCTGGAAACTTGCTGAGGGTGCACTCGATCCCATTGTCTGTGTCACTGATAAAGATATTAAACACCGCCGGTCCCAAGGCAGACCCCAGAGGGACACCACTTGTCACCCGCCTCCACCTGGACACGGAGCCATTGGCCACCACTGTCTGGGTGCAGCCTTCAAGCCAATTCCTTATCCACTGAATGGTCCACCATCATATCCATCTCTCTCCAATTTGGAGACCAGGATGTCATGTGGGACCATGTCGAAGGCCTTACGGAAGTGCAGGTAGATGACATCAGTCGGTCTTCCCTCGTCAACTGATGCAGCCACTCCATCACAGACGGCCACCAGGCTGGTCAGGCACGATTCATCCTTTGTGATATTTCGCCCTTTATTTGGTCGTCACTTGAAAATGGCTTCTGAAATAATATCACATCTCTTCGGGATGTTTGGGCCCTTGGGACACGGAGTAAGGAAGGGAATCAGTTATGGCAACTGCAGTCTCTCTTTGATTATCCAGCTGAGGTTTTATTTTTGATAGATGGCTCTCAGGAGCATGTGCTAATGTCTGAGGAGCAGAACGAGATGTTCTTCAGCTGTGAAATTGCTGATCTGTGTATTAAACTCCAGTGTGTTAAAAACAGATTCTTGTATTGGGAAAATGAAGAAGAAAAACAAAAAAAAAAACAATTTGTTGTTTTTATTTTTTTATTGTGGTTACCTCCTGGGTGCTGTGCCATTTGACCTGCAGTCAGAGGCACTCGTACATAGTTGGAAGCACGTGGACTGATGTCTGGTCTAGCTGTGTGTCAAACCCTGCAAGCGGATTATATCTCCGAGTTAGTGTTGAAGAAGAGAATAATCCAGGATGAGATGTTCTTGGAAGGATGTTACCTTCTCTGGCAAACATCTGGTAGCAGAAGCTCTGGATAGTGTTTTGGCCTTGCCAGAACCTCCCTTTGAGGTTTCAGGCGTGTAGACATTTGTGATCTGGCTTTAGTTTTTAGCAGGAAATAGTGGCTGTGGAAGGGTGATGGGAAGCCTCACGTTAAGCACAGCAGATCAGGCTCTTTCTAAAAACAAGTTAAAAAACCAAACCCACAGCATATTAACTTGAGCTTTTGATGTACTGAAAGACTTAATTCAGTGAGAGAGATCCTGATGAACACAGCTATATTTGTCCTGACAAGCACAGAACTTGAATCCGCGTGGAGACGTGAGGTTTCTCAGCTATGGATCCCACCTGTACCGCCAAGTGAGACGGCATCGACCCCTGGTCCTGCCTCCTGTAAGCGAGCTGCAGGTGGAGCCCACAGAGTTTCGCTCGTGCTGCGAGAGGAGGGAGTTCAAAAGCAGTCCTTCATGGTGCTGGGGTGCTGCAAAGCCCTGGGCTTGTCAACATGACGAAGTCTGCAAGCGTTCCGGTACCTCTGTAGACATTGATGATGAGTGTTAATAACCTGCATTGCTGAGTAAGGTCCTGTCTCTTATTGGCATAAACATATACATATCAATCTGTTGGCATCGATTCATGACTTATTTACAAACACATACGTATACTTATTTAGGGGTGGGGGTGCTGGGAAGTCACCTTTTGGCTAACTAGCACGGCCCAAACCATAAGCAGGCTGGGATTATCTAGCTTCAGTTCTTGTTCTAGGTCCAAGACTGAACTCGAAAAGAAAACATCAGAACAAGGATAGTCGATATGATTCCTTCAGGCAGTTGATCTGTCTTAAGTGAATCCTTGACTCAAATGTGTGTTGGTCAAGCATTACGGTACATTTGAAGTTTCACTCAGTGTTGTAAGAGTTGTAGAATCGTGGATGAACACTTGCTGTTCTGTTACTTTTTCAGGAACACATGAATAAACCTAGAAAGCATACTTAAAGCGTTGTTGGTGTTTTCTTAGGGCTCTTTAAAAATGATACTAAACATATTATGTTGAGAAAGGAAAAAACAGATTAATGGGAGAATTCCCCAGTCCTTGAGAGGGGACTCCAAGGCTTGCTGCAACCTGGATTATTTCAGATAAGGATGTGGAAACTAGTTCTTAGTTGAGAAAATTCTCAAAGCCTTTTTGCTCTTGGTGTTTAAATGTTAATTGCCCCAGTATAATTACTTGCCCCTGGTGGAACCCCCGGCCATCCTGCTAGAAGTCAGCCAGGCGGAGCAACCTGATCTAATGTCAAGGTTGGCCCTTTTTGTCTTGAGGGGTGATTTAGGTGACCTCCAAAGGTTCCTACCAACTAAAATTATTCTGTGATTTAGTCTCCAGTTAATCATGGTTAACTACAAATGTCCTGAGTTTCAGACAAGTAACTAAAAGCTGTCTGCAGCTAAGCCTTTTCCTGTGGGCTGGGGGAGGACTTGGGCTTTGCCACCGTAGCTAATAACCCAAAAGTGAGCGCAGGCATGTTTCTGTGTTGCCTGTGCCCTGAGAAGCAATATGATGCATTATAGCTGCAAAGGAGTTGCCACACACTGCGTTTACTTAATGTAGATTTTTACCTCTGTCCTGGAAGATTGATGGAGTGGAAGAGATCTATTACAGACAGTTAAAGATCAAAGTATGTAACCGAAACTGCATCATTTCTCCTTGAAATAACCATCTAAAATGGAGCAGGACAACACACCTTATTAACTGAATGGTGCCAAGTTAAGCTGGTTTTTTAATTTAAAAAAAAAAAAGTATTTAGCTGACCATAAATCATTTTCATGCTTAGAGATACAGGCATGCCTTAACTGGCTTATATAAGCTTGTTTTAAAGTGATCAGCTTCAGTGGTCTAAATGACTAAAATCTAACTGGCTTATGAGCACGAGCTAATGTGTTGCAAAGAAGAGGGAATAAGGTTCACTTGTACTTTTTTTCTAACTTTTCCCCAATGGAGCAGCATTATTTGTTGATTTATATAACCATTAGGTAAATGATACCCAAAATAAACTTAAAAGTAGCTTTTTAGCTGTACTATTCCAACTACTACTTAACTTTTTAATGTCCGGGTAAATTATCTGCGTATGTATTTCTTTTGAGGCCACAACAGGTTTATTCTACTTCAAGGTTTCTCTTGTTCTCCCCAAAGCCTACATCAGTGCCAACCAAGGTCTTCTCTCCGAGTTGTTAATGTGGAGGCCACTAGGGGAAATGGGATGTCGAATGGAGCGCTTGGTGTCTTTGACAGTGACTCTTCTCAGAAGTTCTGTGGAGTCAAGTTATCTAACTTGGCTCATCATTTTTACACTTCAATGCAAAAACTCTTAAAACACTATCTGCCTTTCCTATTTCTGTGGAAAAGGAGCAGCAAGCTTGGTCCCAACAGTTCAGTTTCAGTGGAGACCATGAGGCAAAGCACCGACTGTGTATGAATGAAGGCAGATATTGTGCTGAATGCTGGAAAAAAGGCAATGTAATACAAATAGTCATATTCAGCTAGAGCTTGTTAGTGACCTGATTACCTGACTGAAATTACTACTGCATTTTTACTAGCATGTTAAGATACTGTTTTAAAATGCATTTTGGTAATTGTAATTCTTACAATTTTTTTTTCCCCAGAAATGCTATGAACAAAAACAGTACAAAAATGGACTCAAGTTCTGCAAGATGATACTCTCTAACCCCAAATTTGCTGAACATGGAGGTAACCGCGGAGCTCAAAAGTTTCTTTTTTCTTTTTGTCATGTGTTTAAATGGATAGTCAGTCTATTTGATACTATTGGGAAAGAATGGAGCCTGTCAGTGAGAATAATTCTGTCCTTGTGGCCAAATAATACTCTGCATCTTTAGTCATAGTGCATTCACACCGAATGTCCCCACTAGCTCATAGTCAGAAACCCTTTGTGGTGGGAAGATCAAAAGGTATAGTAGATGCACGCTTCATTGAAGTTTCCAATTAAGTTTCCTTTCTAGGTTTCCAGGTCAAAATGGTAGTGTGGTTTTTAATAGAAAGCCATCCCTTCTTTTGAACATTACATGAAGGTGTTCTGCCAAAGAATTAAAAATCTTACCTTTTTTGTCAAATGTATATTTTGTACTGCCAGTCACATTGCTACTTGATGCTTGGACTGGCCTGTTCTGATAAATATTGCAGGAAACTGAACAGGAAAATACTGATTTTATTTACACCTCTTAGAACTGAATCATCAATAAGATACCCTAGTCCTACTGCATTATGGGATTTCTGTTGCACGGTTCAGGGAATACTTCTTTTGATACAGTGAATTTTTGTTTGTGTGCTCTTCAGGCAGTCTAACATTCTAAGTGTGCATGTACTGTGTCAAAGCTACTTTGCTTTCTGACATCATCAAATCTTGGCAAAATGTTTGACTAATCTTTCTTTCATCAGAGCCTGCTCTTTCTTGGTTGTCTTCATTACTTCCCTAGAGCTAGAGGTACAGGTTTTTTTTAGTTGCTTCAAAACTATGGAGTGGCCTCTCTAGCTCTGTGCCCTAATCACTTACCTCTACTAACACGTGTTTTTTTATAACCTCTCACTACACAGTTCTATGTCTTTTCTGCTCCTGCTGTCTTAAACTTTTCCAGGACAGCTAGCTGCCTTGGCAGTCCACATACTACTTGGGCTCTGAGCCACTAGTGGCTTTGAAGCTTGGGAGCAAAGCCTGGAATGAACAGCTGAAGCAGAACTAAGCCAGTGAAATGATCTGATGGGAAGCTGCACTGTTGTCACAGTTAGCTTCAGAGATAAGGAATTATAAAAATTTATTGAGAAGGTGATAAACAGATGGATTGCTATGGCTGGACGGTTATCTGCCTGGTGTGGGAAGGTAGGAGTAGCTTGCCCTCCTTCACAGAGTGGGGATATTCTTTTTAAAGCTTCCTGGTGTGCTGTGAGGGTATCATTCTGGCTTTGTGTTCCCACGGTGTGTATGTAGGATGGTTTAAAAACAAAACAAAAGGGCTTATTTTGGGTTGTCATTCACTTTAGGTGTACTCTTAAAGAAAACTGTTAAGAGACAGGTCTACCAATTAAAGTTCAAGCAGGCATTATAACTGACCTTGAGATCATGGGCCCTTTCCATTAACGCAGGGGAAAAGGTTGCAGTTAGAGGAAAAACTGAATATGATGTTGAAAATGAGACTAATAATCTTCTGGCAGTGGGTAAAAATAAACAGTCTCTTATTCAGCAGGAAAAACAACAACAAAAAAGAACCCACCCGTGAATTTGGATGAGCTTTCAGGCAGAGCGCATGCTTACATGCGGCTTGTTTCCCACAGTGTTGAATGTGGGAAGAAGAAAAGCAATAGTCATGCAAACATATTATTTGGAATCTTCTGCCTCTCAAAATCCTACTACTTTGAGAAGGTCTTTTACCCCCAAAGTACTGTAGCAGGAAATAAGGTCCTCTTAACTAATGTTTTGAAAGCAACCTGCAATAAACTGGTTGTGACAGATTTTTTTTTTCTTACTGTGTGACACAACCTAATAAATTTCTTTCATGTTCTGCCTACCTGGAACCTTAATACATAAAGCCGAGCCCTCTAAAATTGTTTCAGCTTATTGCTAACTCACAAATGAAAAAATAGATTTAACCAAAGCTTGTGTTGTCCATGTTCATCACATCTGTATGATGCTTTACAAAGGTCTTTTAAGACCAGCTTCAAGAAAGGAAATGCCTCCATATAACAACCTTCAGCTGTGTAAGGCAGCTATTCTGATCTAAATTTATCATTTAATGGGGAACTTTACTGTGTAACAACTTCAAAGGCTATCTGCATTGTGAAAAGTGGCATATGGGAAGTGAGAAACATAAGTATATGATATTTCTTACAGAAACGCTCGCTATGAAAGGACTGACCTTGAACTGTTTAGGGAAGAAGGAAGAAGCATATGAGTTTGTTCGTAAAGGACTTCGTAATGATGTAAAGAGTCACGTCTGTATCCTTTGTAATATAAAACCTGATCTTTTTTTGATGTGTTCTCACTTGTGTATCATCTTATTGCTGCATCAACCCATACTTTTGAAATACATAATATGGTCTGTATATAGAAATCTGAAATGAAGTGCGTATAATGAATATTAATTTGTAATCAAATACTTGAAAAAATACATTTTCTTTACTTTCTACAATTTTACAGAATCTTTAAGAAAAATAAAATGCCTTTCACATTTAAGTGTCTTACAAAAAGACCATTTGTGATGCTTACTTTCTGTAGAAAATAAGTACAGCGTGTGAAATCTGGCCCTTTTCTAAAGTTTTCTTTTTTCTTAGTTGGGTATAAGAAATGCTGTCTAGAGGTGCTATGAAAATATCTATTTTGCTACTAAATTTTAAACGGTGGTTTATATCATTTGGCTTGATGACTACCATTGTCTTCTAAGCTTGTCTTCCAAAAGTCTGTATGTATGAAATATGTCAGCTACCCAAGAACTTTGGCAGTAGCTGTCTTTTGTTTGTTGTGCCACAGGTAGGAGCCTACTTTAAATTTGCCTTATGTATTCTATATGCATGTCAAGTCTATTTAGGGGCAAGTTTTCCATTAAATCTTGTTTGATTTTATTTTTTTACCATCCCCCCCCAAAAAAAATCTTCCAGGGTATCACGGTTGAAAGAAACACTTTTTGATTGCTGTCTGGCTAACACAAAGGGATTTCTGTTTATTCCTATGTTAAACCTCCAAGGAGCTTGTGGTTGCAGATCAAAAAACATCTCCCCCAATGAAGAAAAAAAAAAAAGACAACAAACAAAAGACTCTAAGCATATGGAGGACATTAGAGTTTCTAGAGAGATAGTGTAGAAGAATCAAATATAACTTGCTCCTTCCTGATCTAAGGGCTAAATAGGTAAGGAATACCAAAGCAATTTTAATTTGTGTAAGAAGTCTTACAGCTTAAATAGAGGAGCAAAAGAATCTGGGCAAGTTTGGAGAAACAAATCTCTACCCTTAAATCCCACTCTGGAATTATTTATCAGCAACCCTAATTCTTGTTTGTGGGACTCTTAAAATTGTCTAGAATCCTTCCTTTCCAATGCTGGAGGGCTCACTGGAAGAATTGATATTTTTTTTGAGTCTAGTTTGGGTGTATGGGGTGGTCAAAGAGGTACTTCCCAGATAAGTTTAAAAAAATGTTTGTTTTTTGTAGTGAATTTTAGTGGATTTCTCACTGTCTCACTGACTCTTAAAACTCATCTTACTGTAAGATGACTACAAGGATTTTTTTTTGTGTTCTGAATTCAGAGAAAGTATAAACTCACCTGAGTCCTCCTAGGCATAAGCGTCCTTTCCTTTTTTTTTTAGCTGCATCCCTAAAACCAGCACTGACAAAGCAAGAAGTTGCCACTTGCATTCAAGTGTATTGTTGTAGCTCTCAGTAAGCTCATAAGCCTCGAGCAAGTCATCTGCTTGCAGAATTACTTTTCTACTGAGCAGAGGTTTGCTGCATAATGAATTCAGAGCAGGCATCAAAGGTTGGTCACGGTATTTCGGTTGTCATCTTTCGATGTTCTTAAGAAATAGCAAACATCTTTTTATTACCATGCTGTGAGAGCAGCTCATGATCACAATGCCACTGCCCAAATAGCTGATTCTCCTGCTGGTGGGGCTCTGGTGTGTGTGGGGAGAGTCAGGAGAAGATATATTCTTGCCCTTGAGGAACTTGGGTCTGAGGCTGAGCTTCTTAATAAAAGTTTCTTTTACCCAGGGAAGCGGTTGAGTCACCATCCCCGGAGGTCTTTAAAAGACGTTTAGATGTAGAGCTTAGTGATATGGTTTAGTGGAGGACTTGTTAGTGTTAGGTCGGAGTTTGGACTAGGTGGTCTTTGGAGGTCTCTTCCAACGTAGGTGATTCTGTGATTCTCTCAGAGAATTTACAGGGGCTTGTGATTAGTCCTGAAGTTGAAAAGGTGTTGATCTTCAGTATTACCTAAGCAGAGCTTGGGAAGTTCTCAAAAATAGTCTTTCCGTTTCCTCCACGTGAGTTTAAGGACTGTTAATTGGATTAAAGGGAGAGAGGCCGGGGGTAGCCACTGAAGGCACCTTCTTCTGGTAGATGGTTTCAAGGAGTTGAAATATGTCGGTGTATTGTTTTGTTGCAGTAAGGGGTGCTTTTGGTGTATTGTCATCTGTGCTTTTTAAATAGTATGTCGTAGAGGATGATTAAAGTACAGCTGGTCACCTTAATGTCCTGGTTTGTTTAAGGATGAAGAAAACTTTGATTCTTCTGCAGGTTCAAGTAGTTTCCCCCACTGAGGTTTGGGAGAAAATGGCAGCTGTAAATCTACTCAGAAATGCTGACATTTGCTTGTCGAAGTACAAATGAGTTCTGACCCTTTTAAAATGTAATTTGAATCAAGGCTCTGCACTTATTTCAGTATGCAGTGTTTTAGTAGGTGGCATGTTAGGCTTTCAGGACACTTCAGGAACACATTCAAGACCGGCCAGAGCTGTCTGATATATAATGAAGTGGTAGAGTTGTGCTTTATTGGCTTGTACCAGCTGTCATACTTCGTTTGGTGTCTGCCGTTGTACGGACTTTGGTTCCCAAGGAGTTATGCCTTGCTTTCCATGATTGCTTGATGAAGCACATGATTTATGAGGGATTAAAACAGATTACCAGTTGGATCTGGGAACAGTAACGATGCACAATAAATTGCTTGAAGCATCATATCTTCGTCCAAGTAAGAACAAATTTTGTTGGACTGAATAGTCTTGCTGTAGGCAAGGATCTAAATTATCAGCGGTTCATGAGGCTACAATTTGAAGGTGCTGCATTTAACTCTGATTCATGTCCTCAGTACTTGAACACAAATAGGCAAAGCAGGATTTATAGAAAGCAGCAGCCAAGTCACCGACTTCAGGAACTGTTTCCAAATCCCATCCCCCTCCGTGGAGTCTGACATCCTTATGGCAGCAGCAGCAGCTCTGCTAGCAGTCTCAAAGCAGTATAGGAAGTTCTTGTACCATTCATCTGAAGTGACTGGTGTTCCAGAAGAAACATAAACCAGGGGCTCTTGTGTAATCGAAGCTTCCCTCAGACTCTGAATTCTTACCATACTTTTATTTCAGTTGAAGTCTTACCCTTTATTCTTCCAACTTGCTTTTTGTCTTAATGTCTAGAACTCACTCTAGCACTTGCGTCCTCCTAAGAAAGGAGGAACTTATCTTTCAGTTTCTTTGATTAATTTGAGCAGGTTAAAGCACTTTTTTTTTTCTTCTATGCTTTCTCCATTTACTGGTTTCAAAATGCTTGTAACTTTGGAGGGAACAGTTGCTTCTGTTTCAATTCAGAAGAATAAGAACTGATAAATTTTTTTGGCTGTTAGCACAAATAGCTCACAAGGCTGAAACTGCAAGCGGGTGAAGGATGGATATACCTTTTCCCAGGATTTGCAGGGCTTAGCTACTTCAGAGGCACATGGGAGAGCCTCAGGAGAGAACTCTTGAGTCACCTTTGATTTGAAAATCAAGTAGTGCAGAATTACTGCTGCAGAAGATACTGCCTCAGTGATCTACTAGTAACCTGAAGTAGCAAATAGTATATCATGTCAAGTAATATTTCTTTTAATACAGCTCTAGGAGACAGATGTAAACACACAGTGTAATGTGTTGCTATGACACATGTTGGTTTTATGCTTTGAATTCGAAATCTTTTCACAGTTTAGAAAAAAAAGGTGCTTGGCAGAGAAGTCTATTGAAATGTGAAAAGACACGCCATGATGGAAGTCTGAGATGCTGAGAATCTGACAAAGACATTTAGTGCCCAGAAGTGTTAAGATTTCCTTTTATCGATAAATGAAAGGTAGCTCTATTTGTCCCTTACTGTAAAATCTGGAGACTACTTGAGGTTGCAGATAGGCAGGTGGGGTGAAGTAGAACTTGTACACCAATTGTAGTTTTTAGAATGAGTCACTTCTAGGGATTAAAAAATCCTATTGTAGTCACAGTAGTATACTTTAAGCAATGCATCTCTAGGAATAACTGTGTCATTTAGTCTTTGAATCATTTATTTTTTTTAAAGTTTTTAGTTTATAAAGGGTGACAATCTTCAAGGAAGCCATCAAGTTATTTGGTCTGTAACATGAATGCCCTGTAACACAAAAAATTACTTTGTGAAAATTGTGGATGTGTCTTCCTTAACTTGTATTAGGTTGGCACGTCTATGGTCTTTTGCAGCGTTCTGATAAGAAGTATGATGAAGCCATCAAGTGTTACCGGAATGCGCTCAAGCTAGATAAGGATAATCTACAGATCTTGAGAGATCTTTCTCTGTTGCAGATCCAGATGAGGGATTTAGAAGGATATAGAGTAAGTATTCTATTTAAACTCCTATTTAATGCTGTTAGTATTCTCTTGTTATGTTCCGTTATTCCTTTATTGGTAGTAATTTAGTTACTACTTGGTTTTGATATTTCAAACTAGAAAGTGTTCTAGACCGTTGTTTTGGAAAGTATGAAAATGAATTGCAGCAGAGCTCCATATAATATTGGGAGCAGATCCCAGAAGTAAAATTATTCTATTAAAATTTGACTAGTGAATCACCTTTTTAAAATTCTAGCTGTGAACTGATTTTTCATTAAAATACTGAATACAAAAAGGATAAGGCTTAAAGCTTAACAAGTGAGAGTCACTTGCGTTATTGTGTAGTATTGCAAACAAAGTTTTGGTTGCATATACTGAGGGCGTTCTTTGTTAGAAATACATTCTCATGAAACTGAACTTTTGTTAGATGGTGTCATAAAAGCGAGCAAAGAAACAAAATAGCTCTTATGGTTTTGTGAGGAATTTTTTCTTTGTTATGACTTGCAGGGTTTTATTAGGGCTTATTGGATTATATCCAATAGGGCTTATAGGATGCCTATCCTATAAGAAGTGCTTTTGCAAACAACAGAAAAAATACAGGTTTATCTGAAAGTCTATAGAAATTAGTACTACTTACATTGTTTCAAGAACAATTTCAAATATGGATAATGGTGTGTTATATGAATTTTTTTTATGGAATGTTGTGAGATGTGTCACTTTGCTGAAAGTGCTTTGAATGTATCCTGAGGGCTTTATTAAATAGTGATTGCTCCCTCCACCAAACGAAACAAAAACAACAAACACAACCAACCAAAAAAAAAAAAAAAAACGCAAAACATCTCCACACCCTAGGTTTCATTGAGGATATGGGAAACGTTTGCCCCATGCAAATTGCTTTCGTGAATCCCAATACAGATTTTATCACAAATAAAAACTTTGTGTAAGAACTGAGTCAGTGGTTTCAAAATAGCTGAACTGATTTGGCTGCCAAAGGGAGAAGTGTTGCTTTTTCTTGTCCTCTTCCATATGATGTAAGAGGGCTGGATTGTGGGTTTCCGCATTAGTTGATCTACTTGACTGTGTTGAATTTGCTAAGGGAAGAGAAACAGATAACCGAGATGTGGTTTGGCTGAGGAAGGGAGGTCTGAGACGCACTGTAGCAGTGTAAGTAGCCAGACCTTGTGCCTGGGCATGAGTGGAATAGGACTGCTCTTTGAGCAGCAGTGGGCTTGTGCTTTTTAGTGGAACCCACTGAGACTTCAAAGCTCTGTCTTTGGAAATAAGAGGACCGTAAGAGGTACTTCTGACAATGATGCTTTTTGTATACCAATAAATAGATTTTTATGCGTTGTGCCATAACTCCTATATTTAGACTTAAACTTTTATGACAGAAACATGCTTCTTTTTGCATATTCTGTTAGAATTTCAAATATCTTTTAAATTGTTAGCTGTAGTGGTGATAGACCGTGGTAATGATTTTTTTAAAATGGCTTTTCTTTTACTCAAGGAGACAAGATACCAGCTACTTCAGCTGCGCCCCACACAACGGGCTTCCTGGATTGGATATGCAATTGCATACCATTTACTTAAAGATTATGATATGGCCTTAAAACTACTTGAAGAGTTTAGAAAAACCCAACAGGTAAGACATCCTATTCTAAAACAAACAAAAAAACCCACTTTGGGTATAAGAGACAATCTGAAGAATTAGTTCTTCATAATTAGGAAGAACTAATGAGGAAGACATTTCTTTTTATTTGTGGAGTTTTCTTCTATGAACATTTAGCTCCTGGAAATCTCTTCCAGGAGCTAGCAGCTGATGCAAATTATACAGGCTCACTTGTTCCCTAGCAATAAGCTGTTAGGGTTGAAGAAGTAAGGGTAGATTGATGTGGAATAACTGAGTAACTTGAAGTCTGTGAGACTTGTAGCTAGAGAAAACTGGTGATGATACTGTCCCTTTACAGTAGGTAAAACTTCAGAAAATCCTGTTTAGTGTTGGATCTGTGCATGGATGCCCTCTTACTTTCTCCTACCATAATATGGGTATCGTTACACCTCTACAAAGAACATGAAAATAAACTTCTGCGTTTTGTATGCATCTATGCATTATTCACTTAAAATTAGTGCTTGGTGTCAGAGCTGCATGAAAGCAGAGTTAGAAATTCTTACGTTTGAGAAGATCTGATGTTACTGAAACTTGTTAGAATAAATCAAATGATACAATACTAAAATCACCACGTATAACGTTTTTTTAAAGAGATACCATTCACTTCTGTTATTGGTAACTTGGAGTTATAAAGTCTGAATTAACGTAACAGTGGATGCGTTCAATATTCTGTAACATAGAAAGAAAAAACATGTTTATAGAGGTCTTCAACTTGGGAGATGTGCTGGAAATATCATGCACAGGTACTAAAATATTACCTGATCTATAGATTGTGATTATTGCTGTGTTTTTTTGAACAAAAATGTTGCATCTTGTCTAAGATAATTGCATTTGAGATCCTTTCATGCTGCCAGAAGTGGAATAACTTGGGAAAAGCAAGTTAGTAGTTGCTAAGAGTGTTTGTCTTGATCGTGTATCATGTGGTCAAATATAAGACATTGTAAGCCAGGGATGTGTAGCTTGATAGCCAAAAACAATAAACTGGGCCATCTTGTATGAGTGTTTGATAACCAAATTCATGGTTCTTGCATGAATCAGCAGGGCCCTATCTGAGTTTGATGTTGTAATTAGAAATAACATATAATAGATGGGAAACTGCAAATGATGGACTGTAAGAAAGTGAGGCTTTCTTAAGGACCAGGAGGGCTTCACAGTTGCGTTGGTTCATTGGAGAGAACGGAAGTGATACTGCTAATGTTGTTGCCTTTTCTAAAAGATTGTGTGTGAATATGCTTGTCTGGGGGCAGTCATGATGATACACTCTTCAGTCTAGTAAGCCAGATTCAAATACCATCTGCCGTAGATAAAAATGTTAAATCAGTTGAGTCTGTTGAAGTTATCACAATCTTGAAAAATAAATAAATAAATTCTGAGTAGTTCTCTAGCTCTGATGCCATTTTTTAGTAAGACTGGAAATATTTGGGAAATTTTTGTAAGACAAGGGTTTGTACTTGAATAATACAAACAACATGAACTGTTCAACTGTTGCTCAGCATAATACTGATCACAAGGAAACAACAGAAAAGCTGTTTGAGTATTTGAGAAGAGAAATATGCCATGAGTGTTGGACAGCATGAATGTGTAAAAAATCAGTTAGGTCAAGCCTTTCTTCTTTTCTGAAATCGGTAGATGAAGTTATGTAAGGTTATGCTTTATGAAGTTATGAAAGTTATGCTTTCTCCCCCAAAACTTTAAAAATAAAAATGACCACGTTATTTGGAAGAGAAATGGAAACTAAAGTTCTGTGCCTTGTGCTTTTGTGCTTTGCTGTATGAGCTCACTGAGATATGCAGGCTCACACAGAGTGCAACTGCTGGAAGTAAAAATTGTTTTGGGTCCAGAGCAGTCAGGATAGCACAAGGAAAATCACAGTTCAATTTTGCCACATTTTGGCTTTTCCACACCAGTTCCCAAATGTGCTGATTGTGCAGTCTCTGGGTATTTAAGTCTTGTGCTTAAAATGCTTGAGCTCAGTATATTCCTGAATCTGAGGAGGTGCACTTCTTGCTTGCTTTACTTGTCAAATCTCCCTTCTTGCCCTGTAGTCTGTATTCACTCAAACTGAACAGATGAACTTTTATGACTTGATGGAATATTGCACGTCACTTTGATAAAAATGGTGGTGGTACTCACTATTTAAAGGGAAGGGTTGAAAACCTGAAGGGCTTCCAAGTCACTAGTAAATGGGAGTCCTGAGCAAGCTGATGCTTTGGGGGAATTTTATGGTAATTTGTATTAGACTTCATACTGTTTACCATTTTTGATTAATGAACAAAGAAGCATAAAATGTTATGTAAAATGCTGCTGCCATAATGAATGGTAAATAATGGCACGGTAGGGTGATCATTATTATTTACTTGGATTACTCAAGCAGCTCTGTCCATTCAGATGTGAATTAACACAGCCAAAACCAAGCAGTAAAACTAAGAAAAAGATCAAGGAACTGACATTTTAGTGATTGTAGGTGAGTATGTTGAGGTGCAGTATTACAAAATAACTGAGCTAACCCAACTACGAGCTGTTGCCAAAAGCAGCAATGTGACGTCCTGTGTGCTCCCACTGCTTCCTTGGGCAGCACTGTTTGACTCCCGGAGGGCTGGCTCAGGAAGCCAAAGTGACAGAAATATAATCGCTGTTTTGAAGGATTGATTGGCTCAACTGAGCAACTGTGAGGTGAGAGGGGAAAGGAAAGGGAATAATAGAAGGAAGTGAGCTGCCTCTGTTGATCCAGGCTGCGGTTAGATTGGCTTAGCTTACTGTAAAATTGTCCCTTGGGGCAGGCTTTTGGGTGAAAAGCAGAAAAGACCCCTATTTCCGAGAAGAAATGGGAATTTTCTCTATAGAGTACTGATTACTGAGAGAGCAAGATTTTCTGATGATCCTGTTCTTAAAAAAAAAAAAAAAAAATATATAGAAAAAACAACATGGAAAGATAGAGGACTGGAGAAAATACTGTTTAGTGAAAGGTGGAGATTCCATTTGTTTCCTGCAAGCAGAAAAAAAGGGGATTTTAGTACAGTTTAGATACTGATTTTTTGGGAAGAATGATAGCTAAGAAGATTGCTTAGAAAGGAGAAACAAGGACAAGTAATAGCTGGAAACAGAACAACAAATTGAAATGATACATCACTTTTTGCCACTGACAGTTTTATTCTAATGGTTAAGTTATCGTTGGGAATGGTGAATTTTCTGTCTCCTAGTCTTTCAAGATCTAGATCAATGCTGCCTGCCATCTGGAAGCTGTAAATTAGCCAGATGCACAATATTTCAGTCAAAAACAGGTTATGAGGTTGAATGCAGAAATCACTGCAGGAAATATGACAGCCTGTGCTGTACAAATTAAATCAGATGACTTAAGAGTCAGCTCAGAATCTGAGTTTTAGGAACCGAGGTGTAAAACAATTATGCAATTTGTTTTACTGTTGTATGTCCCATTTTTCCTTTCTTCTTTTCCAGAGCAAAATTTTTATTCTTAATTTTTATTTTATTCCTAATTTCTGCATCAGGCCCACAATTACAGATATGGACAGAAAACCTCTGGAGTTTTGGGGTTCTGCTCTTAGGTATGTTTTGGCTGCATCTTGTCACATTCTTTCAGTGACAGTTATGCTAGGGCATCTACAGTTGTAAAATTGATTACTTTTCTGGTCCAGGAGAAGAAATTTCTTCTGAAACAGCTGAATTGAGTTCAAGACAAAGTTGAACATCTTGTGTGCAAGACATAAAAGCTGTTCTGGGGGGAGGGAGGAGTAAAGATGTGTTGTGCAGCAATTACAATGGTGTGTGTGTGGGGGGGCTTTTTATGGAATCTGTTATTCTTTAAGACAATCTAATTATTCAGATCAGGTTCTGTTTGAACACAAACTGTTTGTCTTCTGATGAATTGCATGCGTAAGTGATAATTAACCTGATTAGGTTTCCAAATTCTCTCTAAAAAGGAGCTTTTCTGAAAGTACTTGTAAAATAGCTCTGAGAGTGACAGTAAGCACAGCATCTTACTGTTGGATTTGCCCTATCTACAAGAGGGAGTTCATTTGACTCTTTGGCATTTCACCATTTCTTTTGTTAGTCCTGCCAAGCCAGAACAGCTAAGAGAAGGTGAACTGACGTCTGCTTCTTGTCCTTGATTATTTTTTAAGGTGGTTGGGGTAATTTCTTTCTATTTTTAAGGCCTACAAATAATTAATGAAATGTCGAAAAGCTGTCCTACTTGAGAAACATAAGCATAAGTGCATTGTATAGAAAGGGACAATACTAATATAAAGAAAATGAAGGAAAATGAAGAATTGAAATGGTGCTCAGCAGCTTCGGTTCTGTGGTGTTGCAGTAATGCTAAGCAGGAAGGCATGCTTGAGTGCTTAACTCCTGTTGCATGTGTCAGGTCTGTGAAGCAGTTAATGCTTTCCAGGGAACAACGTTTTTGTTAGCAATTTCCGATGTTTAATATGGATAAAAATTGAGCCAAGGTAGAAACAGAAATGGAAATGCAGATGGAGGAAATACCCTACTCTTTTCTTAATCAAGTATATCTTGCTAGCTGCTGACTCGAGGATGTACATGGTCTAATCTTGTTTGTTCTGTTAGCCATCATTTGCTGCTTCAACAATTAAAAAAGAAAACAAAAATAAACAGCATTTAAGTGCTGTTACTTTCAGCCCCCAAACTGATGTTTGTTGTCAAATATACACTTCTTTACATTTTATTTACTTATAATGTGTTTCAGAGTATGTCTTTCAACAAGGAAATCTTCCTTCTTAAAAATACAGAGTACTGTAAAAGCTGCCTCTGAAAATTCAAGGAGTATGTAAACAGTAATGTTAAATCTCAAAATGGATCTGTACTTAGAGAAGAGCTGGACGTAGTAATTTAGGACAATATTCTTTTAATATGAATGTTAATTTTAACCAGTTAAATGTCTTTGTTATTGTTTATTAAATGACTTGGTTGTTTAAAGAAGACAGTGGAAAAGCTTTACTCAGGGAGCAGAAAAGGAACCGTAAACCATTTGGTGACCAGTGTGACTTACAAGCGTTGCTTGCTCAGGAAGAAACAGAGTATGTAGTGTCATGGGAAAGAAAATCAGTAATAATTTATCAAGCTCAACTGCCTCTTACCTATTTTTATTACAGAAAACAAAACAAAACACACATTTAGATTGTAACTGTCTTGTCTTCTATAATTTCATTATCGTAAACTGTTGTATAGATCTGCTGGGCCTTGTCCATAGCTCCTGTATTTGGTCTCTGAAAATTTTGCAATTTATTTGTAATTCAAGTGGCCTCTGTGTATAGTAGGGAAGAGCACTTACAATGAAATGATCGTGATGACTCTGGGAAGACTTTTCACTGCCTGAGTACACTTGAAGGAGTTTTCCCTAGAAGGGAACGCGTTTCAATATGTCATCCTGTTTCAGTGGCTGATGTATCAGTGGAAAGTTGGATGGCATACTAGTTTTACCTTAGTCTGTTGATAAATTTCCATGCAGCTGGCAGCAGACCTCAAAAGAATTATCTGTTGTTTGAAAACACTCTTTGCATTGCATGTGCACTGTACTTTCAAGGGGATTGGAGTCTAGTACAGAGAGTATTTGGTTAGAGAGAAAAAGTGCAGATTTCCTGTCTGGAAAAATCCCAGTTGTCAAGCTATGGCCAGTGTTTGGGCGGTTCGTTGCTCTTTGGAGAAAGAGTTTGATCCAGAATTTTTGGTATATTGAAATGCAGTATTGTGATATCCCAGCAACCTGCTACAGAACTTAGGTCAAAATTATTGAGGAGTACCTGAGACCTTCAGAAGGAATGAGATCACTGACATCTCTGCAAACCTAATTGAATTGTATGAGGGAAGGCAAGGATTCTGTTTTTAATTACCTGGCCACAGTGATAGAGAAAAGTGAAATACAGGAATTTCCGAAACTATTCTCTAACATTGGATATCCTGAGTGAATTTAATTTGATTGTGAATATTGGGAGCTTTACATTTTTGAATGCTTGGGTGGGTATGTGAATAGACTTGCTACATTCCATTTACTCAATCTTGTGTTCTATAATATTGCATACAGTTGAAGTACAGATAGATGGCATAAATTAACTAATCTATTGCTTTTTTCCCCCAGATTCCTCCAAATAAAATAGATTATGAATATAGTGAACTGATTTTATATCAAAATCAAGTGATGAGAGAGGCAGATCTATTTCAAGAGTCTTTAGAACATATAGAAACATATGAAAAGCAAATATGTGATAAATTAATAGTAGAAGAAATCAAAGGTAAGTCATTCTTCTTCCCTCAGCCAATTTTGTTCTAAACTTTTGCTACAGGCTCTCAGATGTGGTAAAGTGTTAAAAGAAGCAATGTGAAATCTTTAAATGATTTGAGACAACTAATATAGGGGAACTGGTAACACAAGATTTACAATTTTGTGCTCAATAACTTGTGCTATCAAAGTGGATAGTAGATGTGGGTAGCTTAACTTGGGTTGACAAGAGGAACAGAGGAGATCTCAGAGGTCATTATATTAGTGTATACAACATTAGCTTTTCATAAATAAAAACTAATATAACCCAGTTTTAATCTAATGAAGAACATTGCGTTTGTAGTACAAACACTGATTTGTAGGACTGAAGTATCAAATTGTTGTTTCCTTCTTAAGCTTTTTAGTGCATTTATTTGTATTACCTGCCTTCAGCGAATACTAAAGTTGACTTTTTTGATTAAAAACAACCCACAGTTGCTCTCTGGGTTTGAAGGACTGAGTTCTGAATACACGCAGTCACATAGTGTAATATAGCATGTATTCTTCAGCTGCTCGTTGCTTGTGCAATTGCGCTGGGTTGACCCTGCTCAGCAGCTCAGTACCACACAGCTGCTCATTCAGCCCCTTGCCTTGCAGCCCCCCATATCAGGCAGGAGAGAATATAGGTAGAGAAAAAGTTTAAAAAAAAAAAAAAACAAAAAAACCTTATGGGTTATAAAGACAACTTAAGGGAAGAGGAAGAATAAACGGTAGTACAAAGGCAATCACTCACTGCTTCCCAGAAACAGGCTGATACTCAGCAAGTCTCCAAGCAATGACCATCTGCCCCCAAAACCTTCCCCATAATTTTTATTGCTGAGCACGATATTACACAGCTCTGGAAGGAAGAGTTCTTTGTTTCTTTGCAATAATCCCAATAGCTAGTTTAAATATGCACGTAAATACATACAAATAATACTGTTTTTCCCAGGTGCTGAATGCTCCAAATTGTGCTGCGCTATGGTAATTTCAAGTAGCAATTGTAATATACAGTAAATGCCGTTGTAAAAAGCCTCTTTTTCAGTATCTACGTATGACTGAACCCAATTTTATGTATCTATTTTGTAAACTTCACTGCCAAGTTGTGTTTTCTCATATAATTCATAGTTCTTTATTGCATTGTTTTTAGGAGAAATGTTGTTGAAGTTGGGAAGACTAAAAGAAGCTGGTGAAGTATACAAAGAGTTAATTGAGCGCAATGCAGAAAACTGGTATTATTATGAAGGCCTGGAAAAGTCCCTACAACCTAGTAAGTTAAGATATGCATTGCAAATAAGTATGATATAGGATATGCTTAAAATTACTGTTTGGTATATTACAGTTTTAGATGAAAAAGTTTATTTAGCATAAAATTATGTACTGTCCAATCTTGAATGCGATATAGTTGTGTTTATCCATTTTTACATTGTCCACTGAAAAACTTGTATGCATGAAACATCAGCAGTAAATGTTTTTCTTCTTGGAGCTAAAGCTGGTATTTGTTGGTGTGTGTGCTTGCTTGAAGAACCTTTCCTTGCAATGCATGAACTTGGAAGCCAAATTGCAATTTGTTCCTATCAACCTGATCATCAGAGTAGTATTATACACCAGAAAATAGAATTGTCGTTCTGAAACTTGTTTAGGCGGCACCTCGTTCCATGGTCGTGTAGGGAAATGAACGTCTAATTCAGATGTACACTTAAAGATATGTAACTTTTTTTAGAAGCTGACTGTTCTTTAGAAGAAAGGCTGATAAATGTGATGGAACCTTTGTTTTTTTCCAATGCTAGTTCACTTTACTGCTGTTCTATCTTTCCAGAAAAATACCTAAATTGGATTAAAAAAAAACAAAACAAAAAAAAACAACAAACAACCCTATGATATTGCAACCATGTATACTATACTAAATGCTTTGCAATGGCAACTTCACTAAGCGTCTACTTGAACACTGGAATACGTTCCTTGTATTTCACAGTTCACTAATTAGTGGAAGCTTTATTGGAGTAATTCTGATGACATCATAAATCATAAGCCCACCAGGATGTTATTTGTAGATATAGATCTGCGTTATATTTCTCAACCAGCTTCTAGAAAGTTTAGCAGTTTGGGTTATATGTCTGGAAATATGCCTTGTGATTGGGGAATTAAGATGATTCCATTTGTTGCATTTATACAGAGACTAACGTTGCCCTTTGAATGTTTTTCCTAGTATACCCGTAGAGTTCAAGATCATGATTAGTATCTCAAAATAAATCATCCAAGATTTTGATTATTCTGCTTGATAGAATGTGTTCATATAAATGTATAGTTCTTAACAAAGAACCAATACAGTAGATTATTTGACATATTAAAATTCTATGAAGATAAAACTGTATTAATTTATAAAACTAATAATGCTACTTTATTTTTTAGGTGTTCTTAGGACTATTTCCTCCCCCATGGTAAGTTCTGGAGCTCCAACTTGTGACTTCAATTAGGCTTTTTATGTGCTTTAGTTCCAATTCAAACATTACTTTAGTGTAACTATTAGAACTGCACATCTCTTGGAGCCACTGGGTAACATTTCCCCCCCCTTCCCCAATATCAGAGCTCAGAGACAAGATAAATTATTTTTCGTAGAAAGGAAACTAGAAATATTTATTGAATATATGTTGTGCCGTAGTCTTGATCTGTTCATTCAGTTTTATTTAAATTGCTTGATCAATTTGAAAGTACATGAGCAAAATCGATCCTAGTTACGTGAAAATGGCATTTCAAAAAAACAGATTACTTTTATTTAAATTCTAACCACATTGGAGCTCCAAAGCATATTATGGGGGAAAGGGGAGGAGTGGGAAGAAAATCTTTAACAAAAATAAAGCTATTTAAATGTTAAGGTATCAACAACTCTCGTGCCACTGGCAGCGTTATGCCCTAAGTTCGCTGTCACCAAAGGACTTAAAATAAAGACATACTTGTGTAGTTTGCCATTTGTATACCTACAATTTAGAAATATATTTCTCTGATTTATGTATGTCTAAAACAGATGCATAGCAAAAACAGTTATTTGAAGCTATCAGAGTCAAACTGCTGTATGAATGGGTCTGCACAGTATTCAATTGAAAGAAAACAAATGCTAGTGCTGTTTGATTGAACTTGAAAGATAATTTTCTTTTAGCGGTTCACTTTTACAGTAATTAATATTGGTACTTACATCTTAGTGTTTTCAATACACTGTTTCACAATATTTTTGATGAATTGGAAAAAAATAGCTTGAAATGTTAAAATTGTTCCAAGTCCAAACTGTATAAGAAATTTAACAATTCTCAACATTTAAAAACCTTTAGAAGAATAGATTTTTATCTGTTTCTCATATCTATTATATTTACTGATAATAGGCACTTTAGAAGAGAGGCTTCAGATTTATGAAGAAGTTAGTAAAAGGCATCCCAGAGCAGTTTCACCTAGAAGATTACCTTTAAACTTTGTTTCAGGTAACAAGTTGCATATCTGTTCCATAATAGTTTTTTTCTCAATTTTTTATCAGGCTGCTAAATGTGCATTTAATAGCTATTTGTACATGTACACAAATTAGACAAATGTATTTTTCCTGGAATAGACAAATTTATTTATGTTTGAGGATTTGATAGACAAGTTCATGCACTCTAATATGGTGGTACCAACTGTATAATGGTGTCTTCATTGATAAAACTACACCGCAGAATGGTGTCCAGATTTGGGGGGAAATTATTGTCCATATTTTTTGTAATCATGCTGCTTAAAGGTCATCAGTTACAAGGGAGGGAATATAGTACACTGAAGGCAGCCGGGGTATGTGTCCATGTATACATGCATATATATGTATAGCTATCCTATACTCTAATTTATAACCACTGAAACCATTTCTAAAAGATGCTTATAATAATCGGATAGCATAGGGCCGATGAATTTCCTAACAGTTTGTATACTGGTGATGTGTCAGAAAACACTATTTTTTTTGTGAATCTGTTTATAAACTGGTATGCAGCATTTTTATCTAGAATTGTTATAGCCAAAATCTATGGATTTAGTGCTGATAATTTAATAAGAATGGAAACAAAAAGCAGGTGTGCAGCGTGAGTTGTTTTATTTCTAATTTTATGGCTAAGTTCTTTCCAGTGACTCTGTCCTTTTACAAGTTGTACTGAAGTACAGTGCACAAACATCCTCAGATATGGAGGGAATATACATTTTTTTTTAAAACAGAAAACTGTGCTTTTCCAAAATATAAGAGAGGAAACTAAACAAAATAGTAAAAGCCCTAAAAATGTACACTCGGAATATAGCTGATTAAGTGCTATAACTCCAGTAGAAGAATCTGGGGAGGATGATAAACTACACAACTTAGGTTTTGGCTGCCATGATATTTCTAAATTCAGCTGCAAATAACCATGGTATCTGCTGATGTTTTCAATTTCTTAAGGTTAGCTTTTAGTTTGGTTCATTTGCTGAGCGTTGCATATGGCATACCTTTAAATACTGCAGAGCATGACTAGTACACTTGTCTGTTGTTGCTCAGGAGTCTGAATGTGCATACATACACCTCAGTCTTGTGATGGTACACAAACGACTTCATAAG
This sequence comes from Cygnus olor, assembly GCF_009769625.2. Classification (NCBI taxonomy): domain Eukaryota; kingdom Metazoa; phylum Chordata; class Aves; order Anseriformes; family Anatidae; genus Cygnus; species Cygnus olor. Next base: position 177,001,603 of record NC_049169.1, read on the forward strand.
AAATTTGGCCTTGAAATTAACGTATGTGCCTTAGTTAATCCCAGATATTTCCGTTTTTTTGATGATACAGTGGCAAATTTTTAAGGCCATTAAACTAGGTTTAAAAAGCTATGTGACAAGTAATTGTTTTTCTTCTGTTATAAAGTAAAAGTGCTTATGCTAATACATAGCAAACAAGTACCCTGCAAAATGATTTTGCATATCTTTATCAATAGTGTTCTGTTGTTGACTTTTTTTTCATTGTATGTTTTGCTCTGGGTTATCTTCTCATCTGACAGTGTAGTCTTACAGCCAATGTTCATTTAAATAGAAATACGTTTGATAATAAGGATTAGTTATTCCTGCGATAGCAAAACTTTAAATGAAAGCAAAATAATTCATTTTTAAATCAGTTAAGTGAAATCTCCCAGTAAGTTACCTTCTGCAGGTTTCATAAATAAGAATTTCCCTGATTTAAAACTTGTGTTTCTGTTAATCCAGTAAGCTTGTATCAGTCAGGATGAATAAGACATCCTGTGGAAAATCATTCAGTTTCCCAAAATGACTCGTGTTTATAGATTGAGCAGGTGAGAAATCTCGTTGGCTAAAGTTAATGATGAGAATGTTAAGATGTAGAAACAAACTGTTGTAGAATTATATTTGCAAATTTCAAGAGGGTATAATTTTTGGTTAAATGAGGCTGCTGTCCCTGTGTGGCCACTGACCAGTTGCTTGCAGCCAGCACTGGTTCATCCAGAATTGGCGTGGAGTGCTCAGAACTGCAGGCTTGTATTAAACAGACAGTTTTATTCTAGACAGCGCCATGCATTCCATCTCAGTAACCCTTTAATTGATACAGACTAGGTCCTTCATCCTCCTGGAAACCACCTTTTTGGAGGCTGAGTATGATAGTTAATTTTCAGACTGATCAGGGAATACAGTCTGACGGTCCAGTTTTAGATTTGTTGACGTTGCTATAGATTCACTGCTCATGTGGCCAAGTCTATTCTGTGCATTGGTTAGAGAGCAGACCCTGAGCTTGGCTTTGTCATAGCTGGGTGCCTCATTGTTTTGTATGTTTTTTAAGGCTTTTTCAAAGCTGTTCCACTTTCTGTAAAGAAGCACATACTTAAGGGAAATTGAACCTTCACTGGCGAAGCTTTAAGTTACAATTGTTCCATCCAGAATATAAATTAGAATAGTGCAACAGAAGAAACTGAGAAACTGAGATCTTTTGTCAGACGGCAGTTTCCTGTAGTGTGAGAAAGCAATTTTTAATTAATTCACCTGTAATAAAGCATGTGCTTCTAGTCAACTTGTGGACCCCTCATACACAGGTAGTAGAAGTTGCTGTACGGAGACTAAAAAAAGACGACAAGAGAGGTAGAGGGTTCATTTAATCCATCCTTCTTCCTCAAAGCATGGATAACTTTTATCTATGCTATTCCTGACACACATTTATCTAACTAAATCATAAAAACTTCCAGTGATGGAGCTTTTAAAAAATCTCCAGGGTAATCTGTTCTGGTGCTTGGTTACTCTTACCAGTATAATTTTCTCCAGTGCTTATTTAAATAACCCTTGCTACTCCTGGGTAGCCACCAGATAATCCTTTCCCTCTTTAGAAGCTTTTGCAGGTTTGAAGACTGTTACCATGTCTTCTAGACAGCAGTCTCCTAACACTAGCAAGTCAAGTATTTTATTTTCTGATCTTTTTTTTAATCCAGGGCATATTTGCAACTTATTCGTAAATAACAGGAAAGATGAAAACCCTTAACTGCAGTTTTTCAGTTACTCTGCTATCCAGAATTGTACACCAATTAGTGCTTATATTTATATAACACTTGCAATCACTGACATATAACCAAATACACTTTTGTTTCTAGGTGAAAAATTTAGAGAACTAATGGATAAGTTCCTGAGGGTTAACTTCAGTAAAGGCTGCCCACCCTTGTTTACCACTTTGAAATCTTTATATTACAATCCAGAAAAGGTAAAATTTAGTACTTGTTTGGTTTGAATGAAATCTTCTGTATTGAATTTTTAAAAGATTACCTAAATGTTTGTTTATAGACTTCACTGTAACTTTCAAATAACTGTTGTAGAACATTTTTCTTTGGTGTGCTATTTTTTCATACGCGTATCACCATTTGATGATAATTAATCTGTGAAATGAAACTTCTGTAGACAGTTGACATCAAAATGCTTGAAATCTGATGGATGCAGGATGCACTGATTTTTTTGGAAAAATCAGAGATAACCAGCAAACGTATTTGTGTACTCTGAATGCAAGTGTGTCAAGATTCTTTCAACTTATGGTTTATGATGTCACCAGAAGTCATAATTTTAAAGTATCACACACCTGGCTATTTTACATTTATTTCTGAATTGCATCAACACATTAGTATTTGCCATGAAGGCTTGTTTCCTGTTTCAGTGTCTGGATAATCTTAGTGTTGAATTTTTGCTCTTCCAAGTTCTCTCGGTTTTGCCAAAATTGTATCATACTATAACAATACTTTCAGTTTTAGTTCGTTGTCCCAAGCTCTCGTAACGTACAGCAAAATACTAATCTTCACACTAAAGCAAGCTAATAAACTGTGCAGCATATGAAAATAAAGGTCAGCCTATTCAGATGTTCCATTTTCGCTACAAGCAATACAAACACTTGATATTCTAATCAGTTCATGACTGGTGAAGAGCAGCTTTTGTAGCTGGAAGAAAAACCTTAATACATGATTCAGCTTTTCAACCAGCAGTGGCTATTCCTTTAATTGAACTTAAATTCATGAGATGATCAGGGTGAATAATAATTTTTCAAAACACTTTTGGGAATTGTAATCTGTACTGTCTCTCTCTCCTTGGTTGACATAATTCTAATAAATTCTGATACCATGTACAGTACAAGCCTTCCTACAGTGCATACTGCTAATGCATATTTTTCCATGTAAACTTCTGAAACTGCAACGAGATTTTTTAAAATAAAAATCACTGAATATCTAGACAGAAGGAGAAACATTGCTGCAAAAGTTTTCTCTCTGATATTTGAAGTATAAAAATCTAGAAGTAAAAGATACAAATAAACTCATTTGGCTTGGAAGAATATTTTAGCATGTATTTTAGACATGATGAGTAAAAAGATTACTAAGATGTTTTGGGACAGATTTATCAGGAAAGGCGCCTTGCTACTAGTCATCTTCAGTGTGTCAAGTCGGTACCTCTCAGAACTAGTAGCTTGATTCTAAAAGCTAACTAATAAGCAAAATCAAAAGCCTCAGTTGCCAAATATATTTGGATTTGTGTGCAGTGCTGACTTCTGCAAAAGAGTTTTCTCTACTTTCTCTTCCTTCTCTTCCCCGAAAGGGGTCTGTTTGCATTTCACTTCGTTCATGTAACCATGACACAACAGGAATCTCTTTTTTGTCTAATTGACTAATTTTTGTCTCTGACAGTTTTAGCAGTTCTGAAGTTTAGGGACTAGGGGAAAGAAAAGTGTGACAAGTAATGCAGGCTGCACCTTTTAGGAAAACTTACCTTGGTATCTGGCTTCTCTAACTTGGTGCTTAATGCTAGCTTCTAACATAAGTTACTATTATATTTTGACTGAAAACCGAAAGAATTGTAGTCTGGATCATGTTGTGCTTGTTAGAAAATATCTAGGAAATGAATACATTTTCTAGAAGTATTGGGGATGAGCAGTTCCCCCTTCTGACTTTTGGAAGCCGTTTTAATTTAGTGTAGTCAACTGCAGTTGCATTCTGAAATGGTATGGATAGGAGGATTTTCTCAAAGAGTTGGTATTTAAGCCTAGAAAGTTTTTTTTTTTTCTAGCACTCCAGGGATGTCCAGGATCTTTCATAAAACATGGTTCCAGGAAAAAAGTAAAATAAGCAGTATTTTATACTAATATAAGCTTTTTATTTGTGTATACTTAGAATAAAGTGCCATAATGTTATATGTGAGAAAGGGAGATGTAAATTACTTAATTCAGTGCCTGCAAGAATATAGAGGAATAATGGAGAAAAATGTAACTTCATTTGCTCAACCAAGATGAGGATTAGATTTCTCAGTAAGTATCTTAACATTTTGGTGTTAAGAACACCTTTTATACCTGAGTGAGGAGACTAAAATGTAAAGTATAGTCAGTTCTAGAGGAAAAATACTGATGTCTGTGCCCTTCTGTTTGGAGGAGGGTAGAGGAAAAAAGTCATTATGTGGAAAGTAAATGTTTGCTAAGCTGTTGAGAAAACTGTTTGGTATCTAATTGCTCTAAGCTGGTACTTCACACCAGTTTTACATAAAAACTACTGGTATATTTTGATTTCAAAACATTATATTCTGCTAGCTCTGGTTGGTAGTTTAGAGTGAGACATTAGCTTCCGTTTGGGGTGAAATCTACCTTCGGCTACACTGAGCTGCAAATCTCTAGGATTTGTCAGGCTCAACATGAAGCCTAATCAGGGAGGTTTTAGAAACTATTCAGTACTTACCCAGCTTGGACTCCAAATAGCGATGTTACGGGTTGGAAGATATGCTTTAGATTCCAATAGAAACGACATGGTTGTGATAGAGATCTGAGACAGATTTGCTGTACTTGGGGCAGTTGTTGAAAGAACCACAGAAATAAGATGGGGAAGATTTGTTTTTTATTCTATTTAGAGAACTGAAGTTTATCTGTTCTTTTATGATGATTTTCTGATCAGCTAGCAATGTTTTGGTATGTTAGCACTGACTCGATCAAAGATCCTCTAAGTAATTAAAGAGCTAAAGGTAAATTGCTCAACAAATGTGTAATAAAATTCACTAGAGTAATTTGTAATTTATTCACCAAGTTCACCAAACACTAGAGACTAGAAGTGTGTCCAACTCGAGGATGCTCGGCTCTGTTGGAAGAGTGGTTAGTATGAGGTTAAGAACTAGGTCTTGGGTCAGCATTCAGCAGAGCTCAAAGCACAGGTGCTACATGCTGCAGTTTTTTGAGCTGTAACAATTTAAGGGATGTAATGTGGAGGACAGCCTGGAGGATGCAGGTTAAAACGCATAGAAAGCCAGGGTTTATTCATTCAGTTATTTACAGAGCAATTTCTTTAAAAGAAGGAAAAATTGTTTATCTTTTTTGGTTTTGTTTTGTTTTCTTTCTTAGGGATCTAGGTGGGGTGGGCCATCATGACACTTTATTCCAACATAGAAACTTGCAGCAAATTTGGCACACATCAAAAATGTGTCCCAGTTCACATGCTTCAGATAAGTAAAATCTTGGTCTCCGTGTGCAGTACAGGCTTCTTGACTTCATTTGCCAGTCATCTTAAAATTAAAAATTACAAATATAATACTATAAGATATTAAAGATGGAAGAAGCATAGCCAAGCTGCCTTTTCCTTCTGAAATAGTTGTACCTTGTGTACCTTCATGGTTGTTAACAACCATATCTGAATAATAAACATCATTTTACAGCTGCTTGCTAGACTTCCCCTTCTGTCATGTGATTTCTCTTCTCTTCACCTCAGCACAAACTCCTGTGCAGCTGCTCGCTGAGCTGCTTTAGGGTTAATCCATCTGCAATCAAATCCCTCCCATCAGTCTTCAGCTGGATCATTTTTCTGGATCTTATCATTAGCTTCATGGAATACTGTGAATACTACAAATGAGCACGCAAATAGCATGCCAGAGATGTTGAATCAAGATGGAGGGATCACAGCAACTCAGACTTGAACTGGTTTAAGTTGACAAAGCTTTGTATGCTTAATGTCAGCTAAGATAACCATACTACCATTTATACCTCATCTGACCAGGAAGGTGAGGAGGCAGCTCAGGTTACTGCCAATTGTATAGCCATAGTCATTGCAATGGTATAGGTCACACTATTTCAAAGATTTGGTGTAAGAGAAGTACATGAGACCTATGTAGAAAACTTAGGCTGAGATATTTTTTATCTCAAGGGATGGCAAGTTGCTTCCTTTGACTTTTCCTTTCCAATTCTTAGGGACTTTGAAAGCTGCTTCTTGATGACACTGGAATCTTGACCATATAACTCAATTAAAAAAAATAAAAATCAATAGGGTAAGTGTGTACAAGGCTTAAGAGTATTTTAGGATCATGCTTTACGTGTCTAAATCAAGATCCTTTGATTTGCATACTAAGATTTAGAAACATTAATTTTCATTCTTACACTTGTAAATTGTCCAAAGATCAGTTACAGAAGATCTATAAAGAGGTAACTTTATAGCTTTCAGTGGACAATAGATAATAGTACTGTGTGATTGGATGAAATTGGCAAAGCTAACTAATAATTTTAAGTTTTCCTTTTTCTCCAGCTGTAGCTTTCTCAGCTTGCTGACACTGAAGGTTTTTTTTATATTATCGTATTACAAGGTTTTGTTCTCTTTTTGAGCAGACTGTGACAATTGTGGGGATTTAGCTTTAAGTTCTTTGCTGTGGTGGAAATTGGAGGTGCAGTCAAATTTCAGTCTAACTAAACACAATAGTTTGGGCTTTTCTTTTCATGTAGTTCCTGGCTTCTCACTGACTGTCTGATGTTGACTTAATCTCTCTGTGGAGATGAATGAAATGCTTTCTAATGCACTTGAGTCAATAAATGCAAATATTTTAAAAATGTTCCGCTATCACAGGGTGGCAATAAGAAAAATATGGATTTTTTTTTTTTGGTTTTGCTATTCAGTTGTCTTTTCAGGAAGACTGATAAGGACGCAGTGCTTATGTCTATGTTCAACTTAGGTAGGGTAATGCTGCATAGTTTTGTCCTCATTCAGATATTTAATTTAATTTCTTGTTTGAACTGTTGTTGGAAATGCTACAGTCTGATTGGGGATCAACAAGCTTCATCTAAACAAAGGATCCTGGAGGCGCAGAGTTAAATGTTACTCTTTTTGCAACTTTAATGTTTCCAGGAATACAAAAACAAACAAACAAAAAAAAACCCCCCACACAAAAAACAAATTATCTTTGCACAGGTTATAGTAAAGGATATATTGCATTCCTGTATACAGGTAATATTTTTCTAAGTATTTGTTTAAATCAAAGTATAGTTCTCGTATGCTTGTCATGCAATAAAAATAAGTGACATTGTTTTTCACAGCTCTTTCCTTGTCCCTTCACACCTGCCCACACTGGTGAATTGTTTTTAGGCGGGTGTGGTTGTGAATGTTCACGCTTTTAAAACTTCCAGTTTGTGGTTGGTCTTTGTCTTCCAAATTCTATGCAGTTTTAACAGTCAAGGAATGAAATTACGTTCTGGATTCAGGCCTTTGATTTTCGGTCAGTGTATACAGAATTGTTCAGCTCCACTTGAAAGGGTTTCCACACAGGATCACTGGAACAGCCGTCTAGATACCTGGAAGAAGTGGCTGATGTTCTAGAGGTTTGTGCTGCCATTCATTCAGAGGGCTGGAGAAATGTGCAGAAGGGAATCTTGTGAAGTTGAACAAAGGGAAACGCCAGGTCCTGTACCTGAGGAGAAATAACTCCATGTGCCAATATGGGCCAGGGGCTGACCAGCTGGAAAGCAGCTGTTGGGGTTTCTGATAGACAGCAAAAGGAGCATGAGCCATCAGTATGCCCTTGTGACAAAGAAAGCCAAAGAAGGCCTTAGGTAGCATGTTGGGCTATCTGAGGAAAAGTCCCACCGGGAGGTGAAGGGAGGCCATCTTTTCTCCTTGGCCACCTGTTGGGACACATCTGGGGTGCTGGCTCTAGTTCTGGGCTCACCAGTATGTGGCGCTTGTCAAAGGTGGGAACAGGTTGAGAGAGGTGGCAGATACCTTCCTCATCCTTGGAGACGGTCAGAACATGACTGGACGTGTCCCTGAGCAACCTGCTTCAGCTGGCCTGCTTCTGTAAAGGGAGGGCTTGGACTCAGCAGGCTGCAGAGATCCCTTCTAGCCTTAATGGTTCTGTGGCGGTACTTTCTTACCCAGTCGCACCTTCAAGTTAAGGCTCATAGCCATTGACTTGCTGGCCAGCGAGCTGGTCTGTAAACAGTGTTTTAGTACTGGGATGAGTGCATTTTGGACAAGTCTGATAACACTAAGATCCTATATTAAACAATACAAAAGGGTACAGTAGAAATGGGCATGTCTCGAGCACATATAGACAGGAGCATTGAGGTAATTAATCAAGGTACCGTGGTTTGGGATTTTCATGGTTTTGTCTTTTTGCTAGCAAAGCCCCCAGTCAGTTCCTATAATTTCTTGCTTCTCCCTTCTCAGACCGTTCACAAAGGGAAAGATAGGTACTTGCCCCAGAACCTGCTTTGTAGAAATGGATGCACCTCAAACAGAGGTGAATAGCTGCAGATTTGCATTTGTATTAGGTTAAATGTGAGGACATCATGGTTCACCACTTCAAGTTGAGCATCTGTAATTGCTGCTTCAGGGTAGACACTTTCCAAAAGAGCAGGTTGTTTATTCAAGAGTGTAATGGGGTTAGGCTGAGGATGCTGTCTGTAGATAGAGAGGGATCTAATCATTGTTTACATACAGTCGTCTACCCATCATGCTGGATTTTGGAGCCCTCAAAGTGGAGTATATGGCAACCTTCTTTATTTTTGTGATGTTCCAAAGTGCAAATTCTAACAGATAATGTAACAGTTGTGCATTTGGTGTTTTGTCAGTGATGATCTGCTTGTTCTTTCCAGTAAAGAGAGAGAGCTATATCAAGATTTTATTGTGCTTCTTAAAAATCAGCAGTCATTTAGCCGAGCTGTTGATGTCGATGTTCACTGATACTGAATTTGCCCTCATTGTGTTGGTGAAGGAAAAGTGGGAGGAGAGATGTCAATAAAATTCTAGCAAAGCCAGAACTGTCTGGGTTTATTTTGCGGGTCAGATAGCTCATGCTCACCTTGAATTGCGTGCAGATGGATACAATTTGGTCTGGCAGACCTGTTGTTTATAATGTTATACAGCAGGGATGATTGTCACAATTCTATGGTGGGATCAGTGTATGCTGTGCTACTATTGGCTTCATGTGTTAATGCACAACAACTGTTGAGGTGCTCAGTGGAGCAACTTTCTTTAATGCTTGACAATCCCAATATGCTAGGCTTTCAGCAGTTAAAGGAGGTGCTGTGTTACGGAAATTAGTACACTTAGAATACGCATACACTTAGAATATGTAATATTTTACAATACAGTATGCAAAGGCGTTCACTTAAAAAGAAAATAGCCATTTATTCTAAAACAGCCTGTTGTTTGAGAGGTGGTAACACGAATCCCATGGTCTGACATCTTAATTTTGGAGTAATTTTGGAGTAATTTATATCAAATCTACAACAAAAGATCACAGTCTCTGTATACTCTGTATGCTGACAGTGAAAATTACAAGCGCAGAATTGGTATGACTCTAGCAGATGATGCTACTGAGGGATTTGATTCATGAGTACATCAAGCAGTTCAAAATGGATTGTGTAAGGGCCTGGACTCACGGACAGAGTTGTCCATATCACCCTTGTCCTTCCGTTGCTACTTTTGCTGAAGGAACAGCTCAGATGTTTTAAGTACCAGCAACAGCTTTCAATATGCACTCATTTTTGGTTTTGTTAATGCGTTGTGCTATTCAGCTATAAGCATCTGCAACAGAATTGGTTCTGCAGTGGCAGTCTCTAATAGATAGTTGGATTGAAGATGTGAAAATAAACATTAGCTATCCCCATTTGAAACATCCTACTACGCACTTGAATAAAATTTACATATTATGAGGGAGGCGCTTCTGTGAAGTGGGGCCAGTGTTGTTAGCGTATTTTGAAGAACTGTAGTTATTATTAGAAAAAATACTTCTACTTCAGAAGAATATCATTGCAAAGATGTGCTTTTGGAGATTGCCTATTCACTTGGTTTTCTTGGAGGTTGCCACAAAATGCTAAATTTCTGCATCATCAATTCATAAATATGTTGTAGAGGTAATTTGCATTTCAAAGTGAATTTGTCTTTAATATTTAGTCAATGGTTAAAAGTGAAGAGAAATTGTAGGTGAATAACTAAAAAAAAGTCAGTTTTAAGCATGGCAGACAGAAGGCTGTAATGAAAAAGTAGCTTCATCCTCCATAATGAAACTTGTGGTTTTGTTTTTTTCCTCTAACAAGGTATTCCATTTTCCACCGCAACTTTGAAATGTATAAACAAAACATGGCTTTAAACATGAGCATCATGGAATTTTTACCTATGGCTCATGTTTCTAAAATGGCGTCAAGTTTCATTTCCATGATTTATGGAGCCTTTTAGAATAACCATTTAAATCACTGCTATGTGAGTGAGACGTTTTGAAGTGAATGCTTTATATGCACAGAGCATTTACTAGGAAAATGTTTCAGTACAATAGTAAGTGTATATACAAAATCATTTGATATAGATGTCTTGTCCTTTTCTCTGGTATAGCACATTTAATGTCAAATTACTAGGCTCTTTGTTTTATGCTAAAAGCAGTTTTATTTTTTTTTCTTTTTGTCTGTTGCTTTAGTTTCTGCAGTTTATTAAAAAGAAATTATCAGCACAGTGGCCAGTTTTCAAGTTTTCTAAAACATTAGGTCTCTAATCTCATAAGCCTTTTATGTAGTGTGGAATCTTATTCAACTTTCTTCTATCAGGCTTTTGGTTTTTAAACGACAAATATATTTGGCTACTTCAAGTACATGTATAATGTTGATATCTGAGTACCTGAGTAAAACATGTACAGTCGGCACAGCATGTGTGTTCTGTCAAGGAAAAAGCTCTGGTTTCTCATTGGCACGCTTGAGAAGCAAAAATTTGTGTTTAGGAGTGCTACTGCATAATTACGAGTTCTGCTGTTTGTAGAAAGTTACTGTTCATGGTGAATGTAGCTGTGGCTTTTGACAGAATGGTTCTGCTGGAAACTAATAACTCTATGTATGTGCAAATCCTGGGATGTAGCAACTTTCACGTTCTGTAAATTGCTGTCTGGATGGATCACAAATAACTGAGCAGCCTTATTTGTTACTATTCCTCACAAGAGATTTTGAAATGCTAACACCCACTGTCCCCACAACAATCATTCTCTTTGTACTGGAGCAATAATCAGAAATACTCTTTGGTTCCCCATACATGTTGATTTCTATATCCATGAGATAAAAGTCCAAAGAGTGAAGATCTTCAATTAGTCAACATCAAGGTTTGCATCGATTGTGTTGCAGGTGCGTTGATTCCATTGAAGGTCGACATTAGTGCACATGTGCCCTTTTTCTGGGTAACTTTAAACATGGAGACTGTGAGGAAATACTGGATGAGAGAAAATGCTTCTCTGGAAGAAACATCAGAAACAACAGTCTCAAAAAATAAAAGTGTAAGACACTCTACAAAGGAAGGTAGGCTGTCTCCAGTGAAGACCTTTCTTTACAACCCTTGCAAGACAGATGGCATTTTCCCTCCTTGATATAAAAAGCTACAGGAATTTAAAGCAAATTAAAACCGTTTTCAAAGTTAGATGCCCTCTGTGATTTAATGGTGGTTTATTTAACGAAGTGAAAATTGTTTCATCTTAAAATGTAGAGAGATTCAAAGTGGTACTAACAACTCTGCAAGATCAGCCATGGGGTACAGTCTTTTATGTATGCTGACTCTGTCAGTTTAGTTAAGAGAAATTAGCGTCTCCGAGTTAAAACTCTAGGAGAGGAAATCTGGTAACTGGACTTGCTCAGGATCTGGTTAACATCTGATACGTTCATAGCAAAAGACAGAGTTTCTGCTATATAAGTATATGTTAAATAAGAACATGTTAGAGTAAGTGGAGGAAGGAGAAAAATAACCTGCTTCAGATACTGCTAGGATAGAATACTTCCACTCAGTAGCAAGCATGAGTGTAGTGCCAAATGTGCTGGTGTTTGATAATTTGGGTCCCAGAGTTGATACCTTATCTAAGAATTGACAAGTGTAGCAGCTGATAGATATATCAACTACTCTATCACTGAATTTCTTTTAGTCAGAGTGATCTACATTGTGAATAACTGCCCCAAATACCTACTTAAAGGTCCACAAGAAGTACGCACAACATCTTTGCTCACAGTTGCTGCTGCTGGTGCTCTGCTCTTATGAAATTGTTTGCTCTTTTGTTTATTGAGTCCCCAAACTTGTCCAAAAGCTTTCAAAAAGCAGTTGCTGATGAATTGAGTTGTGTACTGACTATATTGACATTTTAAAGCACTGGTTTGTTCTAAGGTTATATTTCTGAGTGTCTTAAAATTTTCAGTGCAAACTTGTAATGCTGTTTGTTAAATTCCATTATCTAAACAGTTTTATCACTATAATTCAAAGAATATTAATAAAATTAGGAAGTCAAGTGCTACATGGACCTAAGAAAACTAATTTTCTGACTGTTTTCATATACTGTGATATCGTCCAGATCTTCTGGCAGTTCTCTCACATGCTGTAGCTTATCTCACATCTCCCAAGTTGTTAATCTTCACACAGCGCAATAAAGAGGGGAAGTATTATTCCCATTTTGCACATCTAAAACAGTAAAATGTCAGGGCTAACTTTTGCAGGCATGGATCCAGGAGGTGAGGTTCCAGAGACGTTTATCTACAGAAGCGTTCATTGATCTCAATTGATGTGAAATGCTCGGCACATTAGAAAATCTGGTTCTAGGCAATATGAAAATGCACATAAATACCTGTTTTGTGCATGCCAGTACCTTCATACAACATTATCCCACCTGGTGAGATATTATTTACTCCCTGGTGTACATTAAATGAGGCAAATGCTTTTCAGGAGGAATGCGCAACTAAATACATCATGGTACTTGATAGCTGTATTTCTGTCACTTTAGATCAGCTCCTTGATACCTTACAACCTGTTGCCTCTGGTGTAATTCAGACAAGTAGCTACTGTTAGGGCAATAACTCTGAGCCAACCAGTCATCTCTGGCTTATGGTGTTGGTTTTTATTCCTTACTACTCTCATTATACCAAGAAAATATGGCAGTCGTTTTAACTTACTAGATATTTGTGATTTGTTCTTAAGTGTAGATCAATTTGGAGTGAGGTGGAGTAAATTAAAAAGATGGTTAAACTTCAGCTCCTCAGTCTTCCATGTGAAGTGCAAAGCTTTCCAGTTTATGATTGTATAACTGTATGAGTCTGTTTGATAAGTTTCTTTCACATCTGTAACTGTATGTCTGGGGAAAAATAATATTCTGTTTATAGTATACTTTTCCTTTTGGACTAATTCCTAGATGAAGCATGTCTAATACATTTGAGTAATGTGGGTTTTTAGGAACTCTGTTTAGTACTTGGAAGTAGCCGATGAATGGACAGGCCTCTCTAAATTACATGTAGATTTCAGTATTGGACTGGCATGTTACATTTATGTAGCTTTGGAAAATGATAGAATAAATCATAGAATCATACAGTGGTTTGGGTTGGAAGGGACCTCAAAGATCTAGTTTCAACCTCCCTGCATAACCAGGGAAAATGCAATGAAAGATCAGTAGTCGGAAGCATAGAATCAGAAAAAACCCTCAAGAATCAATATTTTAATAGCCTTTTGTGCAGTCCCTGAGTTTCTGTTTTAATTTTGTGAGTCTGTATGTGTGTTGTACGTTTTACAGCTCGACCGCTGTGGAGGAATCTTTCTTGGGATAGTAATCCTGTTCTGACTGTGGTATTACTGTCCTGCTGAGCTCTGGGTTCCTGCACTGAAGTTTTCTATATTCTGTAACTTACTGATAGCTTTATCAATTGCTAAATGTGGTTGCTTTCAATTTGAGAAAAATGATAGCCTGTGCAGAGAGCTGATACCAAATCAGTCAAATTAGTTAATGTTCAAGATAGTACAGCTAAAAACGCATGTTCATACTTTGAAGTGTTCTGTAGATTTAGTATAGGCAGTATATTTGTTGAAGCTATTGCCAATCTACATTTTCTTTGAAGTTGCCTTCAGTTTTCGAGGCAAGATAAACTGTTTAGTATACTGATAATATCTAGATCTGTGGTTAGATCTGGTTTCCTACAGGAAAGCTGGGGAGGGAATATTTGTCAGGGAGTGTAGGAATGTGACAAGGGGGGATGGTTTTAAACTAAAAGAGGAGAGATTTAGATGAGAGGTTAGGAGGAAATTCTTCCCTCAGAGGGTGGTGAGGCACTGGCACAGGCTGCCCAGAGAAGCTGTGGATGCCCCATCCCTGGAGGTGTTCAAGGCCAGGCTGGATGGGGCTTTGGGCAACCTGGTCTGGTGGGAGGTGTCCCTGCCCATGGCAGGGGGTTGGAACTGGATGGTCTTTAAGGTCCCTTCCAACCCAAACCATTCTATAATTTATTATTTACTTTCTTACATTTTAAGCACTTAAAATTTATGGCTCACTGTTGTATTCATAGTCATATCACTGCATTTTTCTTTAACGTGAGACTGACTGATCTTGTACTTCTAGCAGTTGTTCCACAGCTCCAAAGGAGCTTGTGCAGTTGTATTTGCAATGTGTAAACATACAGATGCTAGACCTTTGCAAAGCAGCAGTAAATTCTTCCATGAGTAGTGTTCTTCCTCTGACTTGTTTGCCATTCTGCTTGAGTAGTGTGCTCTCTACAAAGCTGGTGTACCGAGCAGCTTTCCTGTAGCTTAGAGTTCTCTCCTGCAGGGCTAACTCTTAAGTGCAAAACCTGTTGCATATGGTGTAGTGTTTCCAGTGCAGGCCTTCAAGACTAGATAAAAAAAAAAAAAAGCTGGTTAATGCTCTTAGATGACTAGAAATGTTGTGTGATTCAGTCAAAATTGCAGAGCAATTGCAATGTTTATGGAGTATTAATTATACTATAAATCTTCCAATTTATTTTGCTTGTAAGTGGCATGCCCTATAAAAGAAATAATGCTGTTTCAGCAGAGCAGGTGTGCGAAACGCACGTGGACCACCATGTTACAAGTTACACTTTTATCTAAATGAGCTCTAGTTTGTAATTGTCAGTGGAGGAAACTTTCTTCTGTAACTTTCTTCTTCAAATCAACTGTATTTACAATGGTGGTATTGATACTAGAAAAAAATAGCTCGTGTTTTCTTGGTTTTGTTTTTTTGTTTCAGGACTAGCTGATATCAGCGCTAGCTGCAGTGGACAGCAAGAGAAGTCTTTGCTTATGCAACAAGCTAACAGTTTTTTCAGAAGTTGTGCAGAGTAGGATTTGAGGGTATCAAGCCATGTGTGCAAATGTTATTCTCGAACATACTGCACTTCTAGCTGCTTAAGAAGATATCATGCAGTGTCCCAGCCATGATACCCATTATAAGGCACAGCTCCAACCCTAATCTGGGGCAAATAGGAGCTCTCACTATGCTTTATTTTCAGCAAACTTGAAATTCTCCATGTATCTGACACTACTGGGTATGTTTTATATTTGGAGGTGATTATAAGTTATTAATGGAGGATTTTGGTTGTAAGGAACTAAGAAAAATCTAAAAGCTAATGAAGCTCTTCTCTCTCTATATATTTTTTTCCATGAAAATATCAAAAAAAAGTTCATAAACTTTCTTACAGTGTAGATGAGCTCTAAACAAATATGGAAGACTGCTTCTCTACCACTTACAAAATAAGTAACTGATTTCTTACATGGATAGGGAACAAGGAACATTTAATTTTCCAGGGCTTCAGGGTGTGTTGTTTCTTCTGTTTTGTTTTGACTTTGCTTGCTTCGTTGTCTTTGTTGCTTTAAAAGGAGTACTGCAGAGTTAATGCTGTGTGGCTGGCTAGTCCTAATAAACTGGTGAAATACCCGAGTATGGTGTCTGCTTATCCACCCCACGGTGAGAAATGCTTAAGTTAGTGACTAAACATGACACTTTGGGATTCACTTTCTAGAAAGGTAAACAATGAATTTTTATAGAAGCTGGGTCACGATGTCCATTTGCAAGCTGACTGGAAAGGTTTATGCACAGTTTACGTGATGATGGCTGGAGAGTAGGTAGGTTTCCATTTAAAGCAGCATGCAAGGTTTTGTGTAGCTGATGTCAAGGAAAATTAAGAAGCAGATCTGAATGAAAACTTTTTTTTCCTTGTCCGTTAACACTTAAGTTGACTTAAAATAAGTGTGGAACTTCCCTTGTAGATGCATGTTTTAGTGCCAGTTACAGATACTTTTTTTTCCTGTCCTCTGTGTGCATGAACATACACTTTTAACAATGCTTTCCCTAGGGAAGCAGAAGGGAGTATTGATGGCTTGGCTGATTCAGTTTACACAATCAAGATACATTTACATTTAAACTGCTGTTAGTTTAAAAGCAACGTTTTCGTTGGGTTTTATACAAAACAGTAAAGCTGTTTACAGAAACAAACTTTGAATTAGTATAGGTCGAAGATAAATACAGAATTTAAAGAGATTTGCGGTAAATAGTACGATAGATTTGTGTTGACTGGTTTTCCTGGTTTTTACTTTCATGGCATGAAGTAGTGAAATATTTTTTAATTTATTGTGATTCTTATTGCCTTCAAATGTTAATCATGCACTAAAATGTAACGTATGGAGGTCCTACATGTGAGAGGCTGAAAAGCCTTTTATAATTGGAGTAATTTCTTTAAATACCCTCTGCTTATGGACTTACTCTGTGGTTCATGCCTCATTTGGTAGGGTAGAATCAGTCTTATAATAAGGTGTGGAACAGAAACTTTCCAAGTGAGAGTGTAAAGAAGTTTGTTGTAAGTTAGTGTACAGGCACCTTGATAAAAATTGGAAATCCTTGTTTATTTGCATACTCTGTGCCTTTCTTTTTAGAATGATAAACCTGGAGTGTCGAAATTTTTTATAATCTTTTAAAGAAATAAAACCAACCAGTGTGAGCTGTACTGAGGAGGTTTTTTGGTTCTGTAAACTATGAGCTTATAAATGTTGCCATCCTTGATACTCTTTTAGTTAAATGTAAAGTATAAAGCCGTAGGAAATGGAATTTCTTATTCAGGTGGCTACCTAAATACACCTTCCTGTGTGGATATGCCGGAAGAGCCTGAACTCAGACCTTTTGTACAGTGCAAGTGTGCCAGCTGGCTCGTGTCTGGCATGCTCTGTTCTTCACTGCCTCAATGAAAAGCACATCTCAGTTCATGCCAGTCACTTCTTGGCTATGGATGAAGATTCTTCTTGTCTTTGTTAGCCTTCAGTAAAACCCTTTCTCTGGTGTGTAGCTGGCTTTTTTTTTTTTCCTGGTCTGGTTAATTGAATTTGTGAGCTTTTTTTCCTTTTAGAGTTGGTTGGTAGCTTCTTTATTTGAAACTTCCTTCCCCTCAGTGTGTCCACCCAGAAAGCTATGTTCAGAGTCCCTTGGATTGAAATACATTGCTCACGCAACAGGGCTGCGCTAGGTACATTAGATCATCAGAAGGGTGCCTCTGTTACCTTGAAATATTTCTATTCTTAAATGTTTTGGGGGCCTGAATGTTCAGATCTAAGTCTCTGCATTTGTAGAGATGGGACTCCGTCGCAAACTTAACTCCTGGGCAGAGCCCTGACTGTCTCTGGACCCAGGAGCCTTCAGAGCTCTTTCTGACAAAGGTTCTGTTTAGAATGCTATGGATAGCATAGCACCTCAAAAGATAGAAACCAGTCTTTATAGTGTTCCCCATCACTGTTTTGTTCAGCTCCCCAGCTTTCAGCTCTTAGTTTTGTGTGCATGTGTAAATAATTACCACCATCTCAAAGATGGACTGACAATGGAGATAGCTCAAGAAAGGGGTGGTTTAGTACTGGTTTTATTTGTGGGCTACCACAAGGCCTGTTCAAAGTGTCGTCGTCAAAAGCATTCTCCAGAAACATGGGCCAGTAACTGGTTTCTGCTCTTCTGTCTTAAGGTCTTTGGTACTAAGTTCTGAAATATTTTTCAGGGTCTGCTGGCATATTGTGAATGCTTTCGTGTCTCTCCCTTAGATAACATCTTGCTGTAGTGAAGACTACAAGCTTTGATATAGTACTCCTGCAGACTGTTTTTATTGTTTCTCCATTTCCCACAAGGAATTTAGAGTATTGGTTTCAGGGTACATACTGGATACTTGTTTCTGTCTTGTGGAAGATGATGCTAATAATTTGGCCACATGTTCTTTATCTATTGATGTCAACATGGTTTTCCTCTGGGCCATGGAAAATGCCTTGCCAGGGCTATGGTTGTAAGGAGAATTTGCTATTTGGTCTTTAGGTATCCCATCTTTTCTAGGTGGTGAGGTCTGTTTTGAATTCTTGCACTATAGTAGTTTCCCTCAGGTACTCAGTGGTTAAACAAGTTGCAAATGGTTTCTAGATGCTTTTAAAGAGTGCTACTATTTTTCAGTTTCTCACGTAGATCACAGGATTCATACCAAGTCTAGTGGACACCTCTTCATCTCTGCTGAAAAAGTGGTGTGACAAACTCAACCATGCTCTATCCTCCTGAATAGGAAATACTATTCTTACTCAGAAAACTTTTAAAGTGCTACTAGTGCTGGTAATGGGAAATCCCTTGAAAATTCACCTGTACTTAGAGGTGAAAACAAGGGATTTTCTTTACTCACCTTTGAGGCATACTTCTGCTATTAAGATCGAATTTTGACATCTGTAGGAGTTGTTTTGTTGAATAAGTAGCTATCTGATTCAAGAGAAGTTTGCTCTGTTGATTGCCAAGTCCTGTGGAGGTTCAGGATCAGTTTCTGTTACTTGCAGGGCCACTATTGTCACCATGTTACCTGCAAGAAACAAGTTTTCTTCAGGTAATAGAAAATGTTGTGGAGACCGTTTGTATTAAGATGCAAGGTTGTTCAATTCCAAGTTTCCAGGACAGATAACAGTCTTTCTTTAATAGAACGTGAACACATGCTCTTTCTTTCTTGTATGCATCCTCTCACCTTAAAAGCAAATGCAGGATGCAGAAATACTGCCTTTGCAGGTTGAAGCAGTGTCCTCCCCCTGCAGATCTTCAAAACCAGCTGAGAAAAGCAACCTTCCCGGTGGGGAAGACCACCCATGTTGAGGTTTTGAGTCATAAGACAATGCCACTGGTTGATACGTGAGCCAGATTGTGAGGTTCCAGAATTAAGAACATCTGTCTTTGGAAACAGCCGGGTTCATTTCAGGCATAGAAGACCATTCTGTGGATGATGAACAATTCCACAGCTGGGCATTCAATGCGTGTCTACTTTCTCTTTTCCCTCTTTCGCAGGCCATCCTGCAGTAGACATATTTCTGCTAACGCAGAAATGCCTTATCAGTATTGGGGAACTTTCTATGAAATTAATCCCATATTTTAAGGGGGAGAGAAGTTTGGCAGCAACCCATCCCCTTCCTCAGGAGGGGTTGCAGTTGACTTAAATTGTAAACTGTGTAACAACTGCATCTATAACGAAGGAAAGTGGCTTTGGAACTATGGTGCTTGTGCAGGTATACAGTTAGTGTTTGACCTTTCAGGCTGCTAACTATTTGAAAAATGCTCAGTAATACCAAGATGGTTCTGATTCCTGGATGTTACTAATCTTTTTCTTGCAACCAAAGTTTTTTTTGGGCATCTCAGATGCATGCTTGTTTGTGTAGACAAGGAAGGAGAAGCACACACACCTCTAGTTCTTTATTTCCACTCTTAAGTACTGATACAAGATGGATTTGGAACAGAGGATGATTTAATCTCTTACAGTGCAATATGAGCTTCAGGTGCTTCGGTTTGATTTTTTTAGAAGTTTTAGCATAATGTTTATGAAGAATGATGTTTTGCTTAGAAATAGTGAAATACTAACGCCTTTAAGATGACAATGGTGGCTCTAGCGTAACGATAATTGATAGTAAATCCAAGAGACGTGTTTTACTACTTAATTTGCTGTTAATATGGACGTACAAATTGTGGTTCATATTTCTAGACAATTTGTTTCACGAAGTGGCACATGAACGAGAAATTGTTACCCTAAATTGCTAGCGAGAGACTGAAGTAAAACAGCATAAGCATAAAAAAGGAAGAAAAGGATTCTGTGAGTGGGTCATGAAAAGCAAAGATAATTTCTGTTCTTGTCAAGAATATCTGCAATGTTCTAATCACCTGTTTTGCATTTTTGTAGCTGTTACTTTTACTGACTGCTTGCAGTATTTTCCAAATGTATTGTTCAAGCTAGTTTTCCAAATGACAATTCCAGCATACTTTCTTGGACTGTAGAAACCAAAACTCCTAGCAGAGTTCTCAGTTTGGAAGAACTTAACATCTTTTAAGTCATGGTGCAGGTTGGTGTTGTCAGTCGCCTCAGGGTTAGAGGGTTTGATTTCACTTTTTGCTGAAAACTGATCGGAGGCCCTTGTGCTAGCACCAGAGGATTTCTCACTCGCTCACTGCCCTAGGTCCTGCCCACAGACAGTTTCCCCTTGATAATGGAGCTAGCAAGTGGGCATCCCTACTCTGAGTCGAAGCTGCTGGAACTGACCCAAAACAGAGCCCAGGC
Source organism: Cygnus olor (assembly GCF_009769625.2). Classification (NCBI taxonomy): domain Eukaryota; kingdom Metazoa; phylum Chordata; class Aves; order Anseriformes; family Anatidae; genus Cygnus; species Cygnus olor. The sequence goes on from NC_049169.1 coordinate 177,021,968, forward strand.
ATGTGTGCCTTGGGAGGTGGTGGTGCTCTTCTTTTTGGTTGGGAAAAATGGTCCTTGTGCAGTTGTGAAGCTGTACTCCCAGTGTCCTTGCAGTAGTGGAAAACTTGATGCTTAGAGCTCGGCAGTCTGGGTTCTCTTTTATGGGAAAGAAGGGATCTTCTCCCTTTACGCACAGTTCACCTGCAATCTAGCAAAGCTGGCTGATCTAAGAGGAGTTTGAGTTTATTAACAGCCAAATGAGCCTAAGTCTGAGAAAACTTTGAAGTTGTAGTGAAAAATATCAGGGAAATAACACTTTCTGTTGCACGTATACTGCCAGCCTGCTACCTGAATCAGATGCTTGCTTCAGCATTTAAATTCATTTTAGAGAAAGCAATCTTCAAAGATTTTCTGAGGGTGCTTAAGGTTTCTTTAAGCAAATAGATGTCTGAGACCAGAGAACGATTTAATGCATTTATTTGTCTTTGTTCACTTGTGACTTCCTAGCATTCCTTTATCATTTTGTAATTATTTGAAGTCCAGTAATGTTTTGACATTTGATGAGATTTTTGCTACTAGAAATTTTCTCATGAGATTTGCCCAGAGCTTTTCAAAATGTGTATATCTGTTTATACATTTTATTACATTTTTGAGGCATTCACACTGACTGCATATGACTTGAGTGTGTCACCTTCTCTGCTCTTTGAAACACTTGCCATTTCTTACCAATTGCACTGACTTAGTAGTACCCTTCAAACTGAAAACTTTTGTTTTTCTAGAACTGTATTGAGTTTACGTGGCAAGGTTTTGGTAGCTGGGGGCTGCAGGGGTGGCCTCTGTGAGCAGAGCCCAGTAGCTGCCCCATGTCAGATCAGAGCCAGCTCCAGCCAGCTCACCCACCGCTGGCCAGAGCTGAGCCAGGGAGCAATGTTGGTTGGGCCTCTGGAAGAGCAGATTGAAGAAAGGGCAGGAAAAAAACTGCTGTGCAACAGCAGCTGGGAGAGAGAGGAGTGAGAAGCAGCCCTGCAGCCCCTGAGGTCAGTGCGGCAGGAGGGCAGGAGGTGCTCCAGGCACACAGCAGCAGTTCCCCTGGGGCTTGTGGAGAGGCCCCTGGTGGAGCAGGCTGTCCCCCTGCAGCCCATGGGTCCCACATGGAGCAGATCTCCACACTGCAGCCTGTGGAGGAGCCCCCAGTGGAGCAGGTGGATGTGGCCTGGAGGAGGTTTTTATAATCTACAGATTTTACCTGATTGGTTAACATAGCTATTATTCTGTTATGCTTACAGTCAGACGATCTCATTTTTCAGGTCCATTTAGCATTTTGGGTATATATACATGGGTCATGTTTCTCTCTAGTACTATTTCTGTTTTCGTAAGAGGCTGATTCTTTGTTAGATACGGCAGGCACATTTACAATGTAACTACAAAAACAGGTTGAAAGTTTCATAAAATGCTTTAAGAAATACTTTATGACACTTGTAAGACATGAACCTGATATTGAAATAGTTCATTGTCATGAAAAGCACATGTACTAACATTTGTATATATTGTAAATGTCAAACTTCAGTAGCGTAAGCCCAGAACTGTACGAATGAATTTTGAGTCTTCACCCATGGAGGGGGCAATGATACAGTTGACAAGTCATGAATTCAGAAAGTGTTAGCCTTAATCAATGTATAGATTGTATATAAAAGGATGTACTCTGTGTTCTAGTCATCAATGCCTTCTTAACAACAAAATAAGTAAATAAATTATTTAGTAGTAGAAAATGGAAAAAGTCTCCTCTATCTTCATTGTCTTCATCATGCCCAGTCTTTCCCAAAGCAACTTGTTTCAGTTGTCTCAATTTGGATACTTGAAAACTAATACCTTAATTAAAAAAAAATTAATCAAAAATATAAGTTGTGAAGGATAGTAATCAAATATACTTGATTACTTTCTGCTGTAAGCTGCTGAAGATTACACCTACATCCTGTAGTATCACCAGTTATAACCGATGATCAAAGGTAGCCTTGGAAAGGTGAAGTAAGCCATGTGATGATACCTACAATATTTTTCCAATAAATTATTTTAGTACAGCTTCTCAAATTTTGCCCAAGTAATTTTCAGGTTGTTAATTTATTTATCCACAACAGTTAAACAAAATTTAAGTTGATGTTTTTGTATGCAGGTTTCTACAATCCAAGAACTTGTTACTGGTTATGAAGCCTCTTTGAAAACGTGTGACCTTTTTGGTCCATGTGGTAAGTTTCTATGGATTTGTATCAATTATGGTGTAATTACTAATACTATTTATGGCAGTTATGAAGAACTGCCGAACTTTTTTTTGCAAGAAAATAGTTGTAGTAACTTTTAGTAAATGAAAGGATTATAGAAAATACTTAATGAGTCTTTTGTGCTTTGTTTTTTATGTTTATTTTTCAAGTGCAGTGTTCAGTCTTACCGGTTACTGTAGCTCTTTCTGTTTTGTTCCAGAAAATGGAGAGAGAGAGCCCCCAACGACGCTGCTTTGGGTTCGGTATTTCCTGGCACAGCACTTTGACAAACTTGGCCAATGTTCTTTGGCCTTGGATTACATCAATGCTGCAATTGCAAGCACTCCAACATTAATAGAACTGTTCTATTTAAAAGCAAAAATTTACAAGGTAAAGAGTGAATTTGTACATGTGGAGAACATAGGTCAAAAACAAAAAGCCCCGTGAAACTGTTGTGAATGCGTGGCTAGTATTGCAGTTTTTAATATTAATGGGTGTTGATTTTCATGCATTTTTCTTTTTGTGCGCTGTTCTGTCAGTAGGAAAATCAAAACCCTTTTATTCTGTTTATTTTTTTGAAGCAAGTCACAACTTAAAGCAAATTGTTCTAAAAAAATACAGTGTGAAGGGTGAGGGGAGCCAAACAATAACAGGTTTTTTTATTTCTGAGGGAGAAATACCTGTAATTATAGATTTTAAGAGTTAGTCAAAATCAAGTTTATACTGAAAGTTGATTTGATTTCTCCTTAACTACTTTCTCCCTAACAGCATGTAGGTAACCTGAAGGAAGCTGCAAAATGGATGGATGAAGCACAATCTTTGGATACTGCAGACAGATTTATCAATTCTAAGTGTGCTAAATACATGCTGCGAGCAAATATGGTGAAAGATGCAGAGGAGATGTGTTCTAAATTTACACGGGTAAGTGTATTGCTATAATGAAGAGAGGTTTTGTTAGCCTCTGGCTTTTCGAGTTTCACTGTTTCTTAAACAATTTGTGACCAAAATCAGAAATTTATCTTGAAATTGTCCATTTTTAAGATAATGCTCAAAATAACTTACATTTGGTGATAAATAACTATGTAAATGCTAAAAATTTACCTGGTAAATACTGAAAAAACACTCGGTCCAAGATACATGTCCAAAGATACTCGTAGTTTTGTAGTGACATACTTCTGAGTAGCTCTCTGAAAACGCACCTGATAGATAACTTGTTTGCAAAACCTGCCATTTGTCAGTAATGTGATCTGAGCTAATTGCACAGGAATATGCAAGCTGCTATATTATTATGATTTAGCATCATCATGAGTGTAACTTGGACTTAAGCATTTCATTCCTTTAAGCTAGTACTACAGACGAAAATTTTATAAAGCCAGTCCCATCCCTAAAAGGCGTGGTAAGCACTACAAATTGTTATCTTTTTAATATTGGTCTAGAGTATTGAAATTGTTGAGAATAAATCCTATGGTTCTTTTTTCTTGAAAAGTAATGAAATCTGAATCCAATTTCCTTTTATTTTAGATTAACTAGTTCTAAAATAAATAAAAATATTATTCATTATACGTGATAAAGCAGTAAGTATATGGCCGGAATTTTGTAGGTGCTGTGTATATAAGCATAAGTTAATTTTAAAGATACACGGCACTTGCAGGGCAACCAGGCGATCAGGCCCAGTCAGCATGGGTTTATGAAAGGTAGGTCCTGCTTGACGAACCTGATCTCCTTCTATGACCAAGTGACGCGCTTGGTGGATGAGGGGAAGGCTGTGGATGTGGTCTACCTTGACTTCAGTAAGGCTTTTGACACTGTTTCCCACAACATTCTCCTCGAGAAACTGGCTGCTCGTGGCTTGGACTGGCGTACGCTTTGTTGGGTTAAAAACTGGCTGGATGGCCGGGCCCAAAGAGTTGTGGTGAATGGAGCCAAATCCAGGTGGAGGCCGGTTACTAGTGGAGTCCCCCAGGGCTCAGTGCTGGGGCCGGTCCTCTTTAATATCTTTATCGATGACCTGGATGAGGGGATCAAGTGCACCCTCAGTAAGTTTGCAGATGACATCAAGTTAGGTGCGTGTGTCGATCTGCTCGAGGGAAAGAAGGGTCTGCAGGAAGATCTGGATAGGCTGGACCGATGGGCTGAGGTCAACTGCATGAAGTTCAACAAGGCCAAGTGCCGGGTCCTGCACCTGGGGCGCAACAACCCCAAGCAGAGCTACAGGCTGGGAGATGAGTGGTTGGAAAGCTGCCTGGCGGAGAAGGACCTGGGAGTACTGGTTGATAGTCGGCTGAATATGAGCCAGCAGTGTGCTCAGGTGGCCAAGAAGGCCAACAGCATCCTGGCTTGCATAAGAAGCAGTGTGGCCAGCATGTCTAAGGAGGTGATTGTCCCCCTGTACTCGGCTCTGGTGAGGCCGCACCTCGAGTACTGTGTTCAGTTTTGGACCCCTCGCTACAAGAAGGACATGGAGGTGCTCAAGAGAGTCCAGAGAAGGGCAACGAAGCTGGTGAGGGGTCTGGAGAACAAGTCTTACGAGGAGAGCCTGAGGGAGCTGGGGTTGTTCAGCCTGGAGAAGAGGAGGCTTAGGGGAGACCTCATCGCCCTCTATAGGTACCTTAAAGGAGGCTGTAGCGAGGTAGGGGTTGGTCTATTCTCCCACGTGCCTGGTGACAGGACGAGGGGGAATGGGCTAAAGTTGCACCAGGGGAGGTTTAGGTTGGATATTAGGAAGAACTTCTTTACCGAAAGGGTTGTTAGGCATTGGAATGGGCTGCCCAGGGAGGTGGTTGAGTCGCCATCCCTGGAGGTCTTTAAAAGACGTTTAGATGTAGCCCTTAGTGATATGGTTTAGTGGAGGACTTGTTAGTGTTAGGGCAGAGGTTGGACTAGATGATCTTGGAGGTCTCTTCCAACCTAGACGATTCTGTGATTCTGTGATTCTGTGATATGTTGAGACACTAACCTTTTTCAGATAATTATTTTTAAAACATCATTTAAATTTATCTTTTTATATCTCGGGAAGTATTACGGTAGTACTATCAGTTGCTGTGAGGGTATATCAATTTATATGGCATTCCAAGTAGTTTCCTACTGACAGGATGAAACTAGTAGCCATATTTGAAAAAAGCTGGGAAACTATAATGGCAAAAAGTGATAATGACACTTATTTCAGGAAGGGACTTCTGCTATGGAAAACCTAAATGAGATGCAGTGTATGTGGTTCCAGACTGAATGTGCTGCAGCTTATCAAAGGCTAGGGAAGTATGGTGATGCCTTGAAAAAATGTCACGAAGTAGAAAGGGTAAGTACGTACAAACAGTCAACTTCTTTCCTGAAGTTTCTTATACACTAATGAAAGATATTCGCTGATGTAAACAGCGTGACTTTGTTTGCATAGAAAGCTTCTAATTTTTTTAAAATGGGTTAATTCTTGAAGATTTATTGTAATAGCTAGAGATGACGTTAGTTATCTATTATGTGCAAAACTGTTATTTGAAGTGAAAAGGATTCAATATAATATTTCATGTCTCTTATCTACAGCTATTTCTACATTACCTTTATGATGACTTTGGTGAATTGTTTTTAATAAAAGCCATCACATTTCAGTTGGCTTTTAAAGAGTGCCTAAACCTTTGAATAATATCATTGTTTTTTGCAAACAAAATGAGATTTTCATGGGTGTGTTTTTCCTACAGACAGGTACTCTTGAACAATCAGTATGGGAAAAAATAGCTATATGCTTGCTGAATATTGCCTGTAAATAATATCAGTTATAAGTTATCTCCATTTATTTAAAAAAGGGTAAATCAAGCAAATGCCTAAGACTTTTTTTTTCCTCCTTGAAGCATTTTTTTGAGATAACAGATGATCAATTTGACTTCCACACATACTGCATGAGAAAGATGACTCTTCGTGCCTATGTAGACCTTTTGAGATTAGAAGATGTGCTCAGGAAACATGCCTTCTACTTCAAGGCTGCTCGATCAGCAATTGAAATCTACTTGAAGCTTCATGATAATCCTCTTACCAATGAAAGCAAAGAACAAGAAGTGAATTCAGGTATCTAGACCATAATGGAGGCTCGTGTGTATGACAAGTAAAAGTTTTTAAGCTAAGTAATCTATGTACTATAGAATTAATGATTTGTGACATACATACATTCTGTTTTTGTTTATAATTCGATCAGTAACTGAAGAGATAATAGATAACATACTATAGATTTCCCTCTCTGTTCTTCCTGCATCATATTTTAAAACCAGTATGTGAATGAACCTAGTTATAGTTGGAGTACTTGAGGAGGAGCTGTATTTCAGAATCATAAGAGGAAAAATCAAATTGAATTCAGCCATTTCTCCATTTAAACAAGTTAAGATGTTGTTTTTTTTCTTAAGAAAATAGTTGCTTCTCCTTTTGTGGAATCACAGCTACCGTCAGTGCTTCGGTGATTGTTGACAAAAGGATGAAATTAATGCCTGGCTTTTTGCAAAGGGAAAGATATTTGACATGGAGGAAAAACGTTGAACTAAACCAAAAATGCCACTTCATGTTGCTAATACCATCTTACCTTTTATTGAGGTGAATGAGGTTTTCCCCCCATCTGTTTGTTTATGATGCACATACAAAAAGGGGCATGTTTCACAGCATAGTTCAGCTTGCATCCTTTTTCTCTCCAATTTTATTTTGTTCCTGTATGTAATGTAAAACAGGTGTGTGACAGAGGACCTTGACAGAAATATGTAACAGAAATTAAAATGAGGAAGACTAAGTCACGTAGCTCATTAGTCTGCTGTGAATGTGAGTTCAATAGGCTTATTCACATGGCAAGACAGCATCGCATGAATGGGGGGAAAAGAACATTTGTTTTTCCTTGCCTCCCAGTCTCAACTCTGGCTGTAGAGCCCTGGTAGAGGTTGTGATAGCCACAAAAAAAGATCTGTTAGTCCCTCAGAAGCTTATTTTTCTGTTTTTTGACACTTTATTTGCACAAATCCTGTTTTCTGTGAAACATGACTGAAGACCAGGTGGAAATTACAGTATATTCCCAGCTAAAGCAGGAAAGAAAAAAAGAGGAGCGAACGGGGCAGGCTGGAGGATTCTCACTTCCATATGGACCTGTAGAAAACCATGTTTTATGTGTATTCTGCTTTTCATGCAACTGTTAAGTTTTCTTGGTTTATCTAAAAGTTAATGCAGTCTACAAATCTGAACACAGCCAGCAGAATGAAGTCTCATAAGATGGTATTGTTAATACATACTGGAAAATTTCACCTCCCAACCCCAAACAATACCAGTTTTTGCTTGCATCCGTTTAACTTGGCATTTGTAGAAAATCAAGGATATTATCTTGACTGTACGTGGGTCAGACACTTCAATGAACGATAATAGGCTTGTTTTAAGTTGGAGTATAAATCAGTCAGGATGTTTCTAGTATTAGAAGATGAACTGCAGTCAACACATAGGCTTAGTGTTACCCTTGAAAATCCATTTTTCTAAGGCAAAATCTGTCACATGGATTTAACAACTTAATGTAGTTAACGTTTCAAGTATCTGAGGTTTCTGTAACAGCTATGAAAGAGTAAATATGCAAGAATGAGTGTTGTGCTGTAGTCTAGTAGTAAAAATGGACTTTTATCACTATATACGGTGATAATATTTTGGCAAGAACTGGTATTTCTGGAAGTTACTGTAAAAGTACGTCACTTCAACGTGGTTGGAAGAGCATAGTGGAGTGCCTCAGTGTTGTTTGAGACAAACAGGTTTTCTAGTTAAAAAGTTAAAATAAGTTACCTGTTACTTAATCTATAGAAAATCTCTCAGCCAAAGAATTGAAGAAAATGCTTAGCAAGCAGAGAAGAGCACAGAAGAAAGCAAAACTTGAAGAGGAAAGAAAACATGCAGAAAGAGAGCGACAACAAAAGAATCAAAAGAAAAAGCGAGATGAAGAGGAGGAAGAAACTAGTGGACCCAGGGAAGAACTAGTTCCTGAAAAACTGGAAAGGGTTAGCATGGTCTCTACGTTAAATTCATGTCATTGTCATAAAAATCTCATAATATGGGATTATTATGAGGTTCTTCTAAAATAATCCATCAGTTTATATAAAACCATTTTTGCATGCAAAGATACCTTTTTTGTAGTCTACCTCTACTCATGCTGAAGAGAAGTCATATTTTTTTACTCTAATAATTTGAAGTTCTGTATTAATATTCATAATTTATTTAAATTTTGGTTGTTCCAATGGTAGGCCATCTTTCATTAGGATAGATACTGAACAAAAAGATGGTTCTCGCCCAAAGTACTGTGTTGATCTTCATACAGTGAATAGAGAAAAATTAACAGAAATATGATTGCTGTCCACAAGATATAAAGACGGTATTTCTCTAAGCACAAAGAACTTCCCCTTATCAGAGTAACTTCAGGAGTTGTCTAAAGTGATCATATTTACTTTTTAAATGCTAACTTACAACGTGACTATGCTACATGAGCAGTGCCACAGTTAGCAGTGATGTTGCCTTTGTCAATATGAAATCATGAGAACAAACTTTTAAACCTTACAGTTCAAATAACAATGTTACAGTTCAGTTTAATTCACATAGCTATCTACAGTTCACCGTTGCCCTCTGATAATTTAAATGCTGTGAATAACAATTATTAGTGGGTTTTATCAGATGTTTATTTCAAGTTTTAACTTTCATTGTGTGTTTATTAACAGGTAGAAAATCCATTAGAAGAAGCCATTAAGTTCCTAATACCACTTAAGAATCTTATTGGAGATAATATAGACACACATTTATTAGCATTTGAAATATACTTTAGAAAAGGTAAAGTATGGTTTAGTTTTATTTTTGCTTTACAAACTTTTAATTCTTCACTGTGGCCTATGTTATTTGTAGTCAAAAATTGTCTGAAATATCTATTCGATTGACTAAAGCAGGAGCTTGATATCAAGAAATTATAGGACAAGTACAATTTTTGTTCAGCCACTCATTAAAAATAAAGCTAAGAGCAGAATAAGCTTTAGCATACACTAATTAATGCTGTAGAAAAATGTAGTGTGATTGATAATTACCTAGGGTAACACAAATCCAGACAGTGAAATTATCTATGCCTTTTTGTCAGTTTGAGCTACAGGCATTCCTATATTCCGAAGTAATTTGGGTGTGAAAAGTAAATCTCCTTTTGAATTCTCTGTAGGCCTTGACGTTTCTAACATTTGTACTAGATTTGCAACATAAAACAGTATTTGATACAGAACTCTTTCTAATTTTTTGTATTCCTAATCTCAATGTTTTTGTTTTTCTCTTCCCACAGGAAAATTTCTCTTAATGTTACAGTCTGTCAAAAGAGCTTTTGCTATCAACAGTAATAACCCATGGCTACATGAGTGCTTGATTAAATTCTCTAAAGCTGGTATGTGTGTAGGAAGTACGTACGTATGCATGTATAAGGATACAGGAAGTAATGTGGACAAATATGTTTTTGTAATGTTTAAATATACTCCTGAAACACAAACTTTAATAAAGACAAAAAAGTGGTTCGTTTTTTCTAGGTAATACCTAGGAAAGCACAGGTTGTGCTATGTAAGGCAGCGTGTACGTGTTACGTACTCCTTCCTCCATTAATCCAGTAGGTGGACCCTGTAAGTCTGTTTTAAGAAAACAAGTGGCAAATATGGGAGAAAGATTCTGACCGAAGCCAAGTATGCATTATGAACTTGTGTTAGGCAGCAGCAAATAGACATGGCAGAGAGCCCTTATGAATGATTCATCTAGAAATGTATCTATAATGCTTTTATAGAGCTGAAAATGAATTTGAATAAATGTTTCTGCATTTTAAGTGCAACTAAGTTGACTTTTTAAGCTTTTTTTAACGTCATTTATTAACAGACTTTTAAGAGTAGAAACTGAACAAAGACACAAGAGCTTATAATGACTTACATGTATATCCTGTTTGCTCTGAAGAAGTTCTACCAAATCCGGTGTTTTATTTTGTCGTATGAATCTGTTTTTCAGCTTAAATATGAAGTCTTAAATTTCTTAGGCTGATAGCAGAAGTTATGCATAAGATAGTGTTAAAAGGAGCTGATTGTGTATTTCTTGTTGGCTTCATTCCCAATTAGGTAGTTTAAATTAAAGTAACTGCAAAAAACATATTCTACTAGTCAATGTGTATGTGTTTGCAAAATGAACATTTTTCAAAATATAATCAGAATCTGATGGATTTGTTTTGTGAATACTAAAGCTTGTGCTTGCTTGTAATACTGTTGAACTAGAATTTGTTTCTGTGCACAAATTTGCAAAGAAAAAAACAAACAGGAATTTTAACAGTGATGTTTGTTTTCACATTGTTTTCTGCAGTTATTTAAAAGCTGTCTTTTTTTTCCATCTTACCCTTTCTCTTTCCAGTATCTGACCATAGTAACCTCCCAGAAATTGTGAGCAAGGTCCTAAATCAAGAAATGCAGAAAATCTTTGTTAATAAAAATTTGGAAAGTTTTAATGAAGAGTTTCTCAAACACAATGCTACCTCCATTCAGCACCAACTGTCAGGTTTGTTTAACTTCTTAATGTTTTTGAAAATAAGTTGATTTCAGTGATTCAAATCAAGAATATCTTTCTGCATTAAACGTAAATTGGAATGAGATAGAAACCCACTGTATGTTCTCTTTTTTCCTCTGCTGCCTTTGACCATTTAAAACAAACAAAAAAACCACACCAACTCATTCACTTTATTAGATGCATGATGAACCTGCTCCTTACCTCTAGAAAGTGTAGTTAAACTACCAAACCACCATAGATATTCAAGTGTGGAAGCACTGTCATCCCTCCTGTTTCAGCTTCTAGTGTTGAAACAAATGCTATTGTTTTATATTTTCTAATTATCCCATGTAATAATAATCAATCCTATACATTAGAAACAGTGTTTCTTCCCCTCTGGTTTCTAATTAGCTGGGATGTATCTCACACATTCTCACAGCTTTGTCAAGTAGCAACAGCATGAATAAAAATACAATGACAGCCTTGTTCCTTTTGTTTTTCTGCTCTGTAGGCAACAATGAAAATGTGCACATATGTCACTTTCATACTATTTGCATAGAAAAAGTATGAGTAGCTGCTGGAGCTAAGTGGAAGGAGGTTGAAATTGAAATTTTTCACTTCTCCTGAGTCCAGAAAGTTGTGGAATAAAAATCAATCAGTCACTTAAAGTACTTAGAGCAGTACTAATCTCACTTAGTAAAAATCTCATTGTAAGAATTAGCCAGGCTCTGTCAGGAATCCCTAGAGAAAGTTAGCTCCAGAGGATTGGTCATCTTGCTCAAAGGAAGGTTAGGCAGGTTACCCCGAACTTGGACCCCATTAAAAGAGCCCTGTTACAGGGCAGTGTCTTGAAAGAAATACTTGCACCCCTTCCTTTCCTGTGAGCAGGTTCAAGATTTGGGAAGTCAAGTTACAGGTATTTCAGCAGGTGTTTGCTACAGGTTCTCACAGATGTGTTTTTGTGCTCTTGTTACCTTGTTAGGCATCCAACTGGATATTTTCCAGGTTCTGCTTTCTTGTCCTCCACTATTATGGGAATACAGTCACTTTGTCCTAGTAATTGTACAAGCTAAGACTATAACACCCATGAATTTGGCTTCTTGTCTGCAGTATTTGACAAGAAGGCAAACTAGATCATTGGTGGTGGTGGCAACCATGTTAGAGAGATGTCAGGGACCCCTTTGAAGAAGGTGAGTCTATAGATATTTAGTAGAGGTGAGGGACTCAATAGTGTAAAAGCCCCTTTATATCCTTAGAGTCCATTGACCGCTGCGATTCAACAGTGTATCAGTTTACAGGCAGCAGCAATAAATGTGGGACTAGGATTTAAAGTGAACTCTGGAATGAAATAACATGTCCTTAGTAGCTTTAGGACTTTGTGTCAATTGTGTCAATCTTCTGTTTATGCTGAAAAAAGTTTAAAATGGTTGATTCATCTACTGCATAACTTAAAACTTCTTAAACTGGCATCTCTAATCCAAGTTTGAAAATACAAAGTTCCGAAGTCTGAGTTTCCAAATGAGTTTTCTTAGCTTAAAGTAGTTTCTAGTAAAAATATCATAGACAGAATTTTAAAAGCTTTTCAACTCCTAAACCATAACATAACCTCCCTGACTTGAAACAAATGTAACCAGGTTAAATTTAATGTTTCTTGACAGTGTTAACTCAAACCCAAATATATTTGGTGTGGTAATTTCTTTTCTGAAATGTTCTGGATAAAGAAAGCTGTTAAGAACTATGAAACTTCTTTTAATTAGGAAAGCACATTTAATGATTGGGAAATAAGTTGAAAAAGAAGAGGCAATACACTTAGAATGTGGGTTTTTAACTTTTCTATTAAAGTGATTTCTTAAGACTTTTGTTCCTTGTAGTAGATTAGATGTGAGGTATGTCTGTACTCTGCATTTTGAGAAAGAAAAGTCTGTGGAATGCCCACATGTTCATCAAACTAAGATTTTATATTATGCCGATAAAGAGCAACATGGTATCTTGCAGAGATGCCCAGACCGGTTTTGTTAAAATGTTTGTGGTCCAATAAACTGCATGGTTACATTAATACAGCGTGCTTCTCACCAAGGTTATCTAGCCCAAGCAAAGTACTAAACATGTGTTATGCTTTTCTTATACCTAACCTAGGGTGAGTGAAATAGCTAAGCAGCTCTACTTGGGATTACTCTCTGCCATACAAACATGGATTTTTATGGTGTTCTTCTGGAATGTGTTCCAAACTTGTTCAGTAACTGGATTGTTCTGTTAATTCACTTACCTCCAGTACCTTTTCAAAAAGTACTAAATCATTCAAAAAATATTAAATCAGAACATCTCTGAGAAAACATCTCTTACTCACTGCTATGTTTATAGTATAGGTTTCATTTAGCCTGCTGATTTGAAGAACTTAGTCATGATCATTAATGCATTTCATTTTTGCAGAAGCAATCTGTGTTGCTCAGTCCTTATGTTCCTAATGAACTTCAAAATAGCTTTAGTTTCATTGGTTTTAAGTTATTTATAACGGAGGAAAACATAGCTTAAAATTAAGAAACCCTAATTCACATTAAATTTTCTGGATCCTGTGTGTCTGCCTATGCAGTATTGCATTTAGGAATATTATCTAAATGTGTTTTTTTCTTGTGCTAAGGTGCAAAGATGATGTATTTCCTGGACAAATCAAGACAAGAAAAAGCTATTGCTGTGGCTACTAGGTTGGATAAAAACATGAGAGACAAAAATGTGAAGGTAAAAGATACAGTACTTAAAGACAAAAATATATGGGATCTTAAAAAATGTAGACTTAGCATGTATGTTATCCTGCAGTTTTATATTTCATGATAAATATTTAAAAAAAATGTTGTTTTTAAACTTGTTTCTAAGTAATTATATTTGAATACCAACAGAGCACCTGTTTGTTCAGAGTAGTATTGTTAACAGCACATCCTTTGATAGTAATAAAACATCTGTAAATCACACTTACTAACTGTTAATTTTCTTTCTGTAGACATTAACAAAGGTTTTCGAGGCACTGCTTGATGGCAGTTTCGGAAGCTGCCACACTCAATGTGAAGAATATCAAGCAGCATGTCATAAACTGTTCCCTTTTACATCTGCCTTTATGCCTGCCACAAATGAGGATGATAGCAGCATTGCATCTGTGAATCATACAGCCATTAACCATGATTTACTCTCTAATGAAATATGAAGTAGCGTGTGCAAGCCCATGTGTGTGTCTACCTACCTACACACACACAAAACTCTGACTGTCATTACATGCTGGCTGGATATGGATCAGGGTTACTTTTCCAGGTTGTATTTTAATATCTTTAACAGGTATAAAATGAAATATTTGGATAGTTAAATGAAATGGATTATACTATTAGTTATTTTTTTCTCCCAACAAAAACTGCCAATATTTATGTAAACATTATCCTTAATCACCATTTTTCATGTTTATACTTGTACAGTTTTAAGTCTTTTAATAATCCATCAGCCTTCCCTCACAAAAAATTATGGATGTTGAAGACTGCTTTCACATAAGTGTTATTACATATGCATATAAATGTGATCATATCTTGTTAATAAATTCTTTTGAGCATTTTTAGCAGATTAAGACAGAAGTGCTGCTTGAATTACCCTCCTTATCTTTTACTGTTGTTCTTCGGGTTTTTCTTTTTTTTTTTTAATTATCTTTGGTCATCTTGATTTCTTTTGAAGCACAGTGAACATTGGCGGTTTGCATGTTTTTGTAAGGTGTGTGTCTTATGGAACCAGTGTTGATGGATTTGAAGATTAGGTTTGTGTAAAAACTAAGGGTTTTTTTTTGAAAACTGTGTTCTATCTACCTTGTGTTCCATAAATATTTTCTTAAGTTTATGGTCGGTTTAATGTTTTATGTTCCAGTATTCTCAAGCAATTCCCTGAAAATACAATGAATCTGATACCGTTGTCTGTCCTTTGTTCCATTTTACTCTTCTTTCTCTCTTCTGGTTTCTCTCCCAATCTGTTCACTTACTGTCACTTAAGTTTAAAAAAAAATGCTGCTCCAAATTTGGGCAAATCTATAAGGTACAGGAATGGAGGATACAGTTCTTCTCTACATCATTAAATTCACTGCTAAGTTTACTGTGTTACCTCCATTAAAAGTCTTAGTTGTGGACTTACGGCCAATACTCCAGTACTTCTCATGCCTAAATACTATTGCTTTAGGAGCTGCAAAGCAAATAGTATCCGAGGATTGTGTTTTATATTTTAAAACTACTTAAGGGAGCACAAAGAGGAAGACTACAAATCACAATGAACCTTTTTCTTACTCTGTATTCTGGTGCGTTAACTATTAAATATACACCACATGAAAATGGAAGTTTGACTCTAATATACCTATTTAAAGCATAATGCTGGACAAAATGGCTACATATGACAGCTTTACATTCTATAAGAACTGCTATCAAAACATAACTATACTGTGGCTTGTACAGAAAATCCATTTTCTGGAAAACTGTAATGGAATCATTCAATCGGTTTTGTTTTTATTTCACTGCAATGTAAATAATTTCAGTAATATTAACTAGCCCCTCTAAGGCAAATATAAGTTCATGAAGAGGGGATTTTATTAAGACATAAACCGTTCTAATTAAAATTCTCCTTTGTGTGTCATCTGTTTAGATTCAAAATTGTTGAATGGAAAACTCACTGTAAAATATTGCCAACATATGTTATGCTGTAATAAATTATTTTGTACACACTTGCCTTTGGTTTGGAATTTTTGTGTTTATAGACATCAAACTTAAAGTCTGTTCCATGTTCATTAGGTTCTTCAACTCACTCGCAGTAGTTAAAAATAATCACTGTCTTTAGCACATTAAGATATGTTTCTTTGTAGTAATATATTACTCTTAGAAATGTGGCAAGGCATTTTTATCTCAGGTACTCACCATGCTGTTTGCTGTTGAACAGCTTGCTCAGAGGTGTCTCAGGTAGGGAAAGGTAACTGATCATAATGGAATTGTTCTGGTTCAGTTGTGCCCTAGAAGTACTTTATTAGCCTGCATAAGGTGAAGAAGTTAATTGGTACAGCCTTTTTGTGTCTTTTAGCAATGGCACTTAAGGTGCTGGAGATTTAATCCAGATCTTTAAAAGAAGGCTGCAGCACTATTGATGAAAAGGTAAGACTGTTACTCCAGTCCTCTGGTATTTGGTTAGCTTTATGCTTCAAATCAGACTGGAGCAAAAATACCTGGGGTATCTTTTCAGCCTTCTGTTACTTGAGGAAGTAGATTAATAGTTTTGACTTCTGGACTTCTAGAATTGTAGGAGCACTTTTGAGAACTCTGAAAATAGAGATACTGATTCTTCCGTCACCCAACGTGTGGTTTATTTTTCCCTTGGAAATGGTAGGGGCATAAGCTGCTGAGTTTTCTTCAGGGCTGCCATCACAGATGTAAGCTGCTTGGGATAACAGATGTTTGGCAATCCTATAAACCATTGCAAGGAAAGGGTAAGGTAGTATGGGAAAAATAACACACATAAGGGTGAACAACAGGTGCCAAGGAAAGGGGTTTTTCTTTTAAATATTGTGAAAAGATTTGCTGTCTCTTCAGTAGATATGAATTGGAAAAAGCACCAAGTTTAACAAGCCTGTTAAGTCTTCCAGGAGGAAATGTGCTGTAGTATATAAATGTTAATAGTGTCTACATGTCAAGTCAGTGCTTCGCATTACAACTTAATGAACTTTAAAATACATTCAGCTGGCCTAGCTCAATTCTTTGCTCAACTCTATCATTCTGTCGTGTGTTTTTCATCATTTTTTTTTCCTCCCTGCCATTTGACCTCATTTGTCATCTCAAAAGTCACTTAATCCACTTTGAAAGTCAGTAGTAATCATTCTTGTTGCATTCCCCCATCCCTAACCTGCTCTCCTCCTCTAGCAAATGTGACATCCAAAGAGGTAGCTGCTCTTTTCTTACTAGTCCATTGACATCAAAGTAATTGCCTGGCTCCATCAAGAATTTGTGGACAATCTA
This sequence comes from Cygnus olor, assembly GCF_009769625.2. Classification (NCBI taxonomy): domain Eukaryota; kingdom Metazoa; phylum Chordata; class Aves; order Anseriformes; family Anatidae; genus Cygnus; species Cygnus olor. The sequence goes on from NC_049169.1 coordinate 177,038,745, forward strand.
GATCCTGTCAGCTTGCAGAAGTAACTTGTGAGAACAGCCTTGGATCTCCTTTACATTAGAGGAATCTCACCCTATATCTGATCTTATCAGATCTGAGACTGGTTATAGATCTGAGACTGGTTATTTGTCCTAAAATGAGGCAAGTCAAGAGAATACCAAGGGCTGGGACATAGGATATTTCTAACTTTCAGCACTATCTGTTCCTGTGACCAACAGAGAGGTGGAAGGAGTGTCAAACACAGCACATAGGCTTTCCCCTTGACCTGCATTATGCTACAGCTTTCTTCTGCATCTCTGGCCTGGCATCAATTGATGCATAAAGAGCAAGGTAGCTTAAAGTCATTGTGGCTGCCCACAGGCAGTCCTGTGTAAACTAAGCTATTCATATATTAGGTACTTTAATTGGAGATGTTCTTTGTGGTGAGGACTGGTCAAGTTTTCTTTGATCAAAGAAGTTTACATGTTGTATGTTTGATGCTCCTTGGTAAGGAGAAGTGACTAGTGTGGGCAGGGAACAAAGCACTGATTATCTACAAATGTTATATTTAGATCTTGGAAACTCATTCCTGATTCAAGCTTGAAAAGTCTAGAAGAATTGTTAAAGACCAAAACAAATTCTACATCTGGTAATGGGGTAAAATAAATATTGTTATGGTGGGTTTTTTGTTGTGGTGGTAGTTTGTTCAAAACAAAACAAACAAAACAAGCCTTTAACTAATCAAGAAAATCATACGGTTCTCCTCTGGCAGATTGACATTTCTATATAGGCAAGATCTGGTAGATTAACAAGCAACATTTTTAATATGTCATCATTGTTATAGTAATAGCATTATATATATAGCAATAAAAAACCATGCGTATTATCAATAGCATATGCAAGCACTTTACAATCTTAAAATTTTGAGGTGTGTCCTCACAATGTCCTTCAACTTTCATGTGTCAGAGGTGGGCATGGTGCGATGTGTGCCTCAACAACCCGGAGCTACCTAAAGATGGGATTTGCTGTCCAGGCAGAAGGAAAACATGCAAATGCAGTGAAAGCATAGGGAAAGGCAGGCTGCAGAATGCAGAACGTTGCTTATCTGGGCAAGCTGTGCAGTATTAGTTCAGGGGGTTGTTTAGTGAGGATTTAATAACGCAGCTTGCTGAACTAAAAAACATTTCAATTTGATTTTGGTTGGTTCAGTTTCTGGTGGTTAATGAGATAAATGAGATTCCCAAAGAACCGGATGATCACTAGAACTAGCACAGGGGGAAGCAGTAGGAGATGGAGCCATGGGGACCAGTCAGCTCCTCTTAAATTGCACTGGGAGCGTGTCACTGGGGAACACACAGGCCTCTTTTTGGGCTTCACTGCAGTGCATTGAACTATGAGCCACTACTGCTCGTTATTTATCAACACTGGCTAGCTGGGTGTCAGAAATGCTTTACCTCCTTCACTGGCACAAAGTTTCCTGCAGTGCTGGGAATCTTAGTCCAGACCTGTTTGCTCCTTTTTGAGGCATGTAACAGCTTTAGGAGGAGCTGAAAAAAAAATGTGGTAGCAGCAGTGCTTCTGAAGCCATACAAAGACTCTACCTAGAGTATTTAACCAACAAGGAGACATGGGCACAGCTGAGACTTGAACTTGGGTTAGGTCTGCTTCCTGCTATCCCCTTTGCTCTCATATATTTTGGTTATGTTACATTATGATTAAGTTTTCTGCTGTATTGTTTAGGTATATAAATACCTAAACATATATATATATATATATAAATATGTATATATAAATGAGGCCCAGCTATATATCTAGGTTAGTTGGGCTTCACTTGCTCATTACTGATCTTTGTAAAATCTTCAAAGTGCCTTACATAGCCTCTTACATGAAATTGCTAATGGATTAATTTTGATTGCTCTAAATTATAATAAAAGTTTATGTACTTTTCTTGTTCTGTGGATTTTTGAAAATCTGTTGTTTTGAGCTGCTTTACTGTGGACTTCTTTCATAAATCCCTGCTACTTACCCCTGCACAAACCAACTCCCTCTGTCAAACAACGTAAATGTCCTGAGGACTGACTGAGCCAGCATCCAGGCTCATGCAGGGACCTGCAGTAGTACTGCTGTCTCACCCCAGTACCCCCCTCTTTCCTTCTTACTCCAACACACAGGCAGAGGGATGTACCCCAAAGCTGGCAAACTCTTCATCAGAGGAGATAAGCCCGTTCTGAAAGCCCAGACCCTAAAAAAGAAAAATTAAATCTGTATATTCATGTCATGTGGATAACAGCAGTTAGTCCAGAATTAGCAAGAACAGTGTTTTTTTTTGTTTTAAATAGTGACAAATAATTTGGTCTAAAGATAAATAATAAATGAAAATGGAACATTTATTATTTCACCAGCATCATTATATGTACTTTGGACACTTGTTTTTAATGTCTGAACAGCAAGTTCTAATAAAAAGTGGCCACTTCATGGATTTTCCACTAGAGGGAAGTCTTACACCCAGAATATGGTAATGAAAGGCTAGAGCCATCTGTTTATTTTCAGGTGTTTCCTGATATTGTAGTAGGACAACACAGGAAAATGTCTATTGTCTTTTATTCTTTGAGGTGCTGGAGAGGTCGTTGGTGCTTTGTGTGTACTTAAATGACTGAAGCAGACTCGTATTTGCATAGCACAGACGTCTGTGGGCATTAATGTGGAGTTTTGAAGTTGAGAGCGGGGCTGGTGGAGAACAGAGACAGTGAAATGATATTTGAGCCCCCAGATGGCCAGAATCACCTTTTGGGTGATTTTTATATGCAGAAAGCATCAGTCAACCAAGTTCCCGTCTCATTCCCCTTAGGCCTCTGAGGAGAGGCAGATTAACGTTTGCTCCAATTAATTTATCACGGACTAATTAACGTTGTCTGTTCACCACTCAGACTTTATTGCTTAAGCATATTTCAAGTCTAGACAAAGCCTTTGAGAGCGCGCTGTCAAAGTTTAAGAGGAGGTTCGTGTTTTGAGAGGTTCACAGAAGTGCTTTAGGTATGCAGTGAGGCAGCAGAAGGAAACACATGGCATTTCCAGGATGGACGGCATACAATAAATGCCCAAACTTAATGCAGGCCAGGAAGTGGGGATCAGAGCAGGCACTGCCTTCCTCTTCTCCTTACAGGAGAACAGAGCGTCCTAGTTCAAGGGTTTACACCACAAGTAATAAACTGCCGTAAAACCCATCCGTAACCACAAGCAAACTGTAACTGCACGAGACCTGGCTCTGCAAACTGTAGCGCAAAAGATAGAAAAGGATCCACAGAAGGACCAAAGGAGTCTGCTAACTGTTGCTGGAGATATTCAATTAAATTTTAGTTAATCCATATGGGATCATAGTTCAAACAAGCCCAGAGTGTACCTGAAGTTCAAGAAACTTTTATTTCTATTAATTATGTCCCCTGCATGTCTAAGCATCTTTGTAAGGATATTAAACAAATGGACTGAGGCAGATTTGTCATGGATAAATTTATCATTTTTGAGACCATGTTTCATTAGCTCAGGGGTTAGAGAACTAAGCTGGGTGGAGAGGACACATACGGATGGTCAGCTTGGGCATCGGGCAGCCGAGCAGGCTGCAGAGCACCCAGACGTGAACCAGCTTGGACTGGAGGCAGTTCACCTGTAACCCTTCCCATGTGCACATACAGATACATCAGTAGGTACCTCACCGCTATCGCCCTGTACAGGACTGCAGCACTCTAGATGCAGGATCTGCTTCTTTGGGACAGCAAGGTAGCTAAAACCAGACAGACCTGTAGTGACATCAATAAGTGCGAATCTTCTGGGGAGCCTACAACTTGCTGCGTTCTTTCTTTTTTAGTAATGAGGCAGTTTTTCACAAGTCAAAAGGCTGGACAACTCTGCTATCAGAGAACTTCTATGCTCATTTCAAAACTGTGGGCACTTCAGGATGCCAAACATTTAAAACCAGGTACTGCGATAGTGAGATCTGCAAGGCTGGTGTCCCTTTTGCATGTGATGTGCCACCTCTGTAATGTGCTGTGCTGAAAGATGCAGATCCACAGGGCTTCTTGAGACTCTCTGACAGTCCCTTGCTAAAAGGGGACCAGCATTTCGTCTTCTCTCTGCTGTGCTCTTCCTCCAGTCTCTCTCCCTGCTTTAAGCTCTGGCACTTGCTGTTCACTTCTGTGAATGGAGCCGAATCAACAGCTTGTCAGGGACCTAATCCAGCAAATGTGGGCTGGTTGTCTAGCAATAACGTGTAGATAGACAGTGGAAAGATGGTGATGTCTAATCAAATATTTGAGGAGCAGCCCACACAGAGGTGAACCAGGATATGAATGTTTTCTTCTTCCATTCAGGGAAGGTGCGAATTCCTCTCCCTCACCTCCAAACGTAGAAAGTATGTTTTTCTGAAGGAAACCATGCTCTTCCTGGGATCATTCAGACAGAGCCCTGGCTGTGGCTCTTCCTGATGAAGAACCATTCCATCAGGAAGAAGAAGTTCATTCCATCAGGAAGAACCTCTTCATGGTTCTTCCTGATGGACAATATCACAATGTTCCCGTCTCTGAGGGGCAGGAGGTACTGGGGAAATGGCAGCAACAAAGAACTGATCAACAAACTGATCAAACTCTGCATACATCTGTTTATTATTAGACAACACCTCATCAGCATTGTCCATCTTGACAGAAACCCTGGTCTTACTGTAGAATGAGGACCGCAGTGGCTAGTGGCCTTACTGGCTATGACCCACCATGACACAAGTTGGCTGAGGAGATCTGGCTACCTGTTTTCTCCTTCTTTTTCCCTCTGTTGTCTCTTCATATATGCTGACAGTTACAAACTTGCTCTACACAACAAGAAATTCATGTCTGTGTCAAGTCCTAAGCCAAATACAATGCTATGGAAATTGTAGTATGTACTTGAGTTTTTACGTGCTCTTGGAGGTGTGCTTTAAGGAAGACTCATGGCCTAAGTAATGTAATGCATCCAAGGCACACAGTTTTCAATAGCATAGTGGGATAAACCTGGATGCACAGAGCTGGGTTTTTAAGTGTCTACAGTGCCAAAGCCTGTGTTTTGCAGTGGTATTTTATTTCTATTATTTCTTGGTGTCCGTTTTTGTGAATGCTCCAACTTTAGTTGTGATGCAAATCCTCCACTGTAGAAATAAAACTAATAAATGGGTGCTGGGCAGCATGGAGTGGGCAGTTTTGAAAGCCTGTTATTCATGAAATAAAAGTTGAAAATAGAAAATGAGCATATGGAAGAAGTTGCTGTCACAGATCATCCCCCCGGCTGAGAGAATTAGAGCATGGTTTACTTAACTTTCATTTGTGAGGAAGACAGGATGCTGCTATAGCTTGTCAGAAAAAATTATTTGAGGCTGAGAAAAATGGAAAGAACCCAAGGCATTTAAGAATTATTCTTAAACTGAATGCAGTTGTCTCAGGGGAAAGAGCTGGATGTGGTAGTGGTCACTGCCTGTAACACCGATCCGTTTCTTCCCATCTACACAACCCCCTGTGCACTCCTAACAAGAGAGGCTCCAGTGTACTAAAGCATGGTTATTTCCCAACTATAAATATGCAAATCCCTATCCCTTAAAGGGGGGTGATTTACTGGTTAACCAAAGCGCCAGGATTACTGCTTTTGTTCCACATTTGTATGGTGACTGACTCAATGGGGTCCCGGCCCATGATTGACACTACAGCAAGACAAATAAATGAAGAGCCGCGCTTCTGTTCTAACATATGCAACCACATGCCTTCAGCAAACAAGTGGTCTTGGCTTCTCCTTCCACCTCCCACTGCCTTAATGCCAGCAGAGCATGGAAGGGGGGTAAAACTTGATTTTTCTCAGCCTGCGTCAGTAGGATAGATGGGAACAACAGCCTACATCCCCTGTTGTTCCTGTTTTCCCCAGTTCTTATGACCATACTGGTCTGAGTTACCTTGAGACTGGTTCAGTACAGGAGAAAGATGCTCCTGGGCCATGGAAAAAAAAAATCTGTCTAGTTACACAAGGGCAAGTAAGATAGACAAAATAGAAACCCATGTAAATGTGAAAAACAAAACATAACAAAAACCAATTAAGCACCCAGAGGATATTCATTGCCCCTAGTGAAATCTAAGAAGAATTCTTCTTGGGTAAGGAACATTTTTCTTTCTTTGCATATGACTAGTATCTTTTTGGCCAGGCATTTGACCACAAGTAATTTCATTAATTTATTAATCAATTCAATTTATAATCTTTGTTTCTTGGACAGGTTTAAAGCTCCAGAAACACACGGTCCCCAGACTGTTGGATGTGAAGTATGAGATGAACGAGCCAAACAGGCTACATGGATGTGGCTGTGTGAAATACCCTAATAGGAAATGTACAAAATGCGTAATTTTTGGTCAGAGGAAATGGCATTGGTGCAAAATACATCTGCCCGAAAATTTCACTGCCTTTTGTTTTACTTACGGAAGAGATGAATTAGGAGAGATGTCTTATATGAGCTCCCATATATGTTTCAATTCACAAGACTTAAAATTTGTTTCCAAAGTGGTTTGTGTTAGACATTTTTCATGCAATACAAGACTTAAAGCTTAAATTCCAATTTGCTTCTTGCATGTAACTATCTGCTGTTGAGTCAACATTCCTTCTTCTCTAGACAAAGCCACTTTTTTTTTTTTTTAAGTAGCACAGCATTCACCAATCTGAACTCCTCAATTTCTCAACACTTCAGAGCAAAACCACATGGAAAACAATACATTCATATTTGAAATTCATATTTGAAATGGTACAAATGCCTTGATGGAGTGATAGTCATGAAAGCTTTTGAAGCAAAACTGGCAGAAAGGTAAAGGACTCAGCTTCTCCATCCAGTTCATGGCCCAGTGCATTAACTTACACAAACCTCTTTCTTTCACTCAGTCTTGTGCACAATTTTGTGTGTAATCTGCCCATGGTGAGGACACACACACACAGCCTTGCTTTTCTGAAAGTAGGAAGAGTCAAAGGGAGGCAATTCATAGAATCACAGAATGGTTTAGATAGGAAAAGACCTCTGGAGATCATCAATTTCTTCACTTTCAGTTGTTTTCTTGTTTTTTTGACCACCTTTCTCAGTTTGGTCAGTGGTTGCTCCTTTGAACTGGCAGGGAAAAATCTACCAGACAGCATCCATCCCCCTGCATCAAGATTCAGCAACACTAGCACAGCTTACAAGTGGTTTGGTTTGGTTCGTGCTATCAGAACCTATCTAAACTCTTATATCTCTCTGCTGCCACCATAGCATTACCTACTGTCTAGATACTTTGTGGTCTGTTTGCAGGATATTGCCTTTTTTTTTTTTTTGTAGTAACAAAAGAAACACAAGCGTCATTGGAAAAACCTGGCAACTGATGAGGAAAAGAAGAAAAAAACTTGCCATTCAGTTTAATTTTGGAAGTGTTTCTGCAAGTATAACCAGGAATTAGGTTGTCAACTGTTGCCTCTTTTGACCCAAACAGATAAAACCTATTTTAAGCTACATCCATTTAAAAAAGGTGGTGCTAGGAAGCTCCAACAGTTCTGTAACATGAACATGCAGAGACCACTTTCCTGAGCACAGAAGAATAGGGTGGTGATCGGCGGCGCAGAGTCTGGCTGGAGACCTGTGACTAGCAGCGTTCCCCAGGGGTCAGTGCTGGGTCCGCTCTTGTCCAACATCTTCACCAACGACCTTGATGAGGGAACAGTGTCTGCCCTCAGCAAGTACGCCGATGACACAAAGCTGGGAGGAGCGGCCGACACGCCAGAAGGCTGTGCTGCCATTCAGTGAGACCTGGACCGGCTGGAGAGATGGGCAGGAAGAAACCAAACGAGGTTTAACAAGAGCAAGCGTAGAGTTCTGCACCTGGGAAGGAACAACCGGACGTATCAGTACAGGCTGGGGGACGACCTGCTGGAGAGGAGCTCTGAGGAGAAGGACTTGGGGGTCCTGGTGGACGACAGGTTGACCATGAGCCAGCAGTGTGCCCTGGTGGCCAAGAGGGCCAATGGGATCCTGGCACGCATTAAAAGAAGCGTGGCCAGCAGGTCAAGGGAGGTGATCCTCCCCCTCTACTCCGCCCTGGTCAGGCCTCACCTGGAGTACTGTGTCCAGTTCTGGGCTCCCCGGTACAAAAAAGACAGGGATCTCCTGGAAAGAGTCCAGCAGAGGGCAACAAAGATGATATGGGGCCTGGAGCATCTTCCCTATGAGGAAAGGCTGAGAGACCTCGGTCTGTTGAGCCTGAAGAGAAGAAGACTGAGAGGGGATCTCATCAATGTGTATAAATACCTGAGGTGTGGGAGACAGAGGGATTTGGCCAGCCTCTTTTCAGTGCTTTGTGGGGACAGGACAAGGGGCAATGGCCACAAGATAGAGCACAGGAAGTTCCGCACCAACATGAGAAAGAACTTCTTCACAGTGAGGGTGACGGAGCACTGGAACAGGCTGCCCAGGGAGGTTGTGGAGTCTCCTTCTCTGGAGATATTCAAGGCCTGTCTGGACGCCTACCTGGGCAGCCTGCTCTAAGGAACCTGCTTTGGCAGGGGGGTTGGACCTGATGGTCTTTCAAGGTCCCTTCCAAGCCCTTCAATTCTGTGATTCTGTGGTTCTGTGAATTAAACAAGTAAAAAACATTTCCCACTTTCCAGGTCCAAGCTTTTGGTTGTGACCTATATGTCTCCTGTAGAGTCGGAGTACCTTTGGGCCAGTCTTCTGGTTAAGTTTCCTCTGAAAGAGAAATTTCACGCACAAGAAAAATGTTTAGAAACTGAAATCACAAGAAGGCAATTGAAGGCAATAACAGATCTGCATCAAAATTACTATTGCCCCAAGTGGGATTGGTAATAAGAATATATTTCATTAAGTGACTCTATTCCTTTCATCTTCTCTCAGAAAGGCAGCAAACTGAATCTGGTCAAGCTATGAAAGTTTCTTGTCTCTTGTTTACTCACTGCCATCCCTCTCCTTACCTGAACTCTTCTCCCTTTCCCATGCAACACTCGGCCAAAGTCCCTTGACCCAGAACTTTCAAATTCTTGAGCAGTTTCACATATTTCTTTGCTGCAGACAGAAGCTTACACTGAACTGTTGCTTCCAGTGATTTCAATATCATTTGCAATCACACCAATCGGTTTCAGTGACTTTTAACCCAACTAGAACAATGGTGACTGCTTAAATGGTTACACTTAAACTGCCATAAATGTGTTTCAGAGTAAATAACTTATTTAAATATGTCCATTCAAAACTTGTAGAGCTACTGTCTCAAGTTACTGAAAGGCAAAGGAAGAGAAAACTGGTTATACTGTGTTCCTATTTAGGAGGTTAATTTCACAAGCAGAACGTTTAGAAGCATAATGGGTTGGAGAAAGTAAGTTTAGGTTTTGGCAAAATTTAGCAGCTTTGGTCATGGGTGTCAGTGAGGTGGTCCATGAGTTTGCATCCACTGTGCATTAATCTGAGCAAGAGAGAAAATGGTAAGGAGTTGTGTCAGTTTGTGGTCCAGGTTCGGGTGTAAAGCCTACAGAAATGGTCAGAAGAGGAAATCCTTCATGAAATCGCTGGCAAAAGATTTTTTTTTTTTCAGTTTCTCAAGATTATTTATATTGCCATGAGTCACACACTTTCTTCTGATGTTGTGGATTGAGCTACAGGTGTTTAGCCCAGCTGGTGGCAAATGTAGATTGTTGTGCCTCTGATGGCAGTTAGGCAGCCTATGTAAAATGCAAGGATGATCTCAGCCAAGTTTTAATTAGGCAGCTGTCCTAATTATGGAACAAGTTTAGCCATTTGCTATAATAGGCAATTCCAGTTGCAGCGTGAAGGATAAAATAGACTGGTGTGTTAACTACTGGCTCACCCTACAAAAGAGCACCCCATGGGCAGGGCTGTGATGCATGGAGCTGGGGGACAAGTTGTACTGATGATGCTCGGGTCTATTCCTGCTGCGTGGCCCAAGGAGTTAGGTTTCCCCGAGCGCTGGACCGGCTGGCAACTAAGCTTCTTGTCCTGTGACAGTTTTCATTTTTCTCCTCCACAACTGCCTAATTTTGGGTTCCCTACCTTTTCTTCAGATACAGTTTTGGCACTGATGGGCTTCTGTTTGCCTTTCCTGGGTTTTAAACACAGTATCTACTTTAACCACTTAGTAACATTACTTTTTTGAAGAACTATTATTTCAACAGGCTAAAACATATTAGAAGGCTCCTGGATATTACATGTTAAAAGCTACAGATTGCTTCCCTGGGCGAGGATCTGACACTAGCTTTTGTCTAAGACCAGTACCAGTGAGAATGCAGGATGAAATTTCATAAAACATCTGCTTTTAATTGTGAACGCATGGTACTTACTCAACAGGATCGATATTTTGGGGTACTCCTGATCTTTGAGGTGGTGAAAGGAAATGATTGATTAGACCAGAAGTCTTCAACCATTTCTGACTTGCAAATCTCCCCCTTCTACAGCTCCAGTTACCAATGGGGCTGCATATGTCCCGTGAATTTTATCCTACTTGAAGTAAATATGCCTCTCTTTCTTTCCTGTCTTACATGAATGCCTCAGAAGTTATCCATGGGTGTGTAGGTATCTCTGGGCTATGGTTTGAAAACCATGAGATTACTCAATCTGCAGCACCCATGCCCATGTAAATCAGTCCTAGGATGCTCTTCTGCACAGCAAGACAAGGTTTCGTGTCCCAAATCAGTCCATATTTCACTTAGAAGACTAGTGCCTTGTAAGCCTTGCAGCCTGGCAGCACCAGAGTACCTGCCAATGTTTTAAAAGTCTTTCCATGAAGAATATTTACAGAATGGGTTAATTGGTTTAAATATCTGTGTGGCCCGCAAGTTTTTCAGGTTAAAAACGCAATAGGAAACCACCGTCAACACTGCACCACCAGCTGAGGAGGATCTGGAGACACTCCGTCGAACGGTCAAGAAATTCACTTTAAATACACCTTGGACTGCTGCCTAGAAGAAGGGAGGGATCCAGTAGCTGAGGTTTACATTACAAGCTCTATTTCTACCAATAAACCAGAGTGGACAGACGTGTCCATCTGCACTGTTTCAGGGCACTGCACTTAAAAGTGACTTTTTCCTTTTGCTAGATGTTGGCTGCTCCTCTTGGCATCAGTGGCAAAAATGCATCTAATTCAGCTGGAGTGTGCTGGGACCCTTGGAGAATACTTATGGCGATGCATGGATGTATGGTCTGTAATAGAATTGAAAGGCACAAAAATCAGTCTTTATTTCTTCATGTATAAGCTAATGGTTCATGTGGAAGATTAAAATCCACCCACTAAATCTCAGCTGCAGTCAGTGGAATCACAAGTTGCTGAGGAGAAAGAAGGAGCTGCAGGATGAAACATAAATATTTTGCAGAAGAAATGACACAACACTCGTCTATGGATTGGTAAACATGACCAACAATTTTTAAGCTCAGGATTTCTTAAGAAAAGAAGATTTCCAAACATATGACTGTAAAGAAGGGAATTTTAGGGAACCAGTTCTTCAGCATGCCTAGAAATTATGATTAAAACAGTAATTCTGACCATAAAGCAGTCATTTAAAGAGAAGTCCGGGGATAAACTCTTGTATCTCTACAGGGAAGCAGTTCTCTCTTCAACCCACATCCCCATGCACTCTGTGCTTTTATCAGCTCTGGAGCTCACCTGACTCAGCTGAGACAATTCAACTCAGTCCAGTAAAAAAATACTCACTTTCTGGCTGGATTTCTTTCTGGTGTTCTAATGTGTTGAATTGGATCAGCATAAGGGCTGAACAGTAATATGGGTAGGTTCTTGGAAAAGAGAGAGTTGACATTAGCTATGGGACCAGGTCATTGTATTTTGGGGCTGTGAGTTCTACCTAGTCACAGCCAACAATTCTCCTTTCTCCCTTATGTCTATTGTCTTTCATCCCCCTCATGCTCTTGGCATCATGCTCTTATAACTTGTTCTCTACCTTTTAGCCTCGCTTTCCCTCTATGTCACTATGGTCTTCAAAAAGGATTGTTTGTCACCACTTTTATTAGCAGAAAGAAAAACAGAGGAAGACCACAAGAATGGAGGAAACCACAGAATAAATATCAATTGAACTTCACCATGAGAACTCCTTTTGATCCACAGCAGAAATAAATAAATGCTTCCATATCAGCTGGTAAGGAGAGGTGAACAATTCTGCTAAGTACTGATGATCTATTGTCTAGAACATTGTTCTTTTCATTTTATGTTTTGCAGAAGCAATGACAACATGTCTGAAAATGTCATTACTACTAAACATTAAAGAAGATTCAGAGAGAATTTTTCTTCCTTTTTGCTGTCCTCAACTCTTCTATTTTAATTGTAGATATTCTCATCAACACGCAAATATAATCATAGCTCCTGACACATATATGTGGACTAGCACCTGATGTCTGTTTTCAGTATTACTGGTTGTAACTAAACGTGACAGAGCCTTGCCCAATGGGTATTTTACAGAACTGATATTTTAGCTGCTCAGCCAGCTTTTGTTTAAAAGCACTGAGAGGCAGTGCAAAATCAACATTTGGTAGCTATGGTATGTATAAACATCATGTTAACCTGACTTCAGGACAAGTGTTAATTTCTTTCTCCTAAGATTAAGGAAACCTCTCCACTGGAGAACACCCTGGCCGGCGCAGATCAGGCTGCGACTCCGCATGTTTGAGCAGTTCCCTGCATCTCCCCCACCATCTGCTCCTGTCCTCAGATCACCCTCTTTGACGTACTGGCCCAGCTGCCCTGTGGCCGCGTTCACAGCTCACTAATTGATCTAGCTGAGAAATAACCATGGGACAGCACAGACAGATGCCAGCACAGTGCGGGGCGGCAGGCAGGAAGTGCAGCGATGGGGAACGGGCTCCTGATGGTGGCTGAAGCGAAGCCACGGGCTCACAGCATGCTGCACAGCAAGTGTAAATCAAGCAAAACACAGGATGCTGCCTCTTTATCTTGCTTGGCAGAGGACTAGCAGCCCTGGGACCAGGTTGTCGGCTGGGTGAAGATGATCCAGACTCGGTTTTATTTGTGAGATTCCCTCCTCTCTTTGCAGCTGGCTCTGATGCCCGTTGTGTCCTCCATCAGCAGCCCAGCAGAGCACCAGTGCAGGCATCTTCCCCTCCTGAATCACAAACAGCTTGGATTAGCAAAATGAATCAGCAGGGCTGGTCAAGCTGTTGGGGTGGTGACCAGGGGAGGAGGGGCGATACTTGCCGTTTGTGGCAGCAGTGAAATCTGCATGGACTGTAAAGCTTTCCTGAAACCCCACACTCAGACCAGGCACCCTGGGTAGCTTGCAGGCAGGTGGTAAAGCCCTTCTGAAATCATCATGTCTGTGCTACATGATGTCCATGCTAAGATGATGAGAGGACTGGAGCACCTGTCGTACGAGGATAGGCTGAAAGAACCTGGCCTGTTTAGCCTGGAAAAGAGGAGACTGAGGGGAGACCTCATCAATGTGTATCTGAGGGGAGGGTGTTGAGAGGATGGGGCCGATCTCTTCTCAGTTGTGCCCAGCTACAGGATGAGAAGCAATGGGCACAAACTGAAGCACAGGATGTTTTGGCTCAACGTGAAGGGGTACTTCTTTACTGTGAGTGTGGCAGAACACTGGAGCAGGTTGCCCAGAGAGGTTGTGGAGTCTCCTTCTCTGGAGATATTCAAAACCCGCCAGGATGCCATCCTGTGCAATGTGCTCTAGGTGAACCTGCTCACCAGGGGGGTTGGACTGGATGATCTTCAGAAGTTCCTTCCAACCTCGGCCATCCTGTGATTCTGTGATTCTGTGTTGGACTTGTCCTTGAAGCTCTAGGAATATAAAATATCTTTAGTGCCATGCAAGTAGGAAGCTCTGTTCTCTCTCAGTGCACTCCTACAGCATCACCTGCTGGGAACCCCACAAAAACCTGTGCTAACATACCCCCAAAAAAGCCCCCAAACCCGGCGGGGCAGGCAGGGCTTCATCCCTCCTCCCACTCAGCCTGGGGTGAGACTCCTCCTGTGCCAGCAGGCTCCGAGGAGCACCTCCACACCGAGAAAAGGAACAAGCTCCCCGCCACCCGGCGCTGCGCACCTGCACCGCCCGCCTCGCCCCCTCAGCGGGCAGGGCCGGGCCGCGGCCGCCGCCTCTCTCCCGCCCCCTCAGCCCCCAGCCCCGGCGGCCATAAGAGGCGGCGGCGGCGAGCCCGGGCCGGCAGTGGCGGGGCGGCCGCCATGAAGTCGCCTCAGGCGCAGCGTCCGGCGAGCCACGGTGCGTGGCGGGGGGCCGCCAGGTCTACCCTCGCAGTGCGGGGGGGCTCGGCGGCTCCTTCAACCGCTTCTTTCTTTCTCCCTCCTTCCCTTCAGGCTCCGGCCGTCGCCCCGCGGAGCTGCCGGAGGAGCCGGGCGGCTTGGCGGAGGCGCTGGGTGAGTTCGAGGCGGTGCTGGAGGACTTCGCCTGCCCCGCCGGCCGGCGCCGCTTCCATTACGGCGAGCACCTGGAGCGCATGAAGCGGAGGAGCAGTGCCAGCACCAGCGACCTAAGCGACTCGGAGAGTGAGTGGCGGGGACGGGGAGCCGCCGAGGTGGGCTGCCTGACCCTGCCCGGGCACTGCCACTTTTGGGGGGCCCGGGGGTTTATCTCTTGTGGCTTATTTTAGGGGAGAAGCGCAGGGTGTTGGTGAGCCCCGGGTTGGCTCCCCCAGTGTTGCAGGGAGTGGTTTGTTGTGTGTCAGGAGCAAGGTAAAGGAAAAATACTGGCTCTAGAGGCAATAAGGCTGGAAAACTTGGTGTGAAGGGAGGTCAAGCTGCCAGCTGGTAAAACATTGAGGTATTTTATAGACTTACAAGAAAAAAAAAGGCGTCCCTAAATAAAACAGGAATCAGTGGGGCTGTTCAGTCTGAATATCAGTGGGATGAGCAGCAACTGAAGTACACTTTCCAGAAGAGACTGAAACTAACCAAGGCTCCTGGCTTGGCGAGCAGAGCTGTTCTCACTCTTCTGGAGGTGATGATAATCTCAGGCAACTTGCATCTGAGCATACTTGGCATGCACAAATGGTGTGCAGAGAGCTTGGGACAGAAAAGGTGGGAAGAGGATATCAACCGGTATCCTGCTTTGAGCAAAAAAATCTACAGTAGGAACTAAGTTTTTTTCCTAGCAAACTAGAAAAGTCTTACCCCTCTTAAATTCACTAGTCAGGGAGAGAATATCTTCCCTGTTCTCCTTGGCAGTGAGAGAATCAAGCGCTGCTTTGTCAGAGGTAAGTTCTGTTTAAAAACAAGCTATACCCAGGTTTTTTTAGTTCCTAAACTAAATGTTTTCTTTGTGGTTATCTTCATCAAACTTCCTTTGTTTTTCAGTTACTTGCAATAAAATTGCTCCTTTCTGCTGTGCATCTTTTCAGTGTGCACAGTGGTTTTGGTGCACACTTTGCAGTGTGCACAGACTTCCTAGTGGTTAAACTGTGACAGCACAGCTTCTCAAACTTATCAGAGCTGTTTATTTCATCAAAGTGTAGGATTAATTTCATTTCAGTCACAGGCAGCTTTTTAACTGCCCTGAACTTGGATTCCTTGCCTAGCCATGTCTTTGGATTTTGTCTGTAGTCAGTGGGGATGTGTGGATCAGGATGTTAATCCATTGCTGCTTCATAGTGGAGTGGGTGAATAGTTCTTTGCAAGTAAGCCTCCCCCTCTCCTGCTGAAGGAGATTTAGGAACGTATGCCTGATCTAGGTTGAACACCATCCTTTTATGTGGCTGAGGGTGCATAAGCTGAGGCCTGCCTTCACTGAATCAAACTGGAGTATGGGAGCAGTTCTGTAAATCCGGGTCTGTTATTAACAGCAATGGTACAGCCCTAGTGTTACAACTTCTTGTGCAGTCTTTCAGTGTTGTAACTTGTTATCCTCTTGCATACCCTTATGGAAAATAAGAGGCAGTTCAATCAACAGTGATTATCCAGTAAAATATTCTACTGTTGGGAAAGTGAAGAAAGAAAACAAAACAGTATCAAGAACGTAAGCTTCACCCATGCAAGAAGGGTGCTTGTAGTTGCTTGGCATATCTGCTGTGGTTCTGTAAACTTGCATCTTGAACAGTGCTTAAAATTGCTGTTAGGATTGGAAGGAAGGGCATTTTAGGGAAGGTATTCTTCTGACAGGGCAGAAGACCTAGTGAGAGACCACATACTTAGGCAAATTGGCAGACTAGATCTTCGGGAAGGTCTGGAAAATAAATTTCTGTATCACAAAACTTAACTGATTTAGACTCAGTACGCTTATAGGATAGCCTGATAGACAAGGGTTGAGGACTTGGTACAGAGCCATCAGGGATCTTGAGCTAGAAACATGTCAAGCTTCCCAATGCCAGCCTGTGCTGGGGCTAGGGTTCCTCTTTACTGATGTGTGATGTGGAGGGTGGCTCTGGACAAACTGGAAGTCCCAGATTTCTAAGTGCTAGCATACACCAGGCCAGGAGGTGCACTAAGACTTGTTGGGATCCAGCTGCCTCAAGCATATGAGGATACGTTAGAGGAAACAGAAAACCAGCCAGCTTTCTTCTTTTCTCAGAAAAGGCCCAGTAAGACACTTTTTCCTGAAGTCATCGTTCCATGCAGACAGCTTGTTTCGGAGCTGTAGTAGGATTGTAGAGGGATTGCAGACTTATGAAGAGCTCCTTTTATAAAACAGGCTCCAGTGTCTGATGTAATCCAGCTACACTCCCTATGTCCATTTTAAGAATAGGTGTAGGGAGTTTTCTATTTAGCCAGGCTCTTCCTGTTCAAACTCATGTTTTTTTCTTTAGGGTCACCTTTCCTTTGGTCTCCCTACTTTAGGGCAAGTAGTGCTGAATAGCTGACCTCACTATTCCCGTGGTAACACTTGGGTTAAATTTCACTACAGGATCAAGGAGAAACTGGGCTAAAAGAGCAAGCTGTTGCAACACAAATCTGCAACAACACAGAAGAAATGCCAACAATATTCTCTGTAGATAGGCTGAGTTATGATCTTGTTCATGAAGGCTGTTTTGATCTTTGCAAAATTTTCTTATCTGACACTGAAAACTATTCCAGGCATACTTAGTAATGTATTTACAGAACAGTTCAGACTGGTGTATTTTAGTACTATACCTTGTTGGTAGAGTAATGTAATCATCTTAACTGATGTGAAGTGGCTGAATGTTAGGCATACATATCTTTCTGCCACTCCTGCAGTGATACCTTTGATTCTAGGGTGGGACTGTAAGGGGAGGCAATGTTTTAACTCTCTATTTCAGGGCATCTGAATCAATCTTAAATTTAACTTTCCTAGAAGCTAGTGACCGATATAAAACAGCATTATGACCATTTGATATAAGGGTAAGGAAAGCCTTTCCTGAGACCTACGCTGTGAGGATGAGTCTATTTGATTTAAACAGAAGTATTTACAAAAGGTCTTTATCACTACAGCTAAGCTCGCAGATATTATGTGGTTTTTGTGCTTTTTGTTAGAACCTTATGTTCTTCCTGAGGAAGCTGGCACCAAAACCACTAATTGAAATTCTTATATTACGTATTTCAGCATCTTAAGGGGAGAGGAAAAAAAAATTGAAGACTACTTTGGAAAACGGACATGATAGGACAAGATGTGGGAGAGCCAAGCACTGTTACTTGACTGAATGATCTTTGGATGAGGTCTGCCTTGGCTGTGGTTAAGTATTGTACATAACACAACGGACTCTAGATCTTACAGTAATAAGTGTTAGCATGTGCAGATGTTCATGATCTTAGTGCTTGGCCCACAAGTGCTACATTAACCACAACAGCTGATGGGGTCAGTGCTGGAAATCATGATGCAATTGGGGATTCAGTCCAACACTCATTCTTGAGTGAATACCATTTCTGTTTCAACTTGATGTATTCAGCTGAATCGAAGTGTAACAGCTTTGTGCTTTGGGTTATTGATTATGCTGAAACTTCTGAGCTAAGGAATACCTCTTGCTATTTACTGCTTATGTTGGTTGTGATAAAATAGGATTTGTGTTAGAGAGTGCTGTCTTGTCAAAAACGCACTATTGTAAATGCAGCAATGCTGTCAAACTTTACAGATAGAATTTGCCACTTGCGTGTTGGAATAAGCTTAGGACCCATGAGAATGGCATGAAGCTGCTTCCTGGGAGGGTCAGGTTGGGTGTTAGGAGAAGGTTTTTCACTGAGAGGATGGTCAGGCACTGGGACAGGCTCCCCAGGGCAGTGGTCACAGCACCAAGCTGCTGGAGTTCAAGAAGTGTTTGGACAATGCTCTCAGACACGTGGTCTGACTTTTATTTTTTGGGGGGTGGCCCTGTATATGGAGCCAGGGGTTGTACTCCCCAATCCTTTAGGGTCCCTTCGTGGTTCTGTGATTCAAGAACAGTGGAGGCATGCCTGTGTGAACTGCATGTCTACTCAATTTATTTTGCTTAACAAAACATGGCAATGCCAGGACACTCTTCAAGTTTAGGCTTAGGATAACGAACCAAAAGTGAGACTTGATGAGAGGCTGAGAAGGGAAGCACTCTAGGATTTCTTGTGCCAAAGCTATAATAACACCTAGAGGCTAAACCGTAATTTGGTGTTGTACTCTCTGAAATGTTTTGATTTTTAGCTACAGATGCATCTTCCTGAAACAGGTTCAGTTTCCAGTCTGCCTATTAAGAAGCATCACAAAATAAAATGCATCAATTTAGTTCTGGTGCTGATAAAGCCTGCAGTGCATCTTCATAGTCACTTGGAGGGGCATGCAAAGGCTTTCTGGCAAACACCTACTGTCTTTTAAACACAGCAGAAGACTGCGAGGGCATCTACAACTGTGTGGTGGAGCAATGACTCAGCTATCTAGAGCTGAAGCATCAGCCGCTGTTAATGCTGCAGCACTCATCCTCAAAAGCCAGTTTACATGTGTGATATCTGTGCCTTCTCTACATATTGTAATATAAAGACAGCAGAAATGACTAAAGAGATGAAATAGTTTCCAAATGACTAACTAGACTGAAGTGTCAGCCTAGAGATGACTTGACTTGGGTGGGGACAAGCTTGTCTTCCAGAACACCATGAGTGACAGTAGGAAAGTGGCTGCTACCTCGCCCAGTCTGGAAAAAAAAAATCAAACCAGCAAGCTTCATATAAAAGCTCTTTCTTTGCATGGTGTATAGTTAAACTATAAACTATATACCTTTAAGGTAT
The DNA here is from genome assembly GCF_009769625.2 of Cygnus olor. Lineage (NCBI taxonomy): Eukaryota > Metazoa > Chordata > Aves > Anseriformes > Anatidae > Cygnus > Cygnus olor. The sequence goes on from NC_049169.1 coordinate 177,057,945, forward strand.
CATGGATGTTAAAAACTTACATGCTCAAAATAACTAGATAAATACATGGGACTGGGGAGGTACATCCTCAAGGGACTATTTTATGATAAGAAGCTACTGGCAACTTAGAAAGTATGTTGATTTGTGCATTGTTAAGACCTGGTGGAGTTACTTTAAATTATCTGTTTGCACGTGCACCACTCTTAAACTCTTGTAGGCATCTGCTGTGAGAGACAGGATGCGGAGTAGATGAGCCTTTCGTCTTGGTGACAAGTCCCAGTCTTGCACAATCAAGAGGAGAACATTTTAAGGAGGTGGATTGCCTGTACAGATTTCTAATGGCCTGTCTCCAAGATGAATGTGATACAATATTTGCAAAGGAAAAAAAGAAGGACGACTTCATTTTATGAGAACTCTTTATTAATTCATCTGAAAAAATACTGTTTTATTAAATTACCAAGGCATTTAAGGGGAAGAAAACCCAGGGATTTCAGGTATGTAGGCTTCTTCAATTTAATGAGAAGTGTGCTTTTTGGTAAGATTTTCATTCCTACCTCTCCAGCATACTTATTGCTCTACTGCCTCACGAGTAGTAAGCATGATTGGCGAGTGGGATGGTAAGCTTTGTGTGTAATGAAGTTGTACTTGCACATCTAAATTTGTCTTCCTAGATTGCTTCCTTGTAACTTGTAAATATGTGGCTTGAAGTCTTTTAAATCATTAAGCCTAGACATGTAAATAGTAAGTGTGAGATTTTTGGGTCACCTTTGGAATGGATGGCTAGGCAAAAGACAGTAAATAATGCAGTGGAACGTGAGCATGATTATGATCAAAATAAACCCAGTCCTTGAGGGCTGCAGCATATTCACCACAGAGCTCATTTCGCAATGCATGTTCCTCACTCCAGCTAGTGGCATTAGAAATTCCAGACTTTATTTTTATTTTCTTAGCAATTAGCCTATGTTCTGCCTGGCAATGAATCATGCGCTCTGTTTGTCAAATGCTGAATATCATTACACAGTGAACTCATGATTTGTAAAGACTTAAGTGGAGTTGTAACGCTTCTCTGAAAACTTGAGGAGAGTTTTCTTAAACTTTCCTTAGCGAAAATTACAGCAAAAATCTTACTGACTTGGTGTTTCTTAAAACTGTCCTGAACTATGGAACTAGAAAGAACATAATACTAGGTCAGACAGCTGAACTTTTCCGTTGTCTGTTTTAAAATGAAAAGTTTGAGGTTTTCCTCCTTTGGTTAATTGCTGTCCAGAACCTTTCAATTGTTCACTTCATGTAAATATAGCATGTTCCCATGGTATTGCAGTGGGTTTTTTTTGTGGTTTATCTATATATTGGAACAGCAAAGGGCAATACTAACTACAGATTGCATTGCCAAAGTAAAATATACCCGTATTTATTTCAAACCCATAATTTTGCAGCTATTGGCTTAGTTGAACTTGTGTAAATCAACCCAGTAGCTTAGCTATCAGAATTTAAGGTCTCTTCATAAAGAGACAGTGTTATAGTACTGATTTTTTTCTTAAAAACTGCCCCTTTAGCTTTTTTATATGCACACAGGAATGAGAACCAAAATACAAAGGAAAAGAAGCAATGACTGCAAGAAACTCGCATCTCAGTGGGAGAGCAGGGGCTGGATGAGGAAGGACAGCAGTAAGAGATCCTTGGCATCAGCTTCCAGCTATTAGGTTGCAGGGGAGGTTGTATCTGCATGGCAGTGGAAATCTTCCAAAACCCGTTTTTTGAAGGCAAATGAGCAAGCCTTGGCTGTGGCAGCTGGTAGAGAGCAAGGACTGAAATGTCCTTTTCCCAGAGCTTTCTGCCCTGGAGCCACACTTGCCAGACCTGGTATTTTTGTGCAGTGGATACTGTAAGAACTCTTTAACAGGGCATTGCTTTCAGGTTTTTATTATAAATTTCGTAGTTGGGCTGTATTCCTCTAATCACCAAAATTTCTGCTGCTTGTTGGCAAGTGTAAGCTGAAGTCAGTACCTAAAATCTTTGTTTTTTGAGAGATATAGGGATTTTTTTTTTCTTGAAACAACAGTTAATATTACAACCCATCAAAAGGTAGCTCTGTCTTGGGAAAACCTTTCACCTCTTGTAATTTTTCCAGCACTGGAAGGAAAACACTTAGGTATTTAAAGCAGTGCTTCTGTCTTCTTTACAATGGGGTAAAGAGAAAATATTTCCCAGGCTTGTGGAAACAAGTGTGAAATAACATTTCCTGGTTTGATGTGTTGTTGTGAGGTGGTTGGTCAGTACTTACAAGTGTTTATAGAAGGGCTGTGGAGAAAGCTACAAAAAGAATCAAGGGTGACTGCTAATTCAGGTGTGTGAGCGGATGTGAATAAGACTTGTATCATAGAATCATCTAGGTTGGAAGAGACCTCCAAGATCACCCAGTCCAACCTCTGACCTAACACTAACAAGTCCTCCACTAAACCACATCACTAAGCTCTACATCTAAACGTTTCTTAAAGACCTCCAGGGATGGTGACTCAACCACTTCCCTGGGCAGCCCATTCCAATGCCTAACAACCCTTTCGGTAAAGAAGTTCTTCCTAATATCCAACCTAAACCTCCCATGGCGCAACTTTAAGTGGCTGATTAACCTTCTGTAAGGTGAGTTGCCTTCAAGTATTCACGAAATGAACACTTTTATTCCAGCTATATAGAAGAGCAACTGGAGCTTTGGATGGCGTGCATGAGGTTTGTAATACAGATTCCCAGCATCACTACATCTGGTGTCTGGATGCTAGCAGCACAGACTGCACATTAAAAGCATGCTCAGCTTTATAGCCAGTGTTCTCTGGATTATTTCTTATTAATTCACATAACTCTAAAACCTTTAAAATACTAAATTATTTGAAAGCTCATGCTTTTCCCAACTGTGCTACCTCAGACATATGTTTCAACTTCTGTCTGTTCTTTCAGTGTAGTGTGCTCTTGGCTGCTGCCCCGTTTATGTGAGGTGTTGAGTTATTTGGCTTTTTCATAGTGGTAGGGGTTTTGTCCTGATCAGTTAAAACTTTCCATTCTGAGTCCCTTGTTTGCTAGGGTTTGCATCTTGGCTACAAACATGTGGTTTTAGTTGAAAGCTGCTCCATGAGCTGAGTTCAGGAAGAAATTTGTCATACCTTTAACTATTACTTTAAGACCACTAATGTGCTGGGGTTCATGTTCATTGTATGGTGCTGGTCAGATAATGTTGCGGAGCAGTGTTGGCTCTCCTCTCCCCCTTAGATGTGTTGGGTTTTTGATCTTTTTAGGAGCTGCTTCTAAAAGATATTTCTTTAAATCCTTGTGTTTGAAACTTTCTCGTAGTTCTGCTTTGTATTCCCCAAATCTGTCTGAAATTTCTGAGTAGGTTGGTTTTGATCTGCTCAGGTTTAGAGAGGCCAACAAACACTTAAGAGTGAAGATATTTCACAATGAAAACCTAGTGTGAAGAAGCACCCGGCTTGTTCTGAACAAGAAATACCAGCCGACAGCTGATCTGGCCACGCAGAGTTCCCAGGCATCAATGTCACCTCACCACTCAGTTTGCACAGTGCATGTTGCACGTGTGTAGCATTTTCTGGAGCAGGAGCTGAGCTGATTGCAGAGAAACTGCGCAAGATCTGGTACTGCGATGGGTCAGTGTACATGAAAGAGGGAAATCTCCCAGGGTGAAGCTTCTCGCAGGCCTTGGCAAGGAGAGCTGTGGTCCTGCTGTGTCTTGCCAACTCAGCAGGGCTGCCTTCACTTAACCAGGGCAGTCATCTCCTGGCATAGCAAATGGGACAGATGTCCAAAAAACGTGACAATTTTCACTTGGATGGCCCTGATGGTGCAGTGTAACGGCCTCTTGGCCAGGCTTCTGAAGACAAGTGCTACAAGTGCTGCAGGTAGGCAAATCGCTGGCTTCAGTGGCAGTCATCGCCCTGTATAATGACATAAATTTATATGCTGGGAAATGTGTCAAATAGCGACCATTGCCACAGTTGCATCACAACAACTTTCTCTTTTTGTAGAGCTACAACTTTCAGATCAATTTTCAGCTCAAAACTGCAGGAACTACCAATTCTGGTCTCTAACACAATGGCAATTCCTCCTTCCAGTGAAAACATGACAAATACTTTGTGTGAGCTGCACACATCAAAAGAGGGAAGATAGCAATTGGTATTTGTGAAGCTTAAGGCCTGCCCTAAAATCCAGGAACATCAGAATAATACAGGAACCTTTCCCATTGCTTTCCATGGCATGTAAAGCTTCATTTAAAAGACCATCTAAAATAGGATTTCAGAACATCTTGTGTACAGGTTTACTGCTTCATGAACTCGAGAGTTGAGCAGGAAGGCGTTTGTTCTCAACTAGGCACTGTTTTTTGCTGTATGTCATTGCCACAGCAATGGCAAACTATGTAATTATGCTTTATGTAACAGTACTTCTGAGGGACTCTTCTTGTCCTAGAGCTCTTAACTTAAATCTTCAAATAATTTTTGGAAACTTCAAGTAACTGAAATCTTCCAGAACATTGCAAATCCTACAGGCCATACCGGGTTTAACTTGGTGGATGTGGGATAACTACAGTTCCTGTAATATTTCCCAGCTGATGCTGACTGCAGGGAAAGCTGACACTTTATTATGGGAGGTGAGATTGGGCCTAGGACTACGAGCTGTTTAACAGTAGGTGTGGGAACAAAAACTTTCAAACAATGCATAATTGATTTGTCTCTGTTTCTCAAGTCTATAAACTTGAGTTCTACAGACTCTGGAGCCTGTATCAGAAACATCCCATTTCTGCCTCTAATCCTATTGCAAAATTTAAGAAGGTGGTATTCTTAATATTCTTAACTTGCATTGTCACTTTTTAACAGGTGCAGACTCACTCTACAGGAACAGTCTCAGCCTCAGCGATGAAAAGCTTAACTCTCCAACTGCGTCTACTCCAAGTTTACCATCTCCATCAGTAACTCCATGTAAAGGTAAATGTAATTCTAATTGTTGACACTTTTGAATTCTCAACCTAGATAAGCTTCTTCATTTGGGCAAGGATTTGCACAAATGCATGGACTCTTGTTTTTGAATGACCACAAAACTAAGGATTATGGTTAAGCACACTCCGGGTGCAAGAATTATTGCTGCTTTTGATCATCACTGCATCCACACTTCTTCATGTGTTATCCAGCAACTTGTCTGGTTTTGAATGACCAAGCTAAAGAAAGATAGTTCTTTTGGTTGATCAGAATCTGTGGTACTATTCAAATACTCACTTCAGAATTAACTGAAGTCTGACTTAAGCAACTAAGTAGCCTAAATGTTCCAGCTGTGTAGAGGAATACTCACCCTGAATGGAGGGGTGCACTGTGTGACTTGAGAAGCTTTTCAAGTTGAAATGATTATTCAGATCCATGTAGACCTTGCACTGCAGATTCAACCCAAGCACTAATAATTCCTTCCTCCTTTGTAGCTGTAGAGTTTCAGGGCAGTTTGTCTTGCAGCTGATCAAACTCACCAGAAGGTTTTTCATACAGGTAACTTAGATTAAGCCTGGACTAGAAATACCAATAAATGCAACAAACATGCATGCGCTAAATGGTGCTGTTTTAACTGGTGTTCTCATGCATGCTCAAGAGTTTTTCACTTTCATGTGTTTTACATGTTGACCAGTCACAAATAAAATGTTCTCTTACTGATTACCGTGATACCAGGGAAAAATGAGTCATAGTTAATAAGAAGCAGGGGGTTAAATGTCTCAGTTAAACTGGTACTATTAAGTTAATGCTTGGCCAAGAGTTGCACTAAACGTAAAGATCTTCCTGATGAGAAGATACAAATAGGTAGAACCAGCTTGGAATAGACCACAGAAGTGAGATACGGAAGCCACTTGACATAAGAAGTAGATTGGATGGAGCCAGTGGCATTCTCAGGAGTGGAAACTTTAAGTGCCTGTTTGAACTTAAATTTATAACATGTAGATCAAGATTAAAGGATCTAACACCTCAGCCACTGATACTGATGTGACTTAAGAGGTTTAGATTTGGGCAGGGCTGGGAGCTAGTTGGGTAGGATTCGGCTATGGCCATGAAGGCATTATCTGAGTATATACAGTAAGGAAGAATGGAAGAATCCTACAGCAGCGAGGACATGGCTGAGTTGACCTACAACTTTTTTTCCCACTTCAACTTCTCCTTTTAAAGTAAGCTAAAACTTTGTATCTATATATCTGGCAAAAGCAAAGCAAACCCCTGTTTAGCCATCTCCCCTGTTTTCTAAGAATGCATCTGGACTGCAGCAACCCTGTTGAACTTACCTGAAAATAATCCGGAGCAGGTTTAATACTGCTGAAAACTATTTGGGGAGTTGTGCAGTTCCACTGGCTTATTTTTGGTCGGACAAAAGTGTCATCTCTCTGAGTATCACCAACTGTCTCTTCATAATTTGCAGCAAAGCTTGGAGACACAAAGGAACTGGAAGAATTCATTGCGGATCTTGACAGGACACTAGCAAGTGAGTAGATTTCAAAGACTGCTTCTTGCTTGCTGCTGTTGCAGAGTGATGAAAACCAATGTATTGGGGGGTGGGGGGACAGACTAGAAATAGTTTTATATAATGTAGCTTTGTTTTAGTTTGCATCATTGTGGTTAAGAAGGTAAAATAGACTGAACTCTGGTCTCTGCCTAAATGTTCAAGGCATGCAGTTTAGCTCACGTGACAAAGGCTGCACTCCCATGTACCTCTGTCCCCATCTGAGGCAGCTGCAATTCATTTCTTCTTGTAAGATACTTCTTTAAATTCTTAAAACTGCTAAGATAGGAAAAACTGCTAAGATAGGAGTTTGTGCTTCTTAGTTAGAAGGCTAAGTGAATGGAGGAATATCTGTAGGTGAGGGATACTTCTCATATCGTACCTTGCTTTGTGGAAAAAGTTGATATCCATATTTATTGCCTTAGATTAAATGTTAAGCTCCTGTTTGATCTTACTTTTACCAGGAATGGAATTTAACAATCATTTCCTCTGTCACTGTCTAGAAGTTGTATTTTCCAGTTATTCTACTGGGTTCTCTGTTATGATTTGGGGTGGAGAACAAAACCCCCAACACCTTTCCCCTGCTATATTCTGCCTATTCTTCTACTTCCTGCCCTATTTGTCTGGGGCATGATAATGTTTTTTTTTGTGTGTGTGGAACCAGACTATAGAACTCCAAACAGCAACACTTCATAGGACTAGACTGAAACAGCAGTATGTTTAAAAAAAACAAACACAACAAACCTATGAACTGAGTTTCTTCTATTCATTAGGTAATTTTCCTTCCCTGTAATTCTTGAAGCCTTGGCCATCTGCCTTGGATTTAACTCAAGACAGCTGCCCTTCTGAGCTTCCTACTTCCCTGTTTTCTTACTTGTATCTTGAATAAGAGAAGTGAAACCAGGATTAAGATATTTCTGGTTTCCTGACTTCTGTCCTGGATGCATGCTTGAGCTAACTGTCCTTACCACTTAAACTTAATTGACTGATTGCTTTTCTGAAAAACTTGAGTTTGAAAACTTACATAGAACAAAGAAACCAGCAAGTACTTACTTTGTACCTCACACAGCTGTGGTGCAACAAGTCTTAAGGGGCTGCTTGTAGTATATTGGTTTCATTGTCCCCTTGCAAGGCACAGCCAAAGTGAGGGCAAGTTTTGCTACCTGCTATATTTTTTACCAGCTAATCAAACCTTTGGTTAACTTGGCAGAGTCTCATTTATAGTGACACTTGTTTTAATGATACACTATCATATGCTGAAGTTCTGGGAAAAGTCTGATTTCCATCTGCTATTTAATGTCACATTTTTGAGTAGTTATTCTATTTAGATGCTCGAGGTTGCACAGGCCTTTGTGCAGATGCCTTTAGAAGAATAATAAAATTGTCTTAAATGGCTGTATGTTAACCTTTTAGCTCATGTTTTAAAAAAAAAAAAAAGGCATAGTTGCTGCCTGTTGGGCAGTTAGCAATCTTATTAAATACAGAATTTACAGCTCTTGTTTTGTATTTCCAGGTATGTGAAATGAATCTCTGGCATTGTTTGCCTATGAATGTGATCTGAAGGATAAATGACATCAGTCACTGAAAACTGCTGCCCTTGTCTGATAAATTTCTTACCCAAGATACTCATTGTCTGAACATAACCTCTGTAAACCCGTACAAGTATTTAACTGGCAAACGGTGTTGTTACTTTGAAGCAGGTGGAATCGTATAACTTAAATGTTACAGCTATATTTTGCTTTAAAATATAGCTTAAATTTTAATTTAAAGTTGCTTTTATGAAAATATATTTGTAATTTTATATAGTTGAGAACTTTTAATGCTTTTTTCCATTTATAATATATTTTTGTAAACAAATAAACCCTAAACTGGAATCCAGATGTCTGAAACTTTCCTGTGAACTATGAAATGGGAGCACAAATTAAGCGCTTACTGAAAACAACATCAAGCTTGAAAATATCTGAGGCTGTATTTCCTGTTAGGCAAAATGTATTTAAGTGGCCTTCATAGGGGACTTTGTGGTGTTCTCTTCAAATTGCTTGAGTGAGAGTATCTTGTACTATGTAAAATTAATAGTCTGGAAAACAAAATCAGTCAAATGTATATTAAAGTAAATCTGAAATAACACTGACTTAGTACAGATTGGAACAATAGCACCTATTTGAAATGCCGTCTGAAAGCTATCTTTAAAATCACACATTTCATAGTAGGTACTAATGGGGAGGTTAGGTATTTAAGCCCAAAAGCTTATGGAGATGCTGTAGCATCGAGAAAATACTTAAATCTCTGGATATCTTTGAAACCAGACCCTTGGGTCCAAAACAGTCTTCATCCCTTTCAAAGGACTGTCTGGCCATCAATGTGCTGGAGCCATCAATGTGCTGGAGGAGTGGAAGGTAAAGCTGTGTTTTTTTTTTTTTGTGAGGAACCTGATTCTTTCCATAGGTATTAAGTGCCGGAGATGTCATTGTGAGCTCTCCCCCAGCTGCTCCAGGCATTATGTGCAGCTCTGCTGTCTAAGCCGCTCATGCGATTGCCCTCTAATCCATTCAGGCAAAGTGAGCTGGACTTGTTTGAGCTGCAGGTCTTATTTTGACCGAAGCAGGTTAGCGAGCGGTCACAGAAGTGGTTCAAAGATTGCGCTTGTTGGAGCTGTGATCTTTAAGTGTGGCTGTGCCTGGAGAAGGATGTGTCTGCACCAGAGGCACTGTGACCAGCCCATTGCTCAGGAACCTGAGAAGATGGATTTGGACTTTTCTTCTGCAGCATGGAGAAAGCATAATCTACTGTATACTTGAAAGCTGGAGCATCATGAGCAGATTCATCTCTGCTTTGTTTTCAAAAACAAATAATCAAACTTGGATTATGTTAAATGCTGTATGTGTTTTCCAGTTTTCACTGATAAATAAGCAAATGAAATTCTGAACTGGGTGCAAATCAGTCTGAAACAAGCTTAAGGTGGTTGTTTGTGCTTTTCCTTCTGTCAGACAGCAGGGCCATGTAAGATGATGTAGTATCTTCCCGAAGAAGAGAAGCTTCCTTCGTGTTTCCTATAGCAGATTCAGGTGATAAATTCTCCCTTGGAATAAAAAGGGAGTGAAATTAGTTTCTGTTGAAGACTAGGAAGCGTCAAATGGCAGTTGAGAGTATAAATACAGAAAGCTGATGATCTATTTAAAAAAAAAAAAAGTTAAGCATCTTGTTCTAGAAGAACTGTAAAATGTGGGATGCTCTGAGATGGTGATAAGCTTCTGAATGCCCGAGACTTACTCAGAAGCTCCTGCATGGTAGGAAAACCACACTGAGCAGCTAGATAGGCTTGCACTGGCAAATGGAGAGCACTGTGGGCGTACAGTGCTACTGCACTATAAACACAGAGCAGCAAATTCTCCCTTTGGCTGCCTCTTTGAAACTGAGAGGGGAATCTGGCCCTTCTTGCTGATCCCAGATGTAAAGGGATGTTTTGCTGTGCAAAGCCAGGGAGGGGGATTCCATGGGCTGCTGTGGGGCTTCCAGAGACTTGGGGAGGGAGAGGCACTGTGCCCTCAAATGAGGGAATGCCTGGGAGAGGAGACAAGCTCATGCTTTTCAGAAATAATGTCAGTATAAGGCATGTTTTTTAAAGTTACTTGAGTAGCAGCGGAGGTTTCTCTTTCTCCATTTTTACATTGCTTGGTAGGGTGAGAGCTGGAGTGGTTGTGAATTGTGGATGTTACTGTTCTGGAGGCAGGATACCCAAAGTAAGCGTGTGTAGGTAAGCCCTGTGTTTCAGAGGATGCCAGCTCAAATGATTGTGGGGTGTGGGAGGGAGATGACAGCTGTTTTTCTTCATTCCTCAAATCAGATCGTTTGAGGTATTGGGGCACGAGTGTTCAGCTTTCCCTGTGCACATTCAGTTGTTGCTTGATGCAGCTGAATGCCTGGCCTGTAGTCAGTATTGGAAGTTGGATGTTTCACCTTTTATAAAGTGATATTACTGAGCTAGCATAGCACTTTGGAGCAGCACTAATTCATCCTTGTAGATGCAGACACTCAATTTTGAAGATGTTTCCTGTGTAAGCAAAGGTTTAAAGCAAGGTGTGTTCCTCATCTTGTGTAACGTGAAGCCATTTGGGGATGGAGTTGAGGATTAAGTCACCATCTGCTTGTTTTTCTAATCTTATTTATGCATACACAGGTAGAGACTCCTGCTTGCTTGTACGGCAGCTCTGGAGGTCATCAGCTACGAAATCTGGGAGCGTCTTCTGATAAGCTGTTGATTTGAGTTCCCTGCAGCTTATGATGTTCTGTTTTGAATGCTTTTGTGTCAAAAAGAAGGCAGTAATGTAGATTGGAGTAAACGTATGATTTAAGTTCATCATCTAATTACATACATCACTGAAAAATGCGTTGTTGAGAAGTTCTTGTGGTGCTGTATCCCTAGTGAGTATTGCTGGAGGCCATCCTGTCCACATGGGCCAGCCTGACTTTAATCCTTGTTTTGAAAATTCTTGAACTGTGATGCTCAGTTTGGACTCGGGAAAAGACTCTCTCAGCCCTGTCGTGCCAACACCACTCTTCTGAAATTGAACTGAGGGGTGGGCACCCTGCCAGAGCTTAACATGTGTAAGGTGAGGTGCAACAACTATTTGCACGTATGCTGTTTACCTGCTGCAAATTCAAGGTTAAAAGGATTAGTTTAAACCCCCGTCACTGAGGCTTGAGCTAATGTGCCTTATCTTGAGTTTGCTATTGTGTCCTCTGTGCAGTCACCGAGGCTCAGCTGATACGCGGTAACTCATTAAGCTTGGTGCTCCTTTTCCTGAGCCCTTAATGGGGGGAGAGAAGAGCCAAAGGAGGGATTTTTTTTTTTTTCCCAATGGCCTTTAACCATTGATGCACCCACAGCCAGGTGAGTTCTTGTAAGGAAGGAGGACAGCTATGTTGGCGGTGACTAGAAGGAAAAGCAGGCTTTGCCTCACAGGGTTTGCTTGTAGGGGAAGGGCTCAACCTCTGCCGGTTCCTAGAGCCTGTTGTACCACTGCCTTCTCCTCACGTACTAAGCGGATCTCAGTGGTGGAGTACGCACTGGGTGTAGGACTGATTTTCAGCAGGGCTGCCTGATATGAAGGGTCAGAGGGAATGAGAAGCCATGTTCACGGATTCAGCTTTATTTAAGCCACTTTTCAGCAGCGGATGTTTGCAGCAAGAACACAAAACTTCTTTCTTCCTGCTGGGAAACATCCATGTCCGCAAACACAGGCTTTCTTAGCTCTCAGTAATTCCCGCTTTTAGACCATTGTCCAGCTGTCTCAGGCTCTGAAGTGAAAAAGCCACCTTGCGTGGGTCTCTGTAGATGGGCTCAGCCTCTGTCAGCTCACGGGCACCTGGCTTACTGTCCGGGAGTTGTTCATTCCTCACCGGAGCCTGTCTTGTGCGAGAAGGTGCGTGAATGTGCTAGGCATCACATCTGCCGGGCTGTTGGAGAGAAACTCCCAGTCTCACAGCTCGCCGAGTTTGGAAGCAAAATGAAAATCTTACAGCCAATGTGACAGCAACAACTCCTGAACCCAGTCCAGCTCTGCAAGCTAGCAGTGCAAACTCTATATCCTCAGTGGGGAAAACTCCTGTTTTCTGTGTTACTTTTACAGGCTTTCTACGTTACTGACTTCATTGCAGCTTGGCCACCAGTTCTGGCTGTCTAAATAATTTTGCATTAATGTAAGAGGATCCTGACTGCTATCGCTCACTGGTTTAGAGTTGTAAAACAGATCTTGTCAAGGCCTTTTTCTTACAGATTCTGAGTTATCAGTTAAATGCTTTGGGGATTAAAGCGGGCCACTTGGTACAAAGGGCTTCTAGTGCTTCAGTTGGGTTTGCTCTTACATTGATGTTTTGGGAACTAAAGTATTGATCGGTTTCTCTTAAACTGGTCAAACTCCTCTGTTTTTCAACAGCATGCAGAGCTTGCTGGCTCCTCGGTGCGGATTGGGGATGCTTGAAGTGGGTTGACATTAATTCATGATTAAGCTTAAAGTGAACGTTACCTTCTCCATAGCACGTGGCTGCAATACGGAGTGCCTTCCTCCAGTTCTGTTTATCATGAATTTCACATCATAATAAAGAACCTCACCCTTGTCTCAAAAAAAATAAAAAATAAAAAAATAAATCGGTCTTTTGGTGTGTGTGCAGCCTTGACATTTCTGAAAAATAAATTTTGCTGGTATGTAAAATCGGGTCAGGACTTAGGCACTTACTGATCAAAGTGTATCACCCCAAAAGTAGCACGATGGCTTGCTTCATGACCTGGGGCATCTGTCCCCTTGGCTGTGCTAGGCAGGAGAACACCTGCTCTTGCAGCGCCATGGGGCAGCCACGGTGGATAAGTCCTGGGGCTGTGGTGTGGGAGCAAAGTCCCCGTGAGATGCCGCAGGATAAACCCACAGGTGTGCGTACCCGGGATATGATTTGGCACATTCAGGCTCTGAATCTTCTGGGCTCTCCTGCAGCATCAAGCACCGATCTTGGCAATCCATGCTCATAGATGGATCATAGATGGCTCCTTAATGCTGTGTATATTTTAATAGCTGTATGCACTTGGAAAACTGATGTACGAGCAGTAACTTTGTTCGTCCATGATTTTATTACGTGAAACAGAATGCACGTTTTTTCTTAGGGGCTCAGCTCTCAATCTCTACATAGCCTCCCAGCTCATTTATTTTGCAGGCAGCTGGTACAACACACTGCTAATACAGGAATATTAGGCATTAGCAGCTACGCATCAGCTGTCTCAAAGCTCTTTGGCATGCTATATTAAATACCACTTCTAGCACAAAGCAAGCTTTCCCAGTATGCCTCAGCTCAAACCTAGAGGAAGACGGTGAGAGTTTGGCCCTGGTCCTGTCCAAAGGGAACCAGTGGTGTTGGGCTGAGTTAACACTGACGTCGGGATTAAGGACACCGAGACCTCATCTCAGAGCCGTCTGCGTGTGTTGCTCACAGCGCTTCTGCACCTCAGATAACCCCAAAGGAAAAGCCTTGACCTGGCAAGTGTCCCCGGTACTCCCAAGCCTTCAGCAAACAAAATTAGAAGAGCCTGCAAGGTACTTCGTAACACAAAACGCTTCCTATGTGCTCTTCTCTAGCCTCTGCTTTACTTCGTAGGCAGCTGATAATCTTTCCTCCAGCGTCCCCTTCTCAAATCAAGCCAAACTGAGCATCACAACAGTGGCCGGTGCCTCTGCAGAAAGGCAGGAGAAAAGGAGCAAGAGTCAAAGGCTGCAGACTTCCCCTCCACCTCCTTCAGCTCCTTGTCAGCATCAACATCCAGAGTAACAGCAGTGACTCCTACACGTTTCCTGAGTGTACATAACAAGCCTTTAAACTCCTGTTTCCTGGACTCCAGCCTTCCCCAGCAATCAGATGCACCAGAGCAGCATCAGCCACTGAAAAACAATAAAATAAGATAGGGGCTCTGTGTGTAAGGGTTTTCTCAGATCCGATTTCATTTTTTCTCTTCTAGCTCATGCAGTCTCCTGTTTTCCCTCTCCCTCTTTGTTCGGCGGGGTGCAGGATTTTCAATTAATGCTCTTCCATGCTGGTGGGGAAAGGTTTAGTTTTACAGTTGGCTCTCGTGTTAGAGGGAGGAAGTCCTGGCATGTCCCGTCGTGCACGCTTTGTTTAAGGCACGTGACAGAAACATAAGGTTTTGCTGTCACATAACTTTGTGCTGCAGGAATGGACATCCTGGGGCCAATGCGACATAAGTATTTTTAAGTGTTTGTTTTTTTTTTTTTTTTTTTTTTTTTTTGGTCTTAGAGAAACGATGGCACAAGTTGTCCTTTCCCAATTGCACCCCAAAGCAGAGCTGCAGGCTGGCTGCTGATGAGGACTTGGCTCAGCTCCAGCAAAGAACAACTTCATCCACTCACTGGAGCTACTAGAAGAGGATGAGACCAGCAAATTTTGCTTAAAAAAATCTCAGTGCCCTCACACATTTCACTTCTGCGTGAGTGCGATTGTCCTTGTCTTACTAGAACAAGAACTTACAAGAACTTTTCTAAAATAAGAGCTAAATCAAAAAAAAAAAAAAAAAAGCTCACTGTTGACAGAAATAACGCCACCTGCTCTCTGTTTTCTGGGGTGAGGTGTAACGTCATCTCTGTTCAACACCGGCATGTTTCAGTGCTGTTTTGCACCCAGGTGAAATGCATTGCTCGAGCACCATAAAACCCCGTTTTCCCACCCACCTCAGACTGGATATCTTTGTGAAATGCTAGCGTGGAAATGCTGCCACCTCTCCAGCCTGAAGATGAAAATCAAAGCATTGCCCATGGTCTGAGAGGGGATTGGATGTGTAGGAGCTGTTTTTTTTAACCTGCCATGAGCAGCACAGACCACTCTGAGTATCTTACGATCTCTTCTGGACTTCACCTCTGCATCTTTTTCCTCTCCTTGCTGAAATTCCCAGAAACACATCCGAAAGAACTCCGTGGTAGGGAAAGCCCATACTTTTCTCCCCAGATCACGTCTCTCCTACTGGGAGACACAGTCACCTTAAATATGCACCTAAAGACAGCTGGATGGCAGCATTTACCCTTATTGGCCTCTTTGTTTTCTTTATCTTTTGGGGGAAAAAAAAAATCAAAACAACCTCCAGCAGTGTCTGCATCTCAGTCTGCATCTTTGAGAGTCTTTTCTCCCACACAGATTTCCACAATTGATGGCATTGACACCAAGTTATTGGAATTTGCTCTCTGTTACTTCTTTCCTTTGTGATTAAATGGCTCCGATGTACAGGATAGGTCCCACATGTACGGGCTGCTTTATTTATCCCTCTGGGGATGGGGACAAACAAGTTGGGAACATGCACCAAAAAAGTGGGCAATCTCAACTGGAAAAAATCTTTAAAATGTCAGCTCCGTTTTAGTACCTAATATGTTGTATCCACAGTCTTTCACATTTCATTTCTGGAGTCCATTTCTGGGCTTGTGTTTAAGGCTAAAAGAAACTTTTCTGCCAGTGACAGCTGGGCCATCTGCCTTTCTTCCTTAGTCCTCATGGCTGGGTGGCTAAATAAGAAGGAGCTGTTCAGCTAACCTCAGCATCTGCCAATTGTGCTTTTTTTTCTCTTGGCCTTTCCAAAAATGGCATTCTTTTTGCCTAAAAATAAAATTTACGCTTCCAAGCCAAAGAGGCAGACCTCCCTAGGCATTTTGAATAACATCTTTGTTTTGAAATGTCTCTTGGATTTTATGTAGTGAAAGCCTGACTTTAAAAGAGGTGTTTTAATTTGGTACTAATATTGGCTGATACTCCAAATACAATAGGACAGTAGAGCCCCTGTTCTATCTTGTGACATGCTGTCATTAGCACCCCATGAAGTGAGTCTGGGTAGGGCAGCAATAAAAAACACTCAAACATTTCTTGAAAATTTCCTTTAGCTAGCTATTTATGCAGGGATTTTCACTTTCAGTGCACCTCTGTGTCAGACCATTTCATTGTAACTACACATCCAGCTTTTGATGAAAAAAAAATCATATGACTATTAATTCTTAGGCTTCTTCTCTCTTTCCACCCAGGAGCAAGCAACTGGTGTGGGGATGGTGGCAACCAAAATGGGAAACAGACTCTGAATGGATCCAGTTCCCAAGGAAAGCCTTGCCTTGTGAGGTCTGGCATGCGTGTATGTGCGTGTATGTATACATATAAAAGCTTGGCCTGAAGGTTTGGCACCATGACAATGACAGCCCTTAAAACCAGAGCTGGTAGCAAAGGCGAAGCTACAGAAGCAGGGAAATGTTGGGTGGGATTTCAAGGCTGCGACAGTTTGCTTTCTCATCTCCTGCCATGCCGCAGAGTTCGGTGAAGACATCCCAGGGCTATCCGAGATGGTGTGTCTTTGCATGCTGTGCCCTGCTTCAAGACTGGAAGCTGGGGAGCCAAAAGCACCATGGACGTGTGAGGGTGTGCATCTCAGTGGGGTGGTGAATGTGAATCGGGATGCCAGATCTGCTCCACGCTGGTGGCAGCACGGGGACATCTGTGCCTGCTCCATGATGTGCCTGGCACAGGCGTTTCCTCACCAGCTCCACTCTCCCCTGAGCACTGCGCAACTAATTAATGCTTTATATGTAAAAGTATAAATATGTTTGCAATACGTGTCTGCTGGATCACCGACATTATTTCAGATGGTTTCCTCTACACTTTGTGGACCATTTCCCAAAGTCAAGCTGGCCCCATTGTATCTTTTGCTTCTCGTAACGAATACTTCCAAGATAAATATTAATTTCTCTTGGCTTTTGTGAGCACCAAGCAGCAAGGGAACAGACCTGTCAGTCTTGCAAATGTAGACTTTTTATCAAGAAGGAACCCTACTAGGTGGTAGAAATAAGAGGTTGCAAGCTGACTGTGCTAAAGGGAGCAGGCAGGAAAACCAAGCTGTCCCAGCTTTGCTCAGACAAGGGCTATTTGTTGGAGTTTCTCCAACTGCTGTGTTGTCTAACTTTTATTTCCCCCATAATCAGGCTGATATCATAGGGATTTGCTTGGAAGCTGATGCCCTCAGCTCATCTCAGTGCCAGAATTCCAACAGTCTCTTGTTCCTAATGGAAAAAAGATGTAAAACCTCCAGACATCCCCAGTTCTCGTGGTGTGGGATCAGTTAGCCGACACGCAGAGCCCGGTTTGATGCCTTTATCTAATTTCATGAAAGTGGAGAAGTGGAAAAAAAGTACATATTTATATGGTATGTGCATGTATACGTGTTCATCGGGTCAGTGTTTGCTGCTTCTGAGTGCAGTCCCTGTGGGACCTTGTTTCTGCCACCTGGGTGATCCCATCCCCTTTGGGGCTCTGCGACAAAGAGCCCCCAGGATGATCAGTTATCCCTAAAGGGAGCAAAGATGCCTTTGTTTTGGGAACCTGCAGCTATTTGCTGCCCTGTCAAGCTCCCTGCGGGGTCAAGCAAGCATCTCTGAGTTCTCATTAAGCTGTCAGATAAATTGTCCAGACCTCCTGGGAGTCAGCTTCTTGGGTGAAGGAAGTTTGACCCCAAAATAAACTCTACCAGCTGAAGTAAAATGTTCCTACTCCTTCAGCAGTAGGAAAAGGGAGGTTCAGGAATGAACGAACCCCCCCCCTTAAAATTCTCATGCCCTTTGGTATGGGCACCCTCATTTAGACCCCTCAGGGAAAGTATGGGTCCTGGATCACATTCAGATTTGCTGTTTTATACGCAGCACTGCAGAGAAAAGGTGCAAACAAATAGTGTTAATAACACTGTCACAAACCCAGAGGAAAAACTGAGGGATACACACTGAGCCTCTTGGACCTTCTGGCACATTTAGCTCCTGGCCAAATTTTTGGGAAAAACACACTGCCTTTAACAAGAGGCTTTCCAAAACAACACCCGAACGCTGGCAGGAAGCTGTTGCTGCATGGCAAGTGTGAATCTGCCTGGCATGTCTGCTCGCCCCTTTGGCAAACAAGCACCAACCCAGGCTGTGAGCAGCTCACAATGTGACGGTGCTGCCTGATGGATGCACTTCGGGGCGGCCGAGGCACTGCGCACGCTGCTACAGGCACATGCGCCGGCCAGCTGGAACAATAAACATCAAGACCTACTTTAGCGGTGCAGTATGTGTCAGCCACAGCCGTTTCAGCTTTTAAAGACTTGGATGCAGACCACGTTTTCCCCTTTAGCTCACTGCCTGCTTTAACCAGAGCTGAGCAAGCTGTTGACTCTGTGCTGCGAAACCTCAGCGAGCCCAGCAAGGAGCTGGAGTGATGCAGGAAGCCAGACCAAGGAGGCTGGTCCCCGGCCAGCGTTTCACTTATCTGTCATACAGTGATGTTCAAAAGACCAGGAGCTCCTATGTGTGACCCCACGTCTCTTCTAGTGGCCCGATCTGCAAGTGAAATCAACCTGTCCCTGGTAGTTTTGGTGAAATGGTGGCAGCTTGAAACACCAGGCTGCAAATGGGTCCTTTCCCTGTGCAAGTGAGCGTGAGTGGATGGTTTTTTCTCCTACATACATGCAGGTCTGTTTTTGTGATAAAACATAAGAAACAGTGACAGAATCACAGATGGATGAGGTTGGAAGGCACCTCCAGAGGTCACCTGGTCCAACCCTTCTTTTTGTGCAGGGCTAGACAGCAGGGTGCCCAGGACCACGTCCAGAGGGCTTTTGAACATCTCCAAGGAGGGAGGCTCCACAACCTCTCTGGGCAGCCCGGGCCAGTGCTATTTCTCAGATTTCCTTCCTTCCTTCCTTCCTTCCTTTGACCTCAGTGCCAGGGAAGCTCATGGAGCAGATTATCTTGAGTGTCATCACGCGGCACTTACAGGGCAAGCAGGTGATCAGGCCCAGTCAGCATGGGTTTATGAAAGGCAGGTCCTGCTTGACGAACCTGATCTCCTTCTATGACATTGGTGATGTACTCAGTAGATGAGGGAAAGTCTGTGGATGTGGTCTACCTTGCCTCAGTAAGGCTTTTGATACCGTTTCCCACAACATTCTCCTCAAGAAACTGGCTGCTCGTGGCTTGGACTGGCATACGGTTCATTGGGTTAAAAACTGGCTGGATGGCCGGGCCCAAAAAGTTGTGGTGAATGGAGTCAAATCCAGTTGGAGGCCGGTCACTAGTGGAGTCACCCAGGGCTCAGTACTGGGGCCAGTCCTCTTTAATATCTTTATCGATGACCTGGACGAGGGGATTGAGTGTACCCTCAGTAAGTTTGCAGATGACACCAAGTTAGGTGCGTGTGTCGATCTGCTCGAGGGTAGGAAGGCTCTGCAGGAAGATCTGGATAGGCTGGACCGATGGGCTGAGGTCAACTGTATGCAGTTCAACAAGGCCAAGTGCCGGGTCCTGCACCTGGGGCACAACAACCCCCAAGCAGAGCTACAGGCTGGGAGATGAGTGGCTGGAAAGCTGCCTGGAAGAGAAGGACCTGGGAGTATTGGTTGGTAGGCAGCTGAATATGAGCCAGCAGTGTGCTCAGGTGGCCAAGAAGGCCAACAGCATCCTGGCTTGTATAAGAAGCAGCGTGGCCAGCAGGTCTAGGGAAGTGATTGTTCCCCTGTACTCGGCTCTGGTGAGGCCGCAGCTCGAGTACTGTGTTCAGTTTTGGGCCCCTCGCTACAAGAAGGACATGGAGGTGCTCGAGAGAGTCCAGAGAAGGGCAACGAAGCTGGTGAGGGGTCTGGAGAACAAGTCTTACGAGGAGCGGCTGAGGGAGCTGGGGTTGTTCAGCCTGGAGAAGAGGAGGCTCAGGGGCGACCTTATCGCCCTCTATAGGTACCTTAAAGGAGGCTGTAGCGAGGTAGGGGTTGGTCTGTTCTCCCACGTGCCTGGTGACAGGACGAGGGGGAATGGGCTAAAGTTGCACCAGGGGAGGTTTAGGTTGGATATTAGGAAAAACTTCTTTACCGAAAGGGTTGTTAGGCATTGGAATGGGCTGCCCAGGGAAGTGGTTGAGTCACCATCCCTGGAGGTCTTTAAGAGACGTTTAGATGTTGAACTTAGTGATATGGTTTAGTGGAGGACTTGTTAGTGTTAGGGCAGAGGTTGGACTAGATGATCTTGGAGGTCTCTTCCAACCTAGACGATTCCGTGATTCTGTGATTCTGTGATTCTGTGATTCCTTTCTCTCTTCTTTCCTTTCTCTCTTCCTTTCTCTCTTTCTTTCTTGTAAGCTTGCACTCTGGAGATCTAGGAGTTGCTTCAGGGAGAGAACAGAGACTCCCAAGGTGTGTGAGGGGAGGAATCCTGCCCTTTCCTTGCTGATGATAAAATTGCCCAGTATCTGGAGATTTTCAGCTGTTTCGCAGGAAGGTTTGTCTCTGCATGGGGCAGGAGAAGAGGCAGTAGCTGCATGTGGCTGCTGCAGCTCTCTCCCTGCCTCTGTACAGGGAGCATCACCCACCTGGGGACTCCCCTGCAGGCACCAAGACCCCCCTGCACTCATCAGCCAGGCACAGCAAAAAGGTCTTTTCATGTTAAACAATTAGGGATAGAAAACTAGGATTTATTTATGTAGCACACATAGGTTTCTACTGTCTGGCTGTCTCAGGACACAGGTTCTCCTGTTCTTTCTCTACCCTTCCACCCATCTTCTCCTCTCCTCCTCTCTGTCCTGCCCTGTCACTCCCCATGAAAAATTACTCTCCCTAGCAGGAATCAGGTCTGGCAGGCTCTCCCTTGGCCAGCAGGACTGTCCTTGGCAGCTGCGAGCCAGCCTGGGTGGTGCCACTTGAGTGTCCTCCAGCGCCCCGACTCACTGCGAGGTGACTGCATCCCTCCTGGGGCCACTCTCTGGGATGACAGCAGAGCTCAGCTGCTCCATCGTGCTTCGTCCAACACCGACGTGAGCTCCAGACCCATTTCTGCTTCCTTCCCCTCCGCTTTTGGCTTTCAGGGTTTGGAGATGGGCGCGGGCCCTCCAAAAGGGATATTAGATGGATGCTGTCACGCCCGGCACAGCACTTGCCACCCGCCCTGCTTGGAAAAGGCTGGAGGAATGTTTTTCTCCACCCATCTAGTGTTGCTTCTGCATGACTCAGGAGTGACTGACCTTGCCTGACATACGGACGCCTTGCAGGCAAGTGTTCCCCTTCCAGAAGTCAGCAGCCACTGCAGGAGATGTGCTGCCTCCCACTGGATGCAGGCCCTGTCATCCCCCCTGGCACCTGCCTCGGCTCCTGGAGGAGCATCAGGCACTGGGAGCAGGTTCTGAGAGGTACACGGTGTTTTTCCTCCCCTTTCACTCCAAAACACTCCTTTTAAAAGCAGATTAAGGCCTCTTGGGCCAAAAGCTGTTACCATGGGTTATATGTGGGTCAAGTCTCTCCTCGGTCCCTTGCAGACCGCATTCAAATTCTTCATTTTGGGTTGAGTCTATTTGTCAGATGGAGTTTAAAAGGCACTGCTGTGAAAGTTCACCCCAATTTTCTTCTCATAATGTACACCCTAGGTTTTCCTTCTCTATTTCTGCTCACAGCCCTTGCTGGAGGTCAAGCATCTAAACCCAGCCCTGTTTCTGAGCACATAGGACGTAGTGGGAGGAAGGAAAGATTTCACCTCCCTCCTGAATCTGGTGCAAGTGTGAGTTGCAGCCCAAAGGGTGGCTCCCCCCTCTCCATCCTTCACATCTCCCCTCCGGGCCCTTGGGTCAGCCAGCCACTCCATGGGCACATGGTGCCTCAGGCCTTGTTGTGGTGGGCTGTTTTTCTCCTTTGCTTGCCAATTTCTTCAACAGGCCTGGGAACCCTGTGGAGGTCCTAGGTTGGTCTTACAAGGGGAAAAGCAGACATATGGGGCTGCTCCTCACCCCTTGCTTGCTTGCCAGTGACCCACGGGTACATCCCATCAGTGCCAGGTGAATGTAGGCCCATGCTAGGAGTATTTTTCTCTCCCTTTAAAAAAATTTATTTTAAATAACCCCATCTGAAACTATGGTGAAGTAAGAGCTAACCGCACTGTGAACCATTTAAATTACAAATATTTAAACATCTGAAGCTGTTTCTAAGTGAAGTGAAACCACAGGAGCAACAGAAATCACAGGCTGTGACTTTACGACCCGAAACGCAAAATGAGATCAGGCAGAGCAGAGTTTTCACAGGGAAGAGAAAATTTCCCCTTCTCCAGCACCACAAGCTCACATGGAGCTTTATCCTTGACTAGGACACAAATGCAGACACTGAAGAAGATGAAGAACTCGATTTCTTCTTCTTCTTCAGTCTGTGGAGGGAGAGGATGGATCATGAGGCTGATCTCCACCACTACTGAAGCCGTGAGGAGCCAAGCAAGTGCTACCAGGTCGATCCAGTTTGTTGCTCACTCATTTACATATGTGGCTTAGGCTTAAATACATGAACATTTTGATACTATCAATCAGGTGGAAAACAAACAAAAAAAGTAGCATAGTTACTGCAGCTTCATGCATGCTTCTTTTTAGCTGTTGTTTTTAAAAAACATGGTCTGAAATTTGTATGCCTTGGACTCTGAAGCATCATGAAGAGGGAAAAAAGCTTTCCAGACCTTTCCAGAACCCCAGCTTTTAAATGCCCCAGCTGGAACCAGTTACTGATTTTGCGAGATTTTTGCAAAAACTTAGAAACCAGAGGTCCAACACCTGCCCTTCAGTTGTAATGACACTCAAACAAGTAGGTTCTTCAAGGTCTTCAGGGTCTTTGAGGACATGCTGAACCAAGCAGAAACAAACACTCATGGTGAATAATATGAACTCTGGACTGAATTTTAAAGGAATGATAGATACTACAATATCTTAAAATGATGAATTTGCTCAAAAAGTGCCTGGGAAATAGCTCCTGTTCCTACCAGTGAAGTGCTTTTGGGTAAGAAAGGTCAAAAGGCAAAGCACTGAGGAGACACATACTTAACCAAACACCATGCCAGCTTTCAGGACAGAGACCCTGATTCACCCAGGTCAAACAGTCACCTATTTTTTTCCTTTGCCTTCCCTAGATGTGATATTTTCAAGAAGACAGCTACAGCTATGGGAAGTATTCAAAATACATCAATAAGACACCAAACTTTCTCAAAGCTGATTTCAGAGAAGACATCACACACAATTATTCTCTTCTTTGCCTTATGGCATTTTAATCCTTGTCTTGACTTGTGTTAGATTTTTTAAAACTTATCCTGCAACCAGAAGGGCCAGAAACTTCCCTTATAAAAGGGGAAATTTCACCTAATGCGGTCTCCAAATGGACTTTCATGATCTATGAATGAAAGCTGGCATTCGGGAGCTGGCCACCGAATGAAAGGAAGCAAACCAACCTTGTGACAACACAGCTCCAAACCCGACAACCTGGAGCTCAGGAGGGACAAAATGGAAAGGCACTCCTTCTCCTGCTGTGATCAGGACTGAGCACAGTGGTTATGGCTGCAAAGCAGAGCACTGGCGAGCTGGGACAAGCAAAGAGTAGAACAAGCTGTGCTGGGCTCAGCTTGAAAACCCCAACCCCAGCTGTTGACAAGACTTCACAGCTCTTTCCAGGACTGGAAATGCAAAATGAACTTCCACAAGACCTGCCCCATGCATTTCTTTCTAATATGACCATGACGTAACCCATCAGCCTCAAGGAATTACTTTACCAGAGGAAAGATACCCATCCACTTGCAAGTATAGAGTCTCAAAAATCTCCTTGATGGGAGAGATCTGTGCTGGGGAATGGGGAAAGCTGGCCTGCTGATGGAAGACTCAGTAGTAAAATTATTGTTTTTTACATTTCTTTTTTTTTTACAGGCTGTCCTACAGAGCAGCTGACAAATCTGCCCCGTCTGTGATTTTTGTGTGGTGCTACAAAATTAGAAAGTTGTTATTCAATGAACATGAAATTACTGAAGAACAGAAACTAAAGTGCCGTGAATAGCTCTGTGCTTTCTGACACCACAAAGAGGAGGCTGTTCTGCTGGGAGGTGCCAGGCTGGGGAACACAGCTTTCCTTTGTTCATGTATGGTTATGCTGCAGCTGGAGTACTTTGAGCACGACTTCCCGATTTGCTTGTGTTGCTAATTTGGGATGAAATGGAAATAGTGATGGGATGTGAGCGGGGACTGAGAGAGGGATGAGTCCTTCAACCTGCTGGGCTCAATGGGGTGATGCTCTTCTGGGGACAGATGTGGTATGGTAAAGGCCAGGCCTGCAAATAAAGGTTGGGAGGTGGAAATTATGATCTCCTTGAAGAGTTATGTTGCTATATTGTCTCAGGAGGTTATAAAGAAATCCCAGTTCTTTCTCTCAAGAGGCACAGCTCAGTCTCCCACTATGCTTGTCACCAGTACTGGAGGGTTTTGCTTCAGTCACTGTGGCAGCTGATGTCCTCAGGCAGCCACGTGTTCATCGTCTACTGCTCTTTCAAACAGTGTTTTAGTGCCCTGTGGCAGTGTTTTAGTGCCCTGTTTGGGCCATCTGGCTCAAGATGCAGGTAAGGAAGCTGGTGGGTTAGTGCTGAGCCTGGCTGAGACCCCTCCATGGTTGTACCCCCAACATCAGGAAGGGCAAAGCACGAGCAACATTGCTGGATATAACTTTCCAAAGGCATCACCTAAGAAATGATGGCCAAACAACCCAAACACACAGGGGCCACCACTCAGCTCTCGTCCGTGTCTCCTCTCTCCTCCATGCCCCATCTGTCCATCTCCCCTCTTCCCAGCCACCCGTGTCCCCGTTTAAGGACGGAGGCCAAGCTCGGTGGGCCCTGATTGCACAGCACAAACCATTCCCATGCTTTGTGTGAGATGGCTGGGGGCTGACCTTCAAAAGAACCTCAGATTAACCCCCCCAAATGTTTCTAATAAGGGATTATGTGCTGGGCCTGCAGGCTTTTGTCTTGCATATCACAGTGCTGGATAACTGCACGAGAGCTGCCTGTAAACGGGAACCTGACTGAATTTACTGAAGGACTCATAAGAGCAGGGCTGCCCCTTTTGGTGTTATCATGGGAGAGCTGCTACAGTAAAACTTATTTTTTAAACCAGGCCACAGAGATCACGCTGAAATGCTTTCAGTGATTTTTATAAGATGGGCCTGGTTTTCCTAACTAATGAACACATGGTGATGTCAGTAATCTGTTTAAGGTGTCTGCTAGCCTCTGTGCAGCGTGCTCTTTAATTGCTCGCTAATTGACAGCATTTAGTCTATGAACAATACAAGAACACATGAGAAGCCACGCTTGTGGAGCCGAGCTTGAGGACAGATGACGACAACGCAAGAGGCTGGGGTGCTGTTTCTTCAAGGAATGATCTGAAACAAAGGAAAAATAAAAGCCCAAATCATCAGCTGAAGTCAGTAACTCAAGAAGGCGCTGGGCCAGTTTCCAACGGTGAGGTAAAGCCATTAACAGGATTTTTGGTTTTAAGATAATGAGAGATTGGGATTTCCTGGACTCACAGGGCTTAGGGAATGCGAGGAACATGGACGTGGTGGGCTCTCCCGTATGTCCTGGAGGAAGACCCCGATTCCTGGAGGAAGACCCAGACACCGTGTCCTTTGCCAAGTGCCCACACAATTTTAGGGATACAAAATTCCTGCTGAAGGAGGTAGCAGGTGGGGTGCACCCCCAGCAAAGGGAAGGAAGGACGTGGTCCTGGACATGGTGGCCCTTCTTGACCAAGGATGTTGGACCAGATGAGGTTGGACCCTTCCAACCTCAGCCATGCTGTGATTCTGTGAAGGAGGAATCATGGGGTGATGTCTGGCAGTCTGCACCAAGAGCCTGGGGCTGCTTCCAAGGCTAGGGGGCTCTGGGGTATTTTTGTTATATTCCAGTATTCTTTCAGTTATCTGAACAAAGGAGGGAGGGAAGGGGCTTGTCCTTTTCATGGAAAAACAAAACAAAACAAACTGAAAAAAGCACACACATGAACCAGACAGTGACTGTGGGAGCACAATGGGGCGTCTGCTCACAAACTGCAACTTATGGGTTTTTAATGCCCTACTCTGTATTTGGAGAGGCTGGAGAGAAATTTTTTGATTTTCAGTATTTTTCCCACAAAGTCATGCTATAAAAAGGTGAGGGAATGTATAAAAATGAGTCAGCCACTGATTGTGAGGGTCAAAATCCTGGAGTGTGCTGGCACTGTGCTGAACAGCCAGCAGGACCTTGGATGAGAGAATATTCACCTTATTAAGTTTCTTATTTGTCTGTGTCCTTATTTGTCTGCATTTCTGCACATGGGGGCTGGTGTGAACGCTCCCAGATCTGAGTGCTACAATCCAAATGCCAGGAGCCAACACATTCACTCTGCCCTCCAGGACAGGGAAGACAGCCCATCATAATTCTCTGACGACTATCTTGTTTGCTTGTTTTTTTTTTTTTTTTTTTTTTTTTTTAAATAAACATGCATAAATTACACATGGAATAAATTAACACAGCCCATCAGCCTAAATGCAGGGAGTCATCTTCAGGTGGGCATGCAGGATGGAGCTCCATCTTTCCTAGACGCTTGGTGCAGTCGGGTTGTGCTGGCATGTAGGTAGCATTGCATATGGCCACAGAAAGGTTCATGGGATGGTGGGATGTATCTTAGCTCGAAGTTCTCTCTGTAAGTAAATGCTCATTGGAAATCTCTTGGCGTGCTTTATGGTAATCACCAAGGGATTGAACAAAAAATTAATACCACCAATAAAATAGCTGAAGTCCCAGAAAAATAAGGTTAAAATGAACTCCCCGCTGGCTGTTTGTGATCCCTTGGTTTTACAGAAGGGGCCCCTGCCAGGGAAAAGAGAAGGGCTAGGGGCAAATTGCTTGTAGGGGAGCCATCGAATTTGGCCGCTGGTTAGGGACACAGGTGATTCAGCACATTAGCTGGGCAGAAAGGTGGCAGCATCGATCATCGCTGCATAGAGGGAAGTGGAGCTCCAGCCCTGGAAATCGGGCCCTTCTCATGTGGGTCCAGGTCCACCCAAATCTCCAGCGGTCAACAAAAATTTATGGGCCAAGCGAATGACACTCATCTAGTTTCCGGTGGAAATGTTAGCATTTCAAAAGGGATTGATTTTTTTTTTTCCTTCTTTTTTTCAAGCCATCAGATCTTGGGTTCTAGTTTTGAGGAAAAAATGACTAAACTTTGACATTCACTGTTTTGCCAGAGAGAATTTCTCATATTCACACACATGCTTTTGGTAGAAGAAATTGTGCAGAGAAACAATGTGCCCTTTGTTCAGAGCAGCAGGTTAAGCTCAATAATGCTGCTTTCAGACTCCTCCACGGGGATGGAAAAAGCTTGGTGACCTTTTGTTTTGCTGTCTGCTGCCGGGCTTCGTCTGCTTTTAGGTTGGGGTGGCAGACGGGATGCCCCTGAGCACTCTGTAGGGGTGAGTTTGATTTCTGTAGGATGTGCTGAGCAGGTTTATCCTACAACACTGCGAGATGTTATCCTAAAACTTGTGAGATGCTGCCTTGCAAGAGCCCTGGCCTGGAAGGCTGAGAGGCTGGGGAAGAGATGCTGGGTGGGACGTGGGGAGGCCAACAGCTTGTCCAGCCAGACACTGCCCAGAACCACCCTCCACAGCACTCGAGAGGACTACCCAGAGCAAGCAGGGAGCTCTTTTAGGCTCTCTTTCAACCTGCACTTGGCACATGTACTCTTGACCACTTGCTTTTGCCGGCCTTGTCCTTGCCTTTGCATCATTCCCCGTCTCTTTCTAGCCAACCCTCTCTCATTGATTTTGGCTCTCACTTATTTTATCAAAAACAGTTCTCCTCTCTTGCTTTCCTTTTTTTTCTTTTTTTTCTTTTTTTTTTTTTTTTGTCCCCAGAGAAGCATAGAATCACAGAATGGTTTGGGTTGGAAGGAACCTTAAAGATCACCCAGTTCCAAACCCCCTGCCATGGGCAGGGACACCTCCCACCAGACCAGGTTGCCCAAAGCCCCATCCAGCCTGGCCTTGAACACCTCCAGGGATGGGGCAGCCACAGCTTCTCTGGGCAGCCTGTGCCAGGGCCTCACCACCCTCACAGTGAAGAATTTCCTCCTAACATTTAATCTAAACCTTTCCTCTTTTAGCTTAAAACCGTAACTCCTTGCTGCAAACCGTAACTCCAGCTGCAAATTATTTATCTTGTGATTCTAAGTATTGGATCAACTACATTAAACGTCAGTTTTAAGTGGTATCTTGGCCATTGTCAGTACCTGGCTCTTCCCTAGCTGAATAATTTTGTCTAGTCATTTGTACATGGATGAAAGTTCACAGGTGAGCTCATAATGAAAACATGGAGGAGAAAGGACGGCTGTTTATGTTTTCATTTCCTTGTATGTTTCCTTACATTGTAAAACTGATTGAACAGAAGTGTCAGAGAAACGGGGCAGGCGGGGAGGACTGCAGCAGCTGCAGCTTTAGCGCCATTTGGCTCATCCTTGCACATTACCCCCTTGTTGCTGAAGGGATGCAGCAAGGCCCTGGGGCCTGTCCCCTTGCTGTGACACCGAGTTTCAGCCTTCCCCTTTCCCCCTCACAGCAGTGGGAGGAACAGGGCAAGGGCTGCAGGCAGAGGGAGGGATTCACAGAGACATTTCAGATTAATTCTGCCTCCAAATATTTTTTGGAACAGGACAGGCGCATTCCTCGCTGCAGGATGCTGCTCCGTACAGCACCGCACAGCTTCTGCAAAAACCGGTATGTGTGCATCACTGCCCCCGCCCAATTGCATTTCTTCAAAAAACAAAAGCTTATTTGTAACCCTCAGTTTGGAAACCTTAGTAGGTGACCTAAGGATGTAAAATCAAGCCGAGCTGAAACGCAGACGATGGTACAGGCTGCATGGAATGTAACTGAGTCACGATAACAGGAAAAATAGCCACGACACCACTCCTTGGATCATGCTCCCATATAACATTTTCCTAACCAAGTAAAGCTTTTTTTGGACTTTTCCCAAACCAGTGTCTGCATGTAATATTGTCATCTTGCTCAGAGAGCTCATCCGGAGAAGTCAACATAAAATACTCACTCATTTAATGATTTTGAATTGAAAAGGCTGTTGCCAAGAATGGGTTTTGTATTGAGACATGGTATATAAAAAGGACTATTTTATTTTATTTTATTTATTCATTTCATTATTTTATCTTTTGTATTTGTGCGTTACATTGCATTTATAAGTACTCTGAATGTTTCAGTAAGAGGATGCAGGGACTTCAAAATTTTGGCTTGCACTGGAAGGCACTAACTAACTTGTAAGCTTTCAAAAAGGGGGAAAATAATGGTATTCAGGGAACATGCTTCTTTTAGTCCAGTCCCCCGCCACTGTTTGTCTGTCGATGTTAAAAAGCCTCAATTCATCCTGAACACGTGCCTGGGGTAAGGGAGGAATTTATTTTCTGCCTTTTACTCATGAGGATGCTTAAGCCTTGCCTGGCTTTGCACTGCTCAGCCTGTCCTAAGAAAAACTTCATGTAGTGGCTGGGGAATTTGGCATCAAAATTTGAGATGTTTTTTACATTTCCAATTATCACTGTACTTACTGTGATTATTTTTTTCTTGCATAGGATCTTCCACAGGTGTAGTGTGGACAACACAATTTTTCTGCATGAAGCCTATGCCAGATGTTCAGAATAAAAATGATGCTCTGAATAAGGTGTTTTTTTTTTTTTTTTAATATATTTACATATGCTTATTTATCTTGTCAAAAGTTGGAGAACAGAAGTCCTGACAAATAAATCATTCAAATTCTATGCTCTCCTGGCCTTTGAAAAAAACACCAACCCATCATCTACATCCCGAAGAATGCTGAATCTGTTCTTCACATCTTCCCACACAGATTTCCCAGACAACGCATTGGACTTTAGAACGTTTTAGTCAGTGACGATGGTGTTCACATTGTCACAACAAGCTCAAGAGCAAGAAGACTTTATCTGAGTTAGGCAATTAGGTATTTATTTTGATGACACTGTAGACTCTATTTTTTTAATGTGTTTGAAGACTGAGCAGTACTGATAACCCTTTAATGCTTGTAATATCAGAGCGTAACTTAGCTTCTCCTTTTTCTCAGACTTGCTGGTACAGGACAGATACTGCAGGCCAGGCTGCAGCAGTATGCATGCTGAGAAATCAGCCACTGCTAAAATTGCATTTATGCAGCAACTTTGCAACATGACCTTCTAAAACAGTCTGCTTCTGAACCAGTGCACAGCTGATGACAAAGGAGACCTTTTCTGTTTTAAAGGTTAAAATGCCTGGTGTAAAGCCCAGGTCCTATGAATCGAAATCCTTCTCCCACTGAAAGGTTTGCTTTCAAAAAGCCTATTTTCTAGGGGAATCTGTTTACTATAAACTGCACATCACACTGCTACATGGAGAGGTGGTTTGAATAACATTTCTTTAATAGAACAGTCCCCTAAGTTATTGGACATATTTTAGTTCAACCAATACAGGAGTGTCTTGCCTTCACCAAACTATTCCAAAATGCTCAAATACTTTTGCATTGACAGCTATCCTTCACTGACTGTAAGGTCCAGAGCATTGGTCCAGGGTTGAAGACTGGAACTTCCCTCGTGTGATGCTCAGGGACTGCTGGACACCCATTGCATTGGAGAAGATGTCTTTGATAGGTGTGAAGTGCTTCTGCACGTTGAGTGCCATCAACATACTTCACCCAGAGAATGACAGGGAGAAGTGTTTTCTAAAAGGTTCATTGCAAGGCTGGGAAAGCTCGTCTGCTCTCCCCAGATGCTGGCAAAAAGGACTGTAAATGATAACATGCACTTTTTTTTTCTTTTTTTTAAAGTGCCTTAAAAAGCTGAGGTCAACATAGACATGCTTGCTCCAGAAGCAGGATTAGCAAAGAACTGAACAACTTCCATCATACGTACAGCAGACAAACTGAAGAGCTTTACCTATTTACACTAAAACAGTTTTAAATGCACTAATTACACCCCCAGCCTTTTCTAATATAGGGCTTCTGTACAACAATCACACTTTGGAATCAGCTTTCCAGATTCGATACATGGTTAGGAATTTTATTTTTATTTTTCAATATCTTGTACATTCTCATTTTCTGTAGGAATGTTATTCGTTAATAAATTATTAATGTGCAATAGCCAATGCAGCACAATTGCATGTTTTTTTTTTTTTTTTTGGCTGTTATCCAAACAATTTCAATAATTGTTTTGTAATAATTAAAAAAATAAAATCTTAACATTTTAGGTGAAGAAAAATCGGCAGTCTTGCATCTCTTATCTGTACTCCCAGTTAGGCATCTTTTTTTTTATTTTATATTATTTGCATATATATATATTTTAATCCAGTATCCATTGTATGTCTGTTTGCTTGAATATTGCATCTATTTGATCGGCAATTAGGACCTTTATTCTTAACTTTATCATGTTAATGTCTAAGCTCTATCATGACATTCAGAATTGTGTTTGACGCCTGATGTCTGTAAGGAAAACCAGTGGGAAAAATAAAAAAAAAAGTGACTGCTGGAGTCCAAGGTTCCTAGTCCCTCCCCACACTTCTGCTAACACCATTTTCCCATGTAGGACCATCAGGCTGCATGTTCTTAAATGGTGAATGTGCTTTGCTCTGCCTGAAATAAACCTACCCGGGCTTTATATTATATATAAATATATATACATATGTTATTTTCTTTCACCTTCATTAAATAGTAATCCTAAATGGCTGTGTCCTGTTATCAAATTAATATTTAGTGAGAACATGTTAGGTATATAAACAGAACTAGACAAAAATTTGCATTAATAAGAGGTAGTTAAAATTGTTAATATGACTAGAGCTGCTCATGAAGGCATTAGTGATGGGTCAGGACCCACTCAGACTGACGGCTCTGGTCGTTTGCTCAGCCTCTTCACAGAATCAGATGAGTGCAGAAGTGCTGTAACAAACAGTGAGAGGGACGGAA
The DNA here is from genome assembly GCF_009769625.2 of Cygnus olor. Lineage (NCBI taxonomy): Eukaryota > Metazoa > Chordata > Aves > Anseriformes > Anatidae > Cygnus > Cygnus olor. The sequence goes on from NC_049169.1 coordinate 177,089,816, forward strand.
AAACATCTTCATACATTGGCAAAGGAAACGAGAGTGGTACACAACATGGGTGCCTGTACTGCCATGCAACGAGCATATTCACTAGTGCCATGCTGCTACTAAGTATTTTAGTAAAGAACAAATAAACGCACATTTAGTTTAATGGTTGAGTCACCACCCCTGGAGGCCTTCAAGAAACGTGTGGATGTAGAACTAAATAGCATGCTTTAGTGGTGGACTTTAGTACTAGGTTAAAGGTTGGACTAGATGGTCTTAGAGGTCTTTTCCAACCTGAATGATTCCATGATGCTATATTAAAAAGCTTTGCTAAGTTTCAGGGACATGAAAGAACAGTGTCGGCTGGATGTTTTTGTAAGCTGAGAGGTGAAATAATGCCGTCAGTCCTTGAGGGACAGCAAAAAGCCCAGGTGCTGGCGGGATTTCTGTGCACAGCCATGGGCACTGGAGCAGGTGAGAGATGCATGGTCCAGGGAAAACTTCCCAACGCTTTGGAACAATGCAGAGAGCTGCTGCCAGGTCAAACACGGCCTGCAAGGAAGTGTTAACCAGTCCATTCATCAAAATGTACCAGGAACAGCTCTCACACTGCCCCATCCACACTCCCTGCAGTGCCTGCCCTCCACGGCCGTACCCTGTGAAACATGAACTGAAACACAACAGATGTGTCCTGAAGCAGAGAATAAAGCCAAACGGTGCAGAGGAGTGGCTTGAAATAGCGTGATGTTCAACGTGATTTACAGGGATGCCCAAACAAAGGGCTTAAAAATCAATTCAACTTACTGTAGAGCTTCTCTTAAATAACACTGTTCTTTTATGATAATGATACCATTATCACAGGATATGTAAATCTGGAGTGAGAGATTTTATCCACTCGAGTAATCTAGAAGGTGTCCTGTACGTTCGCTAATTAACTGTCATCAAATGCTTCCTTTCTGAAGAACTGCTGGCAGGAAAAGCAGAGGTGCTGAAGAGATTTCCATTATAAATACATTTATTAACAGAAGTCCTAATATGCTAATTCCTTATTGCATGTAGCATCTCATGGTGTGTTTACAGGACCAGGATATTTCTCTTTTGAAGCATGCTTCACCAAGTAGTCATGCCTGTGTGTACGTGGGTCTGTTTATGTGCATGAGCATACATTTGTCCCAGACAGGGATAACACAGTGCTCCCCTCCCAGTCTCCTCCAAACAGGAATTGCATCTTTAACCTCTTTGTTTTCGTGTACACAGTCATCATAACAATCCCAGCAAACCTTTGAAAAACGCCTTCCGTCCCCGTGTACCACGGAGAGGTTTGATGCCGGGCGGGCCATCAAAGCCAGGCGGTTATCTCGGCGGCCCTCTGGGGACAGCTGCTCCATGGGATTTCGGCAGGACGTGCCATTACACCAGCTCAAAGCCTGCAGCTGTTTCAAAAAAGAGATTGTGCCAACACCTGTGCCCCAGAAGCTCAAACAGATCCTAAAAGCAGGACATTTGGGGGGAACTTAAGGTAAAGGTTTTTGATGTCGCGATCCTGAACAACCCGTCCTTGGTTTAACAGAGGCAGAGCCTCTGGAAATGAAGGTGCATCTTCTGCGACTGGAAATTATATAGTGCCTGCTGTGCTGAACTGCGCGTGGCATTCAGACTTGAGTGCAAATTAATCAGGTTACGTGGTTAGGCTGCTTGCTGCAGGACATGCGTGGTAGGGAACGGCCATTAGAAACTGGACCCTTCAAAACACCAATGGCTGTATTTAACACAATCAAAGTAATTTGCCTCTTCTTTTCCCAAAAATACTGTTCACAGAGCAGTTTCAGCATCTGTAAGATTAAGAGAAATATTAGAAATATTGAAACTCCTCCTTCATATTTTTTGAGCACTCTCCCTGACTTCATTCTAATCAGCTACCCTCAAATTAATATGAGCAGAGTACCAGAGATGATGCACCCCCCAGCTTAGTTTAATCATAAATTCAAGTACTCCTGTGTTCCCAGTGCACTGCAAGATATCTGTTCTTTAGTATATGAAGAGGGATTATTGCCTCATGGGACAAGCCAAACACCAGCCAACACTATTATGTCTTTATAAATATCCTGGATATGTATGTCTTGATAAAATGAAAACAGATTTCTTTTTCCTTTATAAAAAATAACATATTTTCTCATGCCTAAATCTCTCCTCCACTTTCACCTTCAGCAGACCCAAACAACACAGATCACAAAGGAGCTCTAGCAAAGTGCTAGTAACTATTCTGTCTCTCAATCAAAAAGGCACCTCCAGGTACTGAGGCCATCCCAGGGACTCTGGACGAAAGCAAAGCAGGACTCCATCATTCGTCATACAGAGGAGATGCTGTAGTCATCCCCTCCTTGGAAATCACAGACTCATAGAATGGTTTGGGTTGGAAGGGACCTTAAAGATCACCCAGTTCCAAACGCCCTGCCATGGGCAGGGACACCTCCCACCAGACCAGGTTGCCCAAAGCCCCATCCAGCCTGGCCTTGAACACCTCCAGGGATGGGGCAGCCACAGCTTCTCTGGGCAATGTTGGCTGGTGGGTTTTTAACACTGTTTTGACCCTTTTCACAGGCAGAACTGTAATAATCACTTTTGCCCCCCTTCTTAACAGCCACTTTCTCCAGATCTGACAATGCTGAGCACCGTGCCTGATCAGATAATGAATGTTTACGTGTGACCGTCACTGTTTGCAAACCACTCCATTGTTCCCAGCCTCCACTGGCGAAGACCCGATGTCCACCAGGACAAGAAAGCAACAGCAGAGGAAGGAAGGGTTTCCTGCCTGACAAAAGCAGACCTGCTTAAATTAGAGACAAAGTTAACTACCCATTCAAACATACGCACACAAAACATTGCAACAGATTGTCTGGCTCTGCTTTGTATAATATTATCAAATCCCAGAGAACCATGTCAGCAAAACCATGTGAGATGATGCTGCAGTGCTGGCAACCCATCAGCCAGAGTAATGATCACAAAGTGTCCTTTATTTATTTGTCCCTCTGGAAGAACATTCCCTCTGTAACCTTCCTGAGATTTACCTCAGCCCCACTGCAATTCTTTGAACACATGAAGTTGGTTGAGGGATTTTTGGTGAAACTGTACAGCACAGCTGCAGTGCAGATTTCGGTTGGTTTGCTGATTACAGAACAGTTTGTATTTCATTAGTAGCTGTTCATCCTCAGCTTCAGGGTTCATATCTTCAGCAGGAGTGGATTTCTGCTTTGAATTCACGCACCGTGACGTCGGTGATGGCTAGGCACTTGACAGCATGGTCGATGTAAAGATCTGCTGCAAAATCTGGGGGATCTCTTTGGTATCCATGGCAATAAAAGACCGTCCTGCTGGCAGTGTCCTCTGCAGCCTGCGGAGCAGAAGGAGGGACAAGGCAGAATTACCATTTCCAATTACATTTCCTACAGCAAGCTGGAGGTCCTTAAGAAAGGATGTTTTTACTTCTGAATACCTTGCAATACATGCCATTCGTGTTGCTGTCACTATGCAATTAAGGGCTTGGGAAAGCAGCAGTGGGAGGAAACACTGAAAGCAGTTAGGTCGCAGAGGTCCCTTCAGCAAGACAATCAAGGCTATTTCTAGAGATTTTTTAATTCACATCCTCTTTCTGACGTGCAAAAAATCCATTTTGATCAAGGTACAAACGTCCCAGCAAGGTATTAACGCATCTGTTTTTCTGATGGCAGCTAGACGTTTTCTCTGGAAAGGCAGATATTTACTTGCTCTAAATGTATCACCATGTTTTGACTGAACTCACAGCTCTTTCATTTCAACACGTTGAGCAATTCTAAATGTGCTCTTTGTATTTCCTCTTCTAGACCACAGCAGATTAGATATACAGATATTTTTCTACAAATATTAGCCTGACACATTTTTATTCACAGCTTAACCTCCCTTTAAAAATAGCCAAACAAGATGTATTTCACTAAATCCACCTCCCTCATGTCCAGCCAGCAGGCTTGGAAGTTATTTTCTCACTGCTTTTTAAGCAAGTTTTATTTTATGCTCCACACCATTTCTCCAGTGTTCAGCTGCACTTTTAAAGTGGGTTTTTAAAAAGCTGCTACGAAGAATTCCCTTCTCCTTCCCCCAGAGCAGCTACAGGAAGGCTTTGTCTAATTCTGCACTTACACATACACAGAAAGGCAGCTCAGTGACAGCATTGTGTGCATGTCCCATACCCACTGAACTAGGCAATTATAACATCTCTTCTTACACAGCAGGATATGGTCAATGCTTTGCCTTTTTTTTTTTCCTCCTTTTTTATACTCCTAGCAGATGTAAGAGGACATTCTGTAATTACAGTCTTTCAGAGTGGATTCTTTTTTAATGCGTACCACAGCTCTGATGCACAGACCTGCAGACAGGACTACCGCTGCCTGTGCTGCCGTATTTTTCAAACCTTTTCTGATCAAAACTACATACCAGGGGCCAACACCCTCTGGGCCTTGCCTCATTCTGCTCTAGTCACAGATGTGAACAGAAGCAGAAAAGGCACTGTCAATATTTGTGGCTGTAACAGCTTTCTGTTGTGTGTGCTGGTCCTCAGCAGATGCAGAACATCACCTGAGACAGAATTTCCTTATTTTCCCCTGTGCCCTAGCAGTTTAAAGTACAATTATGTAGCACCACTAAAAGCAGGCATATTGGCTCATACCCTCCAAAGAATTTAGGTCTCTAACGCAAGGGGAGGATCTGTGTCAAATTTTTGGCAGTTTTAAAGACCATAAATCTCCAGCTTCTTTGCTTTTATGCCTTAAGCCCACACATTTTCAAACCATATACTGGGCACTAGCAAAGGAATTGCGTCTCTGTCATGATTACATGGTGGTATTACACATGTGGACAGCGCGTGTCCTCCAGTGGGAGGACAGACTTAGTCGCTCCCTTAAGATGCTCAGAATACTTTGAATCAGATGGCTGCAAGGGAGGTTTGCAAAGATCCATGAACCAATCTCCTCCCCGACACAAGTTAAAGCTACTGCTTCTCTCTAGTAGAGCAAAACCTTAGTGGAGAACACCAGCACGGGCAACTATACCTAACTTCACTGTATTAGAAGCATCACAGCCGGCAGGGAGCCCTGGAGGCCATCTGGGCCAACCCCCTGCTCAAGCAGGGACCCCCAAAGCAGGGTGCCCAGCACCACGTCCAGGTGGCTTTTGAAGGTCTCCAAGGCGGGAGACTCCACAACCTCTGTGGGCAACCCAGACCAGTGCTCCACACAGTAAAGAAGTGCTTCCTGCATAGTGTTTTTTGTTTCTTTTCCCCAGCATAGTTTAGCTTTCTGATGAATGGAACCAAAGTTATTTTAGGGATATAACTTATACTTACCTATCTGCCTGGTCTCCTAAGGATCCTATAAATATGGCAAAAGCATTGACTTGAGCATTGGTGGTCAGGACCTGGGCAAACCTTGATGGTTTAATACCATATCGCTCGAGATTTGCGTCACTCAAGACGATAACAAAATATTCATCAGCCTCTTCCTTGGCGATTTCTCGAATGGCATGCTCTGTCCCTTCCAAGGTATGATCGCCACTCATGCAGAACTGAGCATGGGCGTGCATGACCTGTGTGCACAACGTAACCAAATGTAAATATGTAAGATGACTTTATGAATAAACATTTATTTTGGCTGGCGCTGGAGGGAGTAAGTATTAATTTATGCTGTATTAGGGGATGCATCTCCAGAAATGTGGACAGTGCTCCAGATAGCACAGAAGATGCAGCTTTTTATATATAATATGTTGTATCATAAGACAGGCATGAGTTGTTAAAAACACAAACAATACCACACATGGACAGAATTACAGAATTAGGCGGGTCCCTAAGGAAGGTAAAATACTTTGATCAGCTGCAGTTTGAGTAGAAGCTACACTGCTAGATATTTAAGAAAGAAAAGAGGGCTTTGTTTCCTAACACTGCGACCAGCTCCCACCTGTTTATAATTTGCACTAGACTTCCAAGTCCTAACAGTGTCATGGTTGGTATCAAATATCTGACTCAGATAGAGGCAGCAAGTTTTAAAAACGTTGAAACATTTTCTTTGAGCTTTTATAAAATAAATACGCTGCCTGCGTTGATGAGGTTGTTTCCTGTGCAGAAGGTGGGGAAATTTAGACATTAGAAAATCCAGTCCTTCTAAACCAAATCTTTTAAAAATACTTTTTGAAGGAAGATCAAATACACAGTTCTAATGCATCAAACTGCCAAACAGGTAAATCCTGCAATATACCTGATTTTTTTTGCATCCTATTGCAGTAAAATTTTGATGAATACAGTCATTTTTCAATTGTGATTGAACATGTTTCCAGGCTAGCATTGATGCAATTTCTCACTGCTACGGTGATGTACTAATTCTCGAAGGTACAAGGCCAAATTAATGACCTAGGATCCCTCTACAGTTTATATCAGCCACTTACATGCTAATATTATGATCATGTTATTTAGGTAGAACTGCATATATCATTGTATAATGTCTGGAAATTCCTATACCCTTTGACACGCAGACAAAATGACATGACACAGCTGTCCACAAAAAGGCATATCTAGCCTCTATTATTTTGGCACTATATCTAGCCTCAATTATTTTTGGTCTTTGAAAGGCTCTGTTTCAGCTTTATGCAAACACACCTATTTTGCTTCCTTGTCTCTCTTATATTTCATTCTTCTAATGCTTTGCAGTCATAAAACCCTTAATTATCCATCATCACTTATCAGTAGGATTTACCTTAAGAATCTCTAATCTTTGCTTATTGTTCTTGGGAACTTTGTCACTCCCAACCAAGGTGATGTTGAAGCCATCTCCTGAATGTCCAACAATATCATACTGCAAGAAAGAAAATTTATCAGTCATCTGTTAGTCATACGTGGTCCTCGGGTCACAATGACAGGAGAAAGATCAAAGGCAATTTGCTTTCAACAAGAAAACCCAAATGCTGCCCACTGCATACATTTATGAGCTGCTTAAGGGAACCACTTGAGATTTCTCCCTGACATGAAAACATTGGAGAGAATCACTAACTAATGAAATTAAAGAACAGTTACTTATTTCTATGGCCTGTTTTTCACCTCAACCCACCAACTGCAGAGCGGTGATGCATAAGATCAAGACCTTGCGCTCTCACATTGTCCACTTACTTTTTTTAAAGTAGTAATTTTCTTTCTCTTGAGTCTGACAAACAAAAAGTGCATTGTTTGAGAGTAGCTTCAATGCCTGATGAAGTGTTTTTGTGACCTCATTCTTCTCTGAAAAAAAAAGTACTACAAGCCTTCCGTTTTTTGTAAATCAGCATTCCTTATATTTGTGCATTAACAGATCAAAACCATTGTTAAAGGTATGTGGAGAAGTGAATTCCAAGAGTCTCTGTACATTTTTGAAGAAGGCAGTGAGCACAGCATTCCCTTGTAGAAGATGCAACAAAAATGACATATAGAGATGTATTAGTTCAAGTATCTCGTTGAACAAATAAGGTAATAGCTGGAAGGCTTTTGTTTTATGCGAGAGCTGCATGAAAACCAAGACAAGCCAAGTTACAGCAAGGTCCTGACCTGACCTTTGTGTTGTGGATATGGCAATCACCCCAGGGAGAATTCACCAGCAGGACAAGAGAGTATTTAAGAGTTGTCTACACCAAGTGATAGAGCATTGCCTGGATCCTGAGCCACCAAATCCCCAGTGTATTCCAGCTCATATGACCTGCCCGTGGAGTGCTGCATGAACATGCCTTTATTTCCCCTGACTAGCTGGCACACAACTGTCTCTAGCAGACAGGGAGCCCTCATGCAATATTTTGTCTTTCTGTTACCTTTTATTCATGTAGTACCTGGAGGTCCCTAATTCTGACATAATCATATGGCAAAAGGTGGGTCTCATCCTCAAAGTCTTTCTGTCTTTTCTTTCCTATTGAAGAACACTTTATTTGGTACAAGTTGGGTTGTGGAGGTTGAAGAAATGGCATTCTTTATCAACACAGCTCTTTTTATTCATTTCCATGATGCCAATTTACTTATTAAGGGTAAAAGAAAGCTATAGCAGCTGGAACATTCCTAAATGTGACACCTCTGCAGAAGAGCAAATGTGCCACATATAGGTTATTTCACCCAGGTTCACACTTTTATAACTGCCTCACATAACCCAGACTTTCTTCCTCTGGGAAATCTTCATATAATCTTGTCTCCGTGTACTCTAATATCATTTTGCTCTGTTGGCTTTTCCAACTCCTGTTCTCTCAGCTCTTCCATGTCTTGTATTTGCTACTCAGCAATAAGTGAAACCTTTCTGTCTTTCTCTTCAAAACCTGCTTCTGCTCATATAGCCTTTCCTCACTGTTAAGTCCTCAGACTCTCTCTTTCCTGATGAATATTTACCCAGTGTTTCTGTTGTCCCCAAACAGTTATCTTTGTCAGAGAAAAGACATAGCAAATGAAAACACACACATTTTGAGAATAACGTTGAGGTTACATTCAGCATACTTTGGGATTACTACAGGATGAAATCAAGAACTTGAACACACAGAGCGTGCATGTGTATTGTCTTAAAAACGAGACGTTATTCAAATCAGAGGAACTAAATAAAGCAGTGGCTTAATGGAGCAGAAAACATACAGCACTAACGTGGTTATTATATAACGACAACAGCGTCCACAGATCTTCAGGATAGGCTCTTAATTACAAAACCCTGCATGTCCTTCACTGAGCAGTTTTGTATCCCCTTTAAAATCAACAACCTAATTATAGAAAGCAAAACGCTGTCATTCTCCTGTGTAAAACGAAGCCTGAATACTCCGTAAGAGTTCCTTCACAGCATTTTGTGGATCTCTTCCCCAAGGTACCAGCCCTGTCAGACAGACTTCATGGGAACAGGACACGTTTTGCTATTTGGGAATACCACTTTGGTCCTTGGTGCACCATAATAGCGGGCAAACCTTTCATCTCAAAAAGGCTGGGTTTAAACTCAGCTTGACAGTCTGTGTGGATGGCTATAACTCCTAGTTCAATCACCATGGATTTAGCCCCCCTTGAATTCCTGCACAAGCTGGGGCAGAAACACAGGAACGCTGGCTTGGATTGATTTAAGTCAGCATAGGACTGGCAGCCTTTTTTTTTTTTTTTTTTTTTTTTTTTTTACAAAATAGCGTGCAAGCGTAGGCTCTCAGGACAAATCCAGCAGCAAAATATTTGTTTGCTACAGTGCAGCCTTAATTGAATTAATATATTATTGTGGTACACAGAAGCTTGTTTTCCAGCAGCCTCAGGTACACTGAGACAAGAACTGCTCTAATCAGAGCTTTGAGTACACATGTAAACACATTGTCTCCCCAAATAGCATCATTTTGCTGTTTTCTTTCCTTACAGGCTAAAACAATCCCTATTCCACTGTTACATTTTGCACGAAATGGATCACTGCTGCTGCTTGAAATGGATAAAATGGAAGACTTTGTCTTCTGCAGCTGTTGTACTAAAAGGTTGTAATTTCTGAAGGCGTTTAAAAAAAGCTGAAAGAAGATGTACGCTGAATGTAAAAGTCAGTGTGAATTAGACAGGCCTCTACTGGAGGGCTAGATCTTTATAAATGCATCTCTTCTTTGGACAACACTGAAGATCTTTTATAATTCATTTCCAGTTTATTATTCAAAAGAAACAGTTCTGCCAAGCATGTGAAAAATTTTTTCTTTTCCTGAATTAACAGTAATAAGGTAATTAAAAGTAATAAGGTATTCAGTAATAACAGTAATAAGTAATTAACTCTATAAGTAAATTATCCAAATGGAGAATGCTGAAATTGGCATAAAAAAATGTGCATTATGCCTTTAATATTGCTATAAATAAAATTTCAGACTCTTCCTACTAGTTTCAGAATATGTCATTTATTGAACCACTTACAATTTTTAAAGGCTTCATAAAATTGCTGTTGTATAATTTACTGGACATGCCTCCTAAATCTGCCATCATGTGCGCAAATGAAGTAATTAGGGATGATATAAAACCATACGGTTTATGTGACAGACATAATACTACCTCTGCTAAAACAAAGAATAAACTGCCCTTCTGCACATTTTCAAATAACTGACACGTGCAATAAGGTGTACAAAAGATGCAAGAACTTCAACCCTGATAAACAACTTGCTTATTATAACTTACATACATACAGGTTATGCAGCCACACATTTGAAGGGGTCAGGTGCATGTGTAGGGTCATAGTTAACCTCCATCATTAGGATGAGACTGAGAACGTGGCTTCTATTATCTCAGTCACTCCCACCTCCCACTCTGTTCTTTACTACTTCAGAAGAAGCATGGATGAGATGACATTGGAGGAGGGGTTTGAAACATGGCTGTTAATTTAAATGGGTTTCCTGACTGTGGAATGAACCTCCCATTTCCCCCTTGACAGGGAATGATGCACTGCCTGCACTTACGGGAAATGGAAGCAGGCAGGTTGTTCTGCACAAGCATAAAAAGCTAACGAATACCTGCTGGCACTAGTTTAACCTTCTATGAAGGACAACATCATTATCTGCTTGGTACACCCACATACCCAACATTTAGCTCTTCTGTAAAAGAGGAAAGGAGAAGGTACTCTCTACCTTCTTTCAGTACTAAAAAGACCAATCATCATCAGTGGTACCCAAAGGATACCACACATGGGGAGAGTTCAGCTGGCAGGATAAATCAGCCATGAAAAAACCCACCCAATTCTTTCATAACGTTATTTAGCAGAGAAGTAAACCAGGTACGAGCAGAAAGGTGATCCTGAGCAAAGGCCAAAAATTGGTTTCCAAAGCTTGCACTGTGCTTTGATAGTAAAAGGGAACATTACCATGCAAATCCCCTTTGAATGTTTTACTCAACAAGCCTGAAGGTCCCCCAGATTCAACACTTGCTATGCAAGAAACCCCTCAAATTTGCAGCACATATTGCTATGACTCTTGCAAATGGGGCTACAACAGAAACTGATAGCAGGCATAACTAAAGGCCAGAAAAATCTATTTTTATAAAACCACCCTCAGAAAGCATTTGACACTGTCAAAGCATTTGACACTGCCCTGCATGACATCCTTGCCTCTAAATTTGAGAGACATGGATTTGATGGCTGGACCACTTGGTGGGTAAGGAGTTCACCGTATGGTTGCACTCAAAGAGTTGCGGTCAACAGCTCAATGTCCAAGTGGAGATCAGTGATGTGTGGTGTTCCTCAGGGGTCGGTATTGGGACTGGCATTATTTAACATCTTTGTTGGTGACATGGACAGTGGGATTGAGTGCACCATCACCAAGTTTGCTGACAACACCAAGCTGAGTGATGTGGTGGACACACTGGAGGTAAGGGATGCCATCCAGAGGGATCTGGGCAGGCTTGAGAGGTGGGCCTGTGCGAACCTCATGAGTTCAACAAGGCCATGTGCAAGGTGCTGCACCTGGGCTGGGGCAATCCCAAGCACAAACACAGTCTGGGCACAGAATGGATTGAGAGCAGCCCTGAGGAGAAGGACCTGGGGGTGTTGGCTGATGAGAAGCTCAACATGAGCCAGCAATGTGCGTTTGCAGCCAAGGAACCAACCATATCTTTGGCTGCATCAAAACAAGTGTGGCCAGCAGGTAGAAGGAGGTGATTCTCCCCCTCTGCTCTGCTCTTGTGAGACTCCACCTGGAGTGCTGCATCCAGCTCTGGGGCCCCAGCATAGGAAGGACATGGACTTGCTGGAGTGAGTCCAGAGGAGGGCACGAGGATGATCAAAGGGCTGGAGCACCTCTCCTACAAAGACAGGCTGAGGGAGTTGGGGTTGTTTAGCCTGGAGAAGAGAAGGCTCCAGGAAGACCTTTCAGTGGCCTTCCAGTGCCTAAAGGGGGCCTACAGCAAAGCTGGGGTCGGACTCTTTGTCAGGGAGTTTAGGGATAGGATGAGGGGGAATGGTTTCAAACTAAAATAAGGTAGATTTAGATTAGATATGAGGAAGAAATTCTTTACTGTGAAGGTGGTGAGGCACTGGCACAGGCTGCCCAGAGAAGCTGTGGATGCCCCATCCCTGGAGGTGTTCAAGGACAGGTTGGATGGGGCTTTGAGCAACCTGGTCTAGTGGGAGGTGTTTCTGCCCATGGCGGGGGGGGGTTGGAATCAGACGGTCTTCAAGGTCTCTTCCAAACCATTCTATGATTCTATGACGTCTTGTATTTTAGAGTGGGATATTTTAGAAATATTGTTTATTTTTATCAAAGGAATGACTCAAGGAGTCTGTTGGCACATGCCCGGGAGACTTCAGATATGAGAGGACTGTGTCACATAGGTTAAAAAGAGATACTTTAGCCTAATGATTGGATCATGTTAAGACTATACTTCAAACCCAATAAATGGTTCTGTTGGTTCTCATTTTCAGTGTTCAGTGAAATATAAGGCCACATCTTGTTTGCTGTCCTAGTCATTTCTAGGGAGACATAATACTTGTGTAGATACTATGATTTCAGTGAATCAAATCCCAATGAGGCATCAAAGAGAGAGATGGAAGAAGAAAAATACTTTTTTCCCCTTGTGCAAATGCAGCTCTGTAGTTGAGAGCTCACGCTGGATCTGGCCTGCCTTGAATCGAAGTGCTATTACTGGCCCACGAAAGTCCTCTCTCTAGGGGAAGAAGCCTTAAATGAAGGAAAGTTGTCCCAGAGCCAACTTAAATTGATCAGATGTAGAAGATGACAACAACTTTTTCTCCCTATCACTAAAATTTCCAGCATCTTCCTCAACCACTGTTACTTGAAGTATAAAATTAGCCTTATAATTCTCTTGACTCATAGCGATTGTGAGGATAATATAACTCCTGTCTTACTGTTATCAGAGTGGCAATTTTCACAACTAATAACTGCACATAGTTTCGGTGTCAGTGTTTTTATAAATTGTGTTAGAAAGCACATTTACTGTTACACCTAACTGCATTTTGAGCTATTTATGTGGCAAAATACAGGGTTTCATCTATGTGCGATGCAAAACACCAGCCAACAGCAAGTACTGCCAAACAAAATACAATAATCTGTAATAGACACAGAGGGATTTGAAAGGTAATGATACACAGATTTAAAAATCCCAGAACTGAACATGTTTTTTAATTACCTTACTAATTCTGTACATGAAGCTGCTTGGCTGTCTACTTCTACATGTTATTCCTTTACTTTGCACCTGAAGGTCATGTCTGGGTTCTCAGCTATAAAGCTGCACTGGAAATAAGGACAAAAGGTTATCTAGTACTACACTACATCTTTTTCAGTGTCATTACCTTCTAAGACACTGTTCTCTATTGCATAAATGTAGAATGACTCATTGTTCACAACTGAAGAATGGGTGTACTAAAACAGTGAAAAACCATTCCCTGCTTACCTTTTCCATTTGACTCAAGATTTTATCAGTTCCTTGATTTTTTATCTCCTCTAAACTGAGCAGTTCTTGCCTGTCTAGCCATTTCTTGTATGGGGACACTTCCAAACTCATTATAATCCCTGCCACCCTCTCATCTACATCTTTCAGCTCTACAAGAACTTCTGTGAGATGGGGGACCAAAGCTGCATATTTTACTCCTCAAATGGATGCTCTATGGATGTTTACAGAGGCATTTTGATGCCTTCTGCTTTGTTCTCTGTTCTTTTTCTAACATTCAATTAACCTTTTGACAGCTGGTGGGCTCTGAGTGTTCAAAGAACCATACACCATAATTACAAAATTTCTTTGCTGAGCACTAATAAATAGTTGAGAGTGAACACCAGTAGACAGCTGAGAGTTTCTCACTGTGTATTTAAAATTAGGATAATTCTTTTCCATCTGCAGTACTTTACATTTGATAGCACCAAACACCATCTGCCATTTCATTTCCCAGTGACTATTTATTGCCAGATCTTTTTCTCCAACTTTTTGCAGTTAGATTTCCCTTCTTGTTTTCCCAAATAACTTCATACAGATAACAACTTTTGTCACCTCACTGTCCTCTTGTCCAAATCACTTACAAATACTCACTCAAGAATTATTACAAACAACATGGGACTGGCACAAATCCTAATGTCACCCATGACCTTCCTTTACTTCCTCACTCTGAAAAACAGTTGCTTAGAGTTGTCTGTTTTCTGTATTTTAAGCAGTAGTTCATTTATTTGAAGGCCTTCCCTTTTATCTCTAAAGTAGTTCCGTTTCTTTATGAGATGATGGTGAGGGACTTTTTGTCAAATGCTTTTGGCTAAGGAGACTCCATCAACCAGCCTTGCTTGTCACATACATATCGACTCTTCAAAATACATTACTTCCCTTTACAAAGGCCATGTTGACTATACCCCAATATATCACATTTATTCGTATGTCCGCTACTTCTATTTCTTATTCCTTTGTGGATGATCTTGCATTTGGTAATACTAACATGCATGGTTTTCAAATATTTTTGATTTACCAAGCCACACAAATTGTGTTATATAATTATGCTACCCCTGTTAATATTTATTATTAACATTTCTATTGTCAGTGAGCAGGAGCTATGTGAGCAGCTGATCCACTAAACCCCTTTCCCATTTATTTCCTGATTACAGTTGAGTTCCCACATGGCTTCTCTAGGCTAAGGTCTAATCTTACGGTTACAGAATTTTTCTCCAACACTAACACAAACAGAGGCTCACTATCTACCTGTCCCATTTTTATGACATTTGCAGAAGTGTAGTATCTTTGGGAACTCAGCCACTGTTTCAAATTTGTTTGAAATTAAGCAATATGCTCTGAAGTTCAAGGGGAAAAAAGCATGACTGACAGAGTATGACAGCACAAGATTTACCTAGGAAAGTAGGCTAAAAACACAATGCTTGTCTCATTTTATAGCCTTTTCTCTGACAAACAGAAGTCTAAATGATTGGTTTATTTTAGAAGACATTCATTAAGCACATGACTCCATATGACCTGTTTTTGTACAAGAAATTCTATGTAAGAACAGAAATCTGTAGGATTATGCTATCAGAGGAACAATGTGAAGCAAACCTGATTGGATTGATTGGGACTAAGTTTTCTACTGATTTTGTTTAGAAGATTTTACATTTTGTTCAGATGCATTTTATGTCTCCTATGTGAGATGATCTTCAGTTGGACATACTTATTCTTTCATTAAACTTTGAGTTTGCCAAGAATTAACTCAAGATTGGCCATTTCTGTCATTTTTGAGGTTAAAGAAACATACTCTAGGCCTTGTTTCTGTTTGCAGAGATAAAAAAAGACTGTAACATTTATTTACATTTCTTTTGCAGGTTACTATTAAATAACATTTTGGACCTAATATGTTCCAGTACAAGAAATTATTTTCTTCCTTTCAGGTAACAGGAAGAGAACATAACTAATGAACAAAGAAGTTTGGTCTTTTTCCATCAGAAATTAACACTGTCTGTACTCTGGTGTGAGATTGAAAGGCTGGACATTTTTGCATGTCCCAAAGTTCATACTTACTTGCATTCTGTAGTCTTAAGTGTTTCTGTATGAAGAAACAAATAAACATATGCACAGAAAAAGGCAGCATATTTCATCAAATTAAAGTCTTAAAGTCTTAAATTGAACTCCCCCCTGCTGAAGTGTGTAATGTTTCTTATCCATTCACTAGAATGATTTTTCAGATTGCTAGAAACAGATCAATGCCTTTATTTCCTTACAGGAATGAATAATGTTCTTTGGCTAGACTGACTGCTGAAACACTTTTTCCACTGCTCCACACAGTCTGAGCTATAACCACAGACCTCTTAGCCCAGCTGTAATTACCTTAAATTTGTGCTCATAATTCTCAAAAGCTTCCATGACCATGCAGACAGCCTCCATGGAGCGTTCCAGCCGTCCATCTACCCCATTAAAGCGGTACATGCTACCAGAGACATCCACCACCAAGCGCAAGCGTTTAGGTTTCTGCTGGGGGCTTCCAGGCTGACAAGGGAACACAGCACAAAAAAAAGTTTTCTACAGTATAAATGAGAAAACTAAACACCATACAAAGGATAAAACAGTTTAGAAAGAGAACCCACTGGACTGTGCAGAGCACAAAACCTTTATCCAGCAAACACTGATTATATATATATAAAAAAAAAAAAGAACAAAACCATTTTAACCTTTTTTTCTGTTTCAAAACAATTACTGAACAGGTACCTCAATTTATTCCTTCCCCTCACCTTCAAAGACTGGAAAGAAAAAAACTCGAAGAATTCCATACATGCTTGTCAGGAAAATACCTTTTTCTGCCTCATTTTTTATTCTTTATGTTTTATTTCAGTAAGAAGACTCTCAAGTTTGCTCTGTCTGCCAAGGCTCATAAGGGAAATGTTTTTCCTTGGCTTACAGTACTAACAGGGACCCTTATAAGACTGTAAAATCTTGTCTGCTGAGGTTAATAACGTTCTAAAAATGTTTGAAATCTTGTTCTGATTAACTACTAGTTTTTTTTCTTCATTCTGATCCTGAAACCATTATTTTTTCCTGAAAACAGTCCCCATCTGTTTTAACAATTACTGGCACAGTACATTCGAAGGCGCTGCTTTATACAGTGTGCAGTAAGATGAGTCTGCACTCAAGTAGAAGGCTCCTAAATATGATCTGGCAAAAAACAAAACAAAACAAAAACAACAACAAAAAACAAACAGTCACATTAAAAACAAATACCTAAAATGTTTCTATTACCTGTAAAGAGTTGCCAGCATTTGTGTGCTTCACACTTTTAATTGTTCCCTCAATCAACTGTGGCATCCCTGTTCTACCAAAAGCAGGAGGAACAACAGGACCCATTAAATCCTACATTAAATCCTTTTTTTTTTTAATGCAAAATTTAAACATCCCTTTTTTTTCCTGTTGTAACTGAACTACTTTAACAAAGTTTTAAAATACATATATTGTATAAATGCATTTTGAAAAAGATTACAAATGAAGATCAAATCATTTTTCCCTTATTGATCTTTCACACAGGCAAGCCCAACTTCTATGAACTGGTCAAAGTAAGAGACATCAGGACCAAATAGCAGAAATAAAAATAACAGAAATTCATCAAATGTGGTGATGATGCATCATCATTTGTGCATCAGCTGATGCACAAAAAGATGTCGTACTTACCTAATTAAAAAAAAGAATCTTAATGGAAAAAAAAAATACCAAAAAAAATGGTATCTATCATGAAGTACTACTGTTATATATTATTGATTAGCCACACTAGCTCTGGCCACGTTTTGTTGGTCTGCTTCAACTGGTTTCACTGTTACAGTCTCCTGTAAGGCCCAACCTTGTCTTGTAAGGAAAGGCTGAAATGAGCCACAATACAGACAACTTTATCATATCTTAATGGCTTTGGTTCACACTTTTTTCTCATTACTGTTTTTATTCTTGTAAATCCAAATACCTGTGAAAGCCAAAATGCTTTGTGTATCACGGAGTAAGAACAGATTTGTAAAGTGTTTGGCTTTTTAAAAACTTCCTAGGGTATCAGGGTCTATATTAATAAAAATTAAATTTAATTACATCAGTGAGAAGATCTTTTCCTTTTCTTTTTTAGATAAATAAACAGTTTTCTGATGATTGCCTTCAGCTCATTAAAATATAAAGTAAGAGCATAAAAAGAGTTGCATTGGAAACAAAGGACTGTCTCGATTAGCATTATCTCTCTGACAGTGGCCAACAGCAAACGTGGAAAACTATAAGAAAAGGTGAAGCACATCTTCCATCTTGTGGTCGCCACTGTCTCAGTGAATTCCTGTGCCAGAGATGGTTCTTCTAAGGTTCTAATCTCTATACCTCACTCAAACTCCATACACATATATTGTACAGCTCCTAAGAAACCATCAAACCTGTTCAGATCTTTCCCTACGTTCCCCTGCTACTTGTTGGATACTTACTTGTGGCTCGAGCTCTCCCCGTCGTTTATAAATGGCTTTTTCTCCTGTCAGCCCATCAATGATTTTGGCATCATCTAACTCTCCAACAGCTTGGTGTCTCAGCCATTGTCTTTCCTTACCCTTGGCCTACGACAGAAAAAAACCACACCTTAATTCACTTAGTGATGCGAATGTATTTTAGGCGATTTAATTCCTGCTGAATATGACATACAAATGAACTTCCTTTGTAATTATGTAATATTTTTGGCAAAAGTCAATGAACACATTTTCATAGCTCTCATACTTTCTTTATCTAAAAGAAAAAATAATACTGACAAAGGACACATTCCCTCTGTAATTTTGCCATCTGTAAGTATTTTGATATATGGCAGTTTAACTGTGGACTGTGAAAACGTTAACATTTTTTACTTGCAAATGTGCTGGAAATCTGTGTAAAAAAATCTGTGCAGAAATACATACAACCAGAAGGACATACATAACTGACCACATATTATGGATTCTCCATCCAAGTAGCACAAGAAGGAAAAAAAAAAAAGGTGACAAATGTGAAACTAAGCAGTATTAACCTCAGGTAATGGCATCTTTTAAAACAACATTCATAATATGCTATTTTCTATTTCAAAATAAAAACATTGAAAATTGTGATACTCAAGAGACACTTCACTAAATGCTTCTTTCAATTTTTTGAAAAGAGCAATGGTTATCTACAGCCTGGCCTGATGAACATGCGCTACAATCCAGCAACTAAAATATTCATGGAACACCTGTATATAGAAGCAAGCACTGAACGCTGAAGATTCAAGTGCTTAAGATTACAAAAAATATTTTAAGAATGTTTTAAAAGGGTAGCTTTATCACGTTCACATGCCATAAGATCCATCAAAAAAATGGAAAAGTATGCATATATGTGTTTTATGCTTTATTTCATTTTCAGTTTGAAGTTGCTCATCCCAGCAGTAAGCCCACCTAGGAAAGACGATTTTAAATTTTTATACGTATAATACATTTGCACTCTCAACAAAATTGCTGGTCAGCAGCTGGAGGTAAATCAAATATCCAGCAGGACACAAACTGCCGTAGACATTGGATCTCTGGAATGAAAATCACTCGCTCTTTGACAAGCAGGAAGTGTTATATTACAAATCCCATGTAGGCCTGGGATTTGAGAGGATGAATCTTTGTAACTTTGTACAGTCTGAGTGGTCAGATGGCGGCTTCCTAAGGCTCAGAGAATCTTTGAAATCACTTTGGTCAAAATTTATGAGGTTTTTCTTTTTAGAGCATATGGAAAAAGGCATTCTGGACTACTGCCTACTGCATATTCAAGACTAATGGACTAGTTATCTATGAAAATAAGTGTGCAGAAAGAATACAAAGCCACGGGGAAAATGTTTTGGTTAGTTCGTTTTACAGTATAGAATTAACAGAGCTGAGTCAAGCACAGTTTTTTTAGTTAGGTTGTGTCAGAAGCTTTACAGATGCTTCCTGACGGGAAGAAATAACAATGCCAATATATGGAAACCTCAGCATCTTAGAAAATCACAGGAGGGGAAAGTGGAAAGTATTTCTTAGGGGTTCTGAATTCAGTCAGTTGTGCTCTGTGATACATTTCAGTGGTGTTATGGCTGGCCTAGCTTTAACCCATTTTTGGGACAGGGCATCCAGGAACTTGTTTGTAACCCAAACTGGTAGCTTCTGCTATCATTAATTACTCTTGGGACGGAGTTTGAAAGTCTCATTGATTCCTTTGCTGCCCTCAGACTTGTGTAACATTGCAAGAAGACACCTGTAAATTCCAGGTGACCTCTGTCTGCTCCACCAAAGTGTCACACCGTAAGTGTTTTCCCACTGTGAAAAACACAGTAGGATAACACATGGCTAACTGCAACGCTCCAACTAACCATTACAAAGTGCTCCTGGAGACAACATGCTGTTCAGTGAACAGAGCTTGTCTAAAGTGAATCATGGCACTTCCAGGATGATGAAGATGAGATGAGTTTGCTCCTAGTCATCTTAGCCACCAGTGTACTGGGACACATAGAGCCTTAACACTTCCTGAGGGCTGCTGTTTTGTCAAATGTTTGTCATTTGCTTCCTTTCATTAAACGGGAGGGAAAAACAACAGAAGATTATAAAAAATTTCAGCTTCACTGAGCAAACTCTCAGCTAGTTTCACTTCTGCTTGCACTGACAAAGTTTTAGCTTTGGGACTATTTGATGTTCAATGAACAGCAGTGTGGGAAGAAAATTGTTTTTAATTATGAACATAATTAAAAATCCTTCCGACCATTTACCAGCTTATAAAGCTTATGCTATGTTCTGCCTATGCAACAACAACAACAACAAAAAACAGTACTGGAGTTGAAATTTTATTAGAGTAACACAGAGTTTACATTCCTCTTTTAAAATAGGATATAATACTGACAAAATCTGACTTAATGTCTTTGCAAAATAATGCTAAAATTTTTAGACTACTCAGCATCTGCCTACTCAGTGCAGAATTTCCAAGAATTTCTTTCCTTTTATAAAAGCTAAGGAAATCTCACCTTAAGCACTTGTGTTATATAATGCACATATATATATATAAGGTAAGTTTCAGAACAATTTCAATATATAAATTTCTTAAGTTTAAAAGTGATATGGATATTTATGTTTTTAGGAGAAAAACCAGAACTATTATATATATACATCACTTTGGTATTTTCCTAGAAGGGTCATACAGTCTATTACTACTGTGATATACTAACACCAAATTGATGAAAAAATGGTATATATATTTCTTGTGTTGCTTTTAAAATTAGAAAAATTGTGCTAGATACCCTATCTTATCAGCATGACAACACAACACCTGATGATAATACACCACTGCAGTAATTCTTCTCACTGAAAAACACCAATGGCATACTTACGTAGAAATATTACAAAATATAACCATGATGTCTGTAAAGAGCTCAGAAAAAGTGCATATGAAATGACTGTATTTAAACATTTAATGGTATAGGTTTGTATGAAATATTCCCAGTTGTAGTCTCCATTTGTTTCTAGGAAAACTTTATGCATACGTTCCCAGAAAAACGTAGTTTTTGAAACCAGAAACCTACTACTGACATAGCACAGGGTTTCTCCCCGTCTCAGCTCTCTGAGCTATGTTTATTACCGGACTGTCACTATTTCACTCTTGCCGCTCTGACCTGACAATTCCCACACAGTCTAAATCAGACAGAGCCCCACTAGGCTCAGTGACTCAGGCCCAGTTTCATCCAGTTTAAATGTAGGTGCCTAAAGGATGCTCAGAAGCTACAGGGGCAGTTGCCCCAGACTCCCTCTGTAATCAAAAAGAGTATTTCCAGAGGGCAAGTCATCTTAGGGCTACGAAGCTGGTGAAGGGCCTGGAGCACAAATCCTACGAGGAGCGGCTGAGGGAACTGGGGTTGTTTACTCTGGAGAAGAGCAGGCTCAGGGGAGACCTTGTTGCTCTCTACAGCTACCTGAAAGGAAGGTGTGGGGAGCTGGGGGTTGGCCTCTTCTCACAGGTGACCAGTGATAGGACTAGAGGGAATGGCCTCAAGTTATGCTGGAGGAGGTTTAGGTTAGAAATGAGGAGACATTTCTTCTCTGAAAGAGCAGTCAGGCATTGGGACGGGTTGCCCAGGGAGGCGGTGGAGTCGCCGTCCCTGGGGTTGTTCAAGGAAAGGTTGGACGTGGTGCTTAGGGACATCGTTTAGTGGGTGACACTGGTGGTAGGGTGATGGTTGGATCAGATGATCTTGAAGGTCTTTTCCAACCTTTATGATAGTATGATTCTATAAAATCTGAGAAGGCCTTTCTGAGTCACTGAGTAACTGAAAGTTTTTGAATCTAGTTCACACGTACAAGCTTCCCTGAGGATGGTCAGCATTAGGAGAGAGAAGAAAGCTCATCACTGACTCAATTTCCTGGAGTTCTGGTTTGCTACTTCTACACAAGATCAACGACAACTTGTAATGCTTTGTTAATTTTGTTCAAATAGTTGACAGAGATCATTGAGTTATGTCAAGTAAGATTAACAATGAAATTATGTTCTCAGACTGTATTTATGCATTGCTTTCAAGGATCAGCCTATTTCAAATATATCTTGCTGCCGTTACTGATTTTTGAGGCATCAGCAACCGGACTAGAATCCCAGCCTCCTGATTCTTGGGATGTAAAAGTTAATCAAAGAAACATAATTTTTAAAACGAAACCACAAAACCTATCAATAAAAAGACATATGTTGAAAAGAAAATCCAGGTGAAATGGATTTTAAACATGGACAATGTATTTTCATTATGTGAACACAGTACGTTTTAAACAAGGCAAACACATTTTAAAAAAGCCAGAAATGCTCTCTACTGAAAACGTAATTTGGGATTTTCAAAAATTTAAAACTATACCGACATCAGAGGTATCAAGTAGCTCAGTACTGTACCACTGAGTTTTCTTTGAGAAATGAGGAATGTCTGACTGATAACAGAGAAAGAGAATAGTTTTAACTGAGAAAACATAGTGTATGTAAGATTACCAAGAATAAATGGGAGACAGTGGCATATCTCTCAGCGGCTTTGATTCACCATACTGTAGAATTTGAATAAAAAATATTCTTTCTCAATAACATAAAATAAAACATGCTTGGATTTAGCTTCCCAATTAACAGCAAGCATTTTTCAACTAACTCCTGTTATCATTTACCTTGATTATCGACCTAGTGCATATTCTAATAAAATAACTACCAAAACATGTATAGAAATTCTTAAAGTGAAAAATTTGCTTTCAATATTGCTTTTATTCTAAGAGCTGGCTTTTCCAAATTCATTGAGTTTGCTTTTTTTCATCATATTGTACATTTATTATCTCTGTGGTTAGCTGTTATGGATTTTCCCAGGAAGTTGGTGAAGTCTCATAAAATTCTGAGGCTTATAAGTCTTTGCTTTGGTATTAAGATGACCTTTTTAACAAAGGAACAGGATATGTCTACTTATATCAAAATACATTATATTTTGACTATGATTAATGTGATCCTTGAATATAACAATTTTGGCTCCAAGGAATAGATAGGGCTGATTAAAAAAATACTTTAAACTGAAGATTCACTTATTCTCTTCTTGTCCTAGAGTGTGCTTCCAACTGCATATCTGCTAGAAACATGTTAAAAACAACCATCTGGATAAAAATAAAACTTTTTCAATGAATCCTCTCTTTGCAAACCGAAAGCCTAAATCCTGAACTGAAACACATACTAAGTGCATGTATGAATCAAAGCGTATTACAAGACCATCCTAAATGATCATTGAATGAGGAGATCTCTGAGCCTTCAACAGGATTATTTTTAATCAGAGAGATGTCTTATAAGGAGTAAATTTATTTTCTTTTCATTTTCACTGAAGACTAGCAGTTCCTTGAAACAACGCACTTTTTGTTTTACTTACACCGTAGGTGAACACTAGCATTAATAAACCCTGGAGCAGCCACAGAACCAGTTACTAGAAGAAAAGCAAACTAGTGATTCTGGTTACCTTCCACTTTTGGAGACTGAGGCTATACCTATTTTTATTAGTAAGATTTAAAAATAAACCCAAGAAAATTTTGTTTCAGCTGCATATGCAGCCGAGCTATGATGTAAATGTTTTGCTCTTTTAACACCTATAGTATTTGCATTTTTAAGTCTTTTGGACAGGAAGTAAAGACAAAGACTGTGCTCTACACACTGTCACATACTCTTTTAATAACATATCATCTTTTCTTTCACAAAATTTTAATACTGAATCTCTGTGAGCTGTGGTACGGGAATACTGTAACTTGTAAAGATGAGCACTGAGATCCACTTAAAAGCTGCCTTTGAAATAGTAGTATGAGATTGTGTTTTTCCTAAAGATGATTATAACCTGTACATTTAACCTTCAAACGTATCATCACCAGATGGTAACTGAATATTAGCAGGACAGTATTTTGGGCAAAATGTAATGAGCTGACCATGTTTCTTTACCAGTGAATCTAAGATTACCTGCAGATTGTCTAAGATGATGCGGAGTGACTGAACTTGACGTCGTACTGCTCCAGAGAATCTTTCATAAGTAGATGCATCATACTCGCTCATCTGAATCTCTTTCAATCTAAAGCAAAGAACAGGGAGCTTAGAACAGTTTAGGAAATAAGTACATCATCCTTTTATGCATATAAGTCATTACGTATATAAATTATAACAGGCTTGCTTACTTGATAACAGGCAAATTCAGACTGTAATGAACAGACATGACACAAATCAAAAAAGTGGCAGACACTCTTGTGAATTTTTGGAAAGTCGGGTGATCGCCAATGTCTACAGGGATTGCCTCACATTAAAACATTAAAGTTACTAATCCTTTGGCTCTCTCCTAATCTGCTTTCATGTTTGGGACATAAATCAGATGTTCTGAAAACTGTGATCAAATTCTAAAGGTTTTAGTGGCTCAGGTGTTGCTGTATGTACATACAAGGATCATGAGTGCCTATTCATTACTTCACTGTTGGAGTATTTTAAACATATCACAATCCACATTTTAACGTAAAGGTTAAGTAAAGACATGCTCTCAAATCTGTTGTTTAAGATTTATGACTAGTCACTGTGTTTCAAATACCTATGTTTGTACTTCATAAAATGACGAAATCTTGAAACAAAGAAGCTTTAAATGAACGTGAATAAAAATGCGCTCCCCCACAAAAAATGAGTCATGTCACTGAACTCTATTCTGTCCAGACATCTAACACAGAAAGCAACATCTGCACTATAAAAACAGAGACATGCTTCTTCTGTAAATTAAGACATCTCCACTTAAAGTTCTTTTGTTCTCAACATTGTATCTGAGCAGATATCCTTAAACTGGTGAAACTCACAATCGGAATGTAATTATAGAGGTTTAACAGTGAAGTATGAGCTAGCAGACAGATTGATATGCTGGATGTGTGCACCATTTGATAATTTTGGTGATCCAGCATCATGTAGTGTGGCAGCAATCTTGTATCTGCCCATGCTACCATCCACCATGTGTCTGCATTCAGTCCTGAGCTAAAACATATTGGTCTATCCATGCACAGCTTATTTCAAACACAAGCACTTCATAACAGCATAATCTTACTCACACTGCTTTGAAAATACTGATTTTTAAATGAACTGTAAATGATTACTATAGTACGTATAGGCTAGTCATATTTCAAATTCCATTTTTTTTCATACCATGACAAGTTACTTGCCTGAAATATATACTCTACATGAGAATGAAAACACCACAGGTCTAGATCCAAACTGCTGTCTAGACTATCATAGAATATCCCGAGTTGGAAGGGACCCATAAGGATCATCAAGTCCAACTCCTGGCACCGCACAGGTCTGCCCAAAAGTTTAGACCATGTGACTAAGTGCACAGTCCAATCTCTTCTTAAATTCAGACAGACTTGGTGCAGTGACT
This sequence comes from Cygnus olor, assembly GCF_009769625.2. NCBI lineage: Eukaryota > Metazoa > Chordata > Aves > Anseriformes > Anatidae > Cygnus > Cygnus olor. The sequence continues at coordinate 177,115,162 of NC_049169.1, forward strand.
ACTTCCCTGGGGAGCCTGTTCCAGTGTGCAACCACCCTTTCGGTGAAGAACCTCTTCCTGATGTCCAGCCTAAACTTCCCCTGCCTCAGCTTAACACCGTTCCCACGGGTCCTGTCACTGGTGATAACGGAGAATAGGTCACCTGCCTCTCCACTCCCCCTCGCGAGGAAGTTGTAGACTGCGGTGAGGTCTCCACTCAGCCTCCTCTTCTCCAGGCTGAACAGGCCCAGTGACCTCAGCCGCTCCTCATATGTCTTCCCCTCTAGGCCCTTCACCATCTTAGTCGCCCTCCTCTGGACACTCTCCAACAGTTTAATGTCCTTTTTGTACTGTGGTGCCCAGAACTGCACACAGTACTCGAGGTGAGGCCGCACCAGCGCAGAGTAGAGGGGGACAATCACTTCCCTCGACCGACTAGCAATGCCGTGCTTGATGCACCCCAGGATGCGGTTGGCCCTCCTGGCTGCCAGGGCACATTGCTGGCTCATATTCAACTTGCTGTCAACCACAACCCCCAGATCCCTCTCTGCGGGGCTGCTCTCCAGCGTCTCGTCACCCAGTCTGTATGTATAGCCAGGGTTGCCCCGTCCCAGGTGCAGGACCCGGACTATTGAAGGACTAGACCTTTAATAACATTAAAATCAAGCATCAAATTCTTGTTGTGTTTAGTATTACTCTATTTTTCTATTTTGAATTATGTACTGACGTAGTCATTATAGCCAGCTATTATTATTCATTAGAGGCTGGAAAACACAACGTTCAGTGCTGTACACTTTAATTTACTTCACAGCTGCTGCCAACCGAGCTTGGGATCTTCACATCAACGAAGAAAATGTTTCTTTAAGTATCAAACAAACAAAAAACCTCACATGCAGTTTTACTTTGGTAGAATCCACAATGATCCACAATGAAAGCCAGTTCAGAAAAATACCGCATCTATTCAAGAGTAGTTGGTAACTCTATTCTACTAAAATAGGGCAATTTCAAATGTTTTCTGCTAGCCAGTAAAGCAATCAAAAGCCTTTGTAATAAAATTATCCCTACCAGATAATCATATATAAGCAAAACAGGGAAATTTGCAGTATCCCTTATTTTTTTCCTTTAGCCCAAGGACTCCAACCTCCCTTTTCCTAACTTTTATCTGTTAGTTTCCAAAATGACCCAAAAAGTACAGAATAAGAATCCAAGTCAAATGTATCTTCAGAATAGGCTACATTTATTGCTGTTACATGCCAGTTTACTGCTTTTAGCAGGACATGAACTGTTATCTCATGTGCTGATACTCAGATTTTACAGAACACTGCTGCAGTGCTGCCATAACATGCATCAGTATCTACGAATTTCCCCTGTCATGGGCTTTCCAAAGCATCATACAGGCAGCTAGAAACCCACTAAAGCATGACATATGTATAAACAGATGTACAGTATCCAAGACCTTACATATCAAGTGGTTTTATTATGGGACAACTGACAGGCAATTTTGTAGAAAGAGGATTAAATGTAGTCTTCCATCCTGCCCTCCTAAAACGCCAGGAAAAAAAGAGAGCCCTGCCTCCACCCTGAAAGTAAAGCCTGAAGTAACTACTTTTAGTTTAAATTTCTGGATGTTGCTTGTGTAAATTACATAGCTATTAAAAGGCATTTTCCTTTACAGAACCTCTTCCTGTGAAACTCTGGTATAACCTGTACATTTTCCCTGTCTTTATCAATAACTAATGTTCTAATGAATATGTTAAATGCTCCGGGAAATTTAGTAATAAAAACAAGATTAAAAAAGAACCTTGACCTGAATGCAGTAGAAAAATTGCTGGTTTTAAATACACTGATTCATTTACAGCATGTGCTCTATGCTTGAAAGCCTTTTTATTTATGCCATTTGCTTCAACTGATGTAATCTCACCTACTCCTTATAGTACCCAAATTTGTCCCCCTATTGGGAATCACTTTGTTAATGGCAGCAAAATGTGAGCTGATAAAGCTGATTCTAAATTTATTTGCTCTGATCTTTTTAATCTGTCTTGTACTCTCTTCTTTCACACAGCTATTCACATTGCAGTTATGTCCTGCGCTGAAACGTAAAACTTATTTGGTGTGACTATCAATACCCTTAGTTTTTTTTATGCCAAGTACCAGAGTTGACCTGAAATTTCAGACAGTGGAAGAAATCTGAATCTCTGTGCACGGTATGAGAAATACTTGGTTAGTAACCCTGTGTTACACTAATGCAGGGAAGATCAACAGTTCTTATAAAAGTGTCTGTTGAGATCTAAGAATTCAAATCATCTAACCAATAGGCTACAATTATTTCAAAAAGAAGCAATTTGCTCATAATAGACCATTTCAAAAGATATTTGTTAGGTGACCAATTCCTCACAACATGCAACCTATGTTCACCATAATTCAAACAATTTTCATGTAATAGATCCCTTTTTAAAAAAGATAAAATACTCACATCAGTCTCCTTATCCACCTAGCTATGTTTTACTCTACCAAACTGCACTGTCATTTCAACAATGTGGCTTAATCAAATAAAACATTGCATACATCCTGTCCAGAACAGTTAAACACATGCTGGTAAGCTCTGTTAAATTATAATGATCAGGGTAAGGTAGTTGCTAAATGTAGTTAATAAAGAAAATTCCTTTCAGTCATGTTTATCTAGTTCTTTTGGAAAATGAAAGGGAAAATAAAGACTTTCACCTCTGTTTAAAGGCCTTTTCACCCATCTCTCGAGCAGCTCTCTTAACCTCTTCCGGAACAGCATCCTTTTCAGCTTGCGATATTTGGTAAACCTTATGGCCAGCATCCAGTCGATATGGCCCACCCTTGCCACCTAACCCAGCAGTGTCTCTCCCACCTAGGATAGCAGAGATAAAAAATAAATAAATTAAGAATAGGCATTCAATAAGGAAATATTTTCTTTTCTGCATTAAGTAAAATATCTCTAAGCAGAGAGTGGGCTCGTATACATCCATTTTTGACTAGTACAGCCTCTCTCTTAGACATCCTTCCATGAGGCATAAAAAATAATGAATGAAAACCTGTTCCACCAGCCCAAGTATTTCCACCAACATGAGGCATGTTGTTTGGATCCACTTTTCCATGCTTGGGGGAACTGACATCCAAACCACTGTCCCTCTGAATGGTTATCTGTAAAATAGACAATGGAGCCATAAATCTCTTTTATATCAAGCAAAACCACTCTAACAACAACCTACTAGGTTTTTACTCTGCTCCTGAGAGGCATGTTAGACCCACATCAGACCTCAGAATACACATCTCAACCACTCAGCACATTCAGATCTTGCCCACACTAGAAAAATAAGTGCTTATTGATAATAACTAACATAATTTGAAATTCCACTGTAAACAGGATCATCTGCAGTCTGAATACTTCTTGTAGTATAGGCAACACCTGTATGTATATCCAATTTACAGATTTCATGCGCACCCAACTACAGCTCCGCATTCTTTATTGATGGGCAGACTGATCATCTTTCCGTGAACAGTGACAAAATAAATGGCATGTTCTTCTCATATTACACGTTCGTGTAATCCTTAACTTCCCCACCATGACCACAAATCTACAGCAGTGGGTTTTCTACTGCAAATGCCTGTCCAGTGACAGCACTTTCCCCATCAATTTACCATACCGCCAAAGGCTCAACAGCTGTCAGATGGTCAAGACTGAGTCACTTTAGACGGGTTGGATTTAAGTGGGTGAGTGAAGGTAAAAATAGTTTATCCTGTTATAAACTCTGAGTCATGCAGTGAATCAATGATTCATGTGTAAACTGCCCTTCAATTACTACACTTCCATAATTTAATGTCAGTTTACTATTACATGAAATTCAATGACAGATATAAAAGTGATGTCTTTATATCTAACCTCTATAGATTAACTTTCTTCTCATTTACCATAATACATTTATATCTCTGATGAATTTCCATGCCCCATTAATGACAATTTATTGCCTTCTCAAAAGTTCACTGGCATTATGAGGGTTTTCATTGGAACTGTATAGCAGTTTAATTCCTGAGTTCACTGTCTTGTAGACCCAATACTGACATGAATTCCATACATGTTTTTGAACTGAAAACATGTGTTCTAACAACAGTGTCTTGGCAACTATTCAAAATATAATTTACTTCCACTTTACAGAATTGATATTAATTCAAAGAGGTACAATACATCCTCTGTGAATCATGTCATTAGCGTAAAATCAAGATCTAATCTGTTAAATTACATTAATTTAACATTTGTATAGGAAGAAAGACACTCAACCACAACAGCATGTTACCCTTAGGGGTCTATACTTTTTTGGTTTAAGAGATTTCCTCCAAAAGAAACAGTTCTTTTTTTCTGTACAACTGGTAGATTTCAAAACTATCAAAAACACTGAGGTAAGCAATACTCACTAAAAACTTAGTTCAAAGTAAAATCATAAAATCAAAACTGTAGTGTCAGCTTCAAGAATCAAAACAAAATATTCTGTAAAGATAGAGAATAAAATGATGGTAAATCCTTTACATTTTCATCCTTCTGAGTTGTAGAAAAAATGCACAAAATTCTGCAATAGAAAGCTCTATGAGGCAAACATAGTTCGTGAAACAGATACCATATTCTACTTTTGTCGAGTTTTTCTACTGACAAATTTTACTAAATACTACTATTTTGAAATACAATTACTGTTTAAATTTTAGCAGTGAAAAGTTTAGTAGACAAAAAAGCTGTTCACTTAAATTTCTCAAATATAATAAATTGTTCACAGATTTCTAGTAGATATAATAGGTTTCAAAGATATATATATATACATTTTACAACAGTTTTGATCTGATTAAAGCAGGTATTCTTAACTTTGAAACAGAACACGGTTAACAGAAGATCTTTTATTTTAAAATGACATATACTTGTTAAAAGGACAACAGAACATCCTACATTCTATTTCTATTAAAACCTTGAAAAAAAACCTGCATGGGAGAGAGAGAAAAAGACACAAGTGGTACAATCTATCACAGCTTAAGAATGTATCCTCCTTACTATTTTTTTTCTATATAGTTAGTAGTCTAATGGGTAAAATATTTGAAAATTTAAGGAAACTAGAATGGAATAACACCAGCAGAGGTATAAATACGAAGGCAGTGAATTCCAGCAGTTTTACACATCTCCTTGTTTTTTTTAAATAACATCTATGCAAACAAAAGGAATATTTTAACAATCATTTTTTGTTGATGCTGGATTGCTTGTGTAATTTATTTATTTTTTATTTTTTGAAATTACCACACACTTAGAAACTATGCTAAATTAGCAAACTGTAGAGCCTTTGGAAAAAACAAACAAACAAAAAACAAACAAAACAAACAAACAAAAACTTCTGGATATACTCTCTCAGCTCTTCTTTGAGCTGTTACGTAATGCCATTAGTGACTTACCTGTTTTTTCTCCTCATCATTCCTCTCTCCACAGTAGAGTTGCAAGGTAATTTTACAACTAACAACGTCTCTCTGCTGTGAAATTATTTTTATTTTTATTTTTATTTTTTTTTCCTCTAGAAAGTAAAAATTAGATTAGCAGACAAATAGAATTGAAGATATATTTTAGAAATAATTAAATAGTAGATCACTGAGTCTGGACATGAAAGCAAAGGAAGGATGAGGAAAAAAAAAACGAAGAAAAAAACTTTTGGACAACTTTGTACATTCTTCAGCATGACGTGTAAAGAGATGGAAAAGCCATAGATAAGTCACCCCTCTGAGGTTTGAAGGAATTCTTGATGTTAGAACTGTTGGAAAGGTAGATTTAAGGGTGAGGATCCAACACTATTCTGAAGCTGGCAACTGAAAGACAGTCAGAGAGGAAAATCTAGTTTGCCTGGAGTGAGAAGAAAGACAAGAAAAACAAGTATTTGAAACACAGAAAAAGCTCAAATATATTGAAGAAATCTACACTAACTTTTCCAAGCTTGTCTGATTGGAATTTCTAAAACTACTAAGATTTCTCTTACTGTTCTGTTGGGTATCTTCCAAATATAAACTGCTTGCTCAAAAGTTGACCAGTCCCCTCCTGCATACTCAACTTCTAAATCTGTTGTAAGATTTCTATCAACTTTGCTTCTTTCAGTGAAGAGTTTTGACAGCTTCTCCTTTTAAGAGAAACTTGTGCTTTCTTTATATGCTTTAACTGCACTGAAAGGCTTTATTCAGTATCGTGAAGTATCATTCAATGCCGTCTGTTGTGCATATTACAGCTCTGTAAAACAACAGATGAATTCAGTCCAGAAACATTGAGTTTCAGCTATGAGGTAAGGGTCAGAGTAGAATAGCTGGAGAAACAGTGATAGTGCTTTCCTTATAAGTGCTTTCCTTCTAAGGTTTCCTTTTCATTTCCAAATTAACCACCACTTCCAAAACTCTGCATGAATGTTTTAATTGTGCATTATCTAAAATTGTTTATACATTGGTGACTTATGATTCAAGAAGGAAAGCAATATTCCACTGCCTGTTTAGGCAGGTACTTCAAGAAGCAAAACTGCCATGCTCTGCTAGGACTAGTGATAGGACTAAAGGGAATGGCCTCAAGTTGTGCCAGGGGAGGTTCAGGTTGGAAATTAGGAGACATTTCTTCTCTGAAAGAGCAGTCAGGCACTGGGATGGGTTGCCCAGGGAGGTGGTGGTGTCACCGTCCCTGGGGATGCTCAAGGAAAGGTTGGACATGGTGCTGAGGGACATGGTTTAGTGGGTGATAGCGGTGGTAGGGGGATGGTTGGACGAGATGATCTTGGAGGTCTTTTCCAACCTAATGATTCTATGATTCTATGATACAAACGTTACTCTCATCTTACTTTCTAAAGCCCAAGGCCCATGTTTTCAATAATCATCAATGATCTTAGTCCGTGGTTTACAATCTTTTTTTTTTTTTTTTTTTTTTTTACTGTATTATTTTCTCAGGCACGTACACTAATGGGTAATGGGTGCATTTGAGAGGACTTTGTGGATGGAGACTCTGCAGGTGTTCCAAAGTCAATGAAACAAACAAACAAAACCTGAGAAGAACAGAAAGATGCTAAAGGAATGGGTTTTACTGAAAGGACAATGGTATGAAGAAAGAGCTTGAGAGAAAAGGAAATGGAGAAGAGCAAATACCAAGAATTGTTAATGCTTTGACTTAATTTTCTGGTCCTGCCCCTTGCCTCATTCATTCCCTACAGCAAGGGCAGCGAGGCGCAAATAGATCTTAACACTCATTTTACATTGGACGAGAGATACACATTATCTGAACAACGTGCTCAATATCAGTTCCTTCTAAGATACATGAACGCGTGCCAAACAGCTTTACACAGTTACACTTCATTTGTTTTTTGGATATCGCTGGGATTCTAGGAGCCAACTGAATAAGGGTAACTGATAGAAACAAATTCACTTTGGAAACTAAATAGTCTTATCATCCTTCATATAGTAATGTAAAAAACACTGTTAGGCCCAGAGAAGCCAGCTACAGGATTTAATGCACTCAGCAACGCAATGAAACCAGGTGTTTCACATCTGTGTTGCATTTATGCTGAACAGCTATTAAATGCATACTGACCTGTAACAGGGGTCACTATGAAGAGGAGGCAAAGGTTGGTTGTTTTTTCTAGAATTCAGCTAGTTGAGCAGACTATGGGAATTAAAGGGAATTTACATTTGTAATAACCAAATCTTAAATTATGTTCTGAAGTGGATCTAGAACTACTTTCATGCCACATAAGCAAATGGGAGATTGCATTCTATTGGATTTTGATGTGAAATAATTCGATTTAATAAAATAAACTCTTGGAGAGCAAGAAATCACTGGCATACATCATTGAATGCAAGGCCCAATTTTAATACTTTATTCATCCCTCTATAAAAGACTGAATTTGTTGAGAATTGCACAGCTGACCCAAATACAACTTGCCTTGCCTCTACAAGACACTGTCACAACTATGGGAAGAAAGGAGCTTGCAAAAACCCATTAACAAAAGTGTGTGAATTATGGAGAGGCCTGCTGTGGTCTATTATTAAAATGATTATGTCCTACACTTACATCAGCATTTCATACCAACATATGCAGTGCTTTCATAATTACATACTTTCTTTTTGAGCTCAGAATTCATTTTACTCTCATATCTTAAAACAAATCTCTCAGGCAGTATGAGTAAAATTGTTTTAAAACATTATCAAATTTAGTTTCAGCTGGTTTTGTACAAGAAAGCTTAACAATATTTTAGCACTCAGTGTACTTATTCATGCACTGCAATGAAACTGAGAAAAAATGTCTTTAAAAAGAAGCTTCCACACCTCAAAGGCAGTCCCAAGTAGTCTGACTACATATTTCTGTATCTCAACAAGTGTTGGTTGCCCTCAATTTGCTTGTGCCAATAAAATAAACATAATAAAAGAGTCAACAGCCAGTCTTCAGCATGTCTGATGACAACAAAATTATTCTATTGGTTAACTTTTTATGAGGTGCTTTCAATAAGCTATTCAAAGTACATCTAGACTGCATATATCTTAATGTTCAAACTTCTCTATTATTAGCATGCTTGTAATAGTGTCTGTCCAATTTAGTCAGCAAAATACACAATTCAGTATGCCAATTTTTCAGTCCTTCAAATTGCAGTGTTCATGACCTTCAAGTCTGCCATCTTTTCACCTATGCTTTTTATGTCCATACATCAGCCCCTTATTGTTCGAGTCCGTTAAAATAAACTGATGTCTAAAACACCAGAAATTATCTCTGGGGAAGAGACAGAGAAAGAGATAGTGAATCTCATCTCCTCCTGTATAGTCACACTTGAAATTCTCTCTATTCCTGGGATTCTCATGCAGGAGATATAATCAACAACTTTCAATATTTTGGATGCCCATAGCTTCATTACAGTCTTGTAAGACATATACTCTCTAAAACAAGGGGCAGAGCACGTACTTAGATTTAACAGCTCTCAGAAAAAGAACTCATGGTTATAGGTTAGGAAATTTCATTGAGACTTTGTAAGCAGAGGTCAGATGAGGTTGAAAATATTTCTAGCTATGAATAGGAAAGTAATAAATGCTTTCAGTAAAATGTGAACTACTTTTTCCTTGATGCAGTCGGGGATGCATCTCTGGTGAAGACTGATTTTTCTGTTGGAGCCATTCCTGTCGCCCTACCCTGTACATGACATGCTGCTTCTGTTCAACACACTAAATCGGCTAGAGAGTAAATGGCCTTTTAATACAGCAGCTTTCTTCAGCATTCTGATTTGGTTAACTTCATTAAAATTCCTGAAAGGCAAAAGATGTGTCAGTGCCTCCCATTCAGGAGTGCTTGCCAGAAAAGCTCCTTTGCAATGTTCTCAGCAACAAAGGCTCGTTTCTGCTTGAGGACTGGTGAAGAAACTGGCTTCTAATGGAGGAGAGCTGCCCCATGCACAGGGGACAAGAACTTTCCTCTGTTAGTGTTAACGCTCCTGGCACTGCCAGTACAAACTCGTATCTAGTCCACTTACACAAGATACAATGCTTATTTTAATAGTCTGGATACAACTTCAAAAAAAGGGGAGAAAACAAGAAAAATATTCTAATTCCAAGCTAACATCCCACAGATGTAAAGGGATGCAATTTGTATTTAAAAAAAATGGACTACAGTTACATCCTCAAACCTCCCCAAATTAAATTTTTCTTATCCTATCAGGTATGTTAAAACAGACCTGGTCATTCCTTACAGGATCCTGCATCTTCATAACAGAGATAGATGGACTCACAGCTTAATATAGACTAAATATACACGCACAAAAAGGCAGAACATTGTTTACAAAACACAAGTAAGCAAAGTCTGCAGTACTTACAGCTGTAGAGAATATTTACATAGGAAGATTTTAAAAAAGAAGAAGCTAAGGTGACCAAACAACAATTGTTTTCACAAGCACTTATTAGTAATGATAGTGCATCATTGGATGTTTCTTAGTTCTTTGAAAAAAAAATAAGAAAAAGAATGTGTACATTAAGGTTGGAGGTGCAATACAGTTCACATGACTTAAGTGCTTAGTTTAATGCAAGGTAAGGACATGTGCAATAGATTAATTAGTTACACGATTATAACATCCTGGAAACCAGACAGGTATAGGCAGATTCTAGACTAGCTAGATTCCATTCTTCTTTTACTCTTTTCATCATAAAGGGAAGAACCCTGCTAAGATACAAATCTGAAGATAATCACTCTTCTCCTAACATACCTGGGACACAGAGGGAAAGAATGAATGTGCTATTTTGCCTTGTCATTAATATAGAGTATATTAAACAGGGTAGTTATAGTCAATGAAGAATATGCACACATTTGCCATACACATAAGCAATTACTGAAAAAAAAAAAAAAGAACTCCAGATCCTTACATAAATTTAAAAAACATTACAAATAGTATAAAGCAATTAAACTATTGATGTTTTCTTACATAGCATTCTTCCTTCATCAGTACTGTGGACAAAGATTTGTCATACATCAGGAGATTATGCAGGGAAAGAACCGAATATATCTTAAGACTTCTGTCCTACAGGTGATTTAAGAGATACTGATTTGCTCACCAAAATCTGGAAAATCCTTCATCACAACCATACGTTATTATGAAAGAAGATTGACTTTGTCTGTAATGGAACATGACTATTCTCCAGGTGAAAAAGGCATTAAATAATCCAACCCACAGTGGCACAAAGGATTAGGAAATGTTTTCCACAGAATGCAGAATGTATTTTAGCAGATGTGCAAAGGAGTGATTTTTCCCTGAAACCAAACCTTTGTTTTGTTTTAGCTTCCTCCCTAAGCCCCATCAACAACCTTAAAACCTCAGCATTACCCTATGCTGTATTTAACAAGTCACAAGAGCTTCCTTTCCTCCAGTACATTTTTTTAAATCAGTAGCATAAATAAATGTACTATTTTCTCGAAGAGTATGTGAAAGCTCCAAATCAAGGAAATCAATAGTTAATCTGCCTGTTCCATGTTGTTTTTGCATTCCATTGTAAAACTGATTCAACCAAAGACAGAAAAAATCAGGTTTATAATTTGTTTACATAAAACAAGCGAGAGAAAGACAAAAACTGGCAAAAAAAAAAATCTAATTGCTTCCACTACTCTTACTTGTACTGTATCATATACAGTTTTTTTCAATGTTCTAAAAGTTAATAGCACAATTTCTGTTCATATCAACAATGCAAAATTGAGCCCACAAGTCGTCTTTCCACAGAAAGGAATATTCAGTATTAGACAAGACAATAATCATGTATGCAATTCCCTCTGTCTTCAGTTTTATCCTGAAGTGAAAAAACATTAATGGCACTGCAGTATAAAATACATTTAATAGGCTTTAGTCATTCATTTTGCTTCACTTTTATTTTCTATCTTGTCTGCAAAACTTTGCAAGAATTCAAAACGAACTAATGAAGCTTCATGCATTATCTGACTCCCAGGAACATTTCTTTCGAAAAGTAGCTTTTAAAATTCATACAGGCATCAAACTTTCATCTCAAATAGCAAACCCACATTGTAACTTTAATGCAATTTTAGATTTGTAAAATACAAACAAAATCAACACAAAAAGAACACTATTTAACATGCAGCCACTGCTGGTGTAGGTCTTTATTTGAACTAAATGCTGTCACTCTAAGAATCAGCTCAGAAACTCTTCAGCAGTGGATGCATTACAATCTATTGTCCACGAATACATACATTGTGACTTAAAAGCTAGATAAACTAAATGAAGTAATGATAGACTTTCATATATTTTCTTCTCTATCTAAAAGATCCTCCGTTATGTTAACACCTGTGGAAATTCCATTTTCATCTGTTATTACTGAAAATTGCCATGTCAATTATTTTCAACTAAGAGATCACCTTTTAAGTAAACTACCAAATATGATCAGAGCAGATAGTGTCTGGCTTGGTAACATCAAGGCTCTCCTAACATCAATAAACTTGGAGAACACTGAATTTGATTTCTTCTGGAGTATATAAACAATCCACAACTAGAAAGAAGGGATAAATGGATTATGGTGACAGTAAGGAATATTCTGGACAGAAAATTGCAGGGACATTGCATGGTCAAAACCAAGTTGAAAAAAAAATACACATGACAGCAGAAAAGCTTTATTTTCTACAGATCTAGGACTTGTCAAATCTGTCCTTAAGAAGCAGAAATATAATTTATTAAAGATAAGTATATTGTTTTGGGTTCTATTTAAAGATAACTATGATGTTTTGGGTTGTAAAAGAATATTTAGCACCACCATAACAGACCAGATGATTTCAATTGTCACAGCATTTGTCCTCTCATTAATTAGAGAGCAAGTTTTCTAAGAGCAGAATCATTAGCCTGGCTCTGACAGCAGGATTTCACTGGCGTTAAGAGCTCTAGCACGTAAGTCAGCAATGTGCACTGCTGCAGACTTTGAGATTCAGAGGCTGCTGTGCTGAGATATTATATTCTCTCCCATGAGGGCTGTGGTCTTTCAGAGGAAGTTCAGGGGAAGAAAGAGGAATTTTGTCCTGGATCAGCCTGCTCTAACAGGAAGCTAAGGTTATTTCCATTCCTCCTCTTTGTCTGTCCACTCTAATTAGGCTGGAAGAGCTTCAGGAAAAGGAATGTATTTTAGAAGCGTTTGCATAGTGCTCCTGACAAGTGCCTCACTTCAACTGAGGACATTTATTTGAGAAAAAGTAGCTGACAGAGAACTGATGACCTTTATTTGAGTTTCTTTTCCCAGTGGAGAATTTTAGGGATGTGAACTTTTCAAGCTCCATGGGTCCCTGGCTGTCTAGGCTTATGTTTTCCCATACTCAATGCCTTGTTCCCATTTTGTTAGAATGAATCATGCAGCCCAGGAAAAGGTCACAGAGCTAAACCCACACTGTGCCCCATGCCTGGCAAAGAAGCCCAAAATGCCACCCCACTGAGAAGTGCTAGAGGGCAATGAATAGTTGGGGCTGGAGTATCTGTGTCTCATGGATCTCAGCACTGCAAACACTTCCAAATTATCTTATAATCCAATTACTGATTTATAATCCAGTATTTTATAATCCAGTTATTGACTAGGTAACACTGTCACATGCAGTATTTCAAGTTTTTCAGGACCCTGCGCAAGACTGCAGAATGCTGGCATATGGTTATTTCCGAACTTATGAAAACACTCCTCTGCATATGTTTTTCATAATTTACGAAGTTTGGACCTATATATTTAAAGCGACCAAAATCACTGTTATTGGCTCACTGATGCCCTCATGTGGACAGAATAGCCACTTGGTCCACAGTAGAAAAACAACTTAAAGTATTGAGTGGGGTAAGGACCATGCTTGCTAAAGGTTATGCTTTTATCACAGATTGGGAACTGCAGTTTTTCCCCTTATCAGTCTTAACATCAGTAAAAGGCTGGAGTTTTTTCAAAATGTTCTGAAGTACAATGACACTTTTGAAAAAACAAACAAACAAAAAAACCCTGCCAGTATAAAGTGGGTGCTGAGCAGTAAACACAAACAAGTTCAGAACATTGAAATTCCTGAATCAATTATACTTAAGATAAACATCCAAGCTTAAAAATAAACTTGATCAGGAGAACTTGCATTATCCTAAATTTTCAAGTACAAACTGAAGCCTCAGAAAATCAAAAGAAAAAAGAATGATTTGGATAAAAGCAAAAATATTAATTCCCTTGAAAGGTAAGTCATTGTATGGTTGTGCATGAATAGTTGAGTTGAGTACAAATACAATAAATGAGACTGTTCAGGAAAGGGAGTAAGATGTTTGCTGCTCAAAGATGGCAGAGAATCAAACAATTGGATTTTTTTGGCCTCAGCTCAAATAAGAGAAAAAGGCATAAAGGAAATCTCCTTCCATTTCTAAGTGTCCATTTCTCTAAATCTGTAAGTATTGCTTTGCATACTGAAGACGGGATTTGGATCCAGACTGCAGACAGCTAAAGGTAGGGATGTCCCAGGTAAGCCAGGTGTCTGTGCTTACCATTACAGTAGGTGGTGGTTGAGGAGCCACACAGCTAGAAAAATGCATGTGTCTCCTTCAGAGTGAGCTATTCTGGCTCTCCTAGTAACAATGGGAGCTCCCTTGCTTAGCTCAGAAGTAGACTCTGAAATGCCTACAGGTCTGGAGCTGGATACTACTCATCCTTTATGTTACTCTTCAGCATTTCCAAGCACACCCAGAGCAACCTACACAAGCTGCTGGTGTATAAGTACATGTAAACATTGTTTAAAGCAATGAAATTGAACTGCTTTTGCCTGTAAATACTTTCATTTGCTACGTAGAGTGTATCTGCTGTGTTCTTTGATCTAGTAACATCTTGAAAGGCAGGTGGGTAAAGACCATAGTAGATCAGGTATGTCCTTCTCAGGGATGGAAGTGTTTATCTCCTGATACTTCACCAAGGCTTGCAGAAGGCTACATTACGCTTAAGCATAGCGAACACACATTTGAGTGAAAAGTTTTAAGAAAGTGTGACCCTTCGTAAATGATCTAAGATTTTAATAAGACAGTTTGATCACCTAGGTCCTATGAGTTAGTAGAACTTGAAGCATGTTTTCAGAGGGTTTAGGCATTAATATACGAAGGCATGACTGCTGTAAAGCAAAACACGTACAATCATTTCATATAAATGAAATCAACATATCAAGCCTTGGCAAGATTCTCCAGATCTTTTTGTTATGAATGTTTAATTTCTACAACAACTGTACAGGTGATTTCCAAAAACATCTAAGGAAGGTACCCACAACATACTATGAAAACTCAAAGATAACTACACAAGATTGCTTTTGTTCCATAATATCAGTAGGGAGTGAAAGAAACAAATCTAACAGTCCTTCAAAAAATCAAGAGAAGCTAGTTCAGGACTAAAAGCACCACTATTTTTTTACCACTTCACTTCGCCCTTGTTCTGGCCATGCAATGGAAAAGTCTAATTGCAAGAATTGTTAATAAGCATTACACTTTTTTTTTTTTTTTATTAATTCCTCTGTAGATTTTACTAGACAGTAATTTGCATAATGTATCACCCTTCCTTCCTGATGATCTCCAGTATTTCATGATGATTGACCTGAACTGCTCCCTGCTACAATTGGAGGCCAGTCCAGCTGTGTAGCATAGGGATTCCTAGGTCTTTTTCCTAAATTGCTCTGAAAACTCTTCCCCTAAATACACTTCGAATTCTTGTTCATTATGAAATAAGTTCTGAAGTCCTGAAGGACTGTGAAGTTATGGCAATCCCTTGAAATAATTCTAATTTAAGAGAGTCAAAGTGCAGGTATGACATCTGGGCATATGTAAATATATATGCGTGTGAACACACATCTAACAACATGATTGTGTTTCTTCCAACTTCATCCACAAATCGGACATTTTTTGCATTACGATCACTGTAAGAATGCACTCAGCTTCAGATCCAGTTCAACACTGACTTTACTTGTAGTCTAGGTAGGATAGGAACACATTTTAAACACATTCCTAATGATGGACCTGATATCCCGTAAAAGCTACTCAACATTTGCCTTTGTTCTCATCACATTTAAAGACAAACTGATGTTTGAAAAAAGAAATGACTACTGAGTGCTGTTGAACTCATTGAAATGCTTTTTTTTAGCAAAAAGTCCTTGCATCAAGGATGATATGAGCAGTTAGACACATGAAAAAGACGCACTTTTTTTTAGTTATTGTTGATAAAAATACATTGCACTTTTAAATTACTGACATGAACAATATGTTTGTGTCTTTTAGCTGTTCACAGGACATAGAATAACTTACGTGCTCTTTTATCATTTTTGACTGCAGCTATAAGGCTGTGAAGATAGCCATCTCAATCTGAGAAAAAACTCTCTATATTGCATTTCTTGAGCTTTGCTGAATACGTCTATACATGTCTCAGCTAAGCGTATTTCAACCTTGAACTATATAGAGTTGACATCTGTTTTCTTAAGTGGCTGCACCGCATTTATATGCAACTTCTTGTCCAACCTAAGGTATTTCTGTAGTGAATGCAGCATTCAAGGACATTCTAACTACTCAGCTTAGCAACACGGTTATAAAGAATGTTTATATATTTGTATGGGTGTACACTGCAATTATCCCACCTCTGACAGTGCACCATAGATGTACAGTGTGAACTTCAACAGGTCATCTGCCTTTCTTATGTCTCAGGTCCCTCCTCTGTAAAACAATGATAACAATTACTGGCTCCAGATGTTGCACGAATTAGATATTTAAATGTTTAAGTGTGGCTAAAGGGAATCCGTTAGGGATTGTGAAATAATTTTCTTCACCTCTCCCTTTAGCTAGTCAGGAGGATTCATGCTTTGTGCAAACACTATGCCAGTGAAATGTTAACTAGTCACAGCAGAAACCAAAAGAATACACATCTAGCTAGTGCAAAAAGGAATCTCAATTTAAAATAAATGCACTCATTTTTGACAGAAAACTGCTCTCTCAGTCAGTTCCCCAGGGCTAATGATCTTGAATGTAATCTCCCAGAACCTCTATCTACAGGCTTCCTTTGTCTTAAATACATTTCATTTATGTATTCTTTCAGTGCCAAAGCCTGAAACGTATTCAAAATACATCCAAGTCATGTTGAGCCATCCACCACTAGGACCTGTTTGAACAAAATAAGTCTGGGCCAATACTCCTTGAATTTATACACAGTACTGCAGAACTGTCACTAGTGCATTTGTCATTCAAACCACCAGTGAGAAGCAAACAAAGACTTTTTCTCATTTATGGATTTTTCTGGATTCATTCCACCATCTCAGGCTTATGATGCTATGAACTACAGTGTGACTTAACTGCTCAGTTGTTTTTGGTGGAGAATCGACAGATCAGGTCAAGTCACAAAAGCAAAGAGTTAAAAAAGGTGGGAACGTTTCCAGGCTTCTTGTTCAAACCAGGTCTTGGAATCAAGGAATTGTGCAACCACTGAATTCCTTAGGCCTTCATATATAGCCACAAATGGAAGAGCACTGCAATTTCAAAAACTCATCTCATGTATGTAACAGATAATGCATCTGTTGCAGGTTCCACAAGTGTCAGGCCAGGCTGGATGGGGCTCTGATCAACTTGATCTACTGGAAGGTGTCCCTGACCATGGCAGGGGGGGGTTGAATTAGATGATCTTTAATGCCCCTTCCAACCAGTTCTATGATTCTTTATCAAATAACAAAAATACCCCCCCCAAAAAAATCAAAACAAAACCCTAAGAAATCCCAGATCACAATGTTTTTTTTTTTTTTTTTTTTTTTCCTTTGGATCAATCAGATCACTTCTTTTTACAGTCTTGGTACTGAAATAACAAAAGATTAACCCAATTTTGGGATGTCATTTTGTGTGATGATATTGTCTAGAACAAAAATACAAAAAGGATTTCCAATAAAGTTGTGATTCCATTCTAAGGTTCAGATATACATTATCATTCATTACAAGCCAACTCTTCTGTTCTTGCCCAAGTACATTTTATGCATTCAACAGGTTTGGGTTTGTCCTAAGACTTTTGAAAACAACGGCATTCTGATTATCTTTATGCAACATAAAGAGAGAATTAAGTGGAATGAATACAGAAATAAATGGTTTTGCTGGTAATCACGTATAAATGAAAAAACATTTAATTGCAGAGATTTCAGGTGCCTAAAGGGCACAATTCTTTACTATCTATTGAAATCTCTCAAAATGATCCATTTTTTCATTATTTTTATGTAACAATTGTACTCTACCTAGATTAGACACAACAGTAAATAAAGCTTACTGGAAAACAATGGCCAAACTACATCAGAACTTAATCAGTGTTTTCTCTAATTAATCAATATGCCTTCAATGTGTAACACAAGCTTATTGATGTCTGCCTATTACCATGAAGCTTTGAGAGGAAGATTTTAAAAATAATTTGTCTTTCAAATTCTTTCCAGATATTTGATAATGATATGACCTTGTTTTCCAAGAACACCAAACAGTGAAAAAGCTCAACAATTTACGGATTTCAAGTAGAGTTCATAACTTCAGAGAATCCAGTGTTTTATTTATATATTGTATTTTAGGCATTGCAATGCAGTCACTTCAGAACACCGTACTCATTCTCTGAGTTTAAAACTTCAATAAATGAAGACAATTGCTGACCTGCCTGTACAAATAAAAATTAATATAAACTTAAAACATATTTCCAAAAACTATTTTTGTAGCCTCAAGACTTCAGCAGTTTGAACTCTGCTGAATATACCAACAATAAAAAACAATATTGACTAGTTTGAAGATTGCCATGACATTATATCATGGGAGCCTAATTACTCAATGTAAGTGGAACAGCTGTTCATTTTCCTCTGTTTCATTGCTTATGTACATACAGCCTGTTTCTGAGATCTAATGTGTTTGTGAAAGACAAAATGCAACCCTAGAAGATAGTACCAATAGTTCAGACTGAAAACTGGTTGAAAATCTGTTTCCAGTTCTTTGCATCTACATTTTCATTGAAAGCCCTGTAATCCACTTTTCTTTCAAACGCTGGGAAGCTTCGGAAAGATTTTGTGTATTTTTCCAGAACAGTGGTTCCCAATCATCTAGACAGGGCTCATATGTTAGTGTAAGAACATCACTGTGAAGGTGTGGATGTTGGGCTAATAAGCTTTGCTAAGCCTGTATTACCTTTGTGGGATGCATCAACAGTAGCTGTTAGGGAATAGGAATTTGTCAGGGGCAATGCATTTTAGTGAGAAGAGAAACACTGACAATTCTCTTGAGTCAGCTTCTGCTACAAGATTGGGAGTGACAGGTTTAGTTCAGGAATTAGAGATGCCTCATTAGACCCCAAGATACTTAACATGAATCTGAGCGTGAAACACTATACAGAAGAACGTGATTTTCATATTCTTGAATGAATGGAGCTGCAGCTGCATGCAGCTGCATAACACCTTGATTCCTTAAACATGAGTATCAGGAAATATTTAGTTGCAGCTTTCTTAGTAAAGTAATTGTCGCTAGAACAGGAAACACTTGAGTTCTTGCTAAGCTTACCTTACAGAGGGAATCTACATGAATATATTTTCAAGCCAACAGTATCCTTTCATTTCTAGAAATGAATGCTTTAATAAAGTACTGCTTCTATGTCAAATACTGCTTCTATTTCATTCCATTGAAAAATGGACTTGAGGGAAAGCCTTCATCTCCAAATAGCTAAGTGTTGTTTCCACAACAACTACATACCTATTATCTTATCAGAGAAGTACATAAAATAAAAGGTAAGATTTAATTTATTGCTTATTGCTCTGAAACGCCTTGGTAAAAAAAGTTTCTTAGGTCTCATTATCTTTCCACTTAAAGCAAAGTGTCTACAGTAAAGAAACAGAAGTTAGTGATATTGTGTAAGTTCAAAGAGCATATAGAAGGCTTTGTTTCAACCCTTTAGTTCAAATCAAATAATATGCCTTTTTGAATTCTGACAAACCATCCACTTGAGTTATATACATCCTGTATTTACAGAGGGAAGAAGACAGATATGCTAGGAAGACTTTACCCTGTAGCTACCAAATGCAGACTGTCAGGATAGAGAAATCCTACTACAAATCTTGACTGCTTTATGACTGTAGGAAAACCTCTGAGCCTTTTTGTAAAACAGATACTTGACATTACTAGCTAAATAACTTAAAATTTTCTGATGACATGTAACTTTCCAAGCCTATATTCTCTAGTATTTAGTTGGCTATGATTGACAGTACAATAATACTGTTCGATAAGATACTCAAAAAGATTAAAAAAAAAAAGAAAAAGGAAAAAATATTAAAACAGGTAAAGCTCTCAACTGTTTCTCCTCTCTCTTTTCATTTCTACTAGCCAACTTTATCAGTCAGGTCAAATTGGGCTGGTGTAGACCGATTATATCTGACCATAAGATGGTGCTAATGCTACTACATAGGCAATAAAAAAACGCACTGATAAAGCAACAAGGAACCACACAAATGTGCTTCTGGATAACAGTTTCCTTTTCTCGTGACTTTTACAAAAGCCATTTGCTGATGTCCAATAACAAGAACACGCCAGTTCTTGCACAAGCTTCTGTAACTGCAGAACATCCTGTAGAAAGGGAGCTCAGTGTGGGAAAAGAAAGTGAAAGAGGAGCTGTTTTCTGCCTAACAAATCTCAATCGCACTTGGGATAGCTTGACACCTTGTAAACAATGGTATAGAGAGATTAATTTAGAGATGATTAATTCCATTTTTCCATGTTAATGTACTGTGAAAGTGACTATAGAAATTTATGAAACAGAAATAATTTCAGTTGTAGATAGAGAAAGGATCTCCTTAGTCAAAAGTAGGAAAGTCCTCCCTAAAGCACACTCTAGTTCTTAAAGTAAGAATGATACCTTCCCCAGTCCCTAACAGAAATTAAAGATGTAATTGAAAAGTTCTGAATTTTCCCTTTGTGTAGTAATGGTGATCCTACGCATTAGGCAGTACATTAATGCGCATGTATACACGCACACACAGCACACACATACATGCAATGCATTTTCAATATCTACCTAAATATTAATATTGAAACTCTTGTAACTCTTCTACCCTGCTAGAATTTTCAAAATCAGCCAAAGGCAATACTCTGAACTCAAGGCATCTTTCCACCTATGTTTCAAGGTTCTTTTCTAAAGTACAAATGCAATGTCTTTTTCCAACTCTTTGAACTCTAAAAAAGTATATGCTTCCCTTAAACATTAATTTCACCGTTCTGAAAGTTGCAGTTAAAAATCAGCGTGCGATAAAGAATTAATTTGCATGTAAATGTACTGGAATTTGGCAAAAATACAAACACTGCAAGACAAAGAGAATTTCAGTAACCATAATTACAGGGTCACAAATAAGCTTTCTAATTAGCTATTGTGTGGGTTGCTTTTTTTTTCAGTGAAGACATCTATTCAATTTTTCTTACACGCATATTTCTACTTAATGTTTTTCAACACTACACTCCCTTGACCTCTCTCCCAACTGAAAACTTGTTTACATCATTTTATTAGATGTTTTGCACTTCAGCTTTGTGAACACCTACCTGCACAGGTCTACCATCCTCTTGTCCGATCATGTTCCTCCAGTCCTGCAGTGAGCGCTGGAGGCTGTCGAGCCCTGTCTCCCAAAGCCTCACACCACCTCCCATGTCCACACTAACCAAGCCTACTTTGCCCAGCGGTGCCAACAGGGCATCGGCATCTGAGACCTTAGAGAGCCAAGATGTATATGGAGAGAGAGATCCTGAGCTGAAAAACAAGAGAGTGTGTGATCAATCTCGAAGTTGCAATTAAAAATAGGATGAACATTTCTTTAGTTAAGGTGGCAATTACATGAGCACCCTCACTCCATGACAGACCCTAACTAAGCCCTGCAGACCTTTCATATGAAAGATTTCACCTACTGAAACTAAGTATGACTGGAAGATACCTATTCACAAAAGCAGAGTAAAAGACCGGGCCAAAAGGGAACACATTGCCTAGTCCACTGCTCTATTTCATCTATCTGAAGAAAGTTAGTCTTTACAAAAGAATACAAAGAACATGAAAAATTTAAAATTGTGCTACAGAAAAATACAAAACTAAAAAAGAAATAGGAAAGAACATGACTTAGGCACTAAGGAAAATATCTCTGCATCAACTTAAACTAGGACCTCTCTTTAACAAGAGCTTTAACAACTGCTTTAATGAGAGCAGAAAATTTAAACACTCAGTTAAAGATGGCACAGCTTTATGTGCAGAGAATCTTAGCACTGTTATAAACAAGCAGTCAACTTGCAAGCGAAAACTTACTGCTGAAATGGGGGTTTAACAGCTACATAAAAGGAAAGGAAATTGGTTAAATTAGGAAAGATTATTTGCACTTTCTCAGTACTAGTAGTGACACACATAATAACTTGCAACTTCCATTAATTAATACTACAATTCATAATTTAGATGAGCAAGGAAGCAGTTACTTATACACCTCTAAGACTGAAATTATAATGAACTAATTCAACTAAAGAAGAGTTACCTTAGCATTTGACCAGGATAACTATGCCAGAAGGAGGAAAGGTTTTTAGGTTTTAGCTTAGAATTATTCATCTATATGAAAAGTCACTTTACTTATCAGTTTCTAATGGAGTACTTTTTTTTTTAATCTGAAATTCTGCTCAGATTTATTTTGTGATAAGGAGCTTAAATCCTCATACAAGGTTAAGGAACGTGATGATGAAGTTTGGCTTTGTACTTTCTAATAAAGTCTCAGTGTGAACAAAAAGTGTGATTTTTTACTATTTCTGTGTAAATGCCTTACATTTCTTAATGACTGTAAGATGCAGGCCCATGGATCAATTATAAAATGGTGAAGAGTCCTGGAACTGAGAATCTGAAACTTTTGAAACTGAAATTGAAGTTTTCTTAAGGATGGGTGTATAAAGGTTGCTTGTAATTTGACTGAAGCCCACTTAGTACACAGAAAGTAACCATTTTCTGTAGAAGATAAAACTGTCCAGAAATTATATGTTACATTTAAAACATATAAATAATTACATCTTTTTAGTTCTCTATTAATTCTAAATTTCACAGATAATTAATGAAGCAGAATTAATTTAAAATAGAATAAATTCATGTTGTCGCAGACAACATCAAATAAGTAAAATTAAAAAAAAAAAGTCCTGACGTAGTTTTCATGTTTTCTTTAAACATGGACATTTAAGAATGCCATTTAAAACAAAAAAAACTTTATTATAGTTGAAAATGACAACTTATAATCAAAATACAGATTTAGATAACAAAATGTTTGCAAATATGCTCTATGATGGTGAGAGATAGATATTAAAACCATACAGAAACCATATATTTTGCCTATCTTTATGTATTATACAAGACACTTGTGTACAATGCAAGATAGTTGTGCATGAAAGAATGTGTATGTTCAAAAACGAGAACTAAAACATAAAGAAGCTCAAGTTATTTTCCAGGTCAACTTTATATTGGACCTTGATTCCTGGTTTCCTGACACCTGGTACTGGATCATTCTGCCTGTTAGACCCTAAAGAAAAAAAAAAAAAAAAAAAAAAAGAAAGCTAGAAAATAGACAGCAAAACAAAATGAAAAAGGGTGGGGGATAAAGTGAGTGAAGAAGGGTAATAAGCAAAGGGTATGGAATTGAAATCTGAACATAAAGCTACTTTTCGTATTTACTAATGAATTGTCACATTTTCATTGGTATCATGTAGAAAACAAAAATTTTTTGACAAAAATATGCTGCAATAGTTGCATAATTTTACAAGGTAGGTGTGAATTTCTTTCACCTTCCACATCACAAGAAATATTTGCTTATTCTGAAGTAATATGGCAGACTAAATTCTGTTTGCTCTTCCCGCAAGGCACAGGCTGCTCTAATCAATAAAATAACTTACCTCGGAATAGCAATGTATTTGATTTTCTTTGAGTTAAGATCTGTTACTTCTAAGTATCCAGCAGCTTGTGGAGGAGTGACATCTGAAAACAAACAAATGTTATTTTCCTGCTGCATGATTAACTGGTTATTGCATTTGCATTTAGCAGATTAAGTTTAGGCATTTCATTATACAGTACCTGTCAGAAAATGATAAATTTTTACATTCAACATAGGATTATAACTTGCAAACACTAAGCCACGTTACTATTATGATAGTGAGCATCTAGACAGGCAAATTATGGAAGAACAATGTATTTGTATAGCAAATGTAAAAATTACACATAAATACAGTCCTACTCACAAAAGCACTAATCAGGCATTACTGCAATCCTTAATTCACTGCTTTTATCTGTCACTGAAGACAATGTCAGCTGTACATCTGACTCAAAAAGCATATTGAGGAACATTTCAAAACATTGTACTTTTAATTATCACTTGAAAATTTCTCAATAATATTAAACTAAATGTTGCTGCCTGAAATTGAATCAGGTAGATTCTCAATATTCAAAGGTTTTATAAGTTCACAGTTAACAACTCTAGACTATCAGACATTTACTATTCCATTTATGAGAGAGTTTAATGAATATATATAACACTATGGTTTCTCTCTCAGAAACAAATCTGTGTGTTTGTTTGCCTATGTTGGCTCTTGCAAACATGTGAGTACACTCTGCCTGGGCTCAGAAGTGGCTTCCAGTTAGGAGCTGGCTTTCATCTACCTGGAGCAAATTGAGGAACTGAAGTTTTTCAGAAGAGAAACCAGAAGACTGAATTACACTGCATGGCATGGGTACAAAATATTATTGTCACTAGATGAAAGCAAGTCTAGATTTCCTTCTGAAACAACATAACTTTCAGCTCCTTGAAATGAATGAGAGCTGATGTTACCTGCAGAAGTGTTCATGTTTGCACACAGCACACAGAAAGACCAGTAAGATCAGAGATATAAGGGGACCCAATATTCAAATGAGTATAAAGAATAACCCACAGGAGCACATCATGCATATCTACAATACCTATGTATCTACAGTATGCACATGTACAGTAGTTTATCTGCTGAATTTACTCATGTTTTGTAAAAATTTAAATATAAAACACATTCGAAGTAGAGAAAAAAATCTGATAAAATACATGTTTGTAGGCCATGGAGCATTCTGTTTTGTCTAGATTTTGTCATTTTTAAAAAATGTGCTCTCTTTTTGGGTGGTAATGGAGAATAAGATAAAATTTAAAAATTCCAGTGAAGATCTAGAACATGTAGATATACTGAACTGGAAAAGGTAGAACTATAGGACAAGAATTAAAGAATAACATAATAAACTAGAGAGAGAACATAAATCAACCAAATTAAATTACAACAAGATAAAAGATTGCAGAGTAGGAAGCTGAAGAAAAGGTAATTAAATGTTTAAATTCAACACAGGAACAACTATCCAGTCCCCTAAACTGCAGTCAAAGATCTATGATGAACAACATACATAGTACATAGATGCTATGATGCTGTCAGAGCATGAGAACAAAACACAGGCTTTATATTAATATGAACATCAGATCTAAATAAACGCAGTTTGCTCCCCTCCTTATGAACGCGGAGGGAGTAAAATAGTTATGCCCAGCTCATCAAACAAATTAAAATGTAGACACACAAGACCCAGGGATGACAAAGAGGTTAGCACAGATGGGCTACAAGGACAAATTTAAGGAATTAATTATTTTTATTTTTGGTCCCAAAAGAGAAGATTACGGGAAATAAAACACGTACCATAATGTCTTACAGAATTTTATAAAGGGAGAAGTATTATGCTGACTGAGTGGAGTATTCTGAAGTATTCAGATTCATTTACAGCAAAACAGGCTGGATACTAGGTAAAGCCTTTATTATACAAGGAGAGTGAAGCATTGCAATAGACTAGTCAGGGAAGCTTTAGGATTTCTTTCAAATTAAGTTTTTAAGATAAATGCTAGAAAAACATTAGTCAAGAAGAGTCTAAACATGTAATATCCTGTTCCTATACAAATAGGTAGGCCAGATGACGTGCTGAGGTTATTTCTGTAATTGTGTGTTGTATTATTTCATTCCAGTTACTGCCACACTAATAGAGATACAAACTCAGTAACAGATTGTTATTTTATATTCATATATGGAAAGAGCTGAGAATCCAAGTAAATATTTGCTCTCAAGAAGCCCTCATTTCTATAGCCTTGTTTTTAGAATAAACATTAATTCTTAGTTGTTGGATTCTGCCATGAACTCTTGTCTAAGTTTACATTTTGTGGCCATACATCTATTTGGCAGTCGTTGGGGAACTTAGTACTTGTTATGGTTTCTTTTCAAACATAACAATTACCCTAGTTTACTGTTCCGATAAAAAATAAAGGAAATGATTTCTTTGCTTGTTATTCCTAGAACAGTTTTGGTAATACAGATCGGAGTGCGCCAGAGTTTGGCTGAGTACTTTGAATTATTAACAGAAATGGAAGGCTGTGTGCCAGAACTGACCAGTTGTCCAAGATGAGAAAGAAAGCCTGACAGAGAAGCAAGCTGAAGCCAGAATACAGAACAACTTCTCAGAGGCAACATTAATGCAAGAATTTCAAGGGACTGCCACATGCTCAATTTTGTGTGATAGGATGCCTTTGCTTCACTGTGTCATCTCCTATGAAAGGATACAGAGGTTTATGAGCAAAGCCTTACACAACTTGTGTAGATAAATAACCACAGGTTTCCAAAGCAGAAACAACAGCACAGAAGAACCACCGAATGTCTGAAGTTCTCCCCATGAATTGTGTGGTACAATTCAAGAATAAGCAACGCAGAACCTCCAAGGGTCCCAGACTGTATGTTATGCAGCTACTGGTAGCAGTCAAATGTACACTCAATTAAATATTCTGTCAACTGGTGAGAAGCAAACTCCAGAAGAAACAGTAGCCCAGTAGAGGGGGCTGTAAATACTGGATATCAAATGGTCATGGTAAGGACTAGTACCTACTAATCTCACCTTCCAAGAGAGTACATGAATGCACGTCTCTTTTCTGTTACCCGTTTTTTCTTGGAAAGATTTTGGATTCATGCTGTAACAATGGCAATCCTAGGTCCCTCCAATCTAGTGTCCTCACTCCAGCGTAGCTAGATGCTTGAAAAGAGTAAGAACCACGGGCAAGCATACACAGGTTATTTTCCTCAAGTCACCAACCAGTTCCAATTCAGGGGCTTCTTGAGCTGGATGTGCTGCCTCTATTTTTATGCCTTTGTATTTAGTAACATTCCATGAGTTTTCCTATGAATCCATGTTTCAGCATTCACAACATCCTTTTGCAAATGGTTTCACAGGTTGGTTCCCTACCCTGTGAAGAACCACCTCTTTTTGTTTGCTTTGATGAAGTTTCTACTGCTTTCATTGGTTGCCCGCTAACTCTGGTACCAAGTGTAAAAATTATTAATTCTTCCACATCTCCATGCCACACATGTTCTTGTAGAACTCCACTATATTCCTCTTTATTGTCTTGTCTCAAAATTCAGGAGATTTGGCTGATGCAATTTTGGTCATCTTTGCTGCCCTTTTCTGAACTTTTTCCATTTCAGGTATCACCCGTCTTGAGATGGAGGACCACAACAGTACACAATTAAGGATGTATGGATTTACACAACAGCGCAAAGATTTCTTTTTCTTTTTCTTTTTCTTTCTTTTTTTTTCTTTTTCTTTTTCTCTTTCTCTTTCTCTTTTTCCTTTTTTTCCCTCTGTTCCTGCCCTAGTAATTCTTAGTATTTTATTTGCTTTTTTGACTGCTACCGAGATTTGGACTATTTTAATAGAAGTATCATAACTCCAAAATCATGCTCCCGATCTGCTCATTTCACATGTAATGATCAGCCCATCATTTTAGACGTAGAATTTAGACTTCTTTTCTTCCTTCACGTACATTATGCTTATCTACACTGAATTTCATCTGCTATTTTTATTGCATAGTCAGCACTGCATGTCCTGTAATCCTCCATGGTGAATTCTTTGTTCTGTGAATAATAACCAGTACCATCAGTAAACATTGTCACCTCATTGTTCATTCATTTTTCATTTTTTTTCATGACTACACTGAGCAGCACAGGTCTGTGTAGGACTCCATGTATAGCTCCCTTTCCACTAGAAAAAATGACCATTAACTGATAAATGGAAAATGTCTGAAATCTTAAAAAAAAGGTGATGGACTAGAATACCTAGAGTCTTGCTTGGGTCTAATTTAATCGTATCAGTAAGGTCATATTAAACATGGTTCAGTTAAGATCATTTTTGTTAATTCATAAATTCAAACATGATTTAGAAAAGAAAAATCAATGATAATGATCTTCAAGATGGCCTTGAATCTTCCAACTCAAATTGCCATAAAGCACTTCACTACCTATAATTTATAAAAATGTCTATAAATTTAGAGGCATCAATCACTATTCATGAGCATATATCACACCACAGTTGAGTAAAAAAGTTAACATCTTGTTCAGCTGATCCACATGAAATTGTTCAGCCACACAGAAGCCAATTCTCAGACAGAGAACTTGTTCAGTTCATTCATATCCAGTCTTCAAAAAGGATGTCCCCTGTTTTTTAATTATATTAATCTAGTGTTATAAAGTGCTAATATATGACAGCAACTTAAAAGACTTTTACAAATAATGGTGTCAATTATAGCTTCTCATTTTGGAAACACTGAATCTCTCTCTCACCCTCAAATTAATAAACTAATTGAACAAAAGCTCAGAAGATTTAACTTCTGAACTTTTTTAACATCCACTTCAGGTTTTGTTGTTGTTGTTTTTACATGTGAAGGCCTGAAAAAAAATGACCCAGTCTGACCCTTCAGTAGTTTATAAAGTGTGACGAGATTAGTTCCAAGACTGTCATGCTAACTATAACTAACATTTTAAGTAAATTTTGAAGTTTTTAAAAGCTAACCTTTTCTTTGCAAATGTAGGTAACTTTAATTTTCTGTCCTGTTTTTATCTTTGTCTTTGCTTCTTTAGAACTTCTAGAGCTTAGACAGATAAAGAAAGACCATTGGAAGCAAAGTTGGGTGAGATGGGTGGACTACAGAGATGCTGTTTGCCACGAGGGTGAAAATTTGTGCAGACAAAGCTCAATTAGAGTTGAAGCTGACCATTATTGTGGGGAACAATAAAAAAGGCTTTTAAAAATATGTTAACAGCAAAAGGAGGACAAGAGATAACATTGGTCCATTATTTGATGAGGATGCTCACCGCACAAATAGGGACACAGACAAAGCGGAAGCATTTAATGCTTTCTTTGTCTCTGTCTTCAACACTGATGATGGGCCCTGAGACCCTCAGAACCCTGAGTTGAAGGACCATAACTGTGGAAACAATAAACTCCCAGTCAACTCTGAAGTTGTGCAGGATTTGCTGCTCCATCTGGATGCAAACATCTATGGGGCCCAATGGGATTCATCCCAGGGTACTCAAAGAGATGGCTGATGTCATCATAAGACCTCTCTCGATTCTTTTTCAACAGTTTTGGGAATCTGGAGAGATCCCTGTCAACTGGAAACTGGCAAATATTGTCCCAGTTTCCAAGAAGGGCAAGAAAGAAGACCCTGGTAATTACAGACATGTCAGTCTCACTTCAGTGCCTGATAAAATTATGGAGAAGATTATTCTGGGAGCTATTGAAAAACACTTGAAATACAATGCAGTCATTGGTCCCTGCCAACACAGGTTCACGAGGAGAAAGCCCTGTTTAATGAAATTAATTTCCCTTTGTGACATGGTTACCACCTAGTTGACCAAAGGATGTCAGCTGATGAAATCTTTCTGGATTTCAGTACAGCTTTCAGTACAGTTTCTCACAGTATCCTTCTAGACAAAATGTCCATCATATAGCTAGACAAATACATAATACAATGGTCAAACAATCAGCTGACAGGTCAAGCTTAAAGGGTTACAGTAAATGTGGTTATATCAGGCTCGCAGCCAGTCATTAGTGGGGTTCTGCAGGGCTCCATTTTGGGACCAGTTCTTTTCAATGTTTTCATAAATGACCTGGAAGCAGGACTCAGAGTTACACTAAGCAAGTTTATACTAAGTAAGGACTTGCAGAGAAATCTTGACACATCAGAGGGATGGAAAATCTCCAACTGCATGCAATTTAAGATGAACAAGTTCCAGATTCTGCACCTGGAAGGGGCAACCTGGGACATATACACAGATTGGGGGATGAGATGCTGGAGAGCAGCTCCATGGAAAGGAACCTGGGGGTTCTGATTGATGGCAAGTTGAACATGAGTCAACAGTGTGCCTTGGCAGCCAGGAGGGTCAACCATATTCTGGGGTGCACCAAGCACAGCATTGCTAACTGGTTGAGGGAAGGGATTGTTCTGCTCTGCTCTGCGCTGGTGCGGCCTTCACCTTGAGTATCGTGTGTGGTTTTGGGTGCCACAATGTAGGAAGGACATAAAACTATTAAAGAGTGTCCAAAGGAGTGCAACAAAGATGATGAAGGGTATGGAGGGCAAGATGTGTGAGGAGCAGCTGAAGTCACTTGGATTGTTCCACCTAAGAAGAGGAGGCTGAGGGGAGGCCTCATGGCAGCCTGCAGCTCCCTCACGAGGGGAGTGAAGGGGCAGGGGCTGAGATCTGCTCTCTGGGGACCAGTGAGAGAACCTGAGGGAACAACATGAAGATGCTTCAGGGGAGGTTCAGATTAGGAAAAGGTTCTTTACTGAAAGGGGGTCAGGCACTGGAACAGGCTCCCCAGGGAAGTGGTCACGGCATCAAGCCTGCTGGAGTTCAAGATGCCTTTGGACAATGATCTCAGAAATATGGTTTGATTTTTGGGTGGTCCTGTGTGGCGCCAGGAGTTGGAGTTGATGATCATTGTGCCTCCCTTCCAACCTGGGATATTCTATGATTCAAATAAATGTTTGCAGACAGTTACTTTTCTACTCTTTCAAAATAATAAATAAAAGGGTTTCTCTACACAGGGAAGTTAATCTGTGTTAAGTGAGAGCAGATATATTAGATCATTTATTTTGGAAAAGTGAGTTAATTTGGAATAAAGCATTTATTCTGGGACAGAGTTCACATAGTACAAAGCAGGAATAGCTTCTTGCACTGATGTATTCAAAAAATCTGCCCTTCTACCATACAGAAATGTTTTGGGGGTTTCTCTTTTGATAGTGATTTTCCCTTGAGACCTTTGCAAAACTCATGAATGCTGTTATTTAGTACTAATCAACACATATTTAGTTATTGGCTGAAGAAGCTAACGATACAATGATAACAGAAAACTTGGTGTGGCAGCACAAAAAAGTCTGAAGGTCTGTACTCTATACCTGTCTTATAAGTGATGGCTTTGCTATATGTGAATGTTGCTCATTGACTTGTACACAAGAACTAAAAAAAATGGGTCTCTTCAGATTGGAGAGAAGGTAGGTGTGACTGCAGTTTACAGTCATGTAGGTGATGTTCAAGATGAATGCAGACTTGTTATTCACCCAACCCTGCCATGCTAGAATGCGAAGCACTTGATAAATCTTGTTAGGAGACCGGTTCATGACACAGAGTAGTGAACTTGCGAACTTGCTGTGGAGACACACAAGTTTAAAAAGGGACCAGACAAATTTGTGCACAATGGGTCCATAAAAGGAGATTTAGAGGCAGGGATGTACCCTGCAGCATCCCTAATAAAACAAGAATGAATGGTGAGATCTGAAGTATGAAAGGAAAGAAACAGAAGTGCCTGGCTCACATGTGTTCTCTAAATAACCTCTCCTGCTGGCCCTGCTGGAAACAGAGCCAGGGTCTGTCTTCAAGCTAAGTGAGATGGATGATCAGTTTGACAAATATGGCATGCCTTACAATTGTGCATCTGAGCAAAGGTTGGAAAGCTGATTGCTGAACTGGAACAATCACGTTCCTGTAGATGGTTCCCAGTGTGGGCAAAGTGAGATCCCATCTGCTGGCATATTCACACTGTGGGTAGGCTGTTTAATACCTCAGAGGTACAGCATGTTAATAAGATACAAATTCACTTTAAAATTGGCAAAATGAAAGCAACTACTCTCATTTCTCCTCAAATACTTGCTCTGTAATTCTTTGAAAACATTTTGTAAAAATTCACAAGTGATTGCGGTTTACAAAACAAAAACAAGTGTGTACAGTTATTGCAGCACAAGTATATGAACCTCTTACCTTTTGGGTAAATGTCTTTCAAAGGCACATCTCCAGGTGCTAAAATTCTGACTATTTGATTAGAAGCCAATAAAGTTACACAATTGGTTTGTTTTGCAGCTCCTCTTTTCCTCCGGGCTCCATAATAAAATGAATCAGAAGAAGCATTGCGACTCAGAGAGGAGTTTCTTTTCCAGCTGTACACTTCACTGGGAGACTGCAAGAGAGAAGATTCTACTGAAAAAAGTAGTTACTATAATTGAGCCTAAAAAGAAGTATTCCTCAGTAAGGTCCACTTTCTGTTTAATTTCAGATCAAATGTAGCTACAGTGGTTACCTGATATGACAAGAAAAAGACTTGGATTATTTTGTCATTAAAAACTCTTATAAGGAGTGATAAAACAATAGGTCTATACAAGCTTTAGGAAGTCACACTCTTTGAAGATCTAAAGTTGAATCAACTTTTTTTTTTTTTAAACATTGAACCAGGAACATTAAAAAAAAAAAAACACTAATCTGGAAGCAAACTCTAAAATGAACTATTACCATAACCTAGGTTTTAACTAGTGTAAATAAATGCAAACATATTTCAGCTAATAAATTTAAAGGTAGACATTAAGGCTGTGATTTGGTCCAGGTTTAAAGACAAAAACGTAGGTAAGCACAAACCGTGCTTCATCTTTCTCTACAGTCAGTAGAGCCTAGAGAGCAAATCATCTGATCTTGAAGAAGGCTTCTACATTTGATCAGCTGAGAACTACTTCTATGAATAAGAGCTTAGATATCTTGTTCATATGTAATAAACACCTATACCACTTGAACTTAGAGGTCTAAATCTGAAGTGTTGTTCCACCACCCCTGCAGTCACATTTACATATACATGTAACACTATGTATAAGGAAAGACAGACCCCTAGTCTAAATCAAGGAGAACAAAGTGTTTTGTCACCAGTGTTAGTACAGAGGTATGTAGCATCTTTAGCACTCCCTCCTCTATGCTATCTCCCTTGTCCTGTAATAAACTTGCATCTATTTATAATGGTTATATGAATATATTTATAATGAATATACTATATATAATGAATATACTTTTCATATTATGAAAAGCTAGTGTATTCATTCTCATAACAATATAAATACGAATCAGGTAAAACTCAAAAGCAAACTGCAAAGCCACAGGGAATGTTTTGTTGTCAAAGACATATTTTTGAATCCTTCTGGATTTCAAAGTATTTTCTTCCATCATTTGGCTTTTCCCAGAATTCATGCCTGTTAAGAGCTATTTTTTCTAATTTGACCCAGTCTATCAGCCCATCACCCCTTATATGTATCAACAGACAGTAAATACAAGTTAAGTATTAAATATACCACTTTTATGTTCCCTGTGTTTACCTCCAGTCCTTGCAACAGCATTGATCATTGCACCATTAAGTTTCACTTTCTTTTCTGGTCCTTTTCTATTTTTGTCACAGGATTTTTGGATATAGAATGGGAAGGATTACATACAGTATTTATACTTAACCACTTCATTAAATAGTGACTGTGGGCATAGTTTTGTTACCATTTTCTGCATCTTTTTTCTTTTTCTTAAATCTAGAGGCTTGCTAGCTGCTGAACACTGAACAAAAAGTTCACATTGAACAGTTCAAAATGATACTGATATCATTTTTCTCAGTGGTTATATTAAAAAAAAATCAAAACACAATTTATAAAATATTCCTCTAGCAACACTATCTGCAACTTACCTACAGTGAATTTTGTCTGCGCTACACATTATCTTGCCCAGTTTCTTATTATTTCAAACTCCAATAAAATCCTTTTAGATTAGACTGTCCTACCAAATGATGTACATTACATGAATGTATCACTTACTGTCATTCCCTTCTTCCATATCATTTGGTAAACAGGTATTTAACTGGTTACAGAATAAATGAGATCATATTACTTCATTGTATAATAATGCTGAGTATTTACCAAGAGGTCTGGGAAACCAATAACAATAGTAGCGTAATTATGTTCATCTGAGAAAATCCTGTTGGGGGAGCTGATCTTTTGTCCAACAGCTGCACTGAGGTTTTCTGAAGATAGCTGGTCACTTGAAACTGCATGCGGCACACTCAGTTCTGATGCTAAACAGGGAAATTAAACAAAATGAAAGTCATTTAATCCAGATGTGCAATAGAAAACAACATTAACTACATGAGTGCTGAGCACTAATCATTGCTACTACTTTGAGGATAAACTTACTAACAAGCAGAAGATTTGATTATACTATACTATAAAAACGGAAAAAAAAGTCAGGAAATAATGTAATTTTCTTGAAGTTAAACACTTAAAATCAGGAAATAATTAGCTTTGTATTTGCTTATACCACTTAATTTTGTCCTCTACTGCACAAATGAGACACAAAGTCTATGGCATATAACACTATGTGATCTCATTAAAGATTGTTTTAATGCATGTGCACAAAAAGGCAAAATGTAGGTTTGTACAGGTATTTGTCAATGTGACATTTCTTGGTGGCTGTCTTTCTGTCTTTTCACTTTAAATAATGTTATCAGTAACACTTTTCTGGTAAATAATGGTCTAGTTTTCTTTTTCTTTAAGCTAAGAAAAACTAAATTTTATTCTGTGCATCTATAACAGACCTTTACCTTGCCTTATACTACAAACACAGTCAGAACTCCTGATCTGTAGTTCTGCAGCATCTCTTTTACCTGGCAGCAGGAGAAAATATTTCCTCCCTCAAAGGATGAATGAATGTGAGTCAGTGGAAAACCCACACCAGTCTACCTTTTCTTAGCTCTCCTGCCACAGGTTCTGCCTCAAAGAATGACAGCAGGCTGAAGATAATACATTCTGGGTTTGCTGAATGATTAGGAAAAAAAAATGGAGAGGGGATATGATAGCCTTTCATATCAGAAAAATAACATAACAAAGGATAAATAAGGCACAAAAAGCATGCAGCAATACACTGTCCACAAATACTTTGAGACTGGAAATTGTAGTAAGGCTTCTACCCATCTAAGGAATGATACTCTATAATGGTTTCTAAATAAGGCAGTAAGAGGAAGGAAACTAGTGTGCTCTGATGGAGCTTGATAATTTGATAAACTATACAAAAGACAAAAAGGATCCTAGATATTTAAGCTGTGATAAGAGTACTTGGTATCTAATTTGTTGCTGTTTATGTAAAAAATAAGCCTTATTCGTTGTTTGCCAATAATATTTGCTTGTATCATGTTTATACCATGTTAATCTCCTTCTTCAGACTTAAGATAGCCTCAAGGATCAGGAAGAAATTTCTCCCTCTTTAACACAAAAATACAGTGATTTCTTTATTTTTTTTTCCCTCTCTCTCTCTCAGACACACTGAAGACTGGTCAAAGCCTATGCACATATACTTTTAGTGTTATTAAACCAGGCAGACTAAGGATTTTGTGCACCTTGATCAGGTGCTCAGGGTTGAAAGTATCACCAGATCTGCAGACAAGCAGATCTTACCGGGCAGAATGATGCCCACTGGAGATTTTTGCCTTCTTCTGTACCATAAGACATGCTTCATTTCCTAGCAGCATCTGGGAATTCTACTGAATAAATTCCCCCTATCTTTTAACATAGGTGTGATGGTGCACACTTTCTGCAGATCTTTATGATCAGTGACTTCTGTTAGGTTTTAACAGGAGGTCTTTGTATTTTTGAAAGTGTTAGATGTCTTCTAGCTCATCTGAGCGTGTGTAATAGACCTACAATGGTATACAGATTGGGCTTGTCACGATATTTGGTCCCCTCTATGTGGTAATAACTGCCTAGTCATTTTTTTTTCATTTTCCATTCTGTATGCTTGTACATTTCCTAAAAGTCCATGACTGAAGGTCTTAAATGCTTTACTCAAACAACCTGAAGTTTAAGCATGGAATTTACCATGCTTTTTGAAAAGTTATTATTAACCAAACATGATAAGGGGAGGACAAAAAGAGAATCTGAGAGAAGGTTACCCAGACCTTTAAAGCAAAGAGCCTTATTTGTGCAGCTGCAAACACAGAAATGATTAAAAAAAAAAAAAAAAAAGAGAACAAGCCAAGCTTGCATTCAATACCCGTTGTTAAGCCAAATCCCATGTCAGCTGGCTCTTCATTCAATGCATACAGCTGGCAAACCTCACTGTCTTCAGCCTCCATATGAGCACGTTTGGTTAAAAGAAATTTCCTGTAAAGGATACACATTTATAGTAATTCCGGATTAAACTTGTAACTCTAAACAAGGACTTTTATTTTCTGAAACAGCAGAAAGATTTTACATTTATATAAACAAGGTTATCAACACCTTTTTCTAAAACTATGTTTTACCAAACACATGTGAGACAGGAGAGGGTAAGCCAACCAGAGGCAGATTTGTCTTCTGGTAACTATTTACATACTTTTATCTGCTGTGCATTTATACAAAAGTAAGAAAGAAGAGTAATATTTCTTTCATGTGACTAGGAAGTAGAGAAAGTAGGCACTAACTCTGGACTATGTGGCTGTATTTCCAAAGCCAAATCCACCAACATTCTAATTGCTAAAGATCAACGCCACCTCAGTAAAACATGCATCCAGTTAAATCTAGTCTAGATTTTCAGAGGTGTGCATGTAGGCATGTCCTGTAGGTTTCCTGCTCTACAAGCTCATCTGCACTTTTACCAAGTAAAACACCAACTGTTTAAGTCTAGTTGTTCTTACAAATTGAAGAAACAACTCTGAGACCGGGAGTAAAACTCCTGAACATAAACCAGACATAAACAAGACATAATGCATCAAGAAAATCAGGTTTAACTAACTGATTTGTTCCATTTTCCACCAAGAGCCACCGGTCTTCAGCCACGAGGAAGACAGATTTCAGATTGATTGGAAGTGAGATGGTGTGAGTTTGGCCCTCTAATACATCCAATACGATAAGACGGTTTCTGTAAAATTAGAAGCCAAGAAAAGAATAATTAGATAGGTATGTATATGAAGTGATCCATTATAAATCAATATAACACAAGCATATAATTTAAATCTCACCCTTCTTCTTTGTAGAACACCAGCCAGTTTTTGTGTGAAAACTCTCGGCACATCTTGTAGCTGCTCTGTACAAAAACACGTCACACAGCAATTAGGGTTTGTTAGATTAGTCCCAGCGAATTTCCCTGACTCCTCTTGAAGTGTACTCCATTTTTTCTTCACTTGGAATAACTCACTCCATTAATTACCTTTCAAAACGCTATCTAGCCTGTCTTGTCCCAAGTTCTATAATTGCATCATAATTTAGTTCATTATTTTGGACATAATCCCTTGTAACAAAATGTTCTGTTATTCCCAGCTCTAGTTCCAAAGAGGGAGATTTTAAAGATACATATCCACAGACAATATCACTTATTTATATCTTTGATGTCACTATTCCATAACAATGCTGTTTTCCATGGAAGGCATTTAAACTTACAGAAGTGTAAACCATTAAGTGCTTGTGCCCCCACAAACAGTAAAGAAAAACAATCCTGGGGCAGTTTTTCCAATACTGAGTTTTGATTTCCAACAAAAACGGTATCATAGAGGCAGGTGTTACTCCTCACCGTCTCTTCCTTGCTGCTCCACCAAGACGTTCTCTTAGGAGACTCCTGATCATCTGGCAAGAGCAAAAGTCGGCGAAGGGCACCGTTGTTTGTATCCAGCAACAACACAACATTGCTCTGTAAACGAGAAGCAGATCTGCATACATCTCAAGCCCATTTAAGAGACTACAATAAATCTGTTTGAAGCACTCTAGTGACTTAGGTCATTTTGAAAAGATGATCCAGACTTTGTTGGTAAACGTAGGCTGGATCTTGGTTCATTTCAAAGCTCATGGAGAAATGTAATTGTTCAGGTTATGTACATATAAAAAAAGACGGAATGATATTTCAGTTTTTCCATAGTGTTTTCTCTATACAGCTTCTGCATAAACTCTAGAAATTATAACAGTATGGCTTATGTGTTTAAGCTGTAGTCAGCTACATATGAAAGACATACTAGTTCTGCTTTGTCAAGCCACTAAAATATTTAGTTTCAGTTTTTATGTTTCCTTAGCATTACTCTAAAGTATCCATTGCTTGAATTACATCGAAGGTGAAAAACTGGTGAGAAGAGAACTGACTCAGTATTTCTTGCCAAGGTTCATACTTCAGATACCTTGGAGCCTATTAAAAATCCCAGTGTGCAAAAATCCTTCTGTGACCTGCACGCTCAAGGAGCTTACAGTATCAGAGGTAGGATGCTACTGCAGGACAGCAGGATGACTCTAGAGGATCAGTATCAAGGACAGGATACTGAACAGAGTGGTGCAAGTGTCCTCCACATAAAACATGAAAAGACAGCATTCTAAATTTTAAACCTCTTCAGATTTCTCAGATTATTACTCACTGTCCCAGGGTTCACACGTGATGTCAGGTGATGGGGAGAGGGACAATATTCCCCTTGCCAGCCCTGGTTCAAGCACAGGGAGAGGACCACAGCATGTCAGTGATGCTTTCCCTGGCTGCTGCACAGTGCTGCAGCTTGTCTCCAGTTCTGTGACCCATGTGTCGCATGGAGCTAACACCCTGATCCGCTATGCTTGAGGAGCGACAGCCAAGTCTGGAGTGGATGACATGGATGAATGCACCTGACACAAAATACACAACTTGGTGAACTTGCTTGTTTTGCAGGGTCATTTTAAATGTGTCTTTTTATGAAGTACATATGAACCTATAGCTGCTCCTAAGGGGTTTAAGAATTCAAGAGAACAATCATTCGGGGGCAACCTTAACTGCATCAAATGAACTTTAAAAGGTACATAAGAACAAGTTAATTAAGTCTTGGGTTGAGCTTTTTGTTTGCCATTCAAGGAAACACTAGGTTCTGTTAGGGCTTACTAAAAGTAAACTGTCTACGTACAACATCTGCAATAACGCACGAAAGACGTTAAGGGAGCAAAACATAAATTCCCACAAAATTGTCCTAAATAAAACAAATACAAACAATCTGAGTCACAGTGATTTTGTTCTTTTGAGGTAGGCTTCATATTTTCACTAGGATTATTTGAGAGAATTAACTTTATTCAATAATGACAGTCATTTGAAGCTAAATATGGTAAAGCATTTAAAATATTACCATGTTATTTGGAGCATTTGGGAATTTCAGCTGGAGTTCAATACTCCTAAAAAAAGAAGTTTGCTTATGCATTACAAACCAAAATTATAGAAATGCGGTTCGGGGAAAAAAAAAAAGCATTTGCTTTGGATGTTGGTTTTCTGCCAAAACGTTGGTTTTATTTATATAATTCTGCAACAGCACTGCTGAACCAAAGAGATGTATTAGCCTTCTCCATGAGATAAAGGACACGTATGAATCAAGTACATTCTTCCACTTAGCGTTGAATTTATGAGAGTAGCTGGTAATATAAAAAGCCTCTCCACTCCACCCCTTTTGATGTTAATCGTTTCCTTCTGTGCTAAGTGACTGATGTATATTCTGTCTGTGTGTAAGAATAGAATTTTGCGTCACTTGCGAACACATCCAAAAGCAGCTCTGGCAACTCTTCAAGTGGGCTGGGAAAAGACGGTGGTGTGCAATTCCGCTGTGTTTGTTCTTGACTGGGAGAAAAGTAACCTTTGGGCGACCTCCCGACCCCGATGTCTGGAATTCCAAACTTTGGACAGATGCAATAACCAATCTCATGAAGTGCCGTGCCTTTATTTTTAGTTACTGCAAAGTTTCCCTTTCCTTACTGCTGGTTTTATTCTAGCAAGCATTTTTCCTCTTAAAAGTCCTTAAACCAAGCAGGGCTGTGATTTCACTTTGCTGGTATGGGAAGTTGGTCCTTACTGTCTTACAGACAGAGCGGAGTTAAGGAAAAGAATAAATTTCAATTTCAGAGTAGGACAGTATAAACAACTCAGTTTTACCCTTTGGTATTCTTCTCCCCATGATAACTCTAAGTTTCATTCTCTTCTGCCCTCGATGCTCGTGTCTTGAACAAGCAAGCTTGCTAACACTCTCCTTTGCTGTCAGCTTCAGCTGAGGCTGATTTTTAGCTCTGGACAGTATGCACTCACCTTGCCTCGTGTCCCACAAGCATCTTTTTTATCAGGGCCACTCCACAACCTCTTGAGTAGCACACCCGTAACAATCCTGACGCTGTATATATTAAGCATGGACACAGGGCAGCGTAGGCACAGATGTAGACCTATCACATTGTTCATTAGGTCTAAGTGATAAAAGTCTGTGCAAGAACTTATGGCTTGGTGCTCAAATCACCAAGCCTTCAGAGGTAGAGAAATGCATGCAGGTAGATTACTGGCCTTCTAATTAATGTGAATGGTGTCTTTCAGATAATTTGGGAGACTTGATTGCCCTAGAGATTTTGGAATATGGAGCACAGCAAATAGAGATATAATCTTTGTGCTTACAAAAAACCAAAATCTTCGCCTTTTTTAAGATACAAAAAGATGAGAATTACTGTCTGCTAGTTTTGAAGGAATACATCCTCTTCCTGAGTGCATGTATCAGACTACCATGGGGATAAGAGGTTTCAGACATTAGTGCTAGTAGGTTGCAAATCCTCCCATACGCAGGTTCCCACTTGTATTTCAGTCTAGATCACAAGCAGTTAAAAACAATCTTCTTTTAAAGGATGTTTACATGCAATGAGTGAGGTGGATCCCCCTGTCAGCTCCTATATCACATACTCCCTCTCTCACCGCATGCTATCTGAGAGTTTCGACAAAGAGCTCCAGCAGCATGTGGGACAGGGAAAAGCACTTCCCTCCCTTCCTATCCCACTTCCCGACAGAGAAAGATAAAAGCAGAGTTAAAGGATGCTGGCAGGACACTGCCTGGGCAAAGTTCATTGTGCTCACTGAGGCAGACTGTTGGCTGCTGTCGGTCTAGCTGTAGCCTTTCAACAGTGCAAAGTACTTGTAAGAAAAAACGGAAGTGTGCAGTTAATTTACAGACAAATCAATTCTCAGTATGAATTTTCTTCTTATTCATCTTATACATACCCCATTTAAAATCACATCCAAAGCTTATCAAAATTCTTTCCATGCCGTACTAGCTATCCTTCTGAGTGGTAAAAGCAAAAGGTGTAGAAAGAATCACAGAATCGTCTAGGTTGGAAGAGACCTCCAAGATCACCCAGTCCAACCCCTGACCTAACACTAACAAGTCCTCCACTAAACCATATCACTAAGCTCAACATCTAAACGTCTTTTAAAGACCTCCAGGGATGGTGACTCAACCACTTCCCTGGGCAGCCCATTCCAATGCCTAACAACCCTTTCGGTAAAGAAGTTCTT
Organism: Cygnus olor; assembly: GCF_009769625.2. Lineage (NCBI taxonomy): Eukaryota > Metazoa > Chordata > Aves > Anseriformes > Anatidae > Cygnus > Cygnus olor. The sequence continues at coordinate 177,156,135 of NC_049169.1, forward strand.
CCTAATATCCAACCTAAACCTCCCCTGTCGCAACTTTAGCCCATTCCCCCTCGTCCTGTCACCAGGCACGTGGGAGAACAGACCAACCCCTACCTCTCTACAGCCTCCTTTAAGGTACCTATAGAGTGCGATAAGGTCTCCCCTGAGCCTCCTCTTCTCCAGGCTAAACAACCCCAGCTCCCTCAGCCGCTCCTCGTAAGACTTGTTCTCCAGACCCCTCACCAGCTTCGTTGCCCTTCTCTGGACTCGCTCGAGCACCTCCATGTCCTTCTTGTAGCAAGAGGCCCAAAATTGAACACAGTACTCAAGGTGCAGCCTCACCAGAGCCGAGTACAGGGGGACAATCACTTCCCTAGACCTGCTGGCCACACTGCTTCTTATACAAGCCAGGATGCTGTCGGCCTTCTTGGCCACCTGAGCACACTGCTGGCTCATATTCAGCCAACTATCAACCAGTACTCCCAAGTCCTTCTATTCCAGGCAGCTTTGCAACCACTCATCTCCCAGCCTGTAGCTCTGCTTGTGGTTGTTGCGCCCCAGGTGCAGGACCCGGCACTTGGCCTTGTTGAACTTCATACAGAAAAGAAAAGAAGTTTTTCATACAGAAAAACTTCATACAGAAAGAAAAAGGGAAAAAAAAAAGGAAAAATAAAAAAGGAAAGACAATGAATAAAAAGGGAAAAAGGGGGAAAAAAGGAGAAAAAAAGGAAAAAAAATAGAGAAAAAAGGGAAAAGGGCAGGCATATTGCTTTATAGGAAATAGAGGTATGCCCTGGAGTACTTATGGGGAGAATAGGGCACAGGTGTCACTACTTTGAAAAGATTAATATTTCTCCTTTACGTTGCAATTTCCACCTTACAAAGAAATGACCTGAGATTTCAGAAGAGTCTTTCTAAAATCTATCAGCTCAGTTTAAACAAACAAAAAAAGGAGTCAAAATAGGCTGTGCTCACTGAGAGGAATGGCCACTGGGTGGAACAGTATCATCCAACCTTTTTTCCTAGAAGATGAAGAGATGGCTTAAAAGCAAATAAATCTCTGATTTGTACAATTAAATTAAAGCCCCAAGAAGTTAAGTTTTAGTAAAATTTTATTTAAAAGGACAGGAAGGAATGGTGATTTTCATTTTATTTTACTGGAGGGTCCTACTGCATCCAGATGGATGTAATCTGAGAAATAAATCACAAGCTTATTTGAAGAACTGCAATATCATCATCTCATCTTTTCCAGCAGTTATCATCCATTTTAAATTATTCTCTTCTATTATGTAGTCATAAACATTTATCTCCAAAGATTTTTATTAAAGCAAAGAAATTGGAAAAACTTCATAGCTTTTGATATTGCTTAATTAGTGGATTTATGAAATATCATCTGCCAAGTGGACTTCTTTTAATTTTTATAAATGCAACTTCTGATTTCTACAAATATACTTAATATTTCTCGGTCTTTTTGCAAGTACATACAGACAAATCTCTAAAGCATCACACACCATTTATGTTACTTGTTTTTCTTGCAGACCTGTTTGATGTACCCTTAGCACAAGTAGCTAATCCTTGGAGCCTTGTCCAAAATATAGATGTCCCACTGATCTACTTGTATTAATATGTGAATGCTACAAATTCTAAGGTTAAGGTTGCTAGTGATCTTACTTCACCCAAAGGCAGGCATCTCGACTATTCTAGCTGTCCAGGCTCCTTCTGTAGCCAATGGAAAGAGAAAGGCACCTCCAAAAGGAATTAACTGTGCTACAGCTTAGCCGGGATGAATTTTCTTTTGCATCAACTTTATCCACTCAACAGATACAGAAGGTACTTGGATGATTAGTTTAGACTATATGCTTTACTTAGACTGTACACTTACTCGTAATATCATAAACCATCTCATTTAATTTCATATACAGCAATATCCACCTCATTTCACAGGTGCACCATGAAAGCACACAGCTTCTCCATGGTTCCATTGCAGGAAGAGCTGGGTATAAAACCTAGGCTCCAAGTGGAAGAATTAAACTACTTGAGAATCAATCTTTCAATTAAGTAGGAATTAGAAACACAGTGATTGCATCACAAGCCCTAACATTAGGAAGGATGGCCGTGGCTGTGAAGACTACAACAGGTGTGTTTGGCTGATCTATGCCTCATCTAAAAAGCAACTGCAAATAAATTACTAATGGTGTCCATGGATATAAATATGAAATACACAAGAGAAGCATTTTGCATCATTTTTTTTCTGTACAAGATGGTTACTTAAGTTACTTGGTACATCTAAAATAACTCTTGAATGGTGTCCTAAGTATACAATGCAATACAATTTGCAATCAAGCGTGTAGTTTAATGAAACACACTTTCACGCTCAATAAACTCTATGTTAATACTAACACTGTGTAAGGAGTCCTAAGATAATGCAAAGCATTCAAAATATTGTAATTCTGTATTACTTTCCAGCAGTATAAGTATACTTATTTTCAGACAGGATTTGTTCAATTTAGCACTTGCTAAGAAACTGACAATATTCAAACTTTCGTGAAAAAAACAGGAGGTTACAGCTCAATGTAAGTCAACTGGAAAGGGGCACTGAGCTAGCATAGAACAATCTTTATTTCAGAGTAAGTCATACTGTCATTGAAAAATATATGCCATGAGAGCAGGCAAAACCAGTCACAGAGTTAATTAACTGTCTAAAGCTTCACAGACAAACCTCTAATAAAAACCTCAGTGCTGAAACTGAATCCTCCTGTGATTTGGTTAAAAATGAAACTAACAGGACAATTACTTTCATGGTAGGAATTTCAAAGACTTAGAAAGCAAAGAATATTGCTTGCTGGGCTTTATATTAAAAAGTGTGAGACATTCTAAACATTCTTAGACACAAGATAGACTGCCATCTGTTTTACAGTTTCCTGCATTGACTTTGCCAAAAAAGGCCAAGGATTGTTTAGAACTGAACAAATTTGTCATGTGCATCTCAAAATAACCCAAATCATACTTCTATAGCTGCTCAAGACAACCACGCAGGCAACTGCGATAAGCAGGTATCTTCAGAATCACATTTTTCCAGTTGGCACTGGAAAGCGTCCAAGACAAAACTAAAGAAGGCATACACAACTCTACCAAAGGCAGAATTGTGTTTCTTACAAGGTATTGAGCTTAACTGTCATGTTTGGGGCCAGAAAGTGCCATCAACACTTGACAAATATTTCTGGAACAACAGTACCACAGAGACACTAGTTACGGAATGACTGAAAGCTACTTAAATCTCAACGGAGTGCAGGAAAAGCTCTGCTAAGTTGGCACCTCTCACCTACTGAAAAAATGGGCAGAAGAAATTCAGAACAAAATGAAAATGAAGAACCAACCAACAATAATGACCACATTAAATGCTCATGTCAAACTACTGTGACTGGTAGGTAACATAGAGAACGATAAATATTAATTAAAAATGAATAATAATAACCAGCAGCATTTTATCAACTGTTGTCTCTTCTCACTCTTTGGCAAAGAAATTTTAAATTGGAAATATTCCAATCAGTCACTGATAGTAATGGAAAGGCAAAAGTATGTGGAAAGTATGCATTACTTGATTCTGAAAAAAGGATTCAAGTCAAACCAACCCTGAAGTCGTCAGTGGTTCTAAATTTGCATTGCTGATACACTAAATGTCAAGGCTTACATAGCCTTCTTTCTAGTCTCAGTACTTCACATGTTACAGAATAAGAAATACCAGGATTCAGAAAACAAACCAAAAATAGTGGCGTGAAGCAAATATAAGCAATATTTTACATTGTGACTCAGAAAATGTCTCTTTCATATACTGCTCAAAAAGTAAAAAGGGGACAAGACCGGAGCAGAACTTAAATTCATGGAATAAACCAGCTTTCTTTGTACTTTTCAAATGCATGTTGCTTGACTGAGACTCCTGAACTCAACTCAATCTTCTCTCATAAAGGCCAATCTCCCTCTAACAGTAAGAGAAATAAGATAAGCAGATAGAACTCAATTTCAATAACGCAAAACACATAATGGGTTTTTTTAAATCAGCAAAAAAGTGCAAGAGAAAAATCTATACATAAAAACTAAAGCTGAGGCAACTCTCAGGCTTCAAGTATAATGAAAAAGAGAACATTCAGAAGGGGGTAGGCTTATCCAGGCTATTTCCATCTACAGAGGTAGACTACCTTAGTGATTCTGACTTTATGACACTATTTGACTCATCAGCAAACATTTAGCTGTAGTTTGTTGGTTGTGTGGTTTTTGTTTGTTTATTTGTTTTTGTTTTTTACCTGCTCTTCATGTACAAGCACTTGACCTTTGAGTGGATTTCCGAGTGGTGCCACAGTCACAAAAGGTTGCCAGACATTTCCAACTGTTCTTGGGAAGAGGTCATAAAAATCCACAAAGGATCCATTCTTACTAGAAACACTCATGAAGTACAAGGCAACAGGATTGCATGTAGTAACATAAAGAACATTTTCAGCTTCATCTTCTGAACGAGGAAAATAAAGGAAAGGTTTCTGATATTGCATATTGTTATTTTGGAAATATATATTATAAACTAAGCAGACGATATAGTAAAATGTACAGCAAAATTACCACCTTGACAATTACCATCACACAGGGAGATAAAGAGAGATAAATGGTCTCTTCATACTAACTAGATGTTAACAGGCAGATTCTTGCCACAACATTACAAACTCTTTAAACAAGTAGTCCAAGGCACATTTGTGTAGATATGACTGCAGTGTCTGCCAGCATATACAACATCTGTCTAAAAGATTGTTTGTTTATAATTTTGGTTCTCCCTCCTCTATCCCATTCTCCCCTTCAATTAATATAGTTAATAATTATTTACACACAGGACAAATGCAAACTTTGTGGAAAGTCTGGCACTTCCAGCTGGACTTCAGACAATTCTTAAAATCAAACCAAAGCAATGTAATTTCTCTTTCACTGCCATAAAAGTTTGCAAATGTACTTGAAACTCAGGCTACAGGCAGAAAAAGCAGCATTCCAGTATTGATCATCATCAATCTGTTTATAATACACAGTGAAGTTTAGACATGCTTAATGATGAATCATAGAATCATAGAAGAGAATCATAGAAACACAAGGTTGGAAGGGACCTACAAGATCGTCTAGTCCAACCATCTTCCTATCACCAATACTACCCACTAAGCTACTAAATCGTATCTTGTAGCACCTTGTCCAGATGCTTCTTGAACACCCCAAGGGATGGTGACTCCACCACCTCCCTGGGCTGTTCCAGCACCTGACCACTCTTTGAGAGAAAAAGTTTTTCCTGATATCTAATCTAAATCTCCCCAGGTGCAACTTGTGGCCATTTCCTCGAGTCCTATCATTAGTTATTTGAGAGAAGAGGCCAACCCCCTCCTCATCACAACCTCCCTTTAGGAAGTTGTAGAGTGCAATGAGGCTCCCCTGAGCCTCCTCTTCTCCAGACTAAACAAGCCCAGCTCCCTCAGCCGCTCCTCATAAGACTTACGCTCCAGACCCCTCACCAGTTTTGTAGCCCTTCTCTGGACACGCTCCAGGGCCTCGATGTCCATCTTGTAGTGAGGGACCCAAAACTGAACACAGTACTCGAGGTGTGGCCTCACCAGAGCAGAGTACAGGGGGATGATCACCTCCCTGCTCCTGCTGGCTACACTATTCCTGATACAGGCCAGGATGCCATTGGCCTTCTTGGCCACCTGGGCACACTGCCCGCTCATGTTCAGCCAAGCATCGATCAACACTCCCAGGTCCCTTTCTTCTTCACAGTCTTCCAGCCACTTTGCCCCAAGCCTATAGCGTTGCATGGGGTTATTGTGGCCAAAGTGCAGGACCCAGCACTTGGCCTTATTAAATCTCATCCCAGTTGCCTCAGCCCAGCAGTCCAGCCTATCCAGATCCCTCTGAAGGGCCACCCTACCCTCAGGCAGATCAACACTACCTCCCAACTCGGTATCATCTGCATACTTACTGAGGGTACACTCAATCCCCTCATCCAAATGAACCCTAAAAATGTTTATGAATATTCCCAGTAATGCAATTTCACTTTGGGACATAAGAAATATAAGTAACTAAGGCAGGTTTGATTCAGTGAGAAAGAATTTTAATCAGTTTAAGCATAGCACTATGCAAGTTTTATGGTTTATATTACGACTAAACTGACCAAGAGAAAAAGGAAAAAGTCAAATAATCATTTTCTGAAGCTTTATAGTGTTGAACATAAAAATTAGACAGACTTGCTATTTTTATGGCTGTTCTACGTTAATTACATATCCTTCTCTCAGTTTGAGGATGCATATCCTAACGAAGACCACAATGTCTGAAATTATGCTCTCATTTCAGTGGCTGATTATTTTTGTATTTCATCTACTGTTAAAATAATAATAATAAAAAAAAGTGGAAAAAGATAAACTATTTTATTTATCCTTTGCAAAGATACCCAGAAATACAGACTATTGAAAAAACACCAGTGTGTTACTAGCCTTAGAACATTACATATGCATATTATCCTTTCATATTCTGTCACTGGCTGTCAACAGGCACTTATGATGTCAATAGCCTAATTCTTCTTCATCTCCAGGATATTTCATGTATTTATGATACTGGGAATCATTACAAAAGTTCCTAGCTTTTCTTACTGTACCTTTTGTTACAGTGACGTCGCAAACAAAGTTAACTTCATCCAAAGGCAGTTTCCAAAAGGCAAGTTCTTCTGTGAAACTGAGGGACCGGGATTCATGTCGTTCCAGTGGAAATCCTTGAATGTTTAGGTATATAGGGCCCTAAAACAAATGATAACAATGAGGGCTTGCTAAAATACTTTGCTTGTCATTCTTTACTCGAATCTAGAAGTCTTCTTCAAGACTGTTAATACTATTAACAACAGAAACAATTAATAAATGACAGAGTAAATGAAATACTTCTCTGCAAGCTCTCTGAATGTCCATAGAGCCATTTTCTTCACAATATAGAGACCATCATGCCTTCATCTTTAGTTATTTATTGGTTTGGAACCATGATTGCTCAATGGCATGAAGGAAGTATCATGTTCTGATAAAACACAATCCATGCAAGGGAAAGAATCAGAATCTTTTTTTTGTCTCAAAGAAGTTCAATGGCAATTTTTTGTTATATGAATCCCACATCACATTAGCAGTTCAGGTTTTTTCCCTGACGCACTGGAGTAATAACTACTGAAGTTAGGCCAAGAGCTCAAAGCTGAAAAGGACTTTAAAGCTTTGACTGCAGATCAAATTGTACCAAAATTTCAGATTCAAACCTGGCAGTGCCAAAGACCCATAAGAATTCAGCTGCATGTAAAATAAAAACAGGAAAACAGCTTTCTTCTCAGTTAGTCTCTGATCTTATCCAAAAATTGAAATCTGGGGGCTGAAGCTGGCCACCTCCAAGCATCCTAAACAGCTACAGAGTTCCTTCAAACATGGTACTTTCAGTGTCCTTATAAAAAGCTCTTTTCAAGAACTTCTGACCAAATGTACTGATTTTTAAAGCACATCCCATGTTCTGAGGGCTAGGTACACAAGAAAGGTCATTTTAGGTTCTTCACATGCCAATACATAAAACGAGTATTTTATGTATTAAAAAAAAAGACAAACCTTTACATTTATTTTCTGAGTTTCTGTGGGACACAGCAGTTTCTGTCGTGCATTCCCAGGCTGATCGATTTTCCAGTAGCCTATAAATTTATGATCTGGTAATGGCAGTCTGTCAAACAATGCAGGAACAAACGAATTTTTATATTCATTAACTTGCAACTGATATGGAATGAATCATTTAAACAACAGCATTTTTCCAACTAACCATATTTAAAGATTCTCTTGCAGAAAATGCTTCCTCACTAAAATATTTCATTTATTTTATGTTTTAAATCACAAAAATGTTAGCCTTCTGGAATACTAATACAATCACAACCTAAACAGCATAATAAAAGAAAGAACCTTTCACATAATATGGCCTCAAAAGAAAACTTTCCCAGTCTGAATTATTTGAGGTATGTAATAAAATATATCTGAGACGTCTCTCGCTTAGTTTTATTCAGATCAGGCAGGATGTGATAGTACCACTTACAGGAACAACTGTAATTGACACACTTCTAAAAAGCCAGCAGAATAAGCACAGTAAACAGTGTGGAAAGTTAACTATGCAATAACTTCAGTGATTTTTTTTCCATATATTTTGCTTCTGTTCACATGAACATAGGCAATGTAATACAGATGTGAGTCTGCCACTGCCTCCTGGCCAGTACAGCCTACATGAAGGGCAGAGACTTCTTTGAAAGTTGGTTTCATTGGTCTAATTTCTTAATTTCTGTACTTTTTACTTAGGGAAGGAATATACAGGCCAAAGCAAAACTCATTTTCAAACTCATATAGGAAAAGAAGTATGATGGCATATAACAAAGTAGCTTGACAGAAAATAAGGGACAACTTTTTTTTTCCCACTCTGTTCTTTCTCCAGTGATTTGCAACCACTAAAAGCAGTTTGACTGTGTTGATTGGCATGAATACATTCAAGCTAATGAACTCATCCTTTTGGTTTCTTTTATTTAGGATCCGTTGCTCCTAAAGAGACCTCCTATCAAAACTGCATTCTGCATTACAAGCAGTTGCACATTATCGTACAGCTCCAGGACTTGGCAAGAGAACAGAAGACATTCCCTCTCCCAGTTTCTATAAATATCTGCAAAGTCTATTTTAAGGAAGTTCTCTTAAGACTGTTGGTTAAAAGCCTGTGCTCAGCCTCTTCTGTCCCATTTCATGATGTTTTCCTACTGTCATATTTTTTCCCCTCTCCCCACAAACCAACCAGGCCCCTCTGGATACCAGAGGTTTGTTTCTATTCTTCTTGATGCTCTTTTCAGAATAAGAAGTTATCTCCAGTCAAAAATCCCCAGTTGGACTACATATGAATCTTGGCAATATTTAGTATTTTTTTTTCACTGAGAACTTAAGAGAAAATGTCAGGGAATGAACACTAATATCCTCTAATCTTTCCAACTCACGCAGGAAAGATGAATTAACATTTCTTACTGGAATATTGTACCAAACCTCAAGCAACCTGGAGAAGCCAGTACTCACAGGGAGTCAGTCTCCATCCCCATTCTGCATCTGGACCATCTGCCAAGGCAGTTAGATAGCCAAAGACACATTTTGTTATTTGGAAATAGAAAGTGGTTTGGATGCTACAGATCTTAGATAACCATCCAGCTGCCAGCAATAAACCGCTGGGGCACGTAACGAGGAAAGTGTATGAAATACATTCCACCAAGATGGTCAGAGGGCTGGAGCACCTCTCCTATGAAAAAAGGCTGAGAGAGATGTCCAGGGAGAAGGCTCCGGGGAGACCTCATTGTGGCCTTTCAGTACTTAAAGAGGGCTTATAAAAGAGATGCAGAGTGACTTTTCACTTGGGCAGATAGAATGGGACAAAAGGGGATAGTTTTAAACTACAAGAGGGTAGATTTAGATTAGATATTAGGAAGAAATTCGTCACTCAGAGGGTGGTGAGGCACTGGCACAGGCTGCCCAGAGAAGCTGTGGATGCCCCATCCCTGGAGGTGTTCAAGGCCAGGCTGGATGGGGCTTTGGGCAACCTGGTCTGGTGGGAGGTGTCCCTGCCCATGGCAGGGGGCTGGAACTGGGTGGTCTTTAAGGTCCCTTCCAAACCAAACCATTCTCTTAGTCATTATTTTCCTCTCTCAGTCAAAGAACCAGTGGAGTATTTATTGCCTGTTTATGAATATCAACAGATACCGATGTTTAAAGAGGGATTTATTTTGAATTCTTCCTCATTCCAGTTTGCACTTTTATACCTTGCCTGATTCTTCCCAAATTACAAAAAAAAAAAAAAAAAAGCCAGACGCGAAAGAAATGCAAATACAATATATTTTACTTTACAATATTTAAGATCATTAGGAAAAAAATGTTCAGGATGTACTGTTTCCACATATAGACAATTCTTAGATAAACGCATTCATGCAGTTTGAGAAAGGGCAAACAGTCCAGTCAGAAGATAAATCAGTTTATCCATGAACTGGAATCTTACTTCAAGCATCTATTTGGGTTTCAAAATGATTTATTGGCAAAACTTTGGTTATGTCTTGAGCCAAAACTGTCTTGTGTGCAAAAAGAAACTAGGTATATATATATATATATTTTTTTTGGTAATGATTACTATGAGTAGGATAATCCCTGATATGCCTATATCAGCAATAATTGTTTCCTGTTAGTTCAATGGTACATCAGCTTCCACAAGGATTTGGATTTAGTTTTTAATTCCTTACACATTACTCCCATGGACAACATCCTAGAAATAAATGGGTTCACTAATAATCATGAGTACTTACTAAATTTTAAAACAAAACATATGTTAATAACCAGCTCTAACCGAATACCCTGCTTTATATAGTAACAGAATTACAGATCGCATTCCCAAAGAAACAAAACATTTCCACTCTGTTTCAGCTTTCTGGAGATTTGCTTTGTTAATAGTTCCTCTCTTCCCTTAGGAAAACTAATTTCTCCTTTCTCCCAGATCCTTGAGGTTTTATTCTCTTCCCTGCTCCTGAATAATTTAGTTTCTCTAGGGCAGCAGACTAAGCCATCACAAACAGCAAAGAGGAGGGAAAGGTAGATCAGAATTTAGGAATAAAACAAAGAATTCATAATGCAAAGTTCCTTTGTCAATAAAAGTAGGACCTGACAGTTTTTTTTTAGTCCATTTCACTGCACAGAAACCTGATATAAGAAAGACAGAGTATAGAAGAAGCTGGTGGCATTAAAGGTCTTATAAGCAGTGTACCTCCTGAATGATTTTCAGGAGAGGCTGTGGATACAGAAGTACTGAAACAAAGTGACCACACTGGAGACATGTACACCTCTTAAAGTTTTCCTCCACTGAACATATATGATACATAGTGAAGTACGGAGACTTTTCTTTTCCCAGGACTTAGAGGTAACAACAACCAAGTTTTGAAAATAACTTGAAGTGACAGTGCTAGTAAAAAGCTTCACAAGGCACTCCTGACACTCTGCAGTATTTCAACTGAATTAAATGAACCAAACACTGCTCACATAAAGGGCAGACAGGATACTGTGGAAATGCCACTCGTGGCAAAAATCTGAGAAACAAAGAGATCCAATGGGTGTAGAAAAGTACAGTGGGTGGGTAAGAACTGTACTCAAACTCCATGGCTATCTCCACCTGTGATGTACCCTGATTCATGCTTTCCTCAAAAGCTGGAAAGGGTTCATACAACAGAAAAACCACACGACAGGCTGCAGTAATCTTGTAAGGAAGCCAAGACTTAAAAGCAAGTTCTAATGAATTATTCCTAATCACTTCTTTCCTTATGGATGTGGCAGTGTCTGCAGGTTAAGAAAAAATTTGAAATAATCAAATTTATTTGCTCATAGTTTTACATCATTTTTCTTAAGATCACCGCTGTTGATGAAATGGTTACATAAAAACATTTGCTCAGAAAAGATGATAGGCACAGGACTTACACTTGATGTGGCAATTCTACCTCTAACTATTATTTAGCCTGATTATCTTCACACGCTGCAGTCTAAGGGAAGACAATCTGTTATAAGATTATTCCCTATCAACTTCTGATGCTGGAAAACTCAGAGTGACACCTGCAGTACACATTTCTTTTTTCATCTTTTAAATTTAGAAAATACATTCATTCTAGGCTAATATATTAAAAAAAAAAAAAACATTCAAAAAGTCTTTATGAATGTACCCATTTAAGTTTCTGAGAACAAACTGGAAAACAGCTAAGAACATTATAAGAACAAAGTTTCACTGAAAAGAAGTTCTCTACAGCCAGCTACCCTACTAGTACAGCATCAGATGTGAACTTTGACAGGTAACAGAACTGTTTAATATTTGATCTTGTAAACTAGCTTAATGCTGGAACAGAATGTAGTATTCAAGGACTTAAACAAAAGTCTGTGTTCAGTCTAGCTGAACAGACATTTATCCCCCCTCTTTTTTTTTTTTGTTCAACTTAAATAAGATACAGTTTGAATCCAAGAACTTACTCTACCATCCAGATCTCTGTACTTAATGAAAATACTTTTTGATTAGAATATAAGCAGTAGATATTCAGAAAATATTCATGTTAGGCTTCCTGTTCCTTTACAGTCAAGTGCGAACACACACACACACACACACACACACAAGTGCGCAGGATGGAAAAGAGACACATACAATACTAGCCAGATCCAACATTTAACTACATGCTACCTGAAAGGACCAGACTCAAGAGAACAGCAAAGCCATTAAAATTTACACATTTACATTACATATAAATGATTCAGTTCATAGAAAATGAATATTCAAGATCTAGCAAGAAACTGGAAGTGAGTAGCAGAAGGAGGGGAAAAAAAATGGAATGGGTATTTCCTTAAGGATAACCACCAGAATTAGAGCTGAATGCTCTTTTACCTAGGAACTGCCAACAGTCTGAACCACGCAACAAAATGGCAGATCAACATGAGTTCAGACAAATGTGGCATAACAGATGTTAATGGGAAAACAAAGCGTACATAAAGAAAGATAATGAATTACTATAACGAGTTATCCATTTTAGCCACTATGTGCTGGCAAAGCATGGTAGACAAGCCATCTGCTTTACTCACCATAGTGATAAAGCAACCACTCAATAGGTAATACCAGGAGATATTGACAATATCACAACATGCTAAGCTGACAATATTGCACATGTCAGTGTCTTGAAGAATGGCCATCCTATTTGGAAAATACAACTTCAAGGAAACAAAATGGCCCAAAGGATTAGGTGGAAAAAAAAAAGTAAAGCATCATTTTGCTTGAAAAACAGTAGAAAAAAAACATTCTGATAAAAAATAGGCTTTTAAAGTCTAACTCTGTAGTCTGTTTTGCCATCTCATTAAGTCTCAGGAATTACGCAGAATCCTATCTGTCTAATATTAGAATAGGAGAAACTTCCACACAACAAATATGCTACAGAAGAATGAGCTGAATACTGAACCGGGATCTGAAATAAAAGATACCAGGAGGTTAACATTTTATTTCTGTATCTCTGAACAGATGTAGAATTTTTCTAAAGGGATATCAATTAGTTCAGCTTGACAATTGCTTCACAAATCTCCTGAGAGCACATGAAGTCAAAGAGAAAAGGTCTAATATAAAACACCAATTTAGGAAATAAATGAATTAGCATTTACAAATTAATTTCTCTCTTGAAAAAATAACTACTGCAAGAACTCTTTTCTAAATGGTAATTAGACACCACCTCAAATTCCTCCCAAGATTAAGTATGTTAATTCCAGAGCCTAAGCTAAAATTCCCATAAGGGTCACCGTTACTCTCTGTTAAATTTCCCCTGAAATTTCAGTTGAATACAACCATCGAAGTTCCTTCTCTTGAGACTCTGCACTGCAGTGTGTTGCTCATGTGTCTCATGGTTTTGTTCCTACACTTAACACAATTATGTTTCAGCAACAATTTAAATAATTGTAATTTCCTTAAGTTTTTTTTTTTTTTTTTTTTTTTATTAATAGATTACAGACAGACTTCTCTAAAATGTATTGAAACAAAAGGACTCACAAATTGTTGGATCCAATAGAAACGTTAAGATATGCCAGAGTACCTGCATAATAGTCAGTACTTCAGTATAGTCATACAATCATCTAGGCTGGAAAACAGCTTCAAGATCATGATGTTCAACCATCAACCTGACCTACTGAGACACATCACTAAAACATGTCCTCTAGTGCTACACTCATACATCTCTTAAATATCTCCAGGGATGAGGACTCCACCACTTCCCTGGGCAGCCCATTCCAATGCTTGACCAACCACTCCATGAAGAAATTCTTCCTTGTATACAATCTAAACCTCCTCTGGAATAACTGTGATTTTGCAGTAAGGGTCATTCATGTCCTAGGATCTCCTGGAAATGCTTTTGTATTGCAAAACTTGTTACTTAATTTTACGTTAAATACAATATATTAAGAAAAGTCTAAGTACAAAGGAAATCGATCACAAAAAAGATAAGGGGTGAGTGCAGGGTTCTGCAGAAAGAACCCAGAGGTTAGTGTTTAAAAAACAGACATGAGTTAAATGTTGCAAGAAATGCAAACACTGGAATTTTTTAAATGAACTGCTGCATGAAATACATCTCTATATTCTATATTCTCATACTACTCCACTCAGCTCCAGCAGAAACTAACCTGCTCACTTTCACACAGAATGTTTAAAGACAGACATGAACCAAGTGCACATGTGAATAAAGAAAGCATAAAAGAAAAATAAAAAACACCAGAGGCATTAAAAATGGGAAGACTGAGAGAAACGGATGTGTTTAGCCTTGAGATGACTTTCTAATAGCAAGGATATTTAGGAAGAAGGCTGACTTGCTCAGTGAGCTTACAGAACTCCATCTCTGAAAGTTTTGACATGGATCGAGGGAAAAATCAGATAAGAAGGTTTTAGATTAACTTGCACCTTTTATGAAGGAAGTGAGTTGGACTAGATTAGCACCATTATCCTACTCCCAAATTCCTGCAAAATAACAGAAGAAACCTGTACTCTTGTTCTAAACATGTAGCAGCTTGGGAAAGTCCCTTTTCTGCAGTGGTCCAAATATTATATCCAAGTACCTCAATGTGTCCATCACAGGATCGTGCAATTTGGGCTGGAACAGATTTGGAGACATTACCACAATGTCCTTTTACCCCAAGGCAGAATCAGCCATACCTACATCTTTCCCGAAAGATGTGTCTGTAATTCAGGGTGATCCACCTGTGGCTCAAAAGCTCAACAGGGTTTTATCTCACAACCAACAGCAACGTTATTTTGGTAGAGAGAAGCAGGATAATCTGAAATTCCAGCTGTGGGGGATGTAAGTGAGATACTGAGACCAAGATTTCAGGATCACAAGAGTCAGGTGTCAGCCTAGGCCCTGTCTTGCACTGTGAGATCTAGAAAAAGACTTGCTTTTATCAACTGCTTGTGAACTGCTACTGTAGTTTCTCCCTAATTTTGGCCTTCAGTGTACACAGTATGAGCCCATGGCTGTCACTGAAAGAGTTTTTGATGAGTATGTTGCGGGGTTCTCATAGGTCTGTTACCCTTGGTGTAACCTGTCACATAAAACCTCAGTGACAGATCCAAAATGATCGGGTGATTATCCCTAATTCAAGATGATCAAATTCTTCTACCTTCTCACTTCTAGACTGAACAGTCCCCAATAACAGCAGTCTCCCTCTTGTTTCCTAAACCTCTGATTTTCTCATTGCTAGAGAATTCTCGCTGTACCGCCCATGTAAACCCACACCTAGTACTTCAAAAAATTATATAAAAATTATATAAAGTGCAAATTTCTCAAAAACGATGTCAAACATAATTCTTTGAAACAGAAATTACCAAGTGACTTTTAGCAAAGAAACTATGGAAAGAGTTTCAAGTGTGTACTGTCAGTTTGACAGACACTGTAGTTGTTCAACCATCAGATCTCAAGGCATGTAATTCTTCTGTCACCAGAACGAAAAGGTACACCACAGTCATTACACTGCCAGTTTAATTTAATAGTTATATGTAGGATGTTAGATAGAATAACAGCGGTGCACCAGTAGAAGAAACATACACAGACACCTAATATCAAGACATCATGTCCTAAGAATCAGTGCCTCCTTAGCAAATATAAAAGTAGTATGTCCCATGGAAAACTCAATTTACCATAAATCCATAAAGCTTTCTTCATGAAAGGGAAATATTTGTTTCTCCATAAACAAATCACATTAGAGTTCAAGCCACAGTAAGTTCTCTAACTGCTTTTCAATATGACCTACATAAACCTGTCTATGAACTACAAGAAGAATGAGTTAAATCTGTTTTCATTTCACAATTTATTCTTAAAAATAGCTATTTTGATTCTAACCTCTGAAAAGTATACGGTGTAACATGGCAATTATCAATGTAATTAAAGAATAATAGTGACACACAGACACATACTAAAACGATTCTTAGTTTATATGCTTAATTACATACACTGGTCTATTCTACAGAAGTATTTTTGTAGAGCCTTTTGTGAGTATCAAAGACAAAATCCCACTAATGCTGATGACAATTTATTTTTTTTGATATTGATTTAGGTGGTAAGTAACAGGACAGAAACGTGTTGCAATTCAATTAAAAACACAGAGGAAGAAACAAGTATTTCCCTTTATTAATATATATCTGTTTATCATACAAACTATCAATATGTGCATGGACATTAAATAAAGATTAAATATTAGTAATAAGCAAATATTCTATCATAAAGTAAATTTAAATTGTTGTAGGAATATAAGTTGAACCAGAGGAGTATTGACTTCAAGTATTTCAGGTTGTTTTAAAATCAGTTAGCAGCAAGATAACGCACTATAAAAAGTGATCATGAGAGACATGTCTTCTTAAAATAGATCTTATTTTACTCTTACTCCTTGGCCAGCTGTACATTGGTCGGTTTTGCTCCAATAGGTATCCCATATTTGTGCAAAGTGCTGATTAAAATTTCACGCATTTCATTGTTGTAGGAGTCGAAGTCAAATACATTTCGAACAACATTCGCCAGTCCTTCATTTGGGAATTTCTGTTAAGAAATAAAAGTCCCCAAATTTATTTTACTGAATATCTCTGTTAAGCTACAGGAAACAAATGATTACTTTTAAAGTTAATAGTTCTAACAGAAACTTTGCTCAACTTAGACAAATGCTTAAGTAAATTAAAAAAAAATCTGGAATAAAGAAGGTACATTACTTCAAGTCAGAATGAAGTCATTGACACTAAAACTGAATAAAACAAACAAATAGGAGACAATTAGTTAAATAATCACATTCATTCATGTTTTGTAGAATCAATTCTGTTATACATGTAACAAGGTGGCGTTATCACTGAACTATATAATAAAATATACAATGTATTTTTAAAATTTGGAACTACTTTCCACTAAGTGGGAAGATCTGACACAAATACATATATTCATGCACTAACTATACAATTCCGTTAAGAATTCTGATTCTTAATGTTGAATATAGAAAAACAGAAGATATATTGCTTGCTTACTAAATATAAGTTTAGGTCATGATGGGCTTTAATGGAAACAGAAATCCACTTAAGAGGCACGTTTGTTGTTTTTTTTAAACTGGTGAAAAATACTACCTGTCATGTGCCATATACATAAAGAAAAAAGGTGTATCAAACATTAATTAGTATTTCCAACAAAGAAAGTGCTAACTGTTGCTATTGAACTGGACTTATGATTGAAGGCCAGTTTGCTCTTCCAGATTTCAGAATTGTGCTGTAGACCTTTTCATTATTGCTGTTCTGCAAGAAGAAAACACATCTTCCTGACTCTCACTTCCTACCAAGACCTGGAAGCCGGTAAGAAAGTCAACTGAACTCATGTAGTAGGAATAAGCTGAAAAGAAGAAAGGAGTTTTTGGACTTTCCAAAGGCACTATAGGTCTCAAAAGCTGGCCTAGCACTTCTTCGAACTGTTACAAAGTGCTTAGTAGCTCCCATTGCCTTTTGATTTGCCCTAAAACTCCTAAAGCACACACAGACCCCTTTTAAATTAAGGCAGATTCCAGTAAATGTATACCTTAAAGCATGCTGCCATAATTTCAGGCTTAAATAAGCTTATTTTTAAGGGCACATTTAGGTAATTTAAACAGAATATGTATTGTTTGTCCACAATTTAGGTTTCATTTACCATTTCCATGTTCTTTAAAAAAAGATCTGAGAACCATCACCTTACTCTTGTAAAATGTAAATGAAAAATTAAAACAAACAAACAAACAAACAAAAACACCCAAGCACTCAAATTACTATAGTTCCTAAAGCTTTAACACCTAGCTGCTTTATTTTTTGATACAGGGTGGGGGGCAGTAGTCTTTCTTTTCACCTTCTCACTTTTTTTTCATATGCCTTTAATTCAGATACTAGATGTTTAAGATAAGGACTTGGATCTCACTATACCACAGTTACTATGTGGAATAGAAACGTGTGAAGAAGTATTTTAGGGAGCTGAAGTCTTAACTGTTTTGTTGTTGTTGTTGTTGCTTTTTGTTTTTCAATCAGTGAGCAATGGCTGGTACAAAAAGGAGCCTTGAAAAAATGATTTAACGTGTCAGAGAAACGTATCAGAGTCCTAAAACAAATAAAAACAAAACAGAAGAAAACAGAACTTTTTCATGAATTTTTGGCCTATTACTCTTAATCAAACATCAGTGTTAGTCAGGAGCTTAATATTTTCCCAAATTAATAAATATCTAATCTCTAAAATAAAGTATCAGTGACAAAAACCAACCAACCAACTCCAAAACACTAAAATTAGCTAGGTATTGTGGTAGGACTGAATACCGCTGCTAGAAATAGGCTTGTACAAAACCTTTTTCAATCTGTTGTACATGCCACAGAATATTTCAGTACTAGTGTTGGTACAAAAGTACAGTGAACTATATCTTGCTTTTAAATCTATCCCCAAGGAATCTATTTGAAGGTCTGCATAATTACAGCTTACCAAAATACAGTTAGTGTATGATAATACAAAGTTGTGCAATAGCCAGTGCCATCCTGTTTAAAATGCTCATTCCAGGTTCTAAAAAACAATCAAAAAGCAAGAAACACACAAAGAAGCCAAATTTGTCTCCCCAAAGATGTCCTACCTAAGACTATTTCAGATGTAACTTAAATGTAAAGAGGTTTTTACAATGTTTAATAGGGAAAGTACTACATTCTGTAATGTAAGCTTAATTTTCAAGTCAAGGTAAACATCTTTGCACAAAAAAAGCCTATCAGCTTATAAAAATGTACATCAGAGAGTTAAATTTAAAAACATGTAAAGCTACTTAATAGTGTGCAGAGCTCCATCTCATCTGTTTTCAAGTATCTTCTTTTGGTAAGAAGAAAACGTCCACAACCGTGCATATTCTGTATAACCAAAACCTTTCCTTACGGAATTATTTTAGGACATCTATTACGATGAATACCACAGTTTCTGTGCTCTTCCTTTCTCACTGCAAAGTACAACCACGAATCTTGCACTAAGCTATCTTGTTTACTCACAACCTCCTCTTTTACCTGCCCTGCACTAGATACTGCAAAAACCTTGGGAAAGTGCCTCAAATACTACATGGTTTTCACTAGTATTCTCCAAATGTTTCTGTGTTTCTCTGAATCACTGTGTAACTTCTGACATCAATAGCCTTCTCGTCAATGAATTGCACCAACACTTCTGTGCCTATTGTAACAGTAGGACACCATATAAAATTTATTTCCTCAGGTACAACTGATTGCTGCTGCCAAAGAAACCTGTTCTGAACACAAGCACTTGTCAAAAGGCCCTCCTCCACTTCAGTTATTAAAAAATTGCAACTCTCCTGTTTCAATCAGAACAAACTCAACCACTTTTTAATAACTGCCTGGATAACTGATTACTGAAGAAAGGCAATAACAGTTCACTTAGAAAAAAAAAGTTTGAACATTTGAGTTGAACATTTAAAGAAAACATTTGGTTTCTATTGATTTTTAAAACCAGATTACCGGAGAAAATATTGACATCTCATCAGTCTGTCTGGTTCTCATTCATTGATTCTCTCCCTTACAAGTAAAACCTCTGTGTGTACCTTACAGTATTTTCACAGTTTAGATTCTTGGCTATTTCTCAAAATAAGTACAATAGTTTTTATGTCTAACTTTTAAAATTTCATTTTTAATTTTATGCTTTTGAGACAAAATTACGACAGAATTTGACTAGCTGAAAAATCCTATTTTTACAGATCTAACTTGCCATGACTGCCTGCATTGCTATAGTCTGCTTAAAAGGTGTCAAGAAAAAAGTAGTTCGCTGCTACAAACAGGTAATCTTACATTATTCTATACATGTTAAGGTCTACAGTACTTCTACCATTATGCTTTGAAAGAGTGGTTACGGATTGGAACGGGTTGCCCAGGGAGGTGGTGGAGTCACTGCCCCTGGGGGTGTTCAAGGAAAGGTTGGACCTGGTGCTTAGGGACATGGCTTAGTGGGCGATATTGGTGGTAGGGTGACGGTTGGACCAGATGATCTTGGAGGTCTTTTCCAACCTTAATGGTTCTATGAAAACAAAGCAACAATCTGCCTGGTACGTAGACTATAACGAGTTCACATTATTATCTTTTAGATGTCTACCTTGTGTTTCCACTACCATTCACCTCTGCATGTATTCTAGTGACTTCAGATACCTGTACTGCCAGCAACACCCTAAAGGCCCATCCTGCTTCCATGTCACCAACAGATTTCCACCTTCCTGCTAATTCCTCCATGCCCTTGGCTTCCTCCTGCACCCCTGATACCTTTTCACTGAATGCTGCCAGCTCTCCCTGTGTCTCCTCATTTGTCCTGTCAGCGGGACAAGAAGCAACACATCTATGGCTCATCCTGAGCAACATCCATGCTAATTGATTAACCAGTGCTCATGTGTTCAGTGGGCATCAGCTACTGCCAAGCAACTGTTCCCTGCCTTTTCATTCACAGGGAAGGGACACTAATTTCGGTCTGTTCCTCACTGTCATATAGCTACTGATTCTGATTAAATCAGCAGAAATCTCATTATCTTTGAAAACTGGTAACTGAGATTCTCTGTGGTTGGCCCAAAGGATAAAAGGTTATTGGTGTGTGTGTAGGGCAGCCAGGAAAGAAAAGGATAAAAACTGATTTGATAAGCCTAGTTTCCATTTGAGATTAGATGAATAAAAAAAAAAAGATAGTAAGCACCTACTATCTTAGTACAAAAGCTTACTGGAGTGGCCTAAAAGCCATATGATTAGTAGGCTTCAGGGCCAGAATGTACCTTGGACATTTGCTGCTCCAAAACTGTTATTCTAGTGCCTCCTAAAAGAAAGCAATCTCAGATATAAACAAGAAAGAAGGCAGACCAGAAGAAGCCTCAAAAAAAAATATCAAATTTAGAAAAATCTTAGTAGAAAACCCATTTCTATTTTATTTGGACTAAATGGATGGATAGGGATGTTGCCTGATCAACATCTACCAGGGACACTGGGTGACGTTGGACTCTGTAAAACAACGTAAAACAGATTTAGTGAAAGCCTTTAGCTTAGATTGCCCAGAAGCAGCCATAGTATACAACACCAGTGGTTATGGGAAGCATATGGAGTAAACATAGAGCTTCTGGGTTTGCCCATAAGCCACTATTAACATAAGAACTTCTGACATTTGACAGAAGCTGACAACTACAGGTGAGTGAGACAAAAAAATTATATTAAGGCTGATTGCTATCTAGAGCTTCAAGAACCAAATTCTCTACACAATCAACAGGAACAAATAGATGCAACAGCGAGTCAGGCAGCTGCAGTAGACCATCTTCTCTATGCCTGCAGTTACAGGTCTTCAAATTAGTTTGGTATCTAATAATACCCCTATCTAATAAATCTAATCTAATAATCTAATAATCTAATAAATCTAATAAAACCCCTATTCTTAAGAAAAAGTTAATAAAGAGGCAACTTAATAACTTAACAATAAAGAGGCAACTCTGAATGCAATGTCTAAGCTACAACTAACTTGCTATGGGTTCCCTATTTGCGTAATCATTATGGGAAGATGCCCTTGTAACTACACTGTAGACACAATCCTGTATGTTGAAGACCACAATTAATCAGAATGGAGAGAGAAGCATAATAATTACATGTTTGTGTTAATCAGAATATTCTCTTAATTGACTAGCCCTAATGCTAAGATGCTCTCTCAGGTAACAATAATCAACAGCAATTTTTTCTCTGAAACATCCAACTCTTTTTTGCAGATGCAGAAAACACTAACATTATGTGAAAGAAATCAACACAATAGTAAAAAAAAAAAAAAGTGGGGCTGTGGAACTGCTGTAAGGAAAACTGTTTAACATCATGACTAACTTCCCTCCTTCCTTCCTAAGGACCAGCGATTTCATTGACTCATTTCCCTCCTTCCTCTCTCTTCTCTACCTGAAGACCTAAAAGCTTCTTACTTTGGAATAACCATTATGTTTATATTCATTGTTTACATTTGGCTACTCCCAGCCTTTTTATTATTCAGACTGAAAAACAACTTACAGTAAACAAAATGTTGCATCCTTTCAAAGAGACTGGGATCTTGAAAACAAATGCTACAGAAGAAATCAAAGCTGCATGTTGGGGATTTATTTGGATATTTAAACTTGACCTTGAAAGAGGTAAAAACCAGCAGACAGGAAACTTCCCCAGTGATCTGTGCCCAATGCCCACTTTGAAGTGACCACACTAATCTATGTAAGCAGAGAGTAATTGCCCTTAAGACAATCAGCAGTGCAGCTCTTCCAGTCTTCAACTGTCTGCTGTTCACACTCTAAGAAAAAAAGAATTAAGTCTGTATGTTTCAGCATCAGTTGGTAGCAGAAGACACTACAACTTCAGATTATCTGGAGAAAGAAGATGAAAGAAGGAAGGTAGGAACTGCCAAAGCATCTGACAGAGGGGAGCTCATTTAACAAAAACCCTAAAACGTCAGCTTTTCAGCAGCACGGTAACTTGTTTCTCAGGATTAAGTCTTCCACTTTCATTTCAAATGTAATTGTGTGTTTAAAGACATAAGCAATATCACTAACATGGTACATGTTCCTATCAGTTTAGAAAGCAAATACCTATAAATTGTTATAGGATCCTAATAAAGTATTTTGCTTACGCACTTATTTGGATGGATTATTCAACTTCTAGGTTTGAATTTTGTTAATCCTTTGTACAAATTTATAAAGATATCAGTATTTTTACTTTTTATTACTAATACCATAGCAGCACCAGTTTACTTTGTCTTAAGACCTCATTGAACTCTAAACATGACAGAAGACAAAAATCTCTTCTCCCCAGAAATCTAAATGGATTTAACATTTTTTAAAGTACCACTTCTAAGCTCCAGGATCTAAATGTCTGTATATATGGGTGAATGTGTACGAATAGCATAGAATCACAGAAGGGTTTAAGTTCAAAGGGACCTTAAGGATCATCTAGTTCCAACCCCCTGCCATGGGCAGGGGCATTTTTGACTAGATTAGGTTGTCCAAAGCTCCAACCAATGTGGCCTTGAAAAACTCCAGGGATGTGGCATCCATAATTTCTCTGGGCAACCTGTTCCAGTGCCTCACCACCTTATTTTTTTCTTCCTTGAAGACTTGTCACTGATCTCCACTTTGACACTGAGCTGTTGACTGCAACTCTTTGAATGCAACCATCCACCTAATCCCTCATCCAATAAGTGGTCCATCCATCAAATCTACCCCTGTTCATTTTAGAGACAAGAATGCTGTGTGAGACAGTATCAAATGCTTTGCACAAGTCCAAGTAGACGACATCAGTTGCTCATCCACCAAAGCTGTAACCCCATCGTAGAAAGCCACCGGATTTGTCAGGCACAATTTACCCTTGGTGAAGCCATGTTTGCTTTCACCAATCATCTCTGTTTTCCATGTGCCTTAGCACAGTTTCCAAGAGGACCTGCTCCATGATCTTGCTAGGCACAGAGTTGAGACTGACTGACCCGTAGTTCCCCAGGGTTTTCCTTTTTTGCCTTTTTAATAATAGGGATTATGCTTCCCCTTTTCCAGTCACCAGAAAAAGGACTGCCACAAGTTTTCAAATAGGATAAATAGTGGCTTAGCAGCTTCATCTGCCAGTTCCCTCAGGACCCTTGGATGCATCTCATTAGATCCCATGGACTTGTCCACCTTTGGGCTCCTTAGATGGTCTCAAACCTGATCTTCTCCTACAGTGGGTTCTTCATTCTGCCAGTTCCTGCCTTTGGATTCTGAGAGTTTGGTATTGTGGCTAGAGCACTTGCCAGTAAAGACTGAGGAAAAAAAAGTTGTCAAATACCTCAGTCTTCTCCATATGTTGTTAACAAAAACACAAAATCGTCATTTAACCCTGTTTTACCAGTGTTAAACACAGGAACATTAAGTCAAAGAATTTAGGAGAAATTATTTACTAATTGTACTAAATGCATTAATATTTCCACTAAGCTTTTTTAAATCTAGTATTCAGTAATTCAGGAAATATTCCATAAATTGATAATGTATCTACTTTATGTTTATGAACAGAAAATAAAAGCTTTACTATTTAAAAGATCATTAAGATATTTTATATTTCAGATACTTCAGATAAAAACTATCCTTCAGTTTATAAAGATACAAGTCAGAATCTACCACAAACTTAAAAAAAATCATTGTTAAATAAGAAGTTATGATTTCGCACTTAAAATGTGTGTAGGAAGCAATCATGGTTCCTATGTATCTGTTTGCTAAGTCATTATCCGTGCAACATTTTCTTTAGACAAGTTCTATTTGTGTTATATTCCTGTTGTGCAACAGGGTATTGTTTTGCCCTAGGAAATTATTAAAACCAAAAATTCCATAGCAGCATAGCAAGTCAACAGCTGCATTTTTCTTGAAGTATTCTATGCTGAATAGGTAATTTTATAATGTAGGCTATTATGAAGTTGCATACTGTATTCACTTGAACATTTTCCTCACATCAAACATAGCTGAAAAACAGAAACACAGATATTTTGTATATCTACAAATAATCACCCAGAAAAAGTATCTGCTTGTGCACATTTACCCTAAACACCTGAATATGATTATTACTTCAAAATGCAAATCTTTTCTTAAAAATTAAATAGAAATTAATGAACAATAATGGCATATTTTTCTAAAGCCTACAAGTATTAAAATTCTAAAAGTCAGTAAGATCTGATGTACTGTACCTGTAAATGCTTTACAATATTCACAACTTCTCTAGTTGAATAGGGATAATTAATAATTCCTTGGTCAGCTAAACTCCTAAGTTCTCCAAAAGCAGCTACCAGTTTCTGAAGAATTGGCTCTGGAACATCAGGACCATATTGTCTGAGCATAGCAAGTTCAGACTGTGGCTTGGGATTATCAACAGCATGGCAACTAAAAATGTCCCCTAAAAGAAAAAAAGCATACCTTTAGGTAGTTTATAAAGGACAGAATCAAAACAGCTCCTATAAATTTCATAAAGAACCTTAAATGGAAAGGCAACATACCAAGAGGATGCTGAGTACCTGCTTGTTAAAACAGAATAAAATAAGACAAATAACACTTTGAAAAATGTGAAGGATGAACTTGCTATAAAGAACACTGAGATTCCAGGAAACATGGAGATCTCTCCTACTATTTAATTAAGGTGATCACAAGGGAGAAATTAACTTTTAGAAGAAACACAAATTGAAAGCAAAACAGAAAAAAAAAAAAAAGGAAAGAAACATCTAAAGAAAGAATAACACAGGTTGAATGGGACCAACTTGAGAACACCCTCAAAACACCACTGCATGCAGGGAAATCTTTACATTCAGGAATACCTTAATATTGTGAGGCCTAGAGGAAATACTGGATTTATCTTTTCCTCTCTGCCTACCTTGAAATACTGTAAGAAATATGGCAAGCTGTCTTCCACAAACATTTGCATTACATTGGTCCCAATCATATAATCTATAAAATTGAGGGTATATGTAAAGAGTCATTTAACAATCATACAAAACTTGTCAGGGTTTAAAGGGTCAATATATAGAGAGAGATTAGGTCATGAAAAAGAAATAGGCTCTAATAAAAGCATCTTGGGTCAATATAATTTGGTGAAATTCAGAGCCAATGGACTTCTGCTACGGAATGCCCATTCACTGGGAACTGCATCTGAAAAACAAACAGCTATCACATAGAACTGGGCTTGCTCCTGTTTCTTTTTTAATTTTTTTTTTGAGTACATTATTATTTCTTGCAGAATAAACGCTACAGCCAGAGCTAACAGATAAAGACACGCAGATTAAGGTGCCTGCACATAATTTTGACAATTCTAGGCAGTGGAGTCCGTAGGGCAATTCACACTGCCAAAGCTTTGCCAGAGGCCTACTTAGACTAACACTGGACTATACCTTACTACAAAACAGTGAATTCTTCATTGTTCACCCTTAGGAAACATGAATTCTTACATTCTTTCTTTTGCTGTGAGATGAAGCTGTAGGGAATCTTTGCTGATACATTGGATTTTCAGGCACTACCTGGAGTTTTTTTTATTTGTTTATTTTTTAAAATAAGACTGCTGCTGGTATGAAAAACTTTGACATGAAATTTGGACAGGGTTATGTAAAACTCTGGCGATTTCAGCATCTTGTCAAATATTTATTAAGGCCTATCATACAAAGCCATGAGTATGGAGAAGCCAATGAAGATTAAGAAGCAGGCAGCAATAGTATAAACACTATAAAAGACAATAGCCTCCATCTTTAGAGGGAGAGAAAATTACTATCCATCAGGCTCCCATGTCTTGTACTGAAGAGGACAGAACTTGGCCAGAGGCATTCTTGTTATGGGAAAGAAAACACTGAGCAATCACGTTAACCACTGATGTCAGCTATCAACTGCTCACAGCTCATATTGTTGCTATATTTGTATACAATATATGCTCATTAACATTTTTTATTTTTTTTTTTCATCTTTGTCTGTTTTCTGTGTTTGTCCTGATCACATATAACAATTTAAGTTGTACACAGATGACCATGTATAGCTGTTCACGTCAGGGCAAGTTCCGTAATCTCACCCTAAGCATCTTATGTGAAACAAAACATTAATATGCAGAAGGAACCTCTGTCCCCATGACATCTAATGAAATAAAGATAGTCATTCTATTAAGCAATTCTAATTAACAATCAGCGTTTAATATGAATCACTTACCTAATGTGCCAAAGAAGTCATTACCCAAGAAAGGAAATCCAGGTCTATTTGCTAGAACTATCATTCTAAAATCAGGATGAATTACTATTACATTTTCTCTCCCCTCTACATGAGCACGATCTAGAAAATAGATAAAATGTATTAGTTGTACATTTAAGCTTTGTGATTATCAGTGAATTAGAAGAAGTTAATTAGAAGAATTATTCTTAGAATTACAAGAATAGTTACTAAAAATGCTCAACAGCTTCTTAGCAAGTCATTAAATTATGAGTGTTCTGAGTTTCATTCTAAAATTTCATAATTTGTTTCATGAAAATCTAACTAAATTATTTCACTTATGAAAAAAAAGCATCAGCTGTTACTGACTAGTTTTGGGGTGGGAACCACCTGTGCTGTTTATATTTAATTTGACCAAAATGCTGAGGCAAAGGGTGAATAAAATATGTTTTTTATATATGTATAACATTATCCCATCTGGGAACACAGGACTGAAAGTCCTGCTGGATATTATAAAAATCTGTGAGAAGCCAGAGGCACATGATGTCATGCGCCTGAAGACTCTGTTTCACCAGAATGAGTCAGACTGCCTTCGCTTCTTCCCTGCCATCATGTCTCCATTGGTACACGAGCTTTGGGAATCCTTTTATCTCCTCTGCAAAACTACAATACTAACTGAAATTGACTAGCCAGTTATTTAAAAAATAGGGCCACCTATAGTTTATAACCACAAGCAAAAATGATGTCGTGCCATGTGAGTGCTGAATGGATTGCTCCACTCATATTTAAACTATACTTATCACCAAAACTACAGTGTCTACTAAGTTCAAGATGACATTTTAAACAGGGCCTTTCTCTGAAAAATCATAAAAAGAAATTTAGTTCCTGCAGTTCTTGTGAATTAAACTCCACCAAATTATGAAGTATCCCTGACTCGCAGGATATCTTTAAATAATAAAAGCACATACAGTATTTTATTAGATGAAACCTTTAACCATTCAACCTTAGGTATACTCTTATTTTACTATCAGATCTGATCAAGTTATACCCCTACTATCCAGATGGGCATAATCAAGATCACAATTTTGTCGAACAGATCTGTATTTCTTATGGTGAATAAGAAGTGGAGAGGTCAGCTTATAACTGTCGGGACTTTTTTTTTCTTTTAATTCCTGAGAATTCCATTCATGAAAATGCTAATTTAAGAAAACCTTTGTGGTTATTGCAAAAGCAGTTTTAGTTAGAAAAAAAAAAAAAGAAAAAAAAACGGAAAAAAAAGACACCTTATTTAAAATTGTTCTTTAGAGAAAAAAGAAAATCACTGTAATTTCATTAATTGTTAACCTTTTTATCATCAAGTACTTTTTCCATTTGGACTCTTCTGAGGCTTTACTTAGCAATGTAATTGCTGAAAAACAGCAACATGTTACCTTTTACTGTAAGTGATGAAATTGTTTTCTATCTACTTACTGGCAACAATTCGCCTTCCATCTGACAAAACCATTTCTCCACTTTCTACTAAGGTTTTTAAGATACAGGTAACATTCGTTGGTGCCTTGTCTGCCTCATCAATTACCAAAATATGTCCAAACTTCACTGCTTTTACCTGGAAGATAAAGAATCAAATCAGCACAACCCTCCAAAAATAGCTGTGAGAAAGTGCATTACTAGTATCTCAGACAGTAGTTGAAAGATCTCAGTGGCAGTGAGAGAAGGGGAGGCAGAACAGCTAAGATATGACTGAACTGTAGCAGAGAGAGAAGAGGAAGCAGGTGAGACAAGACAGGAAGGTGTTTCTTTTACTCGGGGATATGGATGGAAAACTGCACTAGGGAGGCAACCGAGGAGCCTGACAGAGTAGAAGTGCTGAACGACAAGTGCATAGCAGTTTGCATCTAGGCTGGCAACAAGAAGCTGAAAGAACTGAAGAACAACTGCAAGAGCTGTCTGGAGTCCAACTTTGCAGGCTGGCATGAGGCATTTTTACATGCTACAAAAGAAGAAGGGAAATACCACCGTACCAGTTAGAATGTGTCAGGTTAACACTAACTAAATTACTTTCCACATTCATTTTGTGACCCCCCCCTCCGAGACCCTTGTCCTATTTGGCATTTGTCACATGGCAAACATAACCAAAGCAAAAGTTAATAAAATGTTACCACATTTACTGGTTATTCCATACAAATAATCAAATCACAAAGAATTTTCTTATTTGAAAAGCCAGCATATTTAAATACTTGTTTATACAATTCCAAATATACAATTCAAATGTTACTACTAACCAGTGGTGAATCTTCATATATAATAAGACCATCTTTAACAGAAGGCTGCAGGGTAAGGCTTTGTACAGTTGTATCCCTGAAATGTGGAAAAACAGAGAGTATTAATTGAAATAGACAGAAATTTGAGTTACAGTAAAGTGCAAAATGACTAAATGAAAAACTGAAAACTCTCTTTTCTTTTTAAAAGAGAAATAAATATTGTTATTTTTCAGAATTCTTGAAGAACTTGATCTGACAATACCGCAGGGACAACTTAGTGGTCAAAGGTGAGCCTGTCTAACTCTGCCACTGCTTTCACAGCAGTTCTGTCTATTAAGTAGTTCTGGAAATGAAAACACTGAAAAGTGAATCTGTATCTTTTGCACGGAGGTATATTACTACTGCTACTACTACTACCAGTTAAACATAGTTCAACTCTCATTTTCATGACAAACAGGGAAATCTACCCTGAACTGAACAGGAATTTGCAGTATCATAATCAAACCATTAACGTTTTAGTTGCTCTTCTCCACGTGACAAACCACCAAGAAAAGAATAAGACTAAAAATACTTCTGTGGAATTCTAAAAATCAACTATTTTTAGTTCAATCTAAACCACACCAGATGGAATAGTTTTTACTAGCACTTGCTACACTTTGTATCATAAACAGTGTAAAATCTTAGATGGGACAGAGGCTGTAGTATAATAGGTTAGTATTTCTTTTTGAAATTTTGTTTTCCTTTGAGTTGCTCAAATGGTTTTTACCTTCCATTTTCAAATAGTTTAATTAAAATCTGTAATGAGAATATTCCTTATTTTTCATTATTATCATCTATGTCAACCACCACTGAAAGAACAAATAAATGAAAAACTGTTGCAATTCAGAATGATCCAGTAGCAGATATCGCCACACTGGATTTGCCTGTACACCTGATGTCTGCAACCTAGAGAAAGCCCCTCCTGTCTCTATGATACACTTATCAAAATCTGTGTCAAGTCCCATAAAACCAACCCCATTTACCTTGGGGTTCTGA
Organism: Cygnus olor; assembly: GCF_009769625.2. Taxonomy (NCBI): domain Eukaryota; kingdom Metazoa; phylum Chordata; class Aves; order Anseriformes; family Anatidae; genus Cygnus; species Cygnus olor. The sequence goes on from NC_049169.1 coordinate 177,186,250, forward strand.
GGTAAGGAATGGTGGGAGGTAACAGAAGGTCCCCACAGTTTCGTGGGCAATAGGATACATGATACAATCTTAGGGCATACAGGCTACGGCATTCCTTTCCTCCTGTATTTCAAGACCTGGATGAGTCTGTATCACCTGAATGATGAACTACTCATGTGACACAAGCCAGTAGGAGAGCCTCACCTGTGCTGCTTGAAATGCACATGCTGGTCAATAGGTAAGGTTCATACCCTTTGCATTAGGTGTGAGATCGGATGCAACAAAACTCTCTTACCTTTCATACATGTGCAATAAAACAAGTGTTTACTTAAACTAAGCTGACTCACTGTTCCAAATATCTACCTTAGTCCTATCTTTAATTATGTAACACCTTGTTAAAAAAAACAAAACAACAACAAAAAAAACACAATATTCTGATAAGCTACTGGGTACAGGAAATCACACACAATACTGTTTGCAGTAAACTATTAAATGGTCAGCTTCCAATTTCAGTCTGAAACTGACAGCATAACATGCAAATTTCCTTTACTTGAAACTGCTGTCAGCAGGATTTCTGTCCCGAACAACTGATACTTACTTGTTTAGCTTTAAACTCATGACTGATTTACCCCAATGTCTCCTATGCACAGCAATAAAACACAGAGCAGGACACAGAGATTTTTTAATATTTGCCTCTTCATATGAACTTTAATCCAGGAGAGAAAAAGTTGAAAGCTAAGACTACCTCCACTTTAAATAATAAAAGCACATACCTCAACTCCATCAACTGTGGCCTCTCAAAAGCAACAAACTCCCACAAAATACACTGAAATACATATTGTACTCATATGCAGCAAATGGAGCTTTGCATGTATTTTTAAAACCACTAAAATAAGCTGTAGTATTAATCTATTATCTTAGAAATCCTATTAAGGAAATAAAAACAAAGCTTCCACTAGCACCCTTTGTGCCTGCTCATTTCTACATTGGGTAGAGAAATCATTAATAAAAGAAACAGCAACAGAACAATCTTTGTTTCTTGAACACAGATTACTTAGGGACTAAATTCTCAGATTGCATCCATCAGTCTACCTCTGTTAACAGTCGTAACTTCTGCCTGTGCAGAAGCAACTCTGTAGGTTCAAGACTATACATTTACAGATGTGGAAGACTTTAACAATGTGTAAACCAAACATAAATCCTTAGAATGATCTCATTCTTTAGGAAAGACAGAACTGACCATACCTTTGGGGGAAATAAACACTAGAAAGTTTACAGTTTCCTTAAGGCCTAGTATGAAAGCTACATACATCAGTAAAAATCGTAGAAGGAATCAAGATGAAAGAACAATTGAAATCCAAAATCCAATTTCTAACTTTTTTTCTGTGGTTACTTATCCATGGCTACCTCTTTTCTTCTGCTTTGTTCTTATTCAGAACTAATATTTTAACAAAATATTTCAGGAAATTTACAGTGTATTGTAAAAGCTAAATACCCAGCCCAAGACTAATTCCATTAGTTTGATGATATAAGTGAATGCAAAACTCCAGTATGTACTTTGGATGTTACATTCAGCCAATGTATATAAGAATGATTTTGCTAGGGTTAGTACAGGTAAGTATTCCTATCAGAATCATAAGCTACGCAATTGGATGTCATTATTTCTGTTCTTCAGAAACCTAACTAAACAGGGTAAAAATGGCTAAAAATAATATGCCTCCTTGGACTTTTTTTCTTAAATTTCCATTTTGTAATGATTTAAAGTAAATGTAAAGACACTGAAGACAATAATAAACGTATGCCACATCTGAAGTATTTCTGAACTATATGTCACGCAGATTTTCCTAAGTGTAAAATACGTCTGGCACTCAAAACATCAGACTGTAGAATTTCACTCCCACAAGAAACATCTGAAAACTCTATTTCACATTTACTTATTACTATTACTGTCCTAGTATTAACTAGGCTCTAACAAAGACACGAATACAAAACTTCATAATTTCATCACATTTGGCACCCAAGACGAAAATAGTTCTGACACACAGAAGCACAACCGCGGGAATGCAGAAGTGGGTGAGAAAAACTGTCTGACATATTGTTATGCTGCTCAACTGAACTGATTTATTTTCTCCTGATTTTAAAAGAAAAATATGAAAAACTCACTAATGTCTTTCCTAAGAACATACTTTTATCTTGCAACCCCTCCTCACTAACTCTCTATAAAAAACAGGAAGAAAAGATCTAGTACCAAACCCCAGCAACTCGTGACAGTACCATTCAATTCACAGCAGCACTTCTGAGACTTCTTTTGACTTTTGTTGTTGTTGTTTATTGGCTCACATCACTGCCTTTTATTTACTTTTTGTTACCGATGCATTATATAGCCCAAAGGCAGATTTTTCAGAGATCTATAGATTTACTCAATACATACTGGTTTTTGACAGTTACTATTTCTTTGACAGCAATACCTTCTTTCCAGGGAAGAACTATGAGATATGCCAGGAGAAATTTCCATCGACCACAGAAAATGAGGGTACAGCAGATGTGAGGGAAGTGACAATCCTGCTAGACTTTACCCCAGCCTAAAAAAACAATGCAAGCTAGAGAGGGTCACTCTTACTGCAATATACTTTTTTTTTGTTATTGGAGTGATCATGCCTCAAGGAATTATCAACTTCCATTCATAATTTGAACAGAGGCCAAACAGATGGCTGTGACTATGAGTGACAGTGTATATATATATACTTTTATTAAATTTCAAATTAAAATAATTCTCTCTCTTCTTTTTTTTTTTATCTTCACAAGAGTGAACCAAAACTACTGCCCACCCAGGTTGCACACATACAATTTCTTAACGCTAACCTTGCCTGTAGTTCAAATACAACAAGTAGAGTATAGGAGACTCCCTTTATTCTGTCTCTGTCAACTTCCAAGATTTATCCAAATTCTTTTAAATAATAATTGAAAAATTATTCCAAAGAGAGGAGAGGATCTGTGAACTCATACCTATTTTATTATTTAGAATTAAATTCTCCTCTACACAAATCCAATGAGTTCAGCATTTCTTATTGTATTCACTGGAGACAGAAACATTGTCCCATCCTCTTTTCAAGTGGAAACACGGAGTTGTTTAGAAGACCTGAACAGCTTTATCAATGGGCCCTGTCATAGGACAGGATAGGAGACAGAGATGTAAGAAAGTAAATTTCCAAGCATTCTGGATGTTATGTGGTGAGAAAGAGAAGTTGAAACTAGTTAAAAGGAAAAATTAAGGAACAGTGGAGAACAATGTTCCTCTTTCCCTGAGATTTGTTCTAGTTTATCTTTAGGACTACCTGGCTGAAAGATCATTCTTTAGAGAAATGAAATCAAAGCATGAAATTCTTCATTAAGAATGCTAGTGGTGTCCATACAACAAATTGGCAAATATTCATTGTATGTGTTGACACTTGCCCCCCCAGAACATTGAAGTGTAAATACTAAAATAGGATTTGATCCATTCTATAACCTATGCTTTGCTGCCCAACTTAAGAAAAGGAAAATGTATTGCACTTCTTTATTTTAAAATGTAAGTTCCCAAGAAGGCTTCTGCCCACATATGGGTCATGTTATTAGAACCTCAGCTAACATTACCAACATCTGTATTCACTGGAATTCACTCCGTTTTGACAAGTGCTGAAGAAGCCTACCCTGGCTTTTTTATCCACTTACTGAGGCCAAAAGAGTAAGAGAGTATCTCTGAATGGTAACCTTGTGTTTTTAGGGCTGGCGCTCATTGTAACAAATTTAGATAAATAAGATTGAGCAGTGGCCTACCTCTTATTCTCCAAGAGAAACTTTAAGGTGTTCAGTTGAAATGAAGAATCAGAGAACCAGAATACATGTTCTAATAATTGATGCTCTTCGTGTCTGTGAGATGTATATATCCATCTAATTATCTACCTATATAGGTATACATATCTATCTTCTCAATTACATTTTAAACAGACATGAATACATCCAGATGATGTGACCTAATGTTACGAGTATTCAAAAAATAATTAGGCCAAGAGCCATCTGAAGTTAATTGCTTAGCTAATCTACTCACGGATTACCACGATGAAGAGCAAGCAATCTCAATGACTTTGACATGTACAAATCAATTTCTTTTGCTAACATACCACACAGAATATCATTGCATGACATGACAACTAAGTTCAGGAAATTCTGAAATCCCTGAAAAGCCAACCAGCTTTCTCTTTCCTTTGTTAAGATGATATTGTAAAGCCTTTTTACCTTTCTCTGTGTGTATGGATAATTACATCCCTAATTTTTTTTTCTGCTAGACCATTATAACCACTCAGCAGGACATATATTTGTTTAAAACCAAAAGAATTGTTTGGAGTATAAAAGTACTTATTACTCAGTATAACTGTGGGTGGCAGAACAAAGGCCAAAGGGAATTACATGTTTAATTCAGGTTATATACTTAAATCAAGTTACAAAATCCATCTTTTAAAACAAGACGCAACATTTGCACATAATGTGGTATAACAACATAAAGTCACTCACCCTAATTGCAAAATCCACAAAAGAAGAAACACGACACCCTACAGCTCCCCTTATTGTGTATAATACCTTTCACAGAGTATACTAGCTAGAAAAGCTAGAGAATGTTACTTCACCTATAGAAGAAAATGAAACAACCTGGTTTTGTAACCTAAGTTATTTCTCCATAGCAGTCACACAGCAGGATATTCAAGCTGAATTCAATTCCTACAAAAAGATAAATGAAGTAATTCTCTTAACACCTGTAATCTGACAATAGCAGAGCTAGTCAGAAAGCTTATGAAAAGCTAACATTTGAAAAAAAAAAAGACCAATGGCTTGCATGAACTTTTTTGTAAGCTTGGCATTGCAACACTGAAGTGATGGAAAATGTATTAAGGCAAAAAGCCATCAACAACCAAAGAAGTAAAAAACAAAACAACCCCCCCCCCCCCAAAATAAAAACAAACAAAAAAACCCCACAAAGACACCTATTAAATGCTAGCCAGCACATTCAATGCTTCACAGCATAAATCTTTGCAACAACATGCCTTGTTATTATGTGTTTCCAAACCTGAGCTGCATAAATAATAAAGGATGCACTGTAAGGTTACTTTGTCCAACGTTAAAAGAAAATGATCTACACATACAGATTCAGGACTCTAGTCGTAAGTAATGATTACCCAGCCTTTTTTTTGTGTGTCTGTCACCATATAAATACACACACATGTATGTCTTCACTGTGTTCAATGGATTCTTCTAACAAACCACTGCAGCTTAAGAGCACTTGCTTCAACAAAAGTTGTCTACAGAGATAGCTTCTCTGTGGTTGTTCACTTAAAAAAAAAAAAAAAAGAAAAAAAAAAGACCTGCACAGTTATATCAACATTTAAATTTCTTACATAGTCCTATACTCTTTCAAGAGAAGAGGACCAAATGTAATTCTGGGAACAAGTGCACCGTAGCTCTACAGTATTAGGTGCTCATCTATGTCTTGGGTGAACTAAGTTATTACTTCTTGAAACAACTTTTATTTTTTTTTTAATTTGAATTTAAAAAAACGAAGTCAATAAAGCTGAAAGGGTAGTTTTAAATGATCTCAATAGGGGAAACAGGTAATTAGATTTTATACTGATTATGTGTGCTGAAAAAGAGGGAAAGAAAATTAACATCAAAAGATTAATGCACAGTTTGTAGTAAGTATTGCTTGTAGGGACACTATAAGCTCATTTTCCTATCCCAAACCTCTCCATTAATTTGATTGTTAAAGATCACAGCAAAATTACATTTATTTTGAAAAGGATAACATATGTAAACTCAGTTAATTTTTGGAAGAAAAGATCATCAGATTACTGTAATTTATTAGAGAACTAAAAAAGGCACAACACAAAATGTAGTAGATGTTTAAAATGAACCCTGTACCACACTTTCAAATCATCAGTCACTAAAGCACACAGTAACTTTGATGGTTAAGTTCTTTGAAATGAAACGTAACATTGGGAAAACCAGAATAAGGTAGTGCGGTATCTTCTAAAATAATAGCAAGATTATCAGATATCAAATAGAATTCTTATAGCAGTCAGTATTCTAATGACAGTAGTAAGACATCAAATTTAAAACAAAGGCAAACCGCTTTAGCCTAGGTATACATTAATGTCTAGAAAAGTGGAAAACAAGTTACCTGAATTTGTAAGAAAGGATATCACATAGAGAACTAAGACTTAATAGGGCTAATTTAAGGGCATAAACCCTGAAGCAAGCACAACATTTTCAAACAGATTTATTTCAAAGCTAAAGAAGAAGAAAACTTCATATAGCCTCTAGTTTCATAAAAAGGTATCAAACCATACTTAAAAGCAGCTTCAGCTTTTTTGACATTATAAAGAACAGCTCCCATGCACCAAAAATCACTCCCTTTTTGTCACATGACTTTGAAAAGATTCCTATTTTCTTTCTGAGCAATAAACTGCTTCACATTTCACAAGAATATATATATATATATTTGATATGCAGAACGAGAAAGCTTGAACAAGAACTACTTGTTTTGTGTCTTTTGCGTGTCTTCTGAGGCTCTGAGTAGCAGGAAATCCATTCATAACCCATCAATAAATTATTGATGTAGATTACACTGCAGCCTGCTCATGAAAAGCTTCTATTTCTGTAAGCGACCACAATGTTCTTACCCAACTAAATGACTGCTCATCTACATACTGAAGACATCAGCGTTGAGGTTGACCAGTTTTACTTACTATGACTTCAGTGGCCATCTCTGTAGTAGATCGGGGGGGCATCTAGTTTTCCCCCTAGTTGACAGTAACCAAGTTCCCGTAGCAATAGAAAGGACCGATAGTTTTCATTTTCTTAAAGTTTTAAGTTTCTTAGGGGAATGCCTGTGGCAGACACTCTGCAGAGATGGAGATGGTGAGCTGCAGTTTTTGCATTTCCTATGGCTGATCAATGGCCGAGATAGCATGAAGCCAGCAAACATCTCAGAAAAATTTCTGCTAGTTATTTACACTTATATCAAAACAATAAATAAATGTTCTAGAAGTTATCAAACTTAATCTCATTACAAAAAATGTTCTTATTTTTCTTGTTCTGAAAACAATGAAGTCTGAAGCTGCTTCTTAATTACCTCAGTTCTAACTACTTTTTGATACTGGCACATTTGGGTGTCAGCTAAGGACAATGCAAATGGACTCGCCACATGGAACAACCACTGCTGGTTAACTAATTTTTTTTTTTGGAAACAAAAGAGTGAATACTGTAGTTATATAATACCACACTACACAAAAATAGTAACTGCAAGGAAGAGAAATCATTGTCATTGAAATTTTAAAAAGTAGCTTGACAGTAGGACTGAACTCCAAACAGATGCATTCCTGATCAACTCCTAATATGAAGAAGTACGTAAGTGAAGGCAGCCAACTCTTTGAATAATTTATAAGCAAACATTTTTCTTAAATTTTTTCTTTATTAAATTTAATCATAGCTTCCTTTCAGTAAAGGTTTTCAGTTTCATGGTCCCAAAATGATTTACAAAACTTAACTAAGTTAAGCAAAGTCTTGTGGCATTTTTTCCCCCAAATTGGTTGGAAACAGAAGTGCTGAGTTCCAACTCCTGTTCTTAGCGCTGCTATCAGAGTGGTTCCAAAGCATGTTTATCAATATGGCAATAGGCGCTGTATACATAAATTGCACCCAAGAAAATAAAACCTCTCAATGAGGCAAGCAAAGTTAAGAAGAAGGATTTATAACCTCCATAAGCAATCTAATTCTTGAGGTCAAGCTGACCCTTCCATGTGAATCAGTGACAGAAGACGTAAATACAGATGTCAGAAAAGATGTTTGAAGAAAAGCACTCTCTTTTCTGTCTTTCTCCTCTCATCATCTTTAAATACAAGACATAATTTTTGAGATTTTAAACTTATTCCTTCTATCAGCTCTAAGAAAAATATTCCCTGATTAAATTTTTTTGAATATACATGCTGTTTAGATCACCAGAACTCCTTATACTATTTCATCAAAGTAACCCCCCCATGGAACATGAAGTGCGCACACTAGATTATTTTCTAGTGAAACGTGTCTATGCTATAAGCTACTGACTGTATTTCCCCCCAAAAAACATCTAAAAGCTTAGTGTTCAATTTTTTGAGGGGTAAACTTTCTCTAATTTTGTTTTGTAATCCAAAAGTGTATACTGACAATATTTAGGGATATCAGGATTATCTTGTTTAAAGATTTGTTTGTAAAGCTTGTTTAAAGGTCCTATAAAGTCTACACAAGTACTATACAGACTGAGTTCTTCACAAGGTATTTCAGAATGCCATGCAGGAAATGGAAACTTCTGTTTTTCTATATTCAGGAATTATTTTTGTAGAACCACATAGGACTGCTCATCATTTGCTACCTATCCCTATAACACTGTAACCAGAAACAGAACTTGACAGAAATTTGTCTTGACTAGACAAAAAAAGGGCACTTTTTTTTTCCTGGCGATGTATCAAGTAGCGTATTGTAACTAACATATTCTGTGGTTCCATCATCACCCCAAACTGTATATTTATGCAACACTCCCTGCCCTGAGCTATCTGAATTTATATTAACATATACTGTTCTGCTTAACCACACCCAACAGCAGAACAATTTTTCAAAAGGCACATACACTGAGCGAAGAGGAATACTGTAGCATTTTGTGAAATAAATGGGATTTACAAAAAATTATAACATGTTTTATCCAGAAGGAGCAGGTGGCTGCTTCAAGCAGAGAAGATGACAGGAAAGTTAATGCAAAGCTGAAAAGTAACAGGTCAGAAGAGCACTATTTAGGAAAGAAGTGATGGAAGTTTAGGAGAAGAAGTATCTAAGAAAACAGCAGAAGGAAAGTGATGAGATAGAGCTATCCAAGTATCGGGAAGACGAGGACAAGACATTTGAAGACAAAAAGCTGGGGAGAAAGTGAGAGAGAAAGTGTTAAAAGGACTGTGCTGTTACAGGGCAAAATACCAAAGACGTACGTTTTTATTAGCACTATTTAAAAAAACAGTGATTATAGAAAGAGACAGGGTGATGAAGCTAGGAAGTTCAAGGGGGGGAGGTAAAGATTAGGAATGAAGCTGAGAAAGGATGCAGTTCAACTGAAGATGATTCTTCTATACCGATTCAGTCTTTGTTTCAATTTACTGATCCACACGCAGTTCATGTCATAAATAGCAGACAGATAAATCAGTATTAAAAGCACTCCACACCATTACCTGTTGTTTATTTCAGCTTTTGAATTGTTTTCAATTGGTTTATTGTATTGAAGTCCTTCTGTTAGCTTGCATATGAAAAAAAAAATAATTTTCTAATCTCAACGTGTTTATGGATATTAGAGAAATAAATATGCTAAGCAGCAATGCCAAAGGAAGGAAACAAAGAACTTTTATTATTTAGAGTATTTCTTATCTAATCAATGATATATTCAAACAAGTGCCTTTGAAAATTTTCCCCTCACACATGCTTTGGGAAATCTCCCCAGAAATGACAGCATAATATTACTCTCTTCTTGAGCATGGTTTGACATCAGTAAGCTCTGTTTTGCTTTCTATTATGTTAAGTACAGTGATTCCACTAGCTTTTTGTAACCCCTCCTCCACCTGTCAGCTTAATGCCTCTGCCTATGAAAAAGATACATTTCTATGGTCTATTTGTGTGCCGCCTAAGATAATAGGGAATTTGTTCAAACAACAAGACCAAATTAAACTTCAGAAACACAAGTTTTAAAACATGGAAAATCAGACTACAAAACACAAAGATGGAAATGTAACTCAGTCTTACCTATGCAGCTGTAAATACTCTCTGGGCCTGTTTAGAAGGTGAAGGAATCTGTCAACAATCTTGTTTTTCCCAACACCCTGTAGCAAATAAATATAATATGAAAACATAATTACACATTTAAGAGTGATATAAGTTGATTTAAGAGTTATTAAAGGTATAAAAAAGAGTTATTAAGTTATAAAGATATATTCAACAGCTACAAAAAAGAAAAAGGTAACTTTCCAAAACTGTTCAAAGATTCTCCAGACTTCTTTACAGGCAAACACAATTTCAGTTCACATCAAAGAACTCTGAATGCAATTTTATTTTATTTTACATATGTATGTATTTACAAAACCCTTATCTGTTTTACTAGGAGAAATCAGAAATAGGACTGTGTCTCTAGAGTTATCACTCGTGCTTATTCATCCCTTTAACTACCTCTGTTTGTTTACAACCCTTTCATTTCACAAAGGTATCGCAAGGCTCTGAATGCTGGGAAGTTGGCTTGCACTCAAGTTGAAAAGATACTTTTTGATGGTCATAGGAAACATCCTGTAGCTGTCATGACGAGTTAGACATTACCTTGATAATATCTGTTAATCTCATTTCACTGGAAGTTAGCAAAAAATGCTATCAGAATCAGAACTGGGTTGGAGATGACACTCCTACTGCAGTATGTCTGCATTAGCAAGCTGTGCAGAACAACGACGGTGAGTTTCTGGAGTGAACCAGATGTTTGTTGCTAATACCCCACCGTGTCCTGTACAACTGTTTCAGGAGCTGGTACTTAAGCCCATGCCTCGCCTGGTTACAAGGACGGAATTAACAGATGGAAGGCATTAGGTGTGCCGCTGGAGAACATGTTCTAGTTCAGTCTCAGCCTAAGGGAATCCAGGTCATACGTCCCTTGACGTGTACAAAACTGCAGTAAGGAGTTTCACTTCAAAAATTCTTTATCCCTCCTGCAAGAAAGTGCAGATTGCCAAGGGAAAAAAGGAAAAAGATAGATGAGTAGAAAGAAAAGTTCGATTGTAACCCAGCCAAAAGCAGATTGAGAAGATACCATCCCTCTACTGAGATTCACACTCTGACTGCATGAATGCATCATTAGTCCATACCAGTGTAAAGCAAAGCAGATGAATATAACCCACAGACAGATTAAAGAGATTAGATTAAACCAACTTGAGACCAGCTAATCTGTTTCACTTGGCATTGAAACAGAATAGGAGCATTCATAACTGCAAGTTATGACATTTATGACTAAGTTCTAGCTGAAAGATGGTAATTGACAGCTGCAGAATTGCAAACTGTTTAAGCTTCTCAGAAGGGGACCACAGTTTCTCATATGACTACATTCATGAGAATGGAGAATCACACACATATGTGTGGAAGTTGAAATCATGGAAGGAAAGTTCTCACCATAAGAGCAGAGGAAAAAAAAAATACAGCAGAGATGACAAAAATAGAACTACCTAGATCCTACTGTAGAGTCAACTTGAACACGGGAAAGCTAACTCAAGTTAGCGTTCTGCCACACGCCTTCTCACGACCCTTCCTCCATCTGGTCCTTCAGAAGAACCTATGGTTTTACACCCAGTTGTAATAAGAAGCTACAACACATTTAATATCTATCATTTGACAGTTCTGAAAACTGTCACTGGAATTCTCCACTGCATTCTCCACTGCTTTGATACAGGGGATGATGTTGTGACAACAATTTTTCTAGAAATTCAGAAGATACCCATTTGGGGGAAAACATGCAACTTCAGGAACTAGATCAGAAGCAATGAAAGAAACCAGAAACAGGACAAGAATCCTCTAGTAGCACACATGCACAATTTTATTCCCATTTGTTTGCTACTACTTGCAGTCAGATTCTTAAAATCATAAATGGGTGAAAAAATGGGAATACTTCGAATGTCCAGCACAAATATCCATGCTGAAAGCAGCTTCCTTTTCTTTTCCTAGGAGAGCTAAAAAAAAACCTGGGCGGATGCCCACATGGAGTTTTCTGTACGAATCCCTAGTGGTCTGCACATTCTTTTCCCTGCAGAGGGAAACTCTAGCCAGCTACAGCAAGTACAAAGCTGAAGAAATATCTCAATCAACGTAAAACAGAGTTAATATCAAACAAATGGTTACTGTACATTTATGGTAGATTCTTAAAATAATGTTTGTAAAGAGTATTTTCCCAGCTACAAAATAACACATTTTTTCCCCTCTCTCTCTCCTTTTACAACAGATAAAGGGCTGAATGGCTGGTTTTGTGTATTTCTGTCCAGGCTGTTATCACCAACAGTAGTGGCAAGAATGCACCTTGCCTTTGAAAAGATGCTTGAAAGACACCAGCATGGTGGAAGACCACCATGGAGGAAGGCAGACAGCACTATTACCCAAGTAACACAGTGAAGCTGATGGGAGTTGTGCCATCACCACACCTCACCCTTTTCTTGTGTTTGTACATCTCTCCAGATTCCCTGCACACCTGCTTTTATTTCATTTTAAGGCTAACTTGATTTCAGAATGTGGTACATTTTTAAAACGTGCATGCAGTATCCAAAGGCCAAAAGGCATTCCCACCAGATTTTAGCTATTATAAACACATTAACATTGCCCAATTTCTAGACTGAACTGCTTCAGAGAGTACATTATGTGCCTTCATAGAGGTTGTGGTATACCACAGAAAATTCTTGGTTGGCAACAGTAGCTGGAGTAAAGTTCAAGTCAAAGCCCTTTGATTCTGTTCCTCCACATTCTTACTTCATGACAAGTTTCCACTTCTCTTTGTCTCTGTTACTGCATTGAGAAGGCATGATATATTAGAAAGTAAGGAGGAGAGACCACAGCCATTTAGAGGGGTCTTTTATACCACTAAAAAACTGCAAAAAAGAGCTCAGACAAGTTCCTTCCTTTAGTAATACTTATTAACGTAAGGCCAAGAAAATTTTATTCTGAACTCACTGGATCCTCATGGCATCAAGAATATGTCTGGTAGCTTTCTTCAGATGAACACGAAACGTGGAAAATGCTAACCTATTTCAGAAAAAAAAAACCCAACTTCTGAAATAAGTTACAGGCATCCCAGAAATAAGAAACCACCATAATGGCAACAAAATCGTCCTCGTCTCTTTTCAATCTTTACCCAGTGCCAAGGATCAAGCTGTATCTTACAGCCACCCACATAGCTTGTAGTCAGCTATTTGAACAGAAAGAATAGGAACTACACATGTCCTGTGAGCACACTAAAATGCTCAGCTGAACTCAGCCTGGATTCGGAATGTCATCTCACATCATCTGCGATTTCTGCAGCCTAACGTGACGCTCAGAGAACAAACCAGTTTGCCATTAACACTTTGTGCGTTATTTATAGATGTACGATTGCGGTTACTTCATTTATCAGAAATACAAGCATATGCTAATTAGAGGGAAAATAACATCTGTGTTGGTGTTTCAGCTGAAGTGAATAAAAATATTTCAGAAAGCAAGTATCAGACAATTTTTACTCTGTCAGACATATGAGACAACTGAAATCGGAAAATGGGAAGTAAATATCTGCACTAATGAATAACAAGAAGGACACTATGTAATTAGAAAGCAAAATAATCCCTTAGTTAAAAATTCTCTTAACTGACATTGTAAACACTTGTTACCAAGGATAAAATGACTTAATCTTCTAGCAGTAACTGCCATTTCAAGCATAAACAAGGTTTTTACAGGTCCCTGGAGGTGTTTTGCAATTCAGGATACAGCTATTACAGTAGTGGGACAAATTTCTCCCCCACACAATCCAACTTAACTCTGTAAAATTATGGTCCCAGGGAACTGGGCCCAAGCTTTTGAAATTAACAGTTTGCCTCTTAGAAAAAAAAGTCTAAAAAAATGCTTCCTCATTTTCTTTTAAATGATTTTCAGGTCATAGTGAAGCAGTTAAAGAGGTTAGCATGTTGTGCTCTTCTGTGCTGTCCTTCAGCTGAGGCACGGCAATCGCACCTTTTCCATTTCAGCACAGAGTCATCCCACATAGCTTAAGTCACTTTCAGCAGAGCACCTATTTCATTACTGAAGAATGAAACAAGTTTTTAAAACCAGTGGGAAAATCAGTTTGTCACATTTTTATTTTGGCCTTAAAAGAATGTTTGTAATTAATTTTAAAATTGTATTAAGAGGGGTAAAGGACAATCTTGACTTCTTATTAAAGTTTAATATACAATATACAGAACCCTCATGTCAAAGTTCTCAGTTTTTGACTTCATAAAAAGAGTTATATTGATAGCATCATTAAGACAGAAACTTATGTTTTCTTCATTTTCCTAAGTGAAGAAAATGAGGACATTTTTGCTAATGAATGGTTTTTAACATTGAGTCTGGCACTGAACCATCTTCCATGCCTGTAACTTCCCTGTATGTGCCAACGAAACATTTGCAAGAGCGCATGCATTTTGATAGTGGCTGCTATTTTTACACCCAAGGATGTAAAATCAGAACTACAGTCCTGATTTAAAAATAAAAAATGGTATCACCAGAACAACAAGTAGCACCCTATACAACTCTCTGAAATGCTCCTGGTATTATTAAGCTTATCAATTCCTGCTTGGAACAAATACAAATAAAGCAGTAGTGATCTAAGTATTGCCCTAGCTATCATCTATATACTGGTCACAACAGTGCACTGCACATGAGTGTTCTGTTGTTTAGGCTCTCATTATTTTATTATTAATTTATCATCTGAGGCAAGCAAAAAAATAAAATTAAAAAAAAATAAAATTTCACAAGAATAGCAAATAAACTTAATTTTCAAGAAGTCATAAATTGATTGTTTTGGATACATCCCTGACTACAAGTCTAGACAAGCTTGTAGATACCCTGCTTTTTTTCTGAATTTAAGCACAATATTTGGCACAGTGCATTGCTAGGCAAAATGTCATCTTTACATTTCCAGTGAGGCAGGACAGCTTGAAGTTCAGTGCAGAGAAAGATACCAAAAAAAATAATTTATGGGAAGACAACTCCCAAAGAAAACCAATTAATTGTTCATTTTTCTGTTCTGATCCTTCAATATAGCTCGCAAAGGCAGAAAGCAATAATATAAGCAGACATTTAATGAGCACGCTTATTCTCAGATGTGCAAATGTGGTTACTACTGTAGCAAATGAGACAAATATTTTCCAATTTTTCCACAACTGCAACACAGAATTCCTTAGGCAAAAAAATACCATAATAGTTTGCCCAATTTAGCTCATTTAGAGCTCAACTTCTTTATGCTCATAATGATAATAATAAAAAAAAAAGTTGGTTTAGGTTAGTACATTCTTGCCTTGCAGAGGAAGCTGTCCATTTTTACAAGTAGAAGCAGGAAAACGAAGTCCTTTACACTATTTCTAGAGGAGCTGAGATGCTAAGCATTTGGTATTTCTAGCTTTGCTGGTGACAGATATTAGTACACTCTCACTATATATTTAATTCAATTTCACAAAGATATAAGAAGAATATTATGCCAGAAAAAAAGCTCTATTCTAGCACATTGTTTTAGATATGTTTAAGAAAGATTCAATTGTTTGTCTTACTAAATTCTTCAAGAACAAAATAAATTCCTAGTGGTAGTCCATGAGTTCAGTGAAATTGATCTCTCATTTAAAGAAAGGATGCAATTACATGTTGATTTATCTCCCTGATGGAAGAATAAGCGCCAAAAGGCCATTACATTTCTAAATTCTTTTAACATATTTGTGACCGTCTACTTGCTGTAGGCTCACTTTAACATTTTTACTAAGCACTGCCAGAGATTTTGTCATGGTCTTCTTTCTAATTATATACAGCAATATTTAGCACCTTCATAGAATCCTTCATTCTTATTCTACTTCGTATTCTTTTCTCACTTCCCCTTACATATACATTGTCTAATTAGACTTGTGAAGTGCTTTCCTTAAACAGGAGAGAAAAGAGGGAAGCAACTTTGAACAACAGTAAAAACACAAAGTCAAAATCCAAATTTCCACACCATCAAATGAAGAAGCACAAGATTTAAATGCTCTCTGTATTCAGCAGTAATTTAATTAGTAACTTACAGCATATCTGATTATTCTTATTATCAACTTGGTGTTTCTTGTTGAAAAATGGACATAACCAATATGAAAGCTAGAATAATAGACGCTGGAGTGCCATGTCTTATGTCTTAATAATAATTATTCAGGAGAGGAAAAAAAAAGCTCTTCCTTATTATTGTTCAAGGAGAGACTAGCCAGCGCCAAATACTTAAAAATAGTAAAGGTTGCTGATGAAGAAAACGACAAACCAAAGAGCAACTGGCAACTGTGGAAAGAGAAGAGCAAGCAGAAGATGACATATAGGGAATGGTGCTGATGAACACTGAGCCTGTCCCAATGCATATTTCATTTCCTCTGTCCATTCTTCAGGAAGACTGACAGAGAAAGTTCTTCAGTTTCATACAATATGTACAGTAATGTTTACTTTTCCTTGCTACGCTTTACACTTTGAAAATGGTACAAGGTCTACAACACATAATGTAAGTGCACAAGACAAAACACTCTGTGCCAAAGCTTTCAGGGTACAGTCAAAAAGAGGGGCATAAACTGCTTTAGACACACCTAAGAATATTGCCTACACATGGGCTGTGAGGCATTGGCACAGGCTGTCCAGGGAAGTGGTTGAGTCACCATCCCTGGAGGTATGCAGAAGACGTGTAGGTGTGGTGCTCAGGGACACAGGCGGCCTAGTGGTAGACTTGGCAGTGCTAGGTTAACAGTTAGACTTGATGACCTTGGAGGTCTGTTTCAACCTAAATGATTCTATTGAACAATCCAAAAAATGAGCATATTATTTAAAAGACCCATTATGGAATGGATAAGGGTTAATGAAGCATTAATGAAGATGTGGCCTGGGATTACATGTAGTTCTCAAGGTATGGCAGCACACCTGGGCCTGTTTACACGCTTCATTCATTTAAAAATATTTATACTTATACCATATGTATACAGTGAATAAAAACAGAGTAACTCTAAAGGACAAAATGAACACAATTTTTTATGAGATGCTTCCTGCACGGTAACTGTGAAAGCAGATATATTCAGGATTCATTGCTACAGCAGAACTTGTTCAATTTATGAGATCAGCTATCTGAGCAGCTCATACTATGAATTACAGCAAAAGACTGAGGTCAAATAAAATAATTCCATTTTGTTTAACATGGGGTTAAGTGTTTCAGTACTTCAGGGTTACAAAAGAGTTCAGAAGTGACAAGGCCATGAGCCTTCTCTCCCCAGAAAGCCAGAAATCCCTTAGAACTATGAATATTTTGTTTGGTCTCTTCAAAGACAGCTGATGTTTGCCAAGACTTCACCTATGACCAATAAAGGTCATCTAACACCTCTCTTGAGGCAACTTCCAAATGCAAGAATTTTGTAACACTTCTCTGGGAAATGTTATATGTAAAATTTTAAATTTTAAGACAAAAAAAAATGGTTTTGCCACTGCTAGTTTAAAAGTTTTCCCACATAAACAAATTTTGTTTATTAGCATAATTTATCTCTTATTTGCCAAACGCAGGAAATTTAAGGAGATTGTAAAAGTAGCCAATCCACAATCTGTACAATGTCCATCAGAAAAAAAATTCCCAACAAAATAGCCTGAAAGTTTTCCTTGGTAAAAATAATTCAATCCCAAGAAGCTCAGGGAATAATGTAAGAGCTATATGGTAATGATGACATAAACAGTCATTGCGACGTTGGAAATAAGTAACCTTTACTAAACAGGATTCTTGTGGTTGTCTGCCTATTGCTTTGAGAGCAATAAATAGCTGCTTACTCGCAGCCAAGGAAGAAGCTGCTTTATGGTTGCTTTGAGAAACTATGGATGGCCTCATTCACACTCAGACTTCAGGCACTTTCTGGATGTAATATCAGAAACCATATTTAAAATGCTGGCATCGCCTTTTATTAAAAACTATTCAACAGCTGAAAATTCTTATCCATCCACTGCCTTTCCTGAGGACCCAAAGAAACCTGTTTGCTTATATATCGAACTGAAGCACATTCCAGTCAGCAATCCAAATAAATCAACAAGCATCGCAAGCAAACATTTAGAGAAAGCCATATTTTCACATAATACATGTATGCAGCAAAATCCTGGGCCACATAGGCATCAAGGACTACATATGAATAAAGTAGTTTATTTGTGAGGTTGAACTCCTCCTGAATGATTTGTTAGCATCCAACATCTCCTTGGCTTCATTAAGAAAGGCAGTCCATAACATCCACCAAGATCATTTAGTTTTGACTTACTGAATTTCAAATACTAATCTTCAAAGTTCAAATCCCGAAAACAAGTCTGTTAAAAGGATTCTCATCAGTCAGCTCGCAACTAAAAAAATGATAATACTACACATGAGACTGCAATTACAAACTCTGAAATCAAGAAAATGGACTAAAGCTAACAGAAACTGTGTGCCCATGTGTGTTATCAAAATCAAGGAGGTAAAAGAGGAAAACCAAATCCAGTCTTTAAAGAAAGATCAAGCCTTGATAGATCAAGCCTTGCACAATCATTAGCAACTGAAAGGAGATAGTCACTTATGTAGTCATAATTGTGATGGACCAAATTACGTTCTAAGGTACATGCCAACTCATTTAAATATCTAGGAAATGACACAGGCATTCAAAGGGATATTAGTCATGTATTTTGAAAGACCTAGGTTCAGAGTATTTGAATTGTCAGTTACTTACACTGATTTTCCATGATTTACTCATTCACCAACAAGAAGTATAACAGAAAGGAACTCAAACCAGCATTTTGCATCTCCACACAAAAACAGCATTTCTTTCTTCCAAATACAAAGCACAGGTACACACTGAATTATGTATCAAGCACACGGAAATTAAATTCTACCTTCTAATTACAGACTAAACTGTTAAAGTAACTGAACAGCAAAAGATTTTTTTTTTAAATCATACGCTTTATAAAAAGAGGATAAAAACTGTATTATCTTCAATGGGAAGATACTTGTGCATTTAACATGAAAACATATAGTTGCTTTTGCAGCACTTGCACAGGATTCATCACATGCTGTAAGAATTTTCAGTAATATACGTAAAGAATTACCCTATCAATTTCTAAATGGTTAGTAAACATCTGAAAAATCAAGGATGACTGGTGTGGTCCCAAAAGACTGTGAAATGGCAAATAGAGTGCTCAAACTTAAAAACAGTATTTTTTTTTTTTTTAAAAAAAAAAAAGGTCAGTTGGCCTAACTTAGTCACACACAGAAACAGTGGAACAAATTAGCAAAGAATAAACCTGGATGTACTCAGAAAGTATGTTAGCAATTAAAAAGTAAAACCCGTAAGTATTACAGATTTGCCAAGGCCAAATCACAGCAAACCAATCAATTTTAATGGCAGAACTGAGCGGATGTCTAAAATCAAAGCAGTATGTTCCAAACCTTCCACCTGGTTAAATCTTTTAACACTGTCTCCAGTACAAGTTTCGTAAGCTTTAAGAAAATATGGCACAGAGTAAATTATTAAAGATGAGTATACCTCTGCTGGAAAAACACCTTAAAAACAAAAACCATACTCATGTAGTCTTCAATATTTTTTCTCAAACTGGTAAAACACATGAAGCATGTGTCAGGGGCCTGAGTGTACCACTAAGCTCTGCAAGCTCTTCCATGCCCACCTAGGGGCTTTAGCTGTCTGTGTTGAAGATCAGCTCTGATAGCTGCTGAGCAAGCCCCAAGTAACCTCACTGAGATCCCCTTTCTCCCCATTGTTTAGGAGCTGCATTTACACTCAGGCCCTTCCTCAGTTCCTTCCTGACTTACACTCCAGTGCTGACGTGCCTGGCCCTGAACCTTGCTGACCGCAGCCCAGACCTGCTGTCTTGACCTCAGACCTGGCTTGTCACTGCGAACCTGTCTGGCCTCCTCAGGCACCAGGCTCACCCCGGCTGCTGACCCCAAGACTTCTTGCTTGGACACTGTGGGACTGTGAACCTTGTCAGGGAGGACAGCAGCTCCTGCAGGCAATTTGTACTATACGTTTTCAGTAACAACTTGGCAGATGGCACTATTAATGGAATAGGAAAAATAGATCATATTTCACTTATGAAAGAGTGTTTAATTTATGAAATTTATATTTCATTTACCAATATATGACACCTTTTGGGAGAACCTGGCATCATCCAGCAAAAAGTCTACAGAGGTTTGAAGTATGAAATCTCAAATACAAGCTCTTAAAAAGGACTCTATATCAGTAAGACTGCACATAAACATATGCTGTAATTTTAATAGATGCACTTTAACAACAATTACCATTTTACATTCCTCGCTGTGTAGGTTAGACCATTAGCGTTTTGGGTTAGACTTTTTCCAAAGGCTATTGCAAAACATAAAGAGAAACATCTGCTAGAAAATTACTGTAACCATGCTATGGGAAAGCTAAACCAAAGGGAGAAGATTATTTTATGAGGGGAAGAAAAATCAACCTGGTAGCTTGGGAAATCACTTTCCTGAACACTTTAAACATACAGAAATAATAACAAAACCTCTTTTTTAGAGCTAACTGGCAAAGCAAGTAATTCTGTTTAAGTCACCTGACAGTTCCACTGATAGTTTAAGATGGTTGTGAAGAACAAAGACTTTTAAACATAACCACTAAGAGAACATCTGCCCATACCTAACTTTGGGGAGACTATAAACTCTTAGAAGCTGTCACGAAACAGCAGTGACCAACTAAAAGAATGTCAGGCCCCATGATCTCAACAATACAGTCTCCAGCAACAAAGATATGTGCCAAAGAAGAAAGTGAATCTAATAAAAATTAGAATAATACTTAATTCTACACCTCTTATCCTCACTAGAAATTTTAAAGGAGAGGTTTTGCTACTTATCTATGAAGAATAACCAAAGCAATTGACCAAATATTTTATTGGTAATGATGTTATACATAGCCATTAATATTTTCTCTTTCTACTCTGACAGCAATGTAAAAACAAACAACAACAACAAAACACACACACAAAAAATACTTAAGGCATTTACATTTTCCACCAATACGTGCTCATAAAACCAATGGATGTTAATAGATAAAGAGTCAAAAATAGGTAAATTACCTCGGTAGTACCAATGGATGCAATTTCAATGAAGCAAAACAGATTTAATTTCATTATTAAATAATGAGTTTTAAGAAATGTTTAACTCACCT
This sequence comes from Cygnus olor, assembly GCF_009769625.2. Classification (NCBI taxonomy): domain Eukaryota; kingdom Metazoa; phylum Chordata; class Aves; order Anseriformes; family Anatidae; genus Cygnus; species Cygnus olor. The sequence goes on from NC_049169.1 coordinate 177,207,273, forward strand.
GATTACCAACTAAAAGAAGATGTTCTCCCAGCAGAAAGTCTTTTAGCATATCTTCCATTACCATCATGTGCTAGAGAAACAAAAAGATGATTTTTTACTCCTGTTTTTATGCTCTCAGAAGTTTATATATTCACTAATAATAATAGTAAACGAGAACTTTCAAGATTTGGGGCCAATTTATTTTTTTTTTAAGTTATACTAACCACTACTTACTACATAGCCAGTGTCTCTCAGTCAATAATAGCAGAGGCAATCTACCCAGTGACTAAAACAATGAAACAAAAATACAAACTCTACTTCTGCATTTCCTTTGCTCTGATCAGTTCTGGGTATTTGATTTCCCTAACTGTGTCATTCTCTGTAATCATTCCAAATACATTTTCTTTTTAGCCTAGGTGAATGTTTGTCACCTACAGCATAAGAACTTTCATTTACACACATATGACAATTTTCCAGCAACTGTACAGGTAGGAAGTAAAATATATCCTGGTAGAACTGTACAGAAAACAAACAGGGAATTAAAAGGGAACTGACATGAATATGTAAATTATACACTTTTTTTTTTTTTTAAGTTCAACACCAGGTGTAGCTTAATAAAAAACACACTTTCCTATTATAATTAACCTTTAGTTTCAAGGAAAATAAGGACAGAAAAATACAAGCTCAAGTCTAAAGGTGTTTATTATGTTTCTTATAACTTCTAAATTAGACTGCCTAACTGAAGTCAAAGTACAACATGTATTGTACGCACATCCAGCATTATAAAATGTAACACACACTGTACAAAATTCAACCTTATTATGCTCCTCACAAATAATTTGTTTAAAAGGATCAGAAGGATTTAAGGATAATGTGGCAATGCAGAGTACTTTACTAGCAATAGTCTTGAATATTTCTCTACTGTACCTAGTGAAAATAGGTCATCTGTAAGTAGGTCAGACAAGCTACTTACAGAAATAAATGCTTGCCTTTAGATAAAGGTATAGATAAACATAGTTTTTCCACATTATCATTCTATCTCTAGTACTTAATTTTGAAAAAAAACAAACCCACAAAAAACCAGTACGTCACATGCAATTTCTGAGCATATAGAAATACTCAGTTTGCAAGTGTGTGAAAGATATTTCAGGTTTCCAAATCTCTCCAGAACGGAGGGCGGGGGTGGGGGGAAGAAACTCGTGTAAACATAGCTTAATACCACAAAATCCTAACCAGGCATGTCAAAAGACTACTGAACACTCAACATACAATTAATTCAAGAAGACCTCACGGCAAGCTACTGTATTTTCTGAAAGCACACACACTAGCAATTTATCGCTGATGAGAGTAACTTTGACCAGATATAGCATAAATTCTAGCAAGTCAGTTTTACCACACTTACTGATTACATTTTTTGATTCTACTGCTAAAGCATGAGGATTTCCCTCAGATGAATTCTGTTTTATGCTAAAGTGGACAAATATACATACGTTCTAGTTTCCCTGCAGAACAACTTTCCTACAAGATTATTGATATATCTATTTTTTTTTCACCAGCGCATAAATTAACATTGTATTAGGATGCGTGCAGACATTTCAGATTCAATATTTACATGAAGAACCTGTAAGTAGACACAGCAATATCGTATCAACTTTATCAACCCATGTTCAGCAGACACTGGGAAGAAATTGGCATTTATCGTACTACCTAAAAATCATTTCCATCCCTGTGCTGCTTGCTGTGGACAGAGAGCAATGTACTGCAGCAAAGCTAAATTCCACTGGAACATGTAATGCTTCAAGACCAAAACTATGCACTTCATTACATTGTACAGAACTGCAAAGGGCTGAGGACATAAATAAACCAACAGAGAAAAAAATTGATGTAATTTTTAGACACAAGAGAGGAAAAGTTGCATTGGACTTGTAAACCAAATTTGTTCTCCAGCAAGTTTTGCTAAATTATCACTACAACACTTGAATGACTGAACTACAGTAGGAACTTGCAATACAGAACGTAAGAGTGAAATTCATTCTGAAAAGGGAACAGCTATTCTGACAGGTATTTGGTTGTCGTTTCCTCTAGGATTCAGAATTCATTGCTACCAGGGGCAGATACAGAGCAGTTTGTTCTATGCAGCGTTTTTAACAAACGTCGCCTAAACAAAACTGATGCATAATATCAGCCACAGTTTTCTGCAGTGTGTTCAATTATACTTACTGAAGCAATAAGCAAGAAGACTGAAGAAGCAATGCAGATATGAATCCTAGTAAGACTTAGGATTTCATTTCCAACACACTGAAATAAAGTACTTTACTGAAATGGCAACACAGAACAAAATCTCACATGAAATGTTACTGGGGAAGATGAAGAAGACTGTCATCTGTTCTCCTTGCATGGCCTGTCACCTTCAGTAGGTGATACCCATGTAGCAGAAAGGACAGCCTTTCTGGGAAGAAATTACAAGCAAGAAAAGAAGAAAAAATAGAGCAGAAGAGAAAAGGAAATTCACAAAGTAGGGAGATTCACACTAGTCTCTTCAAAAGCTATCAGTGAAATATCATAGTCACTCAAAGGGTAATTCTCTGGCTAAGGATAACCTTGTCCGACAGTTTTGAGGCCCACAAATTAGATGGAGAAGACAGCTGCAGTACACCTACCTCTATAAAAGCAACACGGGAGAAGGTGGAACTAAAACAAACAAAAAAAAGTCACCAAGCCCTTTCCTTTTATTGTGTTCACTAATTGCTCTTACTCTTTGCTACTGTGAACAAGTTAACATTAATAACACTAGCAACTAATTAATAACTCAAGTTAAATAAAATAATAATTATCTAATAACTAACTAGTAACACTAATTACTCTTCACCTTGCTTTTCAAGCATACAGCGTTAATTCAAATACAAGGCAGGTACTACCGACCTGCAAAACTTCCTATCATGAGCTTGTAAAACACTCCGTCAGGATGGAATCAATAACCCAGCCACAAGAGTTGATTGGGTCAGCAGCAGCAATAAAATCACTCAATAAAACATCTTATCAAATAATTCTAAATAAAATTCAAGTTGATTCAAAGTCGTTTAGCATTTTATGAATGTACAATGGGATTGTTACAACATCTTCAAAGGGACACAGTGAAGATGGATCTGAAATGAGCATCAAATCCCCTGAGAAAAAAATTTATCCTAAAGAAGCTACTCCAGAAATATAACCTTCAAAATTAGTATATTATTTAATAAATGTGAATATGTGCATTAGTATGCATTTAACAAACTTTTTGTACCTGAGAAACCAGCGAATTCTACTTACTTGAGCATTTTCATAAAACAACACATCAGGCACTTTCATTTTCTCACTTGGGTTATAAACTGGCATAGTCACAGATCCTATCTTCAGAATCCCATTGTTTATTTCACCTAGACATTTTTCAGGAAACAAACAAGCACATGCATTACTTATACCATCCTCTGAGCAGACATGCAATCAATCGCCAATGCTTACAAGTGAAAGTTTGCAAATTTTAACACGGCTGTGGGTTGCTATAAATGACTTCTATCTAAAGTGAATGCCTGAAAGATTATCTGTTAACAAGAGGTTGCATTATAATGAATTTGAATTCTCTTTATAATTGCAAAGAAGTCTACTACAATAAATGATGAACAGGTGATCTTACGTAAAAAATATCATAAAGTACACTAGAAGCTGTGACAGCTACCTTGGTTTAACTTCATACTCTTGTTTTGTTATTGGAATACCACTAACTTTGTCAGGCCACATTTCCTCAACTCACGAGCTCTTCAATCTCTTCTATTCTCTATTTTCTCTAAGTGTCCCAGTAGGCGTAGGATGTGGATGGGACTGAGGAGAGCTGGGGCCAACCCATCACAGCAGTACTAGAGTGTTGATTTTTACATCCAGAATTACTTTTTTGACCAAATGGGTTAATTCTATAAAGTGGACACATTTAACACCTGCTGAAAACTGAATAAATTTGCACTTGAAGGTATAACCTTCAACTCTGAGAGAGAAAGTAAAAAAAACTAACAAATTCTTACATCAAGAGAACCATAAATTTCTTCCTTAGGAAAGCAGAAGCTAAGTGTATATAATAATAAAAAGGGATTATAATGTGCTCTCTTCTAAAACATCGGACAGAGAAACGTGAAGAAATTTCAAGGGAGGCATCAGGATGGAAAAAAATGGTAAGCAGATAGCATAATGCAATCAGAAATATTTCTAATTATTTCACAAATGATTTTAACATATATATATAAACATATAATACAAATACAGATACAATGCATTATATACATTATAATACAATATTATGTAATATTATATATTCACCTATACGTGTGTATACATATACAGCCATTCATGCATTATCAATAAAGCATGTATTCTATACATCATAGTATTATATATACCTATGCAGATACACATAAATGCATATATACATGCATACATACACCTATGCAGCCATTCATGCATTATTATGCCTGTGTTTTTTTTATATATTTTTCACCTACATAAAAAAAAAAAAAAAAACAGAGTCTATATTAATTCTGACCAAAGACATGTTTGCTACTGTAGAGATCTAACTGTGAAAACACAGAAGTCAAATACATCACAAAACTGAGAATTATCCACACAGGGAAATGACAGCAAATATAATACTGACGGAGTATGGATCAAAGCTGTTGAAAGGAAAAGTTTAGTGAACAGAAAATGGCAGATAACTGAACGTGTGCTACGTGATGGAAGTTATCAAAACTTACACAATCAGCATGAAGACCAAAGGACAGGCAGGAATGAAAAAGAAGTGAGAAAAATGGCAGAAGCAGAAATATGTGTGAAGTACTGAAGGCTCTTTCAAAAGAATACAGGTTGCAGGAGGTAAAGAAACAAAGCCATGCTGGATAAAGATGATATGTAACAGCAACTTAAAGAAAATTTAAAAAAAGAAGAAAAACTAATAAAGAATTATGTACCAGAATGAAAACAAAATACAACCCAAGACTCCTACAAGAGTCTTGATGAGAAAGAGGTTGATTTTACCAGTGAAGATAAAAAAAGCAATGGTAAAGAACATATCAGAGAAAGATTAAGATCAAAACAAAGCTGTAACTACGAACCATGCAAAACAGTAGTACAAGTGATAATAATAATAAAACAGACAAATAAATAAAAAACATCAAATCAACAACAATAAAAGTCCAAGAGCTGGTCAAGTGTCTGAGGTCATCGATCTGTTAGACTGGGAAACCCTTAAACATGTCAAGGGCATAAATTTCATGGGCAGGGAATGCAACAGACAATACGTAAGTATCAGCATACTAAGAGTTATTACTTCCCAATACAACATAGCCAAATGGATGTAACTGAAGCAAACTACATTTAATTTTGAGGTCATTTAGTGCACATTTATATGCTGAACTATCTGAGTAACATTCATGAAGAACAGGACAAAAAGATGGCACAAACTTACAAGTGTAATCCTTCTCCTCTAGTTTCTTTGTGTTATCTGGACTTGACTCAATACCAGAATCCTGTAGATTTTTGTGTAAAGCTGATCTGGCAAGGCTTGGTAAAAACCTAAATGAAGAAATAAAAGAGGTAAAACACTTTTTAAGGAAGTTTTCTTAAAAGTTTTCAGTATTTTCTGTAAAGTAAAACCAGTATGAAGCTTTACTTAGATCTCCAAACCCTTAATGTCTATGTCTATGCCCTCGTATAAGTTGCATGCTCATTATAAAAAGCTTCAGTATTATGGAATATTGCAAGAAAAGTTGCAATGTAGGATGAATTAGGACTGGAAGTATGTAATATCCTCATTCCACTATCAGTAAGAGCTACTATAGAAACGATGTTTATTTGGAAACACCTCTACACTTGACTCAGTTCCCTTGAACCCAGAGCTCTAAAGTGAAATAAAGAGCTCTGTGGCATACAGTTTGAGGCCCAACCAGTTTTCCAAACCTTTTGTTAATTAAAATTTGCCTTCTTTAAAAGAAAAGTATAGAAAACAAACAAACAAACAAAAAACACTATGTTCATAACTTTTTTTATATACAGTTTATAGAACTGAAACTGAACCTCCATCAAACATCCAGCCGTACTAGACATTAATATAACTCTGCTTTGAGTGTTTTGACACAGAGAAGTAATGTTGATAATGGTGACCTAGCTTGTATGATATCATTAAACATCATCATAAAGATGAGAAAACAGTACAAAACCATTCTGACTTAGCTCTCAAGTCTGAGAATACCACAGAAATAGTTTTGAAGAAATGACAGAATTTAAGAAGCAAGAGAGCAATTGCATTATTTACTGAATTGCATTAAAAGATATCTTGCATGTTAGCAATAGACCAAGGAACTCTGGAACTTCCACCCAAACTGGCACTTCTACCTGGAAAGGCAGGCTTTATTAACAGCATAGTAAAGGCTTTCATCTGGATGTTGTGACAGTCGCCGACAAATTCGCAACAGTTGTCGAGTAGATAAAGATGAAGCCAGAGACTGTGCCTGTCAAAAAATACAAGGTGGTTTAACTACTTCATCTTTGGGAATTGATCTCAGGGATTTAAACTGAATGAGTCAGGAAAAAATGCAATCCAAAAGTAATTATTTCAAGTTTTCTCCTAATTCATAAGTGCTTTCTGCCTCCTATAGTAGCGTGTGCTTTTTAATCCACACGTTTGTAATTCTGTATTTGTTGCAGCACTTCAGTGTCACGGAAATCATGATGTTATCTACAGATTTGCTTTATGATTTCACTTGATAAGCAACAGGGAAAAATGTGCTGATAACTTAATTTTCTGTGCTATATAAATCCGAAAACTAAACAGGATAATAACAAGGAGATTAGCCATGGTAAAAGGACCAATGTCTTAAAATCTATAGTCTGCTCTTCACAAGCTGAATATGAGCTCCACATGTAATGCTCTGGCAAAAGGGTCTGGCAGGATTCGTGGATGTATAAACAAGACAACACTGGACAGAAGTAAGGAGATTGTATCACCTCTGCACACGCCTTTTGGGTGGGCCATTACTGGAACACTGTGTCCTTTTCTGTTGTCCATGTGTTAAAGTAAATGCTAGAAATTGGACATGATTCAGTAAGGAGTTACAAAGTGATTCAAGGCCTGGGAAGGCAGACCTAAAGCAAATACAGCAAAATGTAAAAACAAACAAACAAAGCCCCCCAAACAAGTGGCCATCTATTTAGAGAGAGATATAAAGACTGAGAAAGAAATCATTCTATTCACTACATATACCGGATGAAGGTATCTAATACAAACAGGTTCCTTATTTTAGCAGGAAGCGCACAACAATGAGTGTGATCTGATAAGTCACGCCATGCTTTGCCTGGGTCAACTGAAATATTTTAATTAGGTAATTTCTGAATGTTTTGCTTTGGGGAATATAAATGATTTCTAACTTCATTACAGTTATCTTAATATATTGTTTCAATTGGAAAAAAATCCCGAAATTTGCCATCAAGGAAAAAAATAGAGAAGGCAACACTTTATTTAAATTTCACAATCTGTTTCTCCCTTACTCATTCTTAAGCATGAGAAATGTCTTATCACCAACTCTTTCCTCTGGAAAACTGCAGTTTTGACAAACAGACATTAACTTTTTTTGGAAAGGAAAAAAAGAATCAGTTCCACGAGACTGTACAAAACTCAAAAGCTAAGAAGGCAAAGGATAGTATGTTTTAGCTTAGCTCTGAGCAATAAGCAAGAATGGTTTAGACTGGGATAACTGCTACAATTACTACTCTTGCTCTTCCTATTTTCATTGATCAAAGATTGTGAAGCATTTTCTGAAGCATCACCGTTTACTACCAAGCATTACAGACATTGTGTTGTAAATGATTACTTTTCAAGTGTTATTTCAAGACCTACTCAGCCATGAGCGAAGCATGGGCAAGTGACAGGGGTGAGTGCTGTATCCCTGTTGTACCTGCTCACTAGTCAGAACTCCCACTGTTTTGGGAGATTATATTTTTTGTAAAGAATCTTAAATACCTGAAATATTCTCAGGCAAATTATGTTTTTGTAAAGTAAGCAATCCTCCCAAGTCACAACCTATGGGATTGCATTGGTGGACATTGGCAGTTGAGTAGAGTAACTGAGGTAGCATGCTTCATCCATTGCACCAGGTGGGAGGAATACGGAAGCCACTCTTGCCTCATCTCACACCATGCCACTCCAATCTTTAAGGAACATGGATATTTTAAAGTCAAAATTATATATAGCACTGGATCCTCCACTGGAATAAACAGAGTACAAGTCCACAGAGGAGAAACTGTCACATCATCTAAATATTTGCAACTGGGAGTTAAGGTTTTGTAATAAAATGTCCTCTTTCTTCCTTACCTGTTTTTTATTTTTATATGGAATAGCTGTAAACTCAAAATTAGGTTAGTCCTTGTGACAGTCTTTGTAATATATATCTATGAGGCATCTAATTCAACCGGATCTTGCTTGTGGTCTCTAGGTTCTATTGTATATCAAACAAACAATTACAATGACGCAAAATACACCCACAGGCTGAATATGCTACAGGTATTCTTCTATTGTTAACAAAATCACTTTAAACAATGGCTAATATTTCAGGATAATCTCTGGCAGAGGATTACTTACTTAGGCAACTCTAAAAATAGCCTGACATACCTTAGGCACATATTTCAGCTCTCCACACAGGCATGCTATTCTTGACATGTCTCATGTCACTGCTCATCTACAAGAATCCTCCCTCGGTCCGTATCATGACTCACTTCTTATCCAACATCATATACTTCATTTAGATACTTCACAATGCTACAGACATCCACATGTTTGGAAATGACTTCTATAATGCTCTACTCAAGCACAGCATGTCTCCAAATATGCCCCAAACTACATTTTTTCAGTCTACATTTGTCAAACATTAGGTGCAGAAAGTCAAATAGATGTTAGTAACAACACTGTCCCAAAAGTGTATCTAAAAGTCAGCCTTTTTTTTCTTTTAAGCTCAGAAGAGCACAACAGCCTTTCAGTATCCCTCAGCTACCAGAGTAGTAATACTATGAAAACTATTACCCATGTCAAATCATGCAAACTAAGCAGAACAGATTACAATTTGCATACCAGTTAAACCACTGGATTCTACTAAAAATGATTTACATTTTAGTTACATTAAAAGCATCCAGTTGCCATAGCAATGATTTCTTCTACTTTTCACCAAGATTTGACTATCTTTTTAGAGAATTTTGTGGTTACTACGTCAGCAGAACTTATTTTTCTTGATAAAACTGCTTTAATAGAATAACCTGTAGCAGTAACTCAGATAGGAATTCTGGAGCTATCCCTTTTACATTCCTATCTTTGCTGTTGCCCACTGGCATTTTATAATGACTGGATAGTTTCCATTGCCGAAAAAGCCACAATAATTTCAGCTACCAAAGTTCCAATGACTAAAGTGAAGTAATCAAAACATATTTGGACAAACATGATTATCTCCATACCTATTCAAAAGGTACCTCGAGCGTCTCTCATTGTGAACCACATATCTAAGCCCACTGACAGTGTGTGTGTTTTTCTTACTTCTCTAGGATTTGGGCGATTTCCTGAAAGCTTTATTTATGCAGATTCTAAAAACGTACATAAAAATCAAAGAAGTTACAGTGTACGGTGCAGTAATTGCCAGCAGTAACTTTCTGGGGCTGGTTTTCAATCAGGCAGCCTCTAAAATAACACTATAGCTAGCAAGCTTTACCCAGCCTTTCTTAAAACAAACAAAACAGTCGTAGTAGGAGAAATCAAATTTTGGGGGAAAAAAGAGGGAGCAGGGGAGTGCTCACCGTGGCATCATTCGTCTCCCGAAGCTTGTGTGTTAAAGACAACAACTGCTCCACAGCAGCACTTGGTACATTTGGAATCTGCTTGAACCAAAACAGTATTAATCTTACTGCACGATGGGTTAAGTTCCATACACAGCTACGCATATATGCAATGAGTATACACCTTCTGCAGTTGGCTTATGTCACCGAAAAAGGAATACAGTTTTGACAATGTTCTTCTATTACAGCATCATTTAATATCATTATAAGAATGCTAATTTATTCCAATACCATTAAAAGATAAGCAGGCTTTGAAAATGAAGACTCATTTGTGCTACACTGAAATAGGGAGTGGAATAGCTAAATATTTTTATACAGCAAATAACCATGTTCAGTAAACAATAATCAGCACGTGCCTGAAATACTGAACATACTTACCATTTCCTTAATAACTTGAATTTCTTCATTCTTGCTTAAAGATCGAACATTATGAAAAAGAAACAGTGTCAGAAACTCTGGACCCAGCCATTGTTGGGTACTACTTCCGATGACCGGAGGTTCTGCTAGGACAACTATTCTGAATGAGGGGTGTATTGGAAAGATAGACCTGCAAAACAAGTTTTAAAAAATGCATTACTTGACCTAAGCAGTGAATATCAAATTTAATATTTTTATTTTTACAATAGATGAAAAACGAATTATATTAGTGTACTGAACCATATCACAACGTCTTTTGTCATAATTTGCAAATGCAACTTTATTAAAAATAAAAAAAGACAAAGACTGCATAACATGACTTACAATTGTATAAATTGCTCATACTTCTCTGCACTGAGAAGGGTACCCAGTCTCTACTTCTCATCTGCAACATGACCTGCACGTCTCAAGATGGGCAAATACCAGCAACTAGGCTACTGTTTACTGGTCTGTACATCTCAAATGGACACATCTCACTAATTTGATAAGATTTTTAGAAGTGCTTTACCTAAAGCAGTATGTCTAACAGGCAAATCAGGGAAGGAACAACATCTACTGAAGCTGCAGTAATGAGAATTTCTTCTACTCAATTAGATTGACAGAAAGGATAAAACTGTGAAGATTGGCCTTAATATCACAAACAGATGGATTTAGTAACACTTCAGGAACTTACTGACATTCTCTGCAGCCCCTAGAAAAACACCTAGTTGGTTGGGGTGGGATTAATGCGCCCAACTTCATAATATCTCGGAAAGTTATGCTTCAAAGGCCAGGCCAGTTACCTCACCTTTGACTCATTTTCAAGTCAGCACGGGGAAACAGGTCCCTCAAATAGCTGCTTAAGATTTAAAGAATTTAAGAAACGCCTTACTGGGTCCTTCAATCTATCCATCTAGCTAAATGTTCTGTCTCTGATGGTGGCAGCTGGAGATGCTCCTTGGGGAAGCCTTTTTCAAGGTTTATGTGATAAACTACTGTGAGCACTTAATTCCCCTCACACTCTCCCAGCACCCACAATCACGCATTCAAGGATATTAGGGATTGATCTTTATTTGTTTTAATGCCCTTTTATCCATAGATTTGTCTAATCCCTTTCTGAACTTCATCATCCTATCTGTCTCCACAGCTTCTTGTAGCAATACATCCACTATTCACTGTGTAAAGTTCACACTATAGGATTTGGTGAGTAACAGTCTCTTAAATGCCTGCCTATTTCATTCCACGGAAGATAACGGGAGCTTACTGCAACCAACACAAGCTTAAATATATCACTGCTGGATGCATGTGTTAGGGCAGTGGAAGACTGCTGCATCTGTCTTGGGTGGTTTTTCACATCTTTTGCCTGTCTTATCTATGTAATATTATCATTTCTTTGGATTAGGAATTCATTCATACTCATTCATCAGCACAACTTCATGATCTGTTGAAGTAACAGAATAGACAGTAACAAGTCAGATATGAAAGACAGTCAAATTATGCAAGAAGGGGCTGTTCACAACAATCAATTTTTCAGTACTCTTATTAAAATAGCAGATGCTAATTTGGAAAAAGAAAAGCAAGTGAAATTGAATTGGCTTATATTGTTAGATATGCCTGTTATCATGAGCCATTCCCCATATAAATTACATTTGAAATCGGAACTTTTGGAGGCAAGTATTCTTCCTGGTTAAACTGAGGGGGAAAATGAGGGTATATAAGCAAGAAAATCCTAAGACACAATATGACCATTAAATATAAATCATCAAATCTACTGTGTAGTAGGCTCATCTGTTAGTCACAACAATAAAATTGTGATACAACAGAGTCATTACAGCAAACAGTCTCTTGTATCAAAGCAAACACAGGGTGTGGCATGAGTTATTCTCAGCTGAAAGTCATAAGCCTAGAAGCTATTCCCTGACTGATAAAAATAGAAATAGATGTCTGAAAACATCACATGAAAGAGGAACCAATAGGAACGTCACTGTCACTAAGCATAAAAGGAGGTCAGGGAACATTGGCCAACTTCATTACAGAAGAAAATGATCCCTAGATAGGGTAAATACATACATTTCCAGACTCACCTTTCCCCCCATTACCAAGAAGAAAAACAAACCTCCTTCTATAATCACCTAAATTCCCAGAACCAATTCTGGTCTATCTGCAATACGTAAGAGCACAAAAAGCCGTCAGCTTTCTATCGTAAAGGAAACACATCTCTCTTGTATCACATCCACATTAATGCCTAATTCAAAAAGCATGATGGGGACAGTCAGGGACAGAATGCAGAGAAGCTGGAGGAAAGGAGATGAAGTAAGGGCAAGCTAATTTGGTTGTATCAGTTAAAGCTACTGAGGTACACTCTAGGTTTTGACAGATTACAACACCCCTGCTGCAGCTTTCCAGTTTGTAAACATGGATGCAACTACCTGGCTACTTCAAAAGCCTATTGTTTGGACTGATGTTTGAAATGTTGAAAAATGTCAAGGTAAGTGTATTATTAAAACAAATGTCATAAATGACCTGATCCTGCAATGCTATGAAAGTTCCAACCATCCATGATTGCAATTGAGGAGCTTCGAAGTTGCTCCACAGTATTACAGACCAGGTCCCTAAAGGAATAGAATATAAAGCTACTATATGGAGCTTTATTTCATAAAACAGAGATCTTTGACATCTTGTATTCTTTGCAGATGAAGGCCAAATAAATGGATCTTGTTAAAAACTTTTTTTTTTAAAAAAAACACCTTTTTCTAAAACACTTTTAGAATTATTGAAACTCTAACACAGTAGGAAAATCTGGTGTTAGTGGATTAGTGCAGAGAGTCTCCATTCCTTCCTCCTTCTATTAAACGTTTACTGATAACAGAGATAGCAGAGTGCTTGCTTGTACTAATATCCGTGTCCTTTTGACATCAGTGTTTAATTCCAACCAAGGATTACCACCACTGCTTGAGAGGAAGATCAGAATGCAGACTGCTCAGAATGATTTTAGGGAAGGATTTTCTTGTTATTGACACATGGTTCAAGGCAAGTGAAGTTTCCAAAAGAACCAAAAAGATGCAGAATGGCATTCCTAATGCCACCTTGCAAAACCAAACCAGGTTTGGTTGTCTATTCCTGTAGCATGGTTTCATAAATTTCACATTCTTTCAAAATAAAAACAATATTATGAGTTAGGAATTGTAATAATGCTAGGATCACAAATGAGCTATCATTTTTTCCTTGCTATTTTTCTTCAGTTTCACAATATTCTAAATTTAACACATTACTTTATCTGGAAATCCACTAAGCTGAAAAAAAAAAAAAAAACAGAAAAAAAACAAAGTAAAAGCTAGAAAATGTAAGCAGTTAAGAACATTCATTGCTTGCAAAATTCACTTTCTGCCACATTTTATATTTGTCTCATCTACTATATATGTTGCCTTTCAACTTAATCACATGGAAAATAATACACTGCCCGCAGGGCATTAAAACTAGACATATGTTATGAGCTTCTGAACAATTCTTATTATATACATATTTCTAGATTTTCTTGTGATAGATGGCTTTCTGCCCACCACACCAAAGCCTTATCATCTTTGTGTGTGCTGGGGGTATGGGTGGAGGATTATCCACCCAAACAGGTTAAAAGACCGCCTCATAAGACAAACCAGCACCTCACTGCTCGTCTTGTAAAAGCCACATATACTAACTCTACAGCATCTGTCTCAAAGAAGTAATTATTCATTACATAAGAAGATCTACGCAGAAATCTTGGATATGCACACTGGATGAATGAATTCTTTCTTATACAATAATTCAACTAACAAGTAATCAACAGCTGTAATTTCCTTCTATCATAGAATCATTTAGGTTGGAAAGGACCTCTAAGATAATCTAGACCATTTGTCATTTTCTTAGGGGCAGCTTTTCTTTTTTCCCTCTTCTCCCTAAATTATAAACAAAAATACTCAAGTTTCCCTTGTCATTCCTGCTAGAGCTATTGACCCACCAGTCTGAAGCCCTTCTCAGGAAAATGCTAGTGGATGTGACAGATACAGAAATGTAATGAAATGAACTGTGAACATGTAACTCAAAGTCAATAATTAAAATAATTAAAAATAAGAATCTATTTTATTAGCTCTTAGAGACGTAGTCATACTTTTAAATGAAGTTGTCAGAAATTTGATTTATGAAAAATGGTATTAAAACCAGCAAAATGTGAAAATAAATCTGAACAGCAAGTAATAATTTCCCCTTTGTCTGACATTGCTAATAACACTGCCATTGTTGAAACACTTTCACATTCTTTAGTATAATACTGTTCACATTCAGTATACAGAGGCTTGTAATTTCCTTTGGCCATATTGCGATCTGAAATACCATCCCTTTATTTAAAAAATAAAAGAACCTCTTGATTTATCATTAAGTGATATATGTAGTAGTAGAATAAAAAGGAGAATACTGCAAAATCTATGAGTATTATTACTGTTGAAAAACTAAAAATTAAAGGAAGTAGAACTGTGAAAAATATTTGTATTATTTTCACTATCATTTTCATATAGGGACTTGAAAGTTTAGTAAAAAATATATCTTGCTGCACTGAAAAGGGCAGCAAGAACTTCTAGGTTCTAGAACCTAGAACTTCTCCATTAACATCTCAATTTTTTACCAGAAAAATCTTCAGGTGTTTCAAATCCTCTTATAAACACAGACTAAAAAATGTTTACAGAAGTTTTATCTCCTTGGTTAAGAACAGTACTCCTTTTATCTATCAGGAAATAGTATTTTATGAATGGAATTTGAAAACTGACTTTCTATTAAAATCTAAAAAGCATCGTCAGCTGTTTTTTTCCATTATGAAAGATATATTTGTATATATGTAACTTACAATCTGGCCACCTCATTTGTGAGTTTTTAATTGAGGCAACACACAGGAACAGTTAGTTTTTTTGTATTTCCTGTATTTTATGAATAACTGCAAGTAGTCCAGAAGAGAGAAACCCCACACCATACTGTCTCATGCACAGTAATGATGATCCTAATCAAATAAAAAAATAAAAAAAAATAAAAAAGGAAAAAAGGAATGTGTACCTCATGTCCTCTATTTCTCTTCAAGATAACAGTAAGGTATCAGTTCTCTATCACAGCCACCTTCCAATCCCCAGTCAGTGCTTTTCCCCAAATCCTGCCCTCCCCTAATCTAATGATCTCCTAAGGAGGCATTTGCCTTTTTCAAATCCTGGTCCTTCAGAAATACTCCTTTTTATCTTATTCTTTCATCTCCTCCATTTATGATTATTTTTAGCTACTTCATTTAGGCCCTGCTTGACTGTTCAGAGACTTAAAATTCTGTCAATGCACTTCCACTAAATCACTGATGTACCCCCTCAGTATGTGTTTTGCTCTTCCATTGTTTCTCAGAAGAGCTACCTTAACATGTGGGATAAGGTAGATAATTAAAATGTTAATGACAAAAGAAAAAAATATTTGTTAACTCTAAAATATGTATTCTATGTGCCAAACTTAAAACATATATTGATTTCCAATATATGAATGAGAACTGAAGTCTGAGAACAGAATGAGCGAGATTTAGGAGGAAAAAAAAAGAATTCTGGTTCAAATAAAGTTGAAACCACTTTCCACAGGAAAATCCTTATTGGAAGAGTAACAGAAGTTTTCACGTGCCACTCAGCAAAACAACCCAAATTAAGTCCCAGCAGAAACAGGAATGACAATGTATATTCTGCAGGCCTTGGAAAGAGCAATTGTACTGAAATTACTTTAGTCCACTTCAGAAAATCTGGATAAATAAAACTCTCTCTGTGTAACTGTAGCATCAGAAAGACAGTTGAAGCCATTATTACACAGCAAAATACACCGTATTTCTCATCAATGTGGAAAGCAACTCCCCGTCATGACTTGGAAGAAACTGCCCAGGCAATTTGCTCATAAATTCAAGGAACAATGTATTCTATACACTATTTCCACAAGGCAATCTTTTGCAGGCGAATGACAGATGGTTTGCACCTTCCTGTTCTTGCACTGTGATTAAATCAGCTGTCAGAACCCAGATAACATTTGATCAGAAGGTGTCTGGGAAGAACACCTCATTTTGCACAGCCATTCTGTGACACTGGAAGGTACTGGAGCTTCCAGTGACAGGTAACTGCTGCTGAAAAGGAGGAATAGCAGGGAGGCATGCAGTACTGGAATCGAAGAACAACTCCTGACATCATGGCCCGGAGCAAGTGAAAGGTAGTGATGTTTTCAGAATACATTAACAGACCAAAAACATTAGGTAAAGGATCAGGTCCTGAAACACCTTCAATTCCTCGAGGGCTGAACAGAACAGCACTCATACAGACGAGTGGTCCGCTGATGCTGAAGAAGACCACAGCCAAACCCAAAGAAGCAGACAAGATTTTTGCACAACTTTAGCTTGTCTTCAGTTGAGTGAAGACAAGTCACTCCCCTTTTAGAATGAAAGTTCATGGTCAGTCAAACAGGTCATTCAGTTCTTACTAATTCACAATAAGCAATCTGTTGCAAAATATTAAAGTGGCTAGGTAAAAGCAATGCATTGTGGTCTAAAAGGCAAGGGGGACACTCTACTGAGGAACACCAAAAAGGATTCTTGGGGCTCCCAAAGTAGCAAAAAGCTGTGCACAATATTTCAGTAGATCTATATTGAAGTACAAAGTTGAACGCAAAGTAAGGATGAAATGCCAAGATGGATCCTTAGAGATTTTTTTGCTTCTCTTTTCAAAGTTTGGGCTTAAAATCCTTATGAACACTTCCCTGATATATAGTTCTTTACTCATAAAACAAACGCAGGAAATGCCCATCTAGCTAGGTGTATGGCTGCAGCAGCCTGTATACAAGTAGCAACAAACAGGCTTAGATTACATCATATCTTCCAATAAATAAACAAATAAATGCTCAAGAAGACTTTAAATTTAAAATGAAGTTCTTTAAAAAAAAAACAAAAACACAAAACTCAACAGTGCAGTATTTTAGATCAAAGGGGAAACAGAAACAGCAAAACTACTAGGCAATAAAAGAAAAACAACTTTTCTAAAGGGTAGACTACAAAGAAGATCAAAGAAAAAAAATTGTACTTAGCATGACAATTAAGAGAAACAGGGGGTGGTACATATGAAGAGGTTGCACATCACAAGTGCATCCCTACCAGAACTGAGAATGTCTCTTGAAAGTTTGGGAGCACACACATCTTACAGTGTAAATGTGAGCACAGTCATCTGACACTTCAAATGTTTTTTTCAGAGATTTGAGCCATTTAAGAAAAACAGTATGTTTAGCTTCTTATATACTGCTTATTTCATATATGCTTGAATATTAGATTGTATTTGTCTTGGAGTACGCTCTACAGTATCTTTCCCAGTAACTGCAATTTGTCATCAGTGTTTGACTATGTATCAAGAGTGGCAATCAGAGAGACCTTTTCTATCTGTGGAATGTTTCTAGCAGACAAGTGGAAGTGAAGAAACAAAAAGAATAAGCATAATGGGTCCCAACCCATCCTTAGGATTTCCTGCTCCATATTAGTTGTAAATTAAATACCAGCTTTCTAGTTAATGAAGAAAACGAAAAGCTATATTTAATTTCAGTTTAGCTTTATTTTCAGGTGCTGTTAATAAAATGTTCCAAAATTAAGAATGATATTCTTTTACATCTGTATTTTTATGTACTTAACATTTCTCTTCAATTTCTAACCTCTTCTGTTAAAGGATATTTAATGATTTTCTTTCAGTTTGAGCACTCTAAACAGGATATAATCTTCTCATCCAAAAAAAAAAAAACAACCAACAAACCCTCATGAGGAAACTGATGTTTAAAGTATGCCCTCTTAGCAATTAAGAGGTATCAGTTTAAGAGGGAAGCATTTTGCAAGACGTTTTTGTAATAAAATAAAGGAGATTAAGTTCTCTACAGGATGAAAAACTGTTTACATTCTACAGTCATAGCCAACACTTTACCTTTCCTGTAGTTTCTCATCAGTGATCTGTAATTCTTCTTTTAAGTTCTGATACCTGTCTTCCCTTAATAATCTGGTGCCATCATAGAGGGTCAGTTCTCTGTCATGTATTAGTCTGTTTGAAAATAAAAAATAAGCTTTATCTAGCCTTTGATTTCCTTCTATAATATTTATTTCAACTAATATTTTTTTATATAAAAAAGCTACCTCAGTTAACACAGTTCATTGTAAAAAAGAAGTTATAGCAGTTTAAGATGCATCCAGGTGTGAAGATAAAGTAATTTGCATAAGTAGATAGTTTCAGTGCAAAGTCAGTTAGTAAACCTGGTTTAAGTAGAAAATAATGAGAAAATGAAAATAAAAAAAAAACCTTTTGGATTAAGTGGCATTAAACAGTCATTTAGTCATACTGATATGAAGTAATATACTTCTGGTTTGTTTCCTGAAGCAACATATTTCAGCTGATTTTAATGAGTAATGTACATAGACAGCTTTTTTTTTTTTTAATGCAGAAGTTGATTATATGTATGTAAATACAGCACATGCATGTGTTCGAAGAAAAATCAGAAGGCAAAGATAAACTGATTTAAAAAGAGAAAGAGTAGGCTACCATAATTCTCTCTTCTGCCTACTCTCCTCTGTATATATACAATAAATGAATTCATAAAATGTTTTTGCTACAACGTGCTTTTAAAGCTAATTATGTCCTTTAAGTTTATGAATGACATTACACAACTCAGGTAAACAAAGTACAAGAAATATTTGACCTGATGTTACAGATTATTATTAACATAGTATCTGATATTACTACTTCTGCTTCTGGGAAGTTTATTTTTTTACTGAATTGTGAAATAATATTTAGAAGGAGTTCTTTTCAATCAAAATAAAGAATGCTTTTACATGTAACTAATGATTGTATTTTATTTAGCAGCATAATGCATTCAAAGCATTTTAAAAATTTTCTGACATCTTGCATTTTCAAATCATTGTGCAAATATTACTAATTTTTAGATATGATAAGTGTGGAGTAAAATCATTCTTCAATTCAGACTTCTACGCTGTATTTACAGAGAGCTGAAATTTCCTACGTTATTGGACTTCTAAAGAACATGAAAGAATCGCTTCTGCTTTCATGTATGTTAAAACTGAATGTTACATATTCTATCAAACTTGCTCATCTTGACTTTTACAGTACTCTTGAAGTTACAAACTCATATTCACCAGAAGAAACTTAATTTCTCAACAGGCATGCGTTCAGTAAGCAGATCACGTGCACGCAACTTATCCATGCTCATATCCTGACCTTTGAAGTACAGCTAGAGTGCCAGGGTTAATTCGATGAATGCCATCAAGAATAACAAGCTTTCCTTCCAGGGCAGCAGTAACAAGTGGCGATGGTCTCCAAGCAGTGTCCCCATTAGGAAGAGTATACCTCTGCTGTAGCAAATCTCTGGCTGTCATGTCCTGTCAATTCATCAGAAGAATATACTTATGTTGTATTGCATTCTTCTACAAGTACCTGCTTTCTCCTTATAAAACTACATTCTGCTTTTCCTGAGAATATACCCAAAGAAGATTAGCAGGAAATCTTCAATTACTTTTCAAAAGAGTATTAGAAACATGCACACACGCACACGAACATACACACATACACACACGTGTTATGTTAAATAGTCTTTGAAAGTTCTAGACTTGCCAGTATCACCTCATTGACCTCTCTGAAACTAGAACAAAAGGCTTTTTTATTTTATTTTGGTTTTGTGGTGTGGTGGTTTTTTTTGCCTTAAATATAATGGGAGCTCATGAGAACTTGTACAATTTTGTGTACAGAAGGGGGCAGCAAGTTACACCTGGAGCAAACAGGACAGGAGTCATTCATTTTATATGGAAGAAATCACCTGAAGGAGCAAAGACTTCATCATTAATCCTAAAGTAACATCATAACACAAAAGAGCATGACATTCCACCTCTTGGAAAAAAAAATACAGCAGAAGCGTCAGAGAAGAAAGGACAGGATAAGAAAGGAGCCAGTAGCAAACAAAATACCAAAAGTATGTAGAGCATCACAAAATAAGACTTGGGGAATAAATTGCAACCAAAGACAAAATCTAGTATAGCCTCCAGTACAAATATTTTGAATGTTCCATTACAACAGGTATGCACTACAGCAACAAGGATGTAATAGCAATTTTGTGGCCTGAAAGATGAAATTCCTTCCTCAGTCTGTGCTGTGAACAGAACTTAACGTAAAATCAGATGAGAAAAATATTTGCTATTGTAGCTGTAGCTTTTGCATATGTCCTTTTCACAACTATAAACCCTCTGAAGAATAAAAATAGAATACATTACATCATATGGCCTGAATCATTTCCTCTTTCTGCATTTCCTTAAAAGCCTTAAAATAACAGGACAAAGTCTGATTCCTTCAGTGCTTCTACATTTGTATAATTTAGAGCCACACATTTAGGTGCACAAAAACAGACAGTGTTTTTATTATTGTACTTCTGTTTTTTAATGCACTGTTTGTTCATTCTACTGTTCTGTTAGTGACTTAGACTAAACCCACTTTTAATGAAAGCCAGAGAAAAAAAGTAAGTATTTTTAGGACTTGTATCAGAAGCGTGCACTCCGTAGTTAGTAAGTGCTGTATAACTGAATATTCAACTAACACACCTTCTGACAATTCACCTCTATAGGCATGAAACAGCATCCAATGTGAATTATCAGGAGCCTAATATGCTGTACACAATGTTGTCTACCTGTAATTCCAGCAGCTTGAGAACCACGCATTAGTTTTCTCAAGATAAACTCGTAAGTGTATTTTGCTGCAAAATATTTTTTGAAATAAAATGAATATTTATATCTTTATTTAAATGGATGCATTCTGTTCAGTTCAGTGATGCACTGAAATGAAGCATCATTAACTTAACATTTGCTCAAGCTCTGTAAGGGGTTTGTTTTCATAGAATCATTAAGGTTGGAAAAGACCTCCAAGATCAAATGCGTTTTTAATGGCAAAGATTTACTGCTTCTATTTATTTACTCTAAATCAATTTTTAATACATAATATTATAATATTACGAGATATAAAAAAAAATAATATTCTAACACTAGAAATTCTTCCCTTTGGAGGGGAGATGACAGAAAGGTATGAATCACTTCCTCACCCAACCCTACTCCTCCACCACCACCACTTAAGCAAAGCAATTGCAAAATTACACTGCCTTATGAAACAAAATTTTTATTTTCATTTGTAACAGTCATTGTAACTCAGCATATGCTATATTGCACTGGTTACTTTCTACAATACCTCATATACCAGGAAAAAAGGAAGTTCAGGAGAGAAAACAAGCAGGGTAACTGCTTTCCTCCCTTTTGCAGCTATAGCAATCCAAGCCTCCCATTTAGCCATTTTTCATGGTTCTCTGTGCTAATCATGTTCTTGGCAATTACGAGGTGAAAAAGCTCTGTTTCCTGCTTTTCATGCCAATTTGGACTCACATTTTGTTAATATTTCTCAAATAAAAAATTGGAAGGAATTTGTAAAGCAAAATTATGAGGTCATACAAAAAAAAAAGAAAAAAAGAAATCCTAGAAACAAAAACATCACAGTACACAAACACGAGTGATGTGCTTAAAAGATTGCTTTTGCTGTGGAAGAGAGAAAGGAAGAACAAGTTGATGGAAAATCGTTGTAACATCACTTTGAATATTGCTTTTTTTTCCCCCTAAAAAATTAGGAGAGATAAAAATAAAAGTAAAATGTTTTATTTTAAACAATTTAAAACAAAAGTTTCCTAGCTACAGTACACGAAACTAGCTGGCTGCTGCTTCTCATTTGCTGTTCCTTAACTGCACTAGGAGAACTTAAAAACAAATCCTTCCTAATCAGGATGAGTTTCTTTGGCAGGAATTTGCCTACGTAGGATTGTATGTAATCAGAAATCTGTATAAGGATGTCAGAGATCACGAATTAGACAGGAATTGTTTGGTGAGACAACTGTTAGGGATGATCTATGTGCTCAAAACATTCAGGAATCCTTGGTTTAGATACATTCTATTCTAACCTCACAACATAAAAGCTGTCAAGATTTTTCTGTGAAATCAATATAAAGACCTAAGGCTTTTCACACTATTCAAGCCCTTAAATCAACTTTGGATGTAAAGGATGAATCAAACAATAAAAATAAAAGTAAACATTATATATACAACATTGAAAAATTCATTTCTTTAAGAAAATAATTACTGTTTCTTCAACCCAAAGCTAAGTGCCTGCTAAATTTTTTGTGTCTATAGAAATTATTGGAAAATTAACATGAACTATAGCACAAATAAAAGCCTCCTTCACTTTAGAACTGTATTTAGCACAATATGATCGCTCTCAAAAGAATCAGAAAGATGTTGTTTGAAGCAAAATAAAGAAATCTGTTACATAAAACTTCTCATAGCCTTCATTGTCAGTTACTGTATGAATTAATATTTAACATTGCTCCTGTCATTAACCTATGCTACTACTTTGCTGTACGAAGCCACTGACATGTACAAAAACAAATGCATTCTTAGAATATAACAGAAGATGCATAGCCCGGCTGCAATCAATTGTTTTTTACACACTGCTTCCTGTAAAATCTTTTGAGATTTTCTAAGATACTGTACGTAGGAAATAGATATACGTATGGACGCACATTTGGACCTTCTGTAGACATGTCTACACATGAATTTATACTGAACATTGAGCTCACAAATACTTATTTTCTTTCACCTTAGCAACGATGTTCCATATCACCATAAAGCCTCTCTATGAAAACCCTCTTCCCTTTTAATTTGATCAAATCCTGGTGAAACCAAAGGAAAGGTTCACTTCAGTGGGAAGTGCTTCAAATCCTTGACCTAGAGTTTATTTCAGTAGGAATTACAGATCCTCTGAAGGAAAGATGTTTAGCAAGTAACCAATTTCATTATCAGCTCCTCCTATCATGCATCTCCAAAAAGGAAGTCTTCTGCTCCTATTCAGTGAAGCCATACTAATTAAAGGCAGGCTGTTGAAAAATAGTGGCCATATTTTTAAGCTTGTAGGACCAAATAATTGCCTAATTTTGCTGGTGAGTACCCAATACCACACCGTGAACAAAAAACAAGGGTTAGGGTGTGCTTGTCCTTAAGTGGGTTTCTCAATATGCAAAAGTTATTTTGCTGAGATGATTTACAAATGTGTTTATGTGGACAAGTGCAGGGAGAAGTATGACACAGTTCTCACCCAGAAGCTATGCACCTGTCTTAACATACAACTGTACACAGGGTAACAGGTGCTGCTGGGAAGCCAAATATATTACCATGAACACAACCTTGCACTGATGGGCTGTGTAGCATTGGATCCCAAATCTGCTCACAACTGGCCACATTAAAGCATAAGAAAAGAGCTCCATTTATGCAGACAATTTCTGAGTCTGCACTTTTATAAACTGAAGGCATTCTTGGGGAAGGAAAAGCATTGGGATCCTATCTGGAGAGCTTCTCACCAGTTCAAGAAAACATAAAATGGACTTTTTCTTCTTTCATCACAATTAATATCTCTCTTTTCTATTTTTTTTGTCTGTTTCAACCCTTCAGTGTCACCACCCATTTTTGTCAGCGTCTCTTCTCTCCCCACATGCCACTGTAAATCCAAATCAGCTGCTGTTTCCTCCTTTGAAGGTCTCCATGCTGCCCAGGAAAAAATTAAATAAGCAAAGGAAGGGGAAGAAAGAGACCAATGTATTGCGTTACATCTCACACTAGTGTTACCCTACAGCATTGCCTATTATGACTTTTGACTGCTTTGCAGTCATATTTGGTGCATTTTGGCTCACAAGGTCATGGAATGCCCTTGACTTCACATTTTATTTAAGAGCAGTTTCATTCCTCGAGGTTATGAAGAAAACTTTACATGTATGATCCCTACTGTAAAAAGCAAGTTCAGTCACTCCACTTTTCAATCTCGTATTTTTTTTCTATTTATGTCACGAAGTTATAGTTCATCAAGATCTAAGACTGAACAATACTCTCCAAACAAGTACCAAGTGACCACTGCCTACAAGAGATCACTGTTAAGCAGGACAGACTTCAGGGTTTCCATAAAACTCTGGTGCTGTGAGACAGTCTGACGTATTGTCTGGATGAAACCAAGGGAAAAAAATAAAAATAAAACCCACTAAATGTATAGCAGTGGCCCACCACTCCCCATTTATCATACTCTTGAGACATCTGACAGCACCAAAAACCTGAATTCCCTCAATCTGTACGCCCAACCTTTCTAGAACCATTACTGCTTTTTCTATCTTTGCAGATACTGAACTTTTAAATTTTACTCAGTAAAAACGTTCACTCTGCCATTACCTCTTCAACTACTGTAAATTTCTTCCTCCAACTCAGCTACAATGATAAGTTAGTTCCTCGTCACCATCTTCAAAGCCCATGGAGGCCCTTAGGATTTCTCCAGTTCTTCTTCCTCATCATTTTATCCCATAACTGCCATTCTAAGGCAACTAAGTCAACTGCCTGTGTGTCTCATGAAAAATGAGATGTCTCTCCAAAATTCATTTTTAAAGCTACATATATACTAAGGCCCCTTTCACAACATAAAAAAAATTAGGAACAGATATGCTAAGAGCTTTAAGATTACTGTTTGTTTGCTATAGCACTGATAAATAATGAGCAGCATTAGTATTAATTCAATGTAATATGCATATATCACTTGTAAACACCATTTTCTCTACTGCAGTGCAGTCCCACCACAACTGTAATCATCAGGCTAAACAGAAATGTAGAAAGAAAGGAAAGGCACAGAAATTACAATATTGTTTAAAATTCCATGTGATATGCATCAGAAAAAAATAAACATGTAAGAGGATATGGACAGTAGAAGAAACTAATAAAAAAATTGAAGATTAAGCCTCCAGAATGTGAAAAATAACTTTAAAAAATTCCTGAGAAGGATTTAAAACTTTTTATATTCTCAATACAGTAAAGAAGCTGTCTTCTGTAACAATAAAAATTAGTGGTAATCATGGTGATACATTATAAAATTGAATAGTCTAAGGAAAAAAAGGAAAAAAGTATAGGTATCCTAGAGAATTTCAATATGCATGAATTACAAGAGGTCATCACTCTTGTCTAAAGGCAGGAAACATACTTCAAAAAGAGAAAAAAAAGATCTGAAAAGAAGACACAGAAGACAAAGTTTTCTTTATGACATTCAGTCATGCCAAATCACAAAACGAAACGTCAGTTCTTTGTGGCTAAGAGAAAGATCACTGCGATAAATAAACAAAACGTAAGGAGAATCATTTAAGTTACCTATCTTTCTTTCGTATTCCCAATGAAGTCAAAAAAATGAAAGTAAAACAGTATCGGGGCTAATCTATATGTAATAACGTTGAATTAATATGTATTATATGTATTAATATATGTATGTATTAATAGTACCCCCCCCTCTGTTTAGGTCTACAATAAGATGGGATTATTTTAGATGAGCATTCTAACCAACTAAAAAAATGCTCTAAGATGATCATAAAACTTTGCTATCTTTGAAGTCTTTTCTATCCTCTTTTATTTTTTAATGTGTATGGGTGATTATCAGTGATTTTAAAAGCTGCAGCTGTATGTGAAGATGACATTACACAGAGAATCTGCCTGTGTGTTATATTTTGGATCATATTTACAGCATGATCACCAGCCAATAGTTTACTTACCTGATACAGCATGATAGGTTCTATGCTGTATCCTAGTATATCAGCAAACTCCTTAGCGATAACTGTTTTGCCACAGCCCTAAAGAGTTAAAAAAAAAAAAAAAAAGATTACATTGTAAGGAACATGGAGAAAGGAGGGAAAAAGAAAATTAAATTCTTACTTTTCCTCCAATTAAACACATATCTTTAACCATGTGGGATTGCATCATTTCTGCCAACAGCTGATCATGGCTGGAAGTCCTTACGAAAGCATCTGATTGAGAATGCTGTTTTAACATCCCAGTCCCAGCTGGAACCTATAAGGAAAACAAAACAAAACAAAACAAAATGCTAAATAAGATATATTGTGATAGCTCTAGGCTTTGTGTGGACTGAGTTACACTTCCCCAAAAATACTGTAATATTTTGCAGATGATGGTCATTATCAAACCTAAAGCTTTTGCTGAAAAAAAATAATGTTGTATAAGTTGTAATAAACAACTTCCTCTACATCTCCTACTCCCATTCTTAATGGAAAACAAAAAAAAAAAAAAAGAAAAGAAAACATGAACCAATTCGATTATGGCACTGGGGTGTGCAAAGAACTTGAGGCTGCTTGTCCTGGAGACAAAATATTAAAATCACTAGTGTTTATTGCTTGTCAGAGAAAAACAAATGGGAAGGAACAATTTGTATTGCAAAAATCTGAAGGGGCTACAGACCTTTGGAGAGTAAAAATATTCAATTACCTTCCACATTAAGACACTCACTCTGCCTCTTGTTCTACTGGGAACTGTTTCATCTTCAAACTCCTAATGTCCTCCTGTTCCCAAGGAGACACTGTGCAGACATATTTTCAGAAGGCATCATCTACGTGTCAGATGAAAGCAAAAATCTTCCCCTCAGAAAAAAGTCCAATCAGATCCCTACAGATTCTATTTTTTCTGACAAATTCCTCTTTGCTGCTCTTCCCCTTTTCATTGCCATGGTACAAACTCTCTAAAGATATTCCTCACCAATGTTAAAACAATCTCTTTCTAACTCCCACTAATTCACCTTCTTTAGAGACACTCTAGCCTCTAGATTCAACATTAAATTCAAGTTTTTAGATCAGTGTCTGTTTCCTGAATAGAACCTCATTTCACCACCTAGCAGGTCATAAACTTCTTTGGAAGAAACTCAAACTAATCATATTTGATGTGATTACTTTTGTTCCATTTTCCCAACATCCTGTGTCAGAACATTACCAAGCACTCATTAGATTTTATTTGAAGTATAGACAAAGACAGACTATTGTTTTATTAAAGAAAAAAAGGAAAGCAGCACCAAGAGCATCACAAGTACTCTATTATTCTAAATTTCTTGCTTTTTTTATTGCATTAGAGATTTTCCTTTCATTCATTTTTCAGCACTTGTTTTATCATGATATACTTAAGCTTGTACTTTCCTACATGTGATTCATTTATATAAAAATAAAATATTTCTTATCCATAATCTTATTGCTTATCTACATGCTCTTCTAATAAATCATAAAATCAGAGAATGGTTGAGGTTGGAAGGGACCTCTGGAGATCATCTAGTCTAACCCACCTGCTCAAGCTGGGTCATCTAGAGCATGCTGCACAGCATCATTTCCAGGCAAGTTTTGAATATCTCAAGAAAAGGAAACTCCACAACCTCTCTGGGCAACCTGTTCCAGTGCTCCATCACCCTCACAGTAAGTAAGTTTTTCCTCATATTCAGATGGAACTTCCTGTGTATGAGTTTGTG
Organism: Cygnus olor; assembly: GCF_009769625.2. NCBI lineage: Eukaryota > Metazoa > Chordata > Aves > Anseriformes > Anatidae > Cygnus > Cygnus olor. The sequence continues at coordinate 177,235,001 of NC_049169.1, forward strand.
CCCATTGCTTCTCGTCCTAACACTGGGCACCACTCCGATCCCATAGTCTTGACACCATCTCTTCAGACATTTATATACATCGATAAGATCCCTTCTCAGTCTTCTCTTCTCCAGGCTAAACAGGCCCAGCTCTCTCAGCCTTTCCTCATAAGAGAGATGCTCCAGACCACTAATCATCTCCGTAGCCCTCAGCTGGACACTCTCCTGTGGCTCCATGTCCCTCTTGGACTGGGGAGCCCAGAACTGGACACAGTACTCCAGGTGTGGCCTCACCAGGGCTGAACAGAGTGGGAGGATAACTTCTCTTGTCTGGTTGGCAATACTCTTTCTAATGCACCCCAAGGATACCATTGGCCTTCTTGGACACGAGGGCACATATAAAATGTTACACTACCAAAAATTAAATATTCAATGCAAATGAGTTTCAGTATCAAGTGTAAGTGTTAAATTCTTGAGTAAGTTTATGAAAACAGAATAGAGTTTTATGAATATATATATTCTTACCTGGAATGTCACTTCCTTTTCACCGATCTGGACAGTTACATCAGCCTTGAAGGGTTTGTTTCCTGGTACACTTTCTACTTTTGTAATCCTTCTTGGGCGCAAATGGCTTTTTGAGTCTTGAAGTTCAAAACGCTGTAAAATTAGGGGTTTGGAGGAATTAATTATTAAATACAATTTTCTTTTTTAAAACTGTTAGGGTCAGAAACATACTCAAGATTAATTTCCTGTGAAGTCCTAAATCCATTTACTTAAACTTCACTTTACTTCATGCACCTGTGTTCACTTTCTTGACAGCCTATATATTTTACATATTCATTTAAAACCAAACCAAAAAGACCTATCATCTACTTATTCTGACTGTAATGACAGATGTAAATTTAAAATGACATACGGCGACTTTGCAGTCTTATTCAGACTTAAATTATAAGAGAAATGGATGATAGACTTTAGCAAACGCAGTAATAGAACACCTACCTTTGCAGGCCATTATAACCAACTGCAGATTTCAACATCTGGCTGCCAATAAAAATAACCATCAAACATTACATTTACGTAGCCCCGCAGCCTTATCACACGGTGAAAACTGAGGATAACCTGTACAAATTAAGCCTTCACAGCATGTTCTTGGCATAACAAAGACAAAGAAATGGACTTTTGTCTTCCCAATCTCCTTTTGAGCATTGTACTGTATTGTGCTGTATAGAGAAAGCATGAAAACCATTTAAAAAATCCTATAAAAAGTCTATTTTGTTGCGAAGCGGAAGTCATTATAAGGGAGACTTAAGCATCAAAATACCCCACTAAAATTACTGAAGTCACAGTGCCTTTTTATTCAACAGACTGAAAGCTGAATCAACAGAAGAAAAAGAAGTATTAGTCCAACTCCTTAGAAGAAAAATTAAACAGAAGTTACTAATGTGAAATAATTCTTTAAAAGTATGTGGTTTTATTACTACTAGGATTCACAGCACTGCCTATTAAAGTTTAGAAAGAATATTGAAATGCATCCATACAAACACTTTGGCTCTTCATCACTTTGT